>NW_027362771.1:148159865-148759865 GCF_046119375.1 Phyllobates terribilis
TAAAGCTCGCCTTTACAATTTGTCTGGGCCTGAACGAGCCGCCATGAAAGAATATGTTAATGAAAGTTTACGGAAGGGTCATATCCATCCTTCCTCCTCTCCGGTAGCTGCCGGATTTTTCTTCGTAAGAAAAAAAGATGGGGGTCTCCGTCCTTGACTCGATCTCCAAGAACTAAACAAAATCATGGTTAAAAATACTTACCCACTTCCACTCATCCCCGACCTATATAATCAGCTTCTAGGGGCCAAGGTGTTCTCTAAACTTGATCTTAGAGGGGGTTACAATTTGATATGCATCCGGGAGGATAATCAGTGGAAAACAGTGTTTTTAACGTCTGAGGGTCTGTTTGAAAACCTTGTCATGCCATTTGGGTTATTCAATGCACCTGCTGTGTTTCAAAATTGTATGAATGATACACTGCTCAAAAAAATAAAGGGAACACTTAAACAACATAATATAACTCCAAGTAAATCAAACTTCTGTGAAATCAAACTTAGGAAGCAACACTGATTGACAATCAATTTCACATGCTGTTGTGCAAATGGAATAGACAATAGATGGAAATTATTGGCAATTATCAAGACACCCTAAATAAAGGAGTGGTTCTGCAGATGGGGACCCAGACCACATATCAGTACCAATGCTTTCTGGCTGATGTGTTGGTCACTTTTGAATGTTGGTTGTGCTTTCACACTCGTGGTAGCATGAGACGGACTCTACAACCCACAGAATTTGCTCAGGTAGTGCAGCTCATCCAGGATGGCACATCAATGCGAGCTGTGGCAAGAAGGTTTACTGAGTCTGTCAGCGTAGTGTCCAGAGGCTGGACGCGCTACCAGAAGACAGGCCAGTACACCAGGAGATGTGGAGGTGGCCGTAGGAGGGCAACAACCCAGAAGCAGGACCGCTACCTCCGCCTTTGTGCAAGGAGGAACAGGAGGAGCACTGCCAGAGCCCTGCAAAATGACCTCCAGCAGGCCACAAATGTGCATGTGTCTGCACAAATGGTTAGAAACCGACTCCATGAGGGTGGTATGAGGGCCCGACGTCCACAGTTGGGGGTTGTGCTCACAGCCCAACACTGTGCAGGACACTTGGCATTTGCCACAGAACACCAGGATTGGCAAAGTCTCTAATGGTGCCCTGTGCTCTTCACAGATGAAAGCGGGTTCACACTGAGCACATGTGACAGACGTGACAGAGTCTTGAGACGCCGTGGAGAGCGATCTGCTGCCTGCAACATCCTTCAGCATGACCGGTTTGGCAGTGGGTCAGTAATGGTGTGGGGTGGCATTTCTTTGGAGGGCCGCACAGCCCTCCATGTGCTCGCCAGAGGTAGCCTGACTGCCATTAGGTACCGAGATGAGATCCTCAGACCCCTTTTGAGAGGTGCGGTTGGCCCTGGGTTCCTCCTAATGCAGGACAATGCCAGACCTCATGTGGCTGGAGTGTGTCAGCAGTTCCTGCAAGATGAAGGCATTGAAGCTATGGACTGGCCTGGTGTTCCCCAGACCTGAATCCGATTGAGCACATCTGGGAAATCATGTCTCGCTCCATCCACCACACCACACCACAGACTGTCCAGGAGTTGGCGGATGCTTTAGTCCAGGTCTGGAAGGAGATGCCACAGGAGACCATCTGCAACCTCATCAGGAGCATGCCCAGGCATTGTAGAGAGGTCATACAGGCACGTGGAGGCCACACACAATACTGAACCTCATTTTGACTTGTTTTAAGGACATTACAACAAAGTTGGATCAGCCTGTAGTGTGTTTTTCCACTTTAATTTTGGGGGTGACTCCAAATCCAGGCCTCCATTGGTTAATAAATTTGAATTCCATTGATGATTTTTGTGTGATTTTGTTGTCAGCACATTCAACTTTGTACAGAACAAAGTATTCAATGAGAATATTTAATTCATTCAGATCTAGGATGTGTTATGTGAGTGTTACCTTTATTTTTTTGAGCAGTGTATTTTCTCTGTTTTCATTGGAAGATAGGTTGTGATTTACCTGGATGATATTCTAATTTTCTCTTCAGACTTGAATTCTCATCAGGAACATGTCCGGGTTGTGTTACAAAGATTAAGCGAGAACTTCTTGTTTGCTAAACTAGAGAAATGTGTTTTTTCTGTTCTGGAAATTTCATTATTGAGGCTCATCTTGTCAGCACAAGGGTTTAAGATGGCCATAATTGACTGGGCTCAGCCTCATGATCTTAAGGCTTAGCAATGATTTCTGAGATTCGCCAACTATTATAGGAAATTTATCAAGGGTTTCTCTCAGATTGCTAAACCTCTTACTGACCTGACACGTAAGGGGGCTAATCTCAAGGTATGGTCACCGGGTGCTATCAGGGCTTTCAAAAAATTAAAAGATTGTTTGAAGTCTGCCCCCATTCTGATCCAACCTGATTTCCAGGAGCCATTCATTTATAGAGGTGGATGCTTCGGAGGTCGGAGTAGGGGAGGTTTTGTCACTCTTACTATCTTGCGTCCATGTGCTTTTTGTCTAAAAAAATTTCGCCGGCGGAAAGAAATTATGATGTTGGGAATCGTGAGTTACTTGCTGTAAAATTAGCCTTTGAGGAATGGAGGCATTTTTTGAAGGGGGCGGTTCATCCAGTTACTGTGGTCACTGATCACAAGAATCTACCCCACATTGAGTCAGCTAAAAGGTTAACTCCCTGATAGGCCAGATGGTCCTTGTTTTTCTCAAAGTTTAATTTTTCGATTACATTCAGACCGGGGTCTAAGAATGTGAAAGCTGACGCATTATCTCATAGTCTCGATCCAGTTTCTCCTCCTGAACCTCCATCCTCAATTATTCCTCAGGGTATAGTGGTTTCTATGGTAACCTCAGAATTGGAGGAGGAGAACCGTAATGCCCAATCATTGGCTCCTCCTGCTACTCCATGGTCTATATTATTTGTGCCTGTGTACCTAAGATTATGTGTGTTACAAGAATTTCATGATTCCGTTTTGAGTGGTTATCCTGGGGTTACTGCTACACGGAAAGCCATTGCCAGACTTTATTGGTGGCTGTCCATGCATAAGGATATCAAAAATTTTGTATCTGCTTGTGAGGTCTGCGCACGCGCTAAAGTCAGTCATAGCCGGCCGGGGAATTGGCTCCGTTGCCAATTTCAGAAAGACCATGGACTCATTTGTCCATGAATTCAATCACAGATTTGCCTGTGTCTGGTGGGAAAACTGCTATCTGGGTGGTAGTGGACCGATTCAGCAAACAAGCTCATTTTGTTGCCTTGTCAGGATTACCTAATTCAGAGACACTCTCCAGGTTGTTTATTTCCCATATTGTAAGGGTACATGGTATCCCTCTTAACATTGTGTCCGATAGGGAAGTACAATTTGTCTCTAAGTTCTGGAGAGCTTTTTGTAATAAGCTTGGGATAGAATTGTCATTTTCATCTGCTTACCATCCTGAGACCAGCGGTCAGACAGAGGACAAATCGATCTTTGGAACAAATTTTAAGGTGTTTTGTGGAGGCTCAGCAGGAGGACTGGTCTTCGTTTTTACCTCTCGCTGAGTTTGCCTTTAACAGTCGAGTTAATCAGTCTACTGGAACCTCTTGGTTTTTCTGTAATTATGGTTTTCATCCCCATTTTGGTAAATTTTTTAGAATTTGTTCTGAATGTCCTGGGGTGGAGGTCGCTGTACAAAGACTTGGGGATGTTTGGAAGGAGGTTCAAAAGAATATTGGGATTGCTCAGACTCGCCAAAAACTGAAGGTTGATAGAAGATGTTCGGTGGGTCCTGTTTTTAAGATTGGGGATAAGGTTTGGTTGTTATCCAGGAACATTAAACTTAAAGTGCCGTCGGCAAAGTTGGGTCCAAAGTTTATTGGTCCTTATGAAATCCTTGAAGTGGTCAATCCAGTTGCATTCAGATTAAAGCTTCCTCCATCCCTTCACATCCCTAACATCTTCCATAAATCCCTATTAAAGGAGTTTGTCCCTTCGGTATTGTCTCCATCATCCCCGTCTCCTCCAGTGTCAGTCGATGGTGGCTTGGAGTATGAGGTTCAGAGAGTGGTGGATTCTCGTAGGGTCCGGAATTCCCTCCAGTACCTCATCCACTGGAGGGGATATGGACCAGAGGAGAGATCATGGGTCCCTGCTCGAGATGTGAAGGCCGATCGGTTAGTCAGGGCCTTTTCATCTAAAGTTTCCTGGGAAGCCTGGGGGTCCGGTGGCCCCCCTTAGAAGAGGGGGTACTGTCACGGTTCCACCCCTCATTGTATCTGGGATGCAGTTACTGACAGCTCAGCCGTCCAATCTTGTACAGGGACGTGCTGGAGCTGTAAGTACTGTGATTGACAGCTCGACCATCCAATATGGTACAGGGGCCTGCAATAGCTGTCAGTGTGGTGATGGACAGCTCTGCTGTCCAATCTGAAACTGGGAGGCACTGGCTATCTTCAAGTGTTCATTAGTCCAGTTGAATGCCTGGCTACTTAACTGAGCTGTTTGTCCCAGATGTTTGCCAGATGTACATTCAGCTAGTGTGTGGTTTGTTCTCTGTGCCTTGCGTTCTGTTATTGATCTTCTGCTGCCTGACCTTGGACCTTGTTCTGACTATCCGTATGTTTAACCCCTTCTGCTCTGATCTGCTATCCTCTTGGTATTCTGACCAACGGAATTTTACCTGACTACGCCTTTGCCTCTTCCCTCTGTTTATGACGTACCCTCCTGGCTTTAACTCTTTAACTATCCCGTCTCACGGCCTGGCTGTGAAAAGTGACTGAGCGTCACAATCTCTTTCTTTGAGACTCTAAATTGTTCACCCTTTCAATTTATCCCATTACATGCAAAAAATTCAACCAGCGTCAAATAATAGTTTGAGAGCAGAAGATACTCTTAGAGGTCGAAATAATTCTGCACCCTAAAAATTACACAGGCCAACACACATTTTGGTGCCTCAAAATTTAGACCTTACCATGGTAAGAGAAGATAACTTGTGTTATGTTTTCAATGCATAAATCATCTTTTTACAAAGCCTTTACAAATTGTTTCATCAGTCTATCTTAAAGGGGTTGTCCGGTTTAGAATTACAAGTTTGAAGTCACTCTGTGTGACTGCAGACTTGTGAATTCTCCCAACGCAAGATCTGCGAGGATTCACCGGTATGTGCGCCGGGAATGGTGGTCAAGTATGCTAGACAGGACGCGGCCTCATTCAATACAGGTACATTGAGTGAGGCTGCGCCCATTAGACGAATTCTGGCTAGGAACATGCATATCACATACTTGACCGGCACAGTCACCGGCAAATCCTCGCAGCGCACTGTGCGTGCACTGGGAGGATTCTCAAGTCTGCAGTCACACAGAGTGAATGCAGACTTGACATTCTAGGCCTGACAGTTCCTTTAACATGTAGTGGTGGCAGTATGATTCTATTTCAGGCTGCGTGCCCACTATGCGTTTTTCAAGTGTTTTTTCAGCAGAATTTCCACTGCGAAAACGCTTAAAAAACGCTTGGTAATACGTGACCCATGGTCCCCAATGATAATCTGCATGTGCTGTGCACATGCTGCAGAAATTTCCGCTGCAGATTATCATTGCGGAAAAATACGCAGCATGTCCATTAATTTTGCGGACACGCTGCGTAATTGCCGACATTGACTTGCATTGAACCGCATATTATCCGTGTGAGCACATGTGCCCATGCGGATATCATACGGTTCAATGTGCGGATGGTACCCGGGTTTGGAGAAGAGGAGACTCTCCTCCAGACCCAGGTACCATAGAACCTGTTAAAAAAAAAAAAAGAATTTAAAATAATAAATAAAGATTATACTTACCTTCTGATGGCCCCTGGTCTCCTCAGCGATGCGTCCTGTCTGTTGTATGGGTCGCGGTGGTGTGAAAGGACCTGCCATGATGTCATTTAGTCATGTGACAGGTCACGAGACCGCTGACGTCGGCGGTCGCGTGACCTGTCACATGAGTATATGATGTCATGGCAGGTCCTTTCACACCACCGCGACCGATACAACAGACCAGACGCAGCGGAGAAAACACCGGGGGCCATCGAAAGGTAAGTATAGATTTTATTTTTTATTTTTTACCATTCTTATTCTTTTTTTTTTAACTATTACTTGGTCACACTATATAAATCCATGCCGGTTGCATGGATTTATATAGTGTGACCAAGTTGTCAAGCACTTTTCCAAGTGATGCTAAAATCGCTTGCAAAAGCGCTTGATAACCCGCATGCAGAAATGCATGCAAAGATGCTTGACGAACGCTTCTACCTGGCAGGAAAAACTCATGCACAATCCGCATGCGTTTTTCCTGCCAGGGAGAAGCGGAAAAAATATGCAGCATTTCTGCATCATTGGCACTTAGCCTCATGCTACCAAAGGTTCATTAACATTACCTTTTCCTCTAAACACCATCTATTCCCTTGGAGGCCAATCTTTTCTTGCCCAATGTTCATGTTTGGCTCTACTATTCTAAAATGCAAGGGTACTTTGTGTAGCCACTTTGTTGATGAAGAAGAAAATTAATCATCTTCAAGTCTACACAAATCATCCAATGATGTTTGCGGTAATTTATCTTTTCCAACAATAAATAGTCGGCCTTGTTGTACTCTTCTTTCATCCCGAGGGATTGACCGATCTATCAGCCATATCTAAGAGGCTACAGCTAAGGGTGTACTTACATCAGCGTTTAAACTGAACGAGTGCAATGTGAGAAAACCTCGCATTGCACTAGCCACAATGTTATTCATCAAGGCAGTGCTCATCTGCGAGTTTTTGCTCACTTGGAATTGGAAAAGCATGCTGCGTATGGCCACATAAAAACGGCCGAGACTCACTAATGAAATTCAATGGGCCGTGCGATTTTTAGGCACCCATCTCATAGGAAACCCATCATTTAATCAGCCGAGTACAGTAAATTCACAGCGTAAACAGTCAGAATAGAATAGATAGAAAGATGTCATTGAGATATATAATTAGTGCAGTGCGTGTGTACATATGGATTATGTCGTGGGCCATATGGATTATCGGCAGACAGGTGAGGAATACTGTGATTTTTTTTATTTTTACATTAATAAATGGGTAAAAGAGGGTGGGGAGTGTTTACTTCAAATAAAGGACTTTTTATCTGTATGTTTTGTTCAATTAAAGGACTTTTTTCTGTGTGTGTCTTTATTTAATTTTCACTGCAGGGTTAGTAATGGGAGTGTCTTATAGACGCCTCTCCATTACTATCCCCTAGGCTTGATGTCAGCTGACATTCCAAAGCTGACATCAACACCAATACTATTATCCCACTTGTCACCGCACCAGGGCAAGTGGGAAGAGCTGAGGCTAAGCGTCAGAATTGGATGCACCCTTTCTGGGGAGGCTGAGGGCTGATATTATTAGACTGGGAGGGGGCCAATATCCATGCCCCCTTCCTAGGCTATTAATATCAGCCCGCAACTGTCTGCCTAGCCTTTGCTGGTTATTTAAAATAGGGGGACCCCCATATTATTTTTTATTTCAAGGTCACCCCTTGCTGATATTAATAGCCTGGGACGCTCCATATTTATTACCCCCTTCCCAGACTATAAACATCAACCCCAGCTGTCGGCTTTCCCTCAGCTGGTTAAGAATAACATGGGGGACCCCACGCCATGGTTTTATTTAATTAATAGCTACATACATGTACAGTAAGCTACACACACTGCCCTGATTATATATCTGAATGACATCTATCTATCTATATCTGCTTATAAGATTGCTTTATTAGTTTGAAAACTAACTTGAAATGACAGAGAATTACTGTATGTAAAAGCTGATGTTAAAAAAGCATTGCAGACGGATTGCATACACATGTCATACGGATACCAGGTGAGGGGAAAAAATGCACACTCACATAGCACTCGCATGACATACAGATGATAGGTGAGAAAAAAAATGCATGACACTCACCTGACACTCTCCAAATTTTCTGTCTGAGAATCTCAGCTACTTTTTATACGCAAATGTGAGTGTACCCCAATGCGGTCTATCCGATGCAATTTTCTGAATAATCGCCCCCAAACAACCAAAGGTACAGGTCTAAAAACCAAGACACCAAGAATTTTTTTTTGTTCACTTGTGAATTACTTAGGATCAAATTATTATAAATGATCTGTTTCAATTCTGTCTAATATTGCGGTAACAAAATGTAGAACATGTTTTTCTTGTTATATACATAATCAATATCAAGAAACATTGTATGTTGAAAACTGAGAGAAATGGCAGTGAAATAAATATTATACTGGTGCAATGTAGCAAGTCTTAACACACCATACCTATTACTCAGACATTTCACAGATGTAATCGTGACTCACAAGCTGACTCACATTGTACATCTCTCTGTTCGTGTTTAATATTAAATAATATCAGTATGAAGATCATATCATAAATTAAATCCATCTTTTTCTTAAAAAACATTAAAAAAATGTAATGTTCTTTTAGTTTAATATTTTGAAGGAAATTAGTAAATGATCTGAATTATTTAGACTATTCTAAACCGTAACTATTTGTAAAACTACAGAAGTAATTAAAGTTGTGAATGTGATAGTTAAAATCCATAACAATTATATGACCCCTCAAGAAGGAAGCCTTTTTTGCCATTAGTCGAATTTTATTTACTCTCGTACTTTTATTTTTAAGGCTATGTAGCTATTTAAAGCCTTGTTTTTATAATGAACATACTCTGTTTTTAGGCATCATTTTATAATGTAAGTATAACATTTATTTTACATTAATTTTTTTGTGTATATGGGAATACATAAAAAACGATTTAGTCACTTTCACCTTTAACCCCTTACCAACATATCACGTACTGGTACGTTATATGCTGGCTCTTCGACTTGATGGCTGATTAAATCAGCTGTCATGTGCCGGGAAAGATGCGGGCTCAGTGTGTGAGCCTGTAGCTTTCCCGGCACATGACAGCTGATTTAATCAGCCATCATATGCCTCTAACAGCTGCGGGTAGAACGGAGCTCTGCCCGCTGCTGTTAACATGATAAATCCAGTGCTGGCAGGGGGCGCCCCATTCGCCATGCCCATCGGTGCGCCCGTGATGTGAATGCAGAGCATTGATGGGTTGTCATGATAGCCTGGGGTCTGTCATTACGATCCTCCTGTGAAAGACAGCCCATGGCTGGCATTCATAGGAGATTGTTATTTTTGCTACACATAGAAGTGCTGATATACTGCTATGTATAGCACAAGCAATCAGACGATCACAGCTTCAAGTTCCCTAAGGAGAATAACAAATACAGTAAAAAGTAAAAAATATAAAAAGTATGAAAAAAAAAAAAACATAAAAAAGTTCAAATCGCCCCCCTTTTGCCCCATTAAAAATAAAACATGTAATAAAAAAATATATATATATTTGGTATCGCTGCGTTCGTAAAAAAAAAGTCAGATCTATCAAAATATAAAATAATTAATCTGATCAGTATATGGTGTAATGAGAAAAAAAAATTAAACGCCAGAATTGCATTTTTTTGGCTGCTGCAACGTTGCAATAAAATGCAATAAGAGGGGATCAAAACATCATATCTACCCCAAAATGGTACCAGTAGAAAGTCAGCTCAGGGCGCAAAATATAAGCCTTCACACAGCCCCAGATCCTGAAAAATGAAAACATTACTGGTCACGGATAATGGCGACACAAGAAAAGTTTTTTTTTTATATATAAATTTCCACATTTTTTTCACTGCTTATATAAAAAAAACTATGCATGTTTGGTATCTGCACACTCATACTCACCTGGAGAATCATATTGCCAGATCAGTTTTACCATATAGTGAACATGGTAAATAAAAAAAACATTGTGAAATTGCACTTTTTTGCAATTTCAAAGCACTTGGAATTTTCTTTTTGCTTTCCAGGGCATCACATGAAAAAATCAATGGTGTCAATCAAAAGTACAACTTGTCCACAAAAAAACAAGTCCTCCCATGGCTATATTGACAGAAAAATAAAAAAGTTATGGCTCTTGGAAGAAGAGAAAGAAAAAAACAAAAATAAAAAATAGAAATTGGCCACGGCATGAAGGGGTTAAAATCAATAAAGGACACAACCTTAGTGTTCAGATCAGGACAAGTGTGCATCTGTTCATTTTTAATTGAATAAAATAGTTTTATTAAAATAATATTTGTAGTTTCTGCGTGGTAGCATTATTTATTTTCTTTATTACATAGTAACATAGTTTATAAGGTTGAAGGAAGACTAAGTCCATCTAGTTCAACCCATAGCCTAACATGTTGATCCAGAGGAAGGCAAAAAAAAACCATGTGGCAAACACTAAGCTCCACATTGGGGAAAAAAATTCCTTCCCGACTCCATACGACAATCAGACTAGTTCCCTGGATCAACGCCCTATCAAGGAATCTAGTATATATAACCTGTAATATTATACTTTTCAAGAAAGGCATCCATGTCCTTCTTAAATATTAACAGTGAATCACTCATTACAACATCATGCGGCAGAGAGTTCCATAGTCTCACTGCTCTTACAGTAAAGAATCCACATCTGTGATTATGATTAAACCTTCTTTCCTCCAGATGTAGAAGATGCCCCCTTGTCCCCGGCTCAGGCCTCAGACAAAAAAGATCAGTAGAAAGGTCTTTGTACTGTCCCCTCATATACTTGTACATAGTAATAAGATCACCCCTAAGCCTTCTTTTTTTCCACAGTAAATAACCCCAAGTGTAATAACCTGTCTTGGTATTGCAGACCCCCCAGTCCTCTAATAACCTTGATCGCTCTTCTCTGCACCCGCTCTAGTTCAGCTATGTCTTTCTTATACACCGGAGACCAGAACTGTACACAGTATTCTAAGTGTGGTCGCACTAATGACTTGTATAGAGGTAAAATTATGTTCTCCTCATGAGCATCTATGCCTCTTTTAATACATCCCATTATTTTATTTGCCTTTGCAGCAGCAGCCTGACACTGGCCACTAAACGTGAGCTTGTCGTCCACCAATACACCCAGGTCTTTTTCAGTTACAGTTTTGCCCAGTGTTTTACAATTAAGCTTATAATTATACATTTTATTTCCTCTGCCCAAGTGCATTACCTTACATTTATCCCCATTAACCCTAGAACGCATGACCATAAAAATCTACACTTTCACATACCTGGGGCCTTTTAGGCCCGTGTGCAAATAATAAATAAATGACCAACTGGAAATGACAAACAACTATATACCTGAAGAATACCTAGAGTTTCAAAATTCTAACTAAAGAAATCTTGCAGAAAATAGAAAACAATTAACAGGGCGGGCCTGCGAGGCCCCAGGTATGCGTTCTAGGGTTAAAGCTCATTTGCCATTTATCAGCCCAAGCTTCTAGTTTACATAGATCCTCCTGTAATAAAATTGTCCTCCTCTGTATTGATTACCCTGCAGAGTTTAGTGTCATCTGCAAATATTGAAATACTACTCTGTATGCCCCCTACAAGGTCATTAATAAATATGTTAAAAATATGTTTACTATATTTCCAATTTTTAAATTGTGTAAGTGCCTTCGGGTGTGCTTTTTTTTTTAATGTAATGATCCGTCATATATCTATACGAACATACATTAAGGCATGTGGACGTAAAATTATAGGCCTCTGTAAAGGAATATATAACTAGATCGCTGTAGACCCAACGATCTCATGATTGCCCAAGCAGCCCAGTGATCACGTTGTTGAGACTTAAAAGGACAGGACAAAGTTGTTTTAAAAAGGGGTTAAAATGCTGAGATCAGAGTTTTCTCCATTCCTAGATTTGAATGCAGTAATGTGACTATTGCCACACTCCTGCTGCTGGTTTTGTGCCCACGCAATCAACAGTGATGTACAGTAAGGGCAGCAGAACCACAGCCCACTAGTAATGTACATGTGTGTTATATTGAGGGAAATGGTTAAAGGGGTTATCTCATGAAGACGGGATCCCTGCTCTACATTCATTGCATGGACAACTTTAAACGGGTTGTCCACTACTATTGATAATTGCCCAATGTATTTTTATGTTGAAAAGAAGTTCCTTTGTAAATACCTTGCTTTGCAGTTATTGCCTGTGAGTGGCGCTATCACTGGCCGCTCACAGGCATCACGTGACCGCTGGCTGCAGCCGGCTCTGACATCCGCTGATGTCACGTCAAGTTCTGGCTGCAGTGGGAGTGAGTCAGTGCCTCGCTCCATGGTGGCTGCTGGGTTGTGGGGCAGGGTTACCCCGCGCGTCACATCCAACATCCACCGTGTGATCTCCCTCTCCCCATTCATTGGGAAAGCGCGCGGGTGTGACTTGCGGCGTAACCCTGCCCACAACCCAGCAGCCACCGCGGGGACCCCAGCACTGAGTCACGCCTCACTTGACATGACATCAGCGGGGGGATCACATGATGCCTATGAGTGGCCAGCGATAGCGCCACTCACAGGCAGTAACAGCAGCGCAAGGTATTTACAAAGAAACTTCTTTTCACCATAAAAATACATTGGGCTATTATCAATAGTACTAGACAATCCCTTTAATGCTACAGTCTCCCTGTCAGGGTTGGACTGGCCCACCAGAAAACCGGAGAATCCTCCGGTGGGCCCTGGCTTCTCCTTCAGGAGAGCTCATGGCGCAAACTTTACTGCAGCTATGGGGCTATTGAGTGGGGGGGGGTGGGCTCTGAGAATCAAATCCTCTGATGGGCCCATTGTTCTTCAGACTGATACTGCTCCCTGTAGTGACTACATCATTGGAAATGTTGAGAATTCCAGAAGACACTTTCCCCCGCTCATAAAAGTTGACATGAGATTAGCTGACAGGCAGCATCCATTCAAAAAGGAATATCTCCTTCATGAGATAACTTTGTTTTACAATCAGAGATATTTCCCCGTTTGTTCTTTCTGCTCAGTCTTCTACCTTCTGTTTTTATAAATTCACATTGAATTACAGATTCTAGATTATCAGTGGATTATCATAATGTGGATTGAAGGAATCTTAAAACATAATGCTGTCATTAATTGTTTATACTGTACTTTTCTTGAAAATGATGATGTACTTGCACTGACTACCTTTAAAAAATGCAACATGTCAGATGGTGGTGACAAGGCTTTTTCAGTGATCCACGACAAATTGTAGCAGCTGAAATTTAGGCATTAAAGGGAATCTCTTGCAAGGTTTTTGCTACCCCAACTTAGAGCAGTATGTTGTAGGGACTGAGACCTTGATTCTAGTGATGAATTGGTTACGAGGGTGCATGCTGTAGTTTTGATATATCACTGTTTTATCTGCTGGAGATCTAGCAGTTCTCTGAATGCTGAGCTCTGCATAACTCTGACCACATCGCTGATTGACAACTTTCTTTGTACACTATGCATAGGCAGAAAGCTGCCAATCAGTGGTGGAGGCATGGTTAAACAGAGCATATGAATATAAAGGAGTAAATGGCAGCAGGTTTATTTGTCCTCCAGTGATAAAATCACTGTTTTATCGGCACGTGATTATCAAAACTACAACAAGCAGACCAGTTTGTCATACATAACTGGAAGCAAGGTCTGTGCCCCTTCATCATGCTGCTCTCAGACTAGGTGACAAAAACCTGGTGACACATTCCCTTTAAGAACATGGCAAAGTCCATACATTTGAATTTCATGGAGATACAATGGGACATGGCACAATTTACTTTATGTTAAATTACTATGTAATATGACAAAAAAAAAACTATTGCAGCCCTATTATGGCTCCCTACAAAACATACATGAGCCCATAAAATGATTAAATTCAGTTTTAGCAAAACAGAAAAATCCAGCATAGCTAGAGATTAAACCTAATTTAGGACCTACCCAAGGACGTATTTGGTTAAACACAGGGGTCTCCTAACTCAAGTCTGACGTGGGCAAGTATTTTCTGATCCCCAGAACCAGACATATTTGCACAAACTGGACTAAGCAACCATCTTGGAAATGCAGCGTTGTAATGCTAATGTACCACATAACAATTTTTTTATTCACACACTGTAATATAGAGTACTCAGTCTGACCAGGTCATAATGCGAGAAGCAGACCCATTTTTTTATAGGTGGGAGCGATCTCGTAATAATCTACAGGGCATTGGGAACATCACGTTTCCCACACTTGCCTTGCAGTCAATCTGGCATTGTTTATATTGGAGTGTGATTCACACACAGACTGTAATAATGTACAGAGCCAGATAATCACAATCTGTGAACAGTACAGATAGTGAAAACTGCCATATATTACCCCTCTATACCGTGAACAAAGTTATTTATCAGATTGCCAGGGAAAAGTTATTTCGCAATTTCTTGTAATGCAAGTTTCTAATGTATCTTTTATCCTAATAACATCAGGTTTTGTGGCAAACAATTCAATTTAAAGTGACTTTCTCATGAAACAACCCTGTCCATGTGTCCTTTTAGAGAGGATAGTTGGTTTGTAAGCAGACTTGAGCCTCCCATTTATTACATGGATGGCCATTCATGAAAACTTTCCCCCTGTAGTGGCAATTGTGGGGGGTGGCAATGGTTTCCCACAGCAAATCAAATGCAATGTCACATCCAATCTGAAAGAGATTGTCTTCAATGGTTGCCATTTTGCTGAACCATAGAGTGCTGGCAAAAGGTTAAAAACATAACTTTCAACTCACCAACAACATAATAGACCCTGCAATAAATAAATCAACAGCAAAAGTGCATGAAAATAACAAAGGGTACTTAATGAACATAATTTTGATAAAAAAAAATGCAAAAGCCATCCCACCACTTCACGGTGACCCTAATCGGAACAGTCATAACCTCTAATATTTAAAACCTTAACGTTTGTCAAGTGACATGCATGTGGATAAGGGCTGAGAAGGACTGAACCCAGCTAGTATGCAGCCATGGGGAACCACATGAATATAATGTCCAGTTCAAAGAAAAGGCAGGCCACATCTTTATATGCACAGGGTGCAAACAAACTGAAAAAAAACTAAAGAAATGAACTGGGATATAAGTTGTTGTGCATGCAGCAGGTCAGTGCATGTTCACACTGGCCACTAAACAGAAAAAACTAATATAGAAACATAATAGGCAAATGCCCTGCAATAAACAAACAGCAATAGTAAATGAAAATAACATAAAGTACTTAGTTAATATAATTTTGATAAAAAAAATGCAAAACCATCCCACTACTTCACAGTGACCCTAATTGGGACGGTCCTAACCTCTAATATTTGTTTCCTCACTGTTTGTCAAGTATTAGACGTTAGGAGGAGAGAGTGAGGAAACAGGTAGAGGGAGGCACAGAAAGATTGTGTGGAGCTTTCAACCAAGTCTATTGCCTCACCCAGAGCTGGATTCATATCTGAATTGGACTGCCGTGTAATCTCTTCCATGCTGCTGATGTTCCTTTCTTTGGGCTAAGGAAAGATGAGGAAAGAAGAGCAGGAATCTATCCCTGTGTGTTCTATATAGGAAAAATCGTAGCAGCTAGTCTCCTCCCACCAGCTCAGTGTCAATTGCAAATGGAGCAACAGAGGGCAAGTGTAGCTAAAATGAAGGATATAAGTCATTTAATGGCCAGAAATAGTGTTATTCCTCATGTACACATAGGCCAATTTATTTTGAAAAGTTACTTGAAAGTACGGTTACCCTTTGAAACCCATTATATTTATTATTTTAGACATTTGGATGTGGCACATTCAGTTTAAGCTGATGATTAATAAAATAAACCAATACAGCCTTTAGCTATTTTTACCACTATTTCATGATCACACTTATCTGATCTGCTGTCAGCCTGCTTTCCTCATAGTAAGCATATTTCATCTGGGCCATCAAACCAGTTATTTGCCTTGCAGCTCTAGTTCTTTACATATCATATTTGCTTATTTCCAGCCCTAACCAACAAGCTTGTCTCAATGTGACCTTGGGCCATTATGTACTTTTATAGTGCAGGTGTGAACTTTGTTTTTCCAAGAAAGAATAAAATAACCAAGATTACTTATAATAGGGATGTTTTCGGAAAAATATTGATGTAGAAACATAGACATGTACAATTATTTCTATTCAGATCACTACTCATTTTCAGCTTTTTCTTTTTGCTTGATTGTAAAAATAGGCCATGAATAGTGATGAGCGAACCCGTGGTTGTTCGGGTCCGGCAAAACATTTAAAGAAAGTTTGGTTCGGTAACCAGAACGATACCCGAACTCGAACCCAGACCACATTCAGATGAATGGGGGGCCCGAACATCCATTGTTTTCCATGCTGTCATCTGCGTGACAGCGCAGCAAACAAGGTCAGAGAGCTGTGGTTTCAAGACAACATGTGAGCCAGCAGCTGTAACCAGAGGTAAAAAGGTCACCAACGGTCACAGGCATCGGCTGAGAGTACTACTCTCATCAGAGTATGCCTGCTCTTGCGGATAGCTGCGAGAGTAGCCGAGGCTGATGAGAGTATTCATCAGCCGGCGGCTATGCAATAAATACATTTTAAAAAAATGTTGTGGGTTCTCCTCAATATTTGATAACCAGCACAGCTAAAGCTGACAGCTGTGGGCTGAAACCCTCAGCTGTCAGCTTTATATTGGCTGGTTATCAAAAATAGAGGGGTCGCAAAATCGTATTTTTTAGTTATTTAAATAAATTATTAAAAAAAAACAGCATGGGGTTCCTCTCATTTTTGACAACCAGCCAAGTTAAAGCAGACATCTGGGGGCTGATATTCTCAGACTGGGAAGGGGCCATGGATATTGGCCCTCTGCAGCCTAAAAATAGCAGCCCGCACCCACCCCAGAAAATGCACATCTATTAGATGCACCAATTCTGTCACTTTGTCCGGCTCTTCCCACTTGCCCTGGTATTGTGGCAAGTAAGGCAATAGGTTTGGGGTTGATGTCAGCTGTTTTAAGGCTGCTGACATCAAGACCAGGGGTTAGTAATGGAGACGCCTCCATTACTAACCCCATAGTCAGATTGCAATAAAGACACAGCAAGAATAAAGTCCTTTATGTGAAATAAAAACTCCCCACCCTTTTACACATTTATTCACAAAAAATAAAAATAAAAAAGCAAAGTTACACTCACCTTTCTGCCGACCATTGCCCATGTCCCCTGTAAAAGACACAAAAATAATAAAACACTATATTCCTCACCTGTCTGACAATAATCCATCAATGCCCATGTCCTCTGTAAAAGACAAAAAATAATAAAACACCATATTTTTCACATGTCCGACGATAATCCATTAATGGGCATGTCAATGATGATCCAGATGGTTAGGAGAGCAGTCACATCAGTGATGCGACCGCTCTTTACATCAGCCGGAACACATGGATAGACACTACATCTACCATTTTATGTAACCTCCATGATTTTTAAGGACAGCACCAAGTCTTTTAAGCATGGCATAAACCAGATGATGACATATTGCAACATTTATCTCTTTCTATTCTTCAAGATCAACCTCTTTTAGAACCTAGATGCTGGATGGACAGTGATCTTAAACTTGTCTGTTTAGAATTCCCCCTAAGAATTTCGGCTGGGTTCACATCAGAAGTCATACTTGGCCTCTGAATCACTTTCACCTTGTTCTTCTCCAGAAATGCAACAGATGTGTGTTTTGGATCACTATGTTGGAAAAGTGACATCTGCCAAGGGCATGGAGTGATGGTGTATCATCTCTTTCAATATAGGGCAGTAAATCTGTGAATTCATGATACTATCAAGAAAATGTAGCTCCCCAACACCAGCAGCACTCATGTAACCATACATAGGGACATTGACATCAGGAGTTTTCACTGTAGGCACCATGCATTTGGAAAAATGCATGTCTTGAATACGCATGGAGTGATGGTAGCATCTTGTTTTTCAATATAGAGCAGTACATCAGTGAATTCATCACACAATCCATAAAATCTAGCTCCTGGACAGCAGCAGCACTCATGCAGCCCCTCATAAGAACACTGACACCATCATGTTTCACTGTAGGCACCATGTATTTTGCTAAATTCATTTTTCTAAATACATGGTGCTTACAGTGAAATATGGTGGCTGCAGTGTCCTTAAGTGTAGTTCCCTGTGTGGGGGAGCTACAATTCATTGGTAGCGTCATGAATAGTGTTGAGCGATACCTTCCGATATCGGGAAATATCGGATCGGATTGGATCGGACCGATACCGAAAAAGTATCGGATATCGCCGATTCCGATACCGGAAACCAATGCAAGTCAATGGGACAGAAATATCGGAATGAAAATAAACCCTTTCTTTCCTTGTAGGTTAATTCTACATGAAGGAAAACAACTAAGAATAATGTAGAATGTATTGGGGGAGGTGGGGGGGACAATAAAGGCATAGAGGTTTAGCCCAATCAAATGGAATAGCAGGAATTAATATTTTTTTTAAGACGTTCTGAGTTACGGAAATATTGACTATGTTAAGTATTTTTATATTTTGTCAGATATTTATGTTTCACTACTTCCATGCTCTTCACCTTCTTTTTTACTTCTCCCACACTTTCTCCTTCATCATCCTCAGCATCTTTTTCATCCTCTTCTTCTTCACCTTCTTCACCTTCTTCGTATTATTCTTTTTTTTTACAGTCTTCATATTCTACTTCTTCATCTTCTTCTTCTTCATCATATTCTTATTTGTGACAGGCATTCCTGTAGTTGTTATCTATAAAAGGTTGGACATTACACCTTTCGTTCTGCCCGTCACAAAAGATTTACAACAGGATTTGTCCGCGTTCAGTTTGGCCTGCAGCAGCAGGTCTTTTCCAGGGGCACCACGAGGAGGAACGGACTCACCCCCATACACTGCTTAGTCATCTTCTGCTTATAATTTAGATATTATCTTTTGCTCTGATTTTTAGTCTTATGCTTAATGTTCTTCCGCTTTTTGTTCTGCAGCTTCTTGTATTTCTGCTTCTTGGTTTTCTGTCTCTTGTTCTTCTATATCTTGGTGCTTGTCTTCTCTTCTTTGTCCTCTTGGTCAACTTCTTCAGGGTCATCTTCTTGGTCTTCTTCGGGGTGGTCTTCAGGGTTGTCGTCTTCGGGGGTCCTCGTCTTCGGGGTCCTCGTCTTCTTCGGGTTGGTCTTCTGGGTCCTCGTCTTCGGGGTCCTCGTCTTCTTCGGGGTGGTCTTCAGGGTCCTCGTCTTCTTCGGGGTGGTCTTCAGGGTCCTCGTCTTCTTCGGGGTGGTCTTCAGGGTCCTCGTCTTCAGGGTCGTTGTCTTCGGGGTCCTCGTCTTCTTAGGGTTGGTCTTCAGGGTCCTCGTCTTCAGGGTCCTCGTCAGGGAGATCCAGAGTGATTACCAAGAACCATTTCAAAAAGCTTGAACTTGGAAATGTAGCAGAAGGTACAAGAAAGCTGAGGAACTACCGAGAACCAGCTGACGGTACTGGAACCCGGATGGGTAGCAGAAGGTACAAGAGCCAATGGAACTGCCGAAGACCAGCTGACGGTACTGGAACTCGGTTACGAAGCAGGAGGTACCTGTACCAGAAAGCACTACCAAGGACCAGCAGACGTTGGTGGAACTTGGATACCGAGAAGGAGGCACCTAATCCAAAGGCACTGCCGAGAACCAGCTGACGGTACTGGAACCCGGATGGGTAGCAGAAGGTACCCATGTAAAAAAAAGTTCAAGGCCGCGAGCCGGCCGCAGTTACCAAAACCCACAGTCCTACAGGGGGTGCTTGTCCTATAGGCACTATGGAACCAGCCTTCATTGCCAGATCCCGCAGCCCACATAGGAGTCACCTAAACTGCAGGCACCATAGAGTCGGCTAACCCGACCGCAACACGACAGGACAACGCATTGGAGGCAAAGTGACGTTGACACTACCCGGAAACAGCTGGCGTGCTGGAACCAGGCTGGGCAGGAGGGAGTACCCGTGCCAAAGACACTGCCGAGAACCAGCTGACGGTACTGGAACCCGGATGGGTAGTAGAAGGTACAAGAGCCAATGGAACTGCCGAAGACCAGCTGACGGTACTGGAACTCGGTTACTAAGCAGGAGGTACCTGTGCCAGAAAGCACTACCAAGAACCAGCAGACGTTGGTGGAACTTGGATACTGAGAAGGAGGCACCTAATCCAAAGGCACTGCCGAGAACCAGCTGACGGTACTGGAACCCGGATGGGTAGTAGAAGGTACAAGAGCAAATGGAACTACCGAGAACCAGCTGGCGGTGCTGGAACCCAGGGTAAATACTGAAAACAGAGTGGAGCCAGAGGTGTAATTGGAGCAAGTTTTAAATCAGTAGTACAGTGGATGTGGACAAAGCAGGAGAATTTGCCCGACACACAGCAGGGGAACAGCTGACGTTACTGAACCCCAATAACACTGGAGCAAGCATTGACTGTGCAGACGGCACTTCTGAGCAGCAACTAGCGGTATTGGAGCTCAGGGATAATACTGAAAACAGAGGAGCTAGAGGTGTATTTGGAGGAGGTTTTAAATCAGTAGTACAGTGGATGTGGACAGAGCAGGAGAAATTGCCGTCCGCACAGCAGGGGAACAGCTGACGTTACTGAACCCTAATGACATGGCAGCAAGTGTTGATTGTGCAGACGGCACTTCCGAGCGCCAACTGGCGGTGTTGGAGCTCAGGGATAATACTGAAAACAGAGGAGCCAGCGGTGTAATTGGAGCAACTTTAAAATCTGTAGTAGTGAGAATGTGGACAGAGCAGGAGAAATTGCCGTCCGCACAGCCGGGGAACAGCTGACGTTACTGAACCCCAATGACACGGCAGCAAGTGTTGACTGTGCAGACAGCACTTCCGAGCGCCAATTGGCGGTGTTGGAGCTCAGGGATTACAGTTCAGGTGGTAGAAACATGAACAGAACAGGAGACCTGGATACTTTTGCAAACAATTATTTATTCTGGAAGAGGGCTGGCAAATTCATGAGAGATCCAGGCCTTGTTCATTATGAGAAAAGTAAGCCGGTCAACGTTATCGGAGGATAGTCGCATGCGACGGTCTGTTAGTACACCACCTGCGGCACTAAAGACGCGTTCCGATAATACACTAGCAGCAGGGCAAGCTAGCACCTCCAATGCATACTGACTTAGCTCTGGCCATGTATCTAGCTTACAGACCCAAAACTTGAAGGGAGAAGAGCCGTCTGGGAGTACACTAAGAGGGCAAGACATGTAGTCTGTCACCATCTGACGGAAACGTTGCCTCCTGCTGACTGGAGCCGTCTGTGATGGTGTAGACATTTGTGGCGGCGGGGACACAAAACTTTGCCACATTTCGGCCATACTGGTCTTGCCTTGTGCTGAGACGCTGCTTCTGCTCCCTCTTTGTGCAGAGCTTCCTCCACTGCCTCGACGCACTGAGCTGCTTTGTAAAGCACTAGCAGCACTGCTCTCGGTTGGAATGGAGAACATGATGGAATGCACCAGTGCGTCTTGGTACTCCCGCATTTTACGCTCCCGGTTCAACGGTGTTATGAGGCTTTGTAAGTTGTCCCGGTAGCGAGGATCTAGGAGGGTGGACACCCAATAATCAGCCGTGTTGAGAATGTGGGCGATGCGGCGGTCGTTTCTCAGGCACTGCAGCATGAAATCAACCATGTGCTGCAGACTGCCAACTGGCCAAGAAACGCTGTCCCCTGCTTGAGGCGTGATCTCTGCCTGCTCTGCATCACCCCACCCTCGCTCTAGATACTGACTACTAGAGCATTGTGTACCTCCCTCCTCTGGACAGATGTCTTCCTCATCCATTGACTCCTCCTCATCCTCCTCACAAAGTGTCCCCTGCCTAGGCCTTTGTGAGGAACCACGTTGCGCAGACTGTAGAGAAGCAGATGGCATTTGTGACTCCTCATCCTCCACCTCTTCCAAAACCTCGTCCCTTAGTGCTTGCAGTGTTTTTTCAAGCAGGCAGATAAGGGGGATAGTCATGCTGACTAGTGCATCATCTGCACTCGCCATCCGCGTGGAATAATCGAAGGCACGCAAAACGTGGCAAATGTCCTTCATAGAGGCCCACTCAGTGGTGGTGAAGTGTGAACGGCGCGCACTGCGACTTCTTTGCGCCTGCTGCAGCTGGTACTCCATTACTGCTGCCTGCTGCTCACACAACCTCTCCAACATATGTAACGTTGAATTCCACCTGGTGGGTAGGTCACATATGATGCGATGTTCCGGAAGACATAATCGGCGCTGCAGAGCTGCAATGCGTGATCTTGCATTGCTGGAAAGCCGCAAGTGAGCGCACTCTATGCGGACCTTGTGAAGCAGTGCATCAAGATCCGGATAGTCCCTCAAAAAACTCTGCACGACCAAGTTGAGCACATGTGCCAGACATGGGATGTGAGTGAGGTTGCCTAGGCCCAGAGCTGCCACCAGATTTCGGCCATTGTCACACACTACCATGCCTGGCTGGAGATTCGCTGGCACAAACCACACGTCGCTCTGCTGCTTGATGGCATTCCAGAGCTCCTGCGCTGTGTGGCTTCGATTCCCCAAAGAAATTAATTTTAATACGGCCTGTTGACGTTTGGCCACGGCTGTGCTCATATTGGTCACCATAAC
Source organism: Phyllobates terribilis (assembly GCF_046119375.1). Lineage (NCBI taxonomy): Eukaryota > Metazoa > Chordata > Amphibia > Anura > Dendrobatidae > Phyllobates > Phyllobates terribilis. Next base: position 148,182,407 of record NW_027362771.1, read on the forward strand.
AGGTAACCGTTCACGGGTCGATGTGGAGGTAGACCGTGACGGCTCCTGCAGCGCTGATTCAGAGGAACTGGAGTATGAGGAGGAGTCAATGTGTACAGACTGGATTCCTGCAATCCTTGGAGTTGGCCGAACACGTACAGCGCCACTCTCAAGATCTGTACCCGGCTCCACAACATTTACCCAATGGGCAGTGAGGGAAAGGTATCGTCCCTGTCCATGCTTACTGGTCCACGCATCGGTGGTCAGGTGGACCTTGCTACTGACGGCGTTTTGTAGCGCATGTTTAATTTTTCCCTCCACATGATGTTGCAGGGCAGGGACAGCTTGCCTGCTGAAATAAAATCGGCTGGGCACGTTGTATTGTGGGACTGCCAATGCCATAAAGTTACGGAATGTGTCAGTCTCCACCAGCCTGAATGATAGCATTTCAAGGGCCAGTAGTTTAGCAATGCCAGCATTCAGAGCCTGTGCTCGGGGGTGGTTTGCCGAGTATGGGCGCCTTTTCTCCCATGCCTGTGCTAACGATGGCTGTAGACTGGCCTGGGAGTGTGAGGATGACTGGGAAAGTGGTGCTGTGGGTGGAATTACACTGTGTCTCTGTACAACAGTGCCAGAGATTCTTCCATGGCGATCCTGTGAGGAAGCCGAACCAGCTGTGTGTGAGCTGGAGGAAGAGGCTACAACATGAGCTGAAGAGGTGGTAGGTGGCGCTGTAGGTTGGCCTAGGTCTTCAGTGTGTTTTTGTAACTCCACCACGTGCTTGGTCCGCACATGTTTCCACATATTTGTGGTATTGAGGTTGCTGACACTTTTCCCTCTTTTCACCTTCTGATTACACAGCTTGCATTTGACAAAGCAAATGTCATCTGCAACTGTGTCAAAAAAGGACCAGGCACTGCAAGTCTTGGGAGCGCCCGCTTTGGATTTTGGAAGAGCCATGCTCCTAATGGGTGCCGAAGTGGAGGCTACAGGCAACAAAGTCTGCCCCCTCCCTCTCCCTCCTTTTTGGGCTGTTCGGGGAATCTCTTCCTCAGAGCTGCTCCCACCACCTTCCTGTCCCTCACGCCATGATGGGTCAAGGACTTCATCATCTACACCAGGGTTCCCCAACTCCAGTCCTCAAGGCCCACCAACAGGTCATGTTTTCAGGATTTCCTTAGTATTGCACAGGCAATAATTCCATCACCTGCACAGGCAATAATTCCATCACCTGTGCAATACTAAGGAAATCCTGAAAACATGACCTGTTGGTGGGCCTTGAGGACTGGAGTTGGGGAACCCTGATCTACACCACCCTCTTCAAACAACTGCTTCTCCTGGGTAGTCTCGACAGCACAGTACGCACCAGAAAGTGGCACCTGAGTCTCATCATCAGATGCGTACTGAGGTGTGCTGCTGACCATAGGCACTGGCCCACCCGCCTCTTCAGATTCAGAGAGACAAAACAGTTGCGCATCACTGCATACTACCTCTTCTTCAAATTCTCGAATTCTGCTTGGCTGGCCCCCTCTTTCCAAGCCAAGAGATTCAGAGAACAGAAGTAGAGATGGCTCCTGTCCAGGGCTCTCTGACTGCCTGGGCAATTTGGCAGGAGGTGAAGAGACAGATGGGTGCTCTTCAGTGCTCAGGACCTGAGAGGATCTGGAAGTAATTGAAGTCGATGCGTTAGCTGCCATCCATCCGACAACGGCTTCAATTTGGTCCTCCCGCAGCAGTGGGGTACGGCTAGCTCCTACAAAGCTGCGCATAAAGGACTGTTCCCTGGTAAAACTGGAGGATGCTGAGTCACTGGTGCCCGCAGCAGGCACAGAATCCCCACGTCCTCTCCCTGCAGGCACAGAATCCTCACGTCCTCTCCCTGCAGAAACTCCACGCCCACGCCCACGACCACATGCCTTACTCCCTGCCTTCTTCATCTTGGTAGACTGATAAAGATAGGCAGCAAAGTACTAAGGGCTTAGTGTGCTTATTCCTGAACAGCTGCTAACAGGTATAAGAAACACTAATTTTATAAAGTGTGGACTAGACTTTAATATGAGCTAATGTGGCCTACACAACTGTAAAGTGGAGTGTTTGGTGAACTTTATTTAGGTTTTTTTTGTCACAAAAAGACACTGGATGTGCCTAAAGATGTAATAACGATAGTATCACAAACTTTTTGTAGCTATTACAATGTAGGAAGGTAACCTACAATGCAATAGATGAGGCTGCAAAAAATAGGCTAATACTAATCTGGCTGGGGCTGCAGGGCCCAATGCTGCAGAAAGGCTCCTCTAACTACTCCTATATAGTGTGTTTGGAACCAATTTAGCTGAATATGGATGGAACCACCACACTAATAGGAGAAATCAGGAAAAATTATGAATTGGCAAAAAAGGACAATGTATGAGGCAGTGACACACACTGAGTGCACTACAACCAGACGTGGTTGAAGCACACACTACAGGGTGAGCTGCACTCACACACACAGACCTTGCAGACAGCGGTGAACAGTGCAGATGCAGAGCACTGTGCACTAGCGCTGCAAGACCAAAAAAATTTCTCCATCTACTCCTATATAGTGTGTTTGGAACCAATTTAGCTGAATAAGGATGGAACCACCACACTAATAGGAGATATCAGGAAAAATTATGAATTGGCAAAAAAGGACAATGTATGAGGCAGTGACACACACTGAGTGCACTACAACCAGACGTGGTTGAAGCACTCACTACAGGGTGAGCTGCACTCACACACACAGACCTTGCAGAAAGCGGTGAACAGCACAGAGAACTGTGCACAGCGATTTATAAAGTAGCTTGGGTAAAGCAGAATAGACCAAATAGGTACCTAAAACTGTCCCTCAGAACAACAGCATCCTATCCCTAACTGAATTCACAGCAGAGTGAGCTCAAAATGGCGGCGGCGGCTTTTATAGTGCATCATGACATCATTTCAGCAGCCAATCACAGCCATGCCATTAGTTAAGATGCCTACATGCCTAACAGGATGTGCCCACACTTCTTAGGATCCTCATTGGCTGAATAAAATGAAAATGGCTCATTGCATTATGGGAACTTCCGATTCCGGTATACGATATTGCAAAAGTATCGGAATTAAGTATCGGAATTCCGATACCGCGAATATCGGCCGATACCCGATATTTCAGTATCGGAATGCTCAACACTAGTCATGAATTCACAGATGTACTGCTCTGTATTATGAATTCACAGACGTGCTGCTCTAGTTTATGAATTCACAGATGTGCTGAAAAGAGAAAGAGAAGATGCTACCATCACTCCATACCCTTCGTAGATGCGCACTTTTCCAAAACACACATCTAAGGCCAGTTGTATTTCTGAAGAAGAACAGGGTGAAAGTGATTCAGTGGCCAAGTATGTCTCCTGATTTGAACCCAGCATCTAGGCTCTAAAAGAGGTCAACTTCTTCATTCCATCCCTAGAAGACTTGATGTTGTCCTTAAAAAATCATGGCGGTCATACAAATACTAGATGTAGTTGTTTTTGATGTGGGGTGTATTCATTTTTGCATCAACCAATTTGAGTAAACTTGTTCTATGAAACTCAGTCTTGTTAAAATGTTGGAAATTTTTCTTGTGTTCAGAAATATTGATTAAAATCTTACTTTTCAAAGGGGGTGTACTCATTTATGCTGAGCACTTATATGTCCCTTTTATTTAGCTAGATATTTGCTGTAGGTTAAATAACATTTTTGCTATTCGTAAAACGTATCCAACTGATATTGGGCTTTATATGAATACATACATAAATAATAAAGTTTATAGGATATGGATACCTTCAGCACATATATAATTAAATATAGTATGATCTTATCCTGTATGTACAGTGCTAAATATTATATTGGATCTTTACAAACGAAGGATAACAATAAAACTAAAAACCTTAGCGTGTGATACAAATGAAAAATGGGAGAGGGAGTATTTTTTCGGCATTTCAGTACCAGCATGTACCATCATTTTCTCCTGCGAAAGATGACAAAACTTTCTACAAACACATCTGGCTTTGCTTATATGAAACTCTGCAATGTAAACATAATAAATATGTGGTGACTCAACTTAAGTAAGTGTTAACTCCAGAATATATGGTCACTTTTTCCAGTGGGTGCAGGTTTGCTACCAGAGTTTAATTTTGAATCATTATTAGTATTGCTCACTGACATTATCAAACCCACGCTAAAAGTACAAAGAGACTGATTTATTAGTGGCAAAATAAGAGAAGTAGTGAAAAGGTGTGCACTTATTAGGACACTCTCACATTGCAGATGTGTCTTGCTTTAGAGATGGGAAGATCAGGGGGGCTATCACAAGCAGTATAACAGATGGGGGCTAGCCTCGTACAATTTCAGGATGAGGTCAGAGTGCACAGCTCTTTCCACCTATGGATGGAAAATGGCGTAATGTGATTGTGGAGTACTACGTCAGTGCTGATGAAGCAGATTGAAAATGCTTGAGCTAGTCTCAGTCTGTGAATACTAATCCAAAGATACAAATGTTAGGTGGGGAAATGCTGTAGCTGTACGGTCACTCAGTGTCACTGAGAATTGATTGATCTGAGATATACTGACATTAAAACCTGTTACGGGTCCGGGGGGTGGAACCTCTGTGCTACGGTGCAAGGAGGGACCCAGAGGGGCATAACTAAGTATCAACCCGGACCGACCCTGGTCGTACGGCGGCTAACGACTCCGTGACCAGGGAGGGACCGAGCCGAGGAACCAGGTGCTACTCGGAGGACGACCTTGTAAGGGAGCAGGTGACTCCCATGGTACAGATGGCAGGGACTGACCGGAATAGCAGGTAGGTACAGCAGGCAGGCTGGCGAGCGGAAGCCTCCAGGTAGGCTATCAGGTAGACACGGCAAGTGATGGCAGGAGTCTCTAGGTGGACTGCAGGTGGTCACGGCAAGTGACGGTAGGAGTCTCTAGGTGGTCACGGCAAGTGACGGCAGGAGTCTGTAGGTGGTCACGGCAAGTGACGGCAGGAGTCTCTAGGTGGTCACGGCAAGTGACGGCAGGAGTCTCTAGGTGGTCACGGCAAGTGACGGCAGGAGTCTCTAGGTGGTCACGGCAAGTGACGGCAGGAGTCTGTAGGTGGTCACGGCAAGTGACGGCAGGAGTCTCTAGGTGGTCACGGCAAGTGACGGCAGGAGTCTCTAGGTGGTCACGGCAAGTGACGGCAGGAGTCTCTAGGTGGTCACGGCAAGTGACGGCAGGTAACAGGCAGGTCACAGGCAAGTGCTCCCAGGTGAGCGGGCTGGCAGGCACGGCAGGTAACAGGCAGGCAACAGGCAAGTGCTCCCAGGCGAGCGGACTGGCAGGCACGGCAGGTAACAGGCAGGCAACAGGCAAGTGCTCCCAGGTGAGCGGGCTGGCAGGCACGGCAGGTAACAGGCTGGCAACAGGCAAGTGCTCCCAGGTGAGCGGACTGGCAGGCACGGCAGGTAACAGGCAGGTAACAGGCAAGTAACAGGCTGGCGGGCAAGACTGGAAGTCAGGCTAGCAGCGGGACCTGAGGGCTGAAGCAGAGGTCAGAAACACTGTGCAACTACATTGCTCGGGCACCTCCATATTGGAGGAGGTGCCTTATATATGGGAGGACCCTCGGCTATTGGCCAGGGACTCCTTAGGATGGTGCGCGCGGCCCCTTTAAGAGAGAGGGAGCGTGCGCCCTAAGCACAGTGCCCGGGAAGCTGCGCGCGCCGGCCGCAGCAGGAAGAGGAGCGCTGGAGGAGGCTGAGCGGGGAGCGAGGAGGTGAGAGGGACGGCGTCTCTGCCTGGCAGAGACGCCGATGCTACAAAACCCCCTTATAACAGACTTTTGGTTATTATTTTTATTCTTCACACACGTCAAACATGGATTCTCTTCTCTACCCTATGCCCATTGAGCAATTAGTGGCTTTTTCAGTATAGCCATTCACAGAAAACTTATTCAGCACAAAATACATTCTATGAACCTGGTGAATTTGAAAAGATGTGCTCATCTCTAATTCGGCGATAAGCAAACGGGGGTTCCATTAATGTCTTCCTTTTTAGGGGACACAATAGCATAGTTGAATATGCTTTTGGAACTTGCCAAAAAGGACAAAGAGAGGAGTTGGAATATAGGGGCAATCATACTGTATGTAGGGGAACTGTGAGATTATTATACTATATGTAGGGGACTTGTGGGGCTACCGCATGGTATATAGGGAAGCCGCAGGGCCATTAAGCTATATGCAGAGCATCTGTGGATCCATCACATTGTATGAAGAGCGCTGTTAAGGGCATCATACTGTATATAGGGGCTGTGGAGATATCATACTGTGTATAGAGGAACTGTTGTGCCACCAAACTGTACATAGGGTGGCTATGAGGCCATCATACTGTGTATAAAGGTGTGGTGGGACAATTATACTCTATATAGGTAGGCTATGTGGCCATCATACTGAATATAATGGCTGTGGTGCCATCATTCTTTATGTAGGAGAGCCTTTTGACAATACTACAGTATACAGGGGAGCTGTGGGGCTATTCTACTTTATATACAGGGCCATTATAATGTTTATACACAGCATTCCAAATTATTATGCAAATTGGATTTAAGTGTCATAAACATTTAATATTTTGTTTTTCAAACAAACTCATGGATGGTATTGTCAGGGCTCTTTGGATCACTGAAATAAATTTCAAACACCTGTAATAATTAGTTTGCCAATTGAGCCCAATTAGAGGAAAACTGCTTAAGCATTATTAAGCAGGCCACGGGTTTCAAGCAATATGGGAAAGAAAAAGGATCTCTCTGCTGCCGAACAGCACCAAATAGTGGAATGCAAGGTATGAAAACATTAGATATTTCACAAAAACTTAAGTGTGATCATCATACTGTGAAGAGTTTATGGCTGATACAGAGAACAGACGGGTTTGTGCAGATAAAGGCATAATGAGGAAAGTTTCTGTCAGACATGGATTAAGAGAGCAACTGTTAAAACACCTTTATAAAGCAGCAAACAGGTATTTAAAGCTGCTGGTGCCTCTGGAGTCCCACAAACTTCAAGGTGTAGGATCCTCCAGAGGCTTGCAGTTGTGCAGAAACCTACTATTCAGCCACCCCTAAATAGTGCTCACAAGCGGAAATGGTTGCAGTGGTCCCAGACATATATGAGGACTCATTTTTAAACAGGCTTTTTAACTAATGAGTGCCTTACAACCCTGAATGGTTCACATGGATGGAGTAGTGGATGGCCACCATATCCGAATAAGGCTGCGACGCCAGCAAGGAGGTGGTGGAGTCATATTTTGGGTCAAAATTGCGACAGAGCTGGTAGGCCCCTTTAGGTTCCCTGAAAGTGTGAAAATGATCTTGGCCATCCATAGCAAAATAATCTTCATGCATAATAATGCTCCATCTCATGCTGCAAAGAAAACCTCTGAGTCATTGGCTGCTATGGGAATAAAAGGAAAGAAACTCATAGGTTGCCACAATCCTTTCCAAGACCTCGACCCTATTGAGAACCTTTGGAGTATCCTCAGGAAACAGATCTATGAGGTTGGGAGGCAGTTCACATCAAAACAGCAGATCTGGGAGGCTATTCTGATGTCCTGCAAAGAAATTCAAGCAGAAACTATCCCAAAACTCACAAGTTCAATGGCTGCAAGAATTGTGAAGGTGATATCAAAGAAGGGGTCATATGGTCACATGTAACTTGATTGACCTGTTAAGATGTTTTTGATTGAAAAAGCTATTGATTTCAGTAAATGTGACCTCTTAATATTGCACATTCAACAAATGACCATTTTCAGTTCTTTACAACCTATAAAATATTTAGAAACTCTGTTGCGCATAATAATTTGGAACAGAGCCTTTTTTAAGTTTTGAAAAAAATACTGTTATCATTGGGAGGCTTGTTCAATAAAATTTGATTTACACTGTAACGGTTGATGATTTGAACATTATACTGACTCATTTACATTGGCCATTTAGCAAAATCAGAGAAAAATAACATTTGCAGAATAATTTGGAAAGTGGTGTAGAGGAGCTGTGGAGCCGTGATAATGTAAATAGAAAGGTTATGTGTTCAGTATACTGTATAAGGGGTCTGCAGATAAATCATAATGAATAAAGAGGGTCTATGGAGCCATCATACTGTACATAGGGGGCTGTAAGGCACTAGGCATCACAATGGAACATAATTTACTTGTATGACACCATGATGTAGCAGCTACACAGAGCAATAATGTGATTTTCTAAGTGGCCCAGACTCCATTTTATTTTTAGACCCTTGGTCTAATGTATATGGACCTTAGCAGTAATAAAATCCTCATCTATTATGATACACAGAGATGTATGTATTAACTTATTACAGCAGTGACAAAAAATGACATATACTTGTGAAAAGTCCAATCATATCAAATTCCCTCCAGATCAAGTGGTAACAAAATTGTAAAACTATAATGACATTCTTTGGTGGAATTGCAAAACAATCCATAAACCACACCACATGACCCATAAATTACTCCAATAATTTTTGACTACCCTATCCAAAAGACATATGAAGAATATACAGCACTGCTATATTCAGCAGGTTAATTATTCTCTAATTTATACATATTAAGAGCGGTGCAGGAGAGAACTTGCTCTGTACGTAACAGGGCTACATAGTTCAGACTGTCTTAAAAACACACTGGTTGATAAATAACAAAGGCTTTATGCATTTTTGCTACGTTAAACCTTTAACTCAAGCATGGAAATGGCCTGACAAGTCAGATATCATCTGAAAGTATGCGTATCTGTACTCTGTGTACATTTTTCCTGTGTAAAAGTCAACAAAGTTCAAGAACATTTACTGCGACAAAGGGGCTGTGGCTGTACAAGTAAATACAAGGAAACTCCAATACAGTGGGCATACCATGTAAAGCAGCAGACACAGAGAAACACAACGTTTGTAACACAGAGGCCAGTGTAACCTGATTTCAGATTGAAATTCAGGCAATTTTTCTTGAATATTTTCTTTTATGTATATTGGACAAAAGACTTTCATCAATCATTCAACATCTCAATTTTTTCTATGGGAGTTCCTCAACTTGAAACCTATACATTACGTCAATGGAGCCATTTCTTTTTTTTTTTTTTAAGACCACTAAAACCACAAAATCCTACATCATTGGGTTCTTTATTAATATAAGTCAATCAGTAGAGTGACTTTAGACTACCGAATTATGATTGGGTGCAGTGCGCACGCTGTCATGATTCCATGGTATTCCTGGTGCAATCATGTGACCACATGTATGTAATTTGCATACTTGTGGTCACATGCCGACTAGACTCATCTGGCTTCTCTCAATTCTGTTCTATTGAGAAGTCGGGTGAGACTAGTCAGTATTTGGCCCCAAGTAAACAAATCACTTACATGCAGTCACATGACCACCACAAGAGCGCTACTGGGGAATCATAACAGCATGAGCACCACACCCTGTCACAATTCTGTAGTCTGCAGTCACATAGCACACCCTGTCACAATTCTGTAGTCTGCAGTCACATAGAGCGCCAGCAGACATTTGTCCCAAGCCCATACAACGTCTTTAACGGGACTGACATATCAATGACCTATCCTTGTGATAGACCATCGTTATTCGGTCAGAGGAAGACCAACCCTTGGGACCATCAGCACAAGAAGTCCTTGTCTTTTTTAAATAAGGTAAAATGGCTCATCCATACATGCGGTTGTGCCGAATACTGCAGCTCAGTCCTATTTAAAGGGGTTGTAAGACCCCCGTCTCAACCAGCATGTTTGCCCCCAGCAAAATAACAACACTTATACTCATCTCCGGTGGGAGCACTCACTCTCCCGAGGATCCCGGAGTCCAATCAATGCTGGGTTGACCCTCCCCACCTTCAGATGAATCAGATGTCAAAAGGAAGTGAGCAGCCAGCCGCAGCTCTCACAGTGCACGCTGTCATGATTCTCCAGTGCCAGGAGCGGCCACCTTCCGACTAGATGTGTCTGGCCTTGCTCAATTCACTTGTATAGACCGAGGTCGCACACATCTAGTCGGCACGAGACCATATGCATACAAATTGTATACTTGCGGCCACGGGCCTGCCCACTCCCGGGGCTGGTACTGGAGGATCCCAACAGGGTGCACAATGCATGCTGTTAGGATTCAGAAATCTGTAGTCACATAAAGTGACTGCAAACTTGTTCCCCAAAGCCAGACAACCTCTTTAATGCACTTGGGCACGTAAATCATCAAGATCCACTACAGACACCTGCCTTTGCAATTGCCGACCAAAGATGTCCCAGATGTGCTCAACCAAAGACAAGTTTGGACATTCTGCAGGCTTTGTCAGTATGTTTAGACCACGTAGGCTGCTCACAGTAGCACGAGCAACATGTGACCTGGGATTGTCATTTTTAAAATGGCTTTTGGGACACTTTCACATTCCCTCATGAAGGTCTATTCATGGCATTGCCCAAGTAGTCTCCAGACCAACCTTGGGCTATCACGGTTTCCAAGACAAAAGTGACACTAATCACTGAAAAGTATAGACCTCCATTTCAGCCTCCATTTCCTCCTTGTCCCAATGGCCCAGGAACCGCTTTTCAACACAACAATGCCAGGTTGCATGTTGCTCTTGCTATTGTGAGCAGCCTTAGTGGCCTAAACATACAACTATAGTCTGCAGCATCTCAGGACTTTTCAACCATAGAGCACATCAGAGATGCCATTAGTCAGCAATTGCAAAGTCAGCTACCAGCAGTGGATCTTGATTATTTGTGCACTCATGTGCATTCAGCATGGCAGTACATTCCTCAGACAACCATTAATAACCTCAATGAAAGCATGCCAAGGTGTGTGTACCTGTATTTCTGCTTGTGGTGCTCTCAGTCAATACTGAATGAATTGAGATGTTTTGCAAATTTTTTTTTTCATTTTTTCATTATTTTTATATCATTAACATGTCTATCGATCCTGTGGTTTCCACAATTCCACAAATTTTTCTTCTTGATATTACAATTTAACCTTTTTCTGACACTGTGCGCAATAATAAGTCCTTGTGCCCTGGGCCTTATGGACCAGGTATGTATTATTATGGCACATAGCGGGCTGTGCAGGCGCGATCGCCACAGGGTGTCAGCTGATTCTGACAGCTGACACCCGCCACACAGTGCCAGGAGCAGTGCCCGCACTTTAACTTTAAAAGTTGTAAAAATATTTTTAAAAAATATGTAACCCATCTGACTGCTCACGCCGAGGAGCCGGGGAGAATGACTCACTCCAGCGAGCGGGCCCTGGAGCTGCACTCAGCGAGCGGTCTTCTGTCACTCACTAAGTTCAGGGCAGCTCTGGGACTCGCTGGAATGAGTCATTCTCTCCGGCATCTCTGAATGAGCGGTCAGGTGGAGTACAGTGAGAGACATCTTCGGACAGGTGAGTATAAGGATTTTTTTATTCAATTCTTATTTTTACACCAGGACACAGCGGGATTAGAAAACTACTCTCATCATTGTCCCTTGCTCACGCTGATTGCAGCTCAAGCAGGGGACAATAATGAGTGCAGCATTCAGCACCCGGTGCTGGGGAACAGAGCGAACTGTACACTGATTCCCAGGCGCCAGTACGTGTCCCACGGATGACACATGGATGATATCCATGTGTCATCAGTGTGGGACATTTTGCGGCCTGTGCAGTGCGAAAAAAATGGACATGTCAATGTGCACAGACCCATTCATTTAAATGGGTCTGCGTATGTGTGTGTCTCTGGTACATGTGGAAACTGTCACCACACGTACCGGACACACTGACATGTGAAAGAGGTCTGACTATGCTGCCTCATTATACTGAATAGATCCCTCGGGGGTTTCAAATGAATTACATAGAAGCTGTGTATATGGAGTCTGCATACTATTCTAGGAAAATGTTAGCTCCAGGAGGCAGATAGCACTCTGTCCCTCCCAAGTCTCACCGTGTGACTAAGAAGTACTGTTCAGCCACATATGGGGTATTTCTACATTCAGCAAAAATTGTGTGACAAATTTGGGTGCCATTTTTACACATTTCCCAGTGTGAAAATGTAAAATCTGGGGCTAAAACAAAACTTTGGTTGTAAAGATATAATTATTCTTTCTTCACCGCTCAATGGTGTAAACTTCTGTGAGGCACATGTGGTGTCTACATGCTCACTGCACCCCTAGATGAATTCATTGAGAGGCGTAGTTTGTAAAATGAGGTCTCTTATGGGGGGGTTCTGCTGTTCTGGCACCTTAGAGGCTCTGCCAATGTGACATGGCACCGTTAAAGCAGCCAAGCAAAATATGAACTCCAATATGGCGCTTCTTCCCTTCTGAGCTTTGCGCTGTGCCTCAAAAGAAGTTTTTGTTCACATATGGGGTTTCTGCGTGCTCAGGCGAAATTGCATAACAAATTTTGGGGTATACTTTCTCCTGTTACCCTTGTGAAAATATTTTTTTTTTGGCTAAAATAACATTCACAAGTCAACGTTATAATTTTCTGTGAATAACCTGGGGGTTCAAGGTGCTCACCACACATCTAGATAAATTCATTGGGGTGTCTAGGTTTGAAAAAGAGGGCACTTGTTGGGCATTTCCTCTGGTTAGGCACATAAGTGGCTCTGCAAACTCGACATGACGCCCGAAGACCATTTCATCATAGTGTGCATTCCAAAATGTTACTCCTTCCCTTTCGAGCTCTGACGTGCGCCAAAACAATAGTTTTCTCCAACATATGGGTATCATCATACAAGGTGGTTTGTATGTTAATGACCAGGCCAATTTTTACAATTCTGACCACTGTCACTTTATGAGGTAATTACTCTGGAACGCTTCAATGGATCCCCTGATTCTGAGACTGTTTTTTCGTGACATATTGTACTTCATGATTGTGGTAAAATTTCCTTGATATCACTTGCGTTTATTTGTGAAAAAAACGGAAATTTTGAAAAAAAAAAAAAAATTTTGCAATTTTCAAAATTTTATTTTTATGCCCTTAAATCAGAGAGATATGTCACACAAAATAGTTAATAAATAACATTTCCCACATGTCTACTTTACATCAGCACAATTTTGGAACCAAATTTTTTTTTTTATTATTATTAGGGAGCTATAAGGGTTAAAAGTTGACCAGCGATTTTTCATTTTTCCAACAAAATTTACAAAACCATTTTTTTTTAGGGACCACATCACACCTGAAGTCACTTTGAGGGGTCTTTATGACAGAAAATACACAAAAGTGCCACTATTCTAAAAACTGCACCCCTCAAGGTGCTCAAAACTACATTCAAGAACTTTATTAACCTTTCAGGTGCTTCACAGGAATTTTTGGAATGTGGAAGAAAAAAATTACATTTAACTTTTTTCACAAAAATGTTACTTTAGACACAATTTTTTTTATTTTTGCAGGGGTAACAGGAAAAAATGGACCCCAAAATTTGTTGTGCAATTTCCCCTGAGCACACAGATATCCCATATGTTGGGAAAAAACACTGTTTGGGCGCACGGCAGGGTTCGGAAGAGAAGCAGCGCCATTTGACTTTTTGAATAATTAGCGGACCCCATGTTGCGTTTGGAGAGCCCCTGATGTGCCTAAACAGTAAAAAAAAAAACACAAGTGACACCATTTTGGAAACTAGACCCCTCAGGGAACTTATCTAGATGTGTGCTGAGCACCTTGAACCCCCAGGTGCTTCACAGAAGTTTATAACATGGAGCCGTGAAAATTAAATTTTCACATTTTTCCCACAAAATTGTTTTCCAGCCCCCAGTTTTGCATTTTCATAAGGGTAACAGGAGAAATTGCACCATGCAACTTGTTGTGCAATCTCTCCTGAGTAAACCGATACCCCATATGTGGAGGAAAAGCACTGCTTGGGCATACGGCAGGGTTCGGAAGGGAAAGAGCACCATTTGACTTTTTGCATGTAAAATTTGCTTGAATAATTAGCGGATGTACCCCTGATGTGCCTAAACAGTGGAAAACCCCCACAAGTGACCCCATTTTGGAAACTAGACCCCACAAGGATATTAGCAAGGGGTATAGCAAACATTTTGAACCCAGAGGTACGACACAGAATTTAATAACATTAGGTCATCATATTGAATAAGTTGTCATTAGTCTTGAGCGCAAGTGCTCGCTACTTGAGTTTGCATCGGGTACTCAAGTATGCACCATGTATCGCACGTGCTCGAGTGACATGCTCGAGTCCCCGCCCGCATGTTTCACGGTTATTAGACACCCATAAAAACCAATGCGGGGATCGCTCTTGCATGGCAGGCAATCCCCGCAAGGTTTTTTTGGCCGCGAAGCATATGGGGCGGAGACTCGAGCATGTCACTCGAGCACTCACGATACTCAGTGCATACCCGAGCACATGATGCAAACTCAAGTAGCGAGCATTTGCGCTCAACACTAGTCGCCATATCGTCATTTTTTTTTTACTTTTGAAAAAAATCCCAACCCTAACCCCAACCCTAATACAACCCCAACCCTAACCGTAGCCCAACCCTAACCCTAACCCTAGCGTTTATTTTTTACGCCGTTCCTCGTGCGGTATAAGTGATTAGATGACTTTATTCTTCGGGTTGGTGCGATTACAGCGATACCAGAATCATATCGGGTTTTTATGACTGACAGCTGTCACACACTAAAAGACACATTTTTTTGCAAAATCTAGCTTTTGCATTGCCATATTTTGAGAGCTATACAGAGCCATGAGACAACTTGTTTTTTGCGGAATGAGTTGACGTTTTTATTGGTGCCATTTTCAGGCACGTGACATTTTTTGATCGCTTTCTATTCCGATTTTTGGGAGGCAGAATAAACAAAAACCAACAATTCAGGAATTGTTTTTTGTTTTAAATTTTTTATGCTGTTCCGCATGTGGTAAAATTGATAAGGTAGCTTTCTTCTTCCGGTAAGTACGTTTACAACATTTATAGCGTTTTTCTATGTTTTGGCGCTTTTACATAATAAAAGCTATTTTATAGAAAAAATTTTTTTTTTGCATCGCTTTATTCTGAGAGCTATAACTTTTTTTTATTTTTCGGCTGATGGAGCTGTATGGCAGCTTGTTTTTTTGCGGGACAAGATGACGTTTTCAGCGGTACCATTTTTATTTATATTCGTCTTTTTCACAGCGCGCTATTCCATTTTTTGTTTGGCGCTATGATGATAAAGCATTGTTTTTTGCTTCGCTTTTTATTTATCGCTGCCTGTGTGCGGGGGCAAAATAAACAGGGCGTACTAATACGTACCTGGCTCTTAAAGCCCAGGGTGCAGGTACGTATTAGTACGTCCTGGGCTTTTAAGGGGTTAAGGGGTCTAGTTTTTAAAATAGTGTCACTTGTGGGGTAGTTTCCACCATTTAGGCACATCAGGGGCTCCCCAAACGCGACATGGCGTCAGCTAATTATTCAAGAAAATTTTACATTCATAAAGTCAAATGGCGTTCCTTCCCTTCAGAGCCCTATCGTGCACCCAAACAGTGGTTTTCCCCAACATATGGGGTATCACCATACTCAGGAGAAATTGCACAACAACTTTTTTGGTCCAATTTCTCCTGTTATCCTTGTGAAAATAAAAAAATGGGTCTAAAAGATCATTTTTGTGGAAAAAAAGTGATTTTTTATTTTTATTTTCAGGGCTCTACGTTATAAACTTTTGTGAAACACTTGGGGGTTCAAAGTGCCCACCACACATCTAGATAAGATCCTTAAAGTGTCTAGTTTCCATAATGGGGTCACTTGTGGGGGGTTTCCACTGTTTAGGCACATCAGGGGCTCCCTAAACGCGACATGGCATCCTCTCTCAATTCCAGCGAGTTTTGCATTGAAAAAGTCAAATGGTGCTCCTTTTCTTTCGAACCTTGTCGTGCACCTAAACAATGGTTTTCCCCAATATATGGGGTATCATCATACTGAGGAGAAATTGCACAACAACTTTTGGCACACAATTTCTCCTGTTATGCTTGTGAAAATAAAAAAATTGGGGATCTGAGATCATTTTAGTGGGAAAAAAAGTGATTTTATTTTCACGGCTCTACGCTATAAACTTTTGTGAAACACTTGGGGGTTCAAAGTGCTCACCACACATGTATATAAGTTCCTTAAGGGCTCTAGTTTCTAAAATGGGGTCACTTGTGGGGGGCTTCCACTGTTTAGGCACATAAGGGGCTCCCCAAACTCAACATGTCGTCCGCTAATTATTCAAGCAAATTTTACATTCAAAAAGTCAAATGGCGCTCCTTATATTCCGAGCTCTGCCGTGCGCCTAAACAGTGGTTTTCCCCCACATATGGGGTATCGGCTTGCTCAGGAGAAATTGTACAACAAATGGTATAGTGCAGTTTCTCCAGTTACCCTTATGAAAATGCAAGATTGGGGGCTGAAAAACATTTTTGTGGGAAAAATGTGAAAATTTTATTTTTATGGCTCAATGTTATAAACTTCTGTGAAGCACTTGGGAGTTCAAGGTGCTCATTACACATGTATATAAGTTTCCTGAGGGGTATAGTTTCCAAAATGGTGTCACTTGTGGGGGGTTTTAAACAGATTAGGCACATCAGGGGCTCCCTAAACACGACATCGCGTCCGCTAATAATTCAAGGAAATTTTACATTCAAAAAGTCAAATGGCGCTCCTTCCCTTCTGAGCCCTGCCGTGCGCCCAAACAGTGGTTTTCCCTCACATATGGGGTATCAGCTTACTCAGGAGAAATTGTACAACAAATTTTGCGGTCCATTTTTTCCTGTTACCCTTGCAAAAATAAAAAAAATGTGAGTTTAAAGTAACATTTTTGTGAAAAAAAGTTAAATGTTCATTGTTTTCTTCCACATTCCAAAAATTCCTGTGAAGCACGTGAAGGGTTAATGAACTTCTTGAATGTGGTTTTGAGCACCGTGAGGGTTCAGTTTTTGTAATGGTGTCACTTTTGGGTATTTTCTGTCATAAAGGACCCTCAAAGTCACTTCAAATGTGATGTGGTCCCTAAAAAAATGGTTTTGTAAATTTTGTTGGAAAAATGAGAAAATCGTTGCCCTTATAACTTCCTAACAAAAAAAAATTTTGGTTCCAAAATTGTGCAGATGTAAAGTAGACATGTGGGAAATTTATGAACTATTTTGTGTGACATATCTCTCTGATTTAAGGGCATGAAAATTCAAAGTTTGAAAATTGAAACATTTTCGCCGATTATTTTAGAAATAAACGCCAACCATATCAAATAAATTTTACCACTATCATGTCACAAAAAAAACAATCTCCTAATCAGTGGGATACGTTGAAGCATTCCAGCATTATTACCTCATAAAATGACACTGGTCAGAATTGTAACAATTGGCCTGGTCATTAACGTATAAACAGCTTTCGGGGGTAAAGGGATTAAATCTTGAGAATTGTTTAATCGATGCATTTAATTCTGAATTTTGTAATGGTTTCAAATGTAGGATATACAGTTTGGACAGTCTGCATTGAGTACATAATGTACTAGGACATCTTTCTTCGCCACATTCACAACACACATGAATTACAGAATTAGGACCACTTAGCCTGCTGCTGCCCGGGAGTCAAAATGTACAAGACGTCATCTGTATGACATTGTGGTATTGGTATGTAATGGGAGATATATACTTTCCTTCTGATCATGTAAAGAATGTGTAGTATGGGAATGTTACTTACTTCACGAGGGGTCCAGTGCTACTCTGTCTGCGCTGCTCACAGCCCGCGTAATGTGAACAACAGCCAGCTACAGCAACTGCACTCAGTTAGTTAATAACATTTACAAGACATGCATTTATGTGTAAAAAGCAAATCAGTTTTTTTATTTTAGTCACTTTTGAGATTGTTTGTCTCTTGATCTATCTTGTGCGTTGCATGAGGGGATATCACGCCAACGATCATTTTTAGACCATCGTAAAAGATATGAGTAAAGCAATTGCTTTTACTCATTTATACGGTATTTGATATAGTCAAAGAACCTTAAAGGGAACCCAATAAAAACTAAGAACTCCACCTCTTTTACAGCAGTTTAATAACCTAACCCTGTCTGCACATTCCAAAAAATACCTTTAATAATCCCCCTATACTGCATGGTCTGGTATGATGAACATCGCTGGTATGGCGCATCTATGTCATCCAAAAATTGCCCCCCAATCTTGCTTTTATCCAGAGGTACTCAGCAGAGCAAAGCACACCTGCGCAGCAGCGAGATTGGGGGCACTGTGATGACGTAGGACACATTATCCACCTAGAGCAAACAGGAGGATGATGATTTTGGGGATAGACGTGCCAAGCAAGACCAGTGACATCCATCGGACAGCGCAGTATGGGGGAATTATAAAAGGTATTTTTTGGGTTATACAAAAGGTGGTTGGAGACTTATATACATATTGCAAGACTGCTGTAAAAGAGCATTAAGGGTGGTGGGTTTAGTTTATATAGGGAAAACCAGGTGACAGGTTCCCTTTAAGACAGGAGTTGCCTAGTTGTTTTTGTGCCAGTTGCCTGTCCTGATTTATTATATTTCTGAATATCTTGACTCTGACCTATTTCTTTATTTTTGTGCTTCTCCATTGTGACATCTTAGTTGTTGATTTCTGATTCCAACCTTTGCTTCTATCATTTGATCTTCAGTTCTGACTACTAACTACACATCGATCTTACCTTCCTCACCAATTCTTGTACTACATGACATTGCAGCAAAACACTATACATGGCATTATAATTTAATATAAGCGCTTATTTAGGATATGCTGTAGATTTTCAATGCAGATTCCATAACACAATCTGCTGTAACTTACGGAGCAATAGAGGTTGATAGTATTTCAAAAAGCCTGTGCAAGTGTAGAGAAAAAAAAAGTCACATAGAATTGGGGACCAGCACTGTATTATCAATCTGGCAGCAGATTTGTAGCAGATTTTCACAGCTGATTTCACAATTCAGTGCATAGGGCATAATATTCAAAATTCCCATGTAGCACACATGGATTCTGCTGTGGACTCAGCCTTTGGCACTGGGTCCCGGTTTACTTGGCATCCATCAGATCCGAACATAGTATAGATGGTCCACCACCTATTTCTATACTATTTTTTTTTCTCTGTTAAAAAAACAAACATTATCTCAATTATATCAGAAATACCACAGTGTACACTGCCTGATAATGGAGTACAGAGAAGCTCATTGTCTGCTGATAGAGGTGGAACATTACAAAGACCTATAGCTTCACAACATGGCTGCTTAAGCACAAGTTCCTGCCACACTTGGGAAAACAATTCTCTCATTTCTGTCAGGATATATCTCAAGGGACATTTAATTATTAGAGTTATGACTAACGTAGTCCTATGCCAAGAATGTGTTGTGATGGCCATGGCCGAATGACAGCTCTCTAGGTTTACAGCATCTAATTATGAAAACTACTAGAAAAGACATTGGGTGTTTGTGAGGTCTTTAATGGCATCTGCCAACAGTTAGTGAGGAGTGGCAGACCCTCACCAAGTTCTGTTGTCCGGGTAAAGATAGAACAGAAAAAATACACCATATTCTTTGATCTCTAACAGATAAGGGAAACCAGATCAGCCCGCAGGTTAATCACGATCTGCTCTTTGGCCATCCCATTTGATGGAAGTTTCTTTTTGCTGAAAATAACCAAATTCACTACACAAACACTGGGAAATTTATTCTTACCTCTGTTCCAGTTTTTTGGCATAAAAAAGGAACAAATCCTAGAGCAAAATATATTTACGCAATGATTTGCAACTTTTTTACTTTTTTCTGCTGCAGTTTCTGCAGGTGTACAGAGCTTGGCTCAATGTCGCTGGGCTACAAGCAGTCCAATAAATTCACTATATTTTATACCAATACCTGGCATATATTTGATTTTCTGGGGCACTCACAGCATGAGATGTGCGTCTTAATCTGTATCTTAACCCAGCTGTCTTTTTATTAAGACTCGTGTAAAAAAAAAATTATAGTCTCAATAAATTGCCCCCAGAATTTAAACATTGATCTAATAAGACTTTATTACGAAGAAAAGCAAGTTTTTTTGCTAAACCGAAACAATTTTACCTGTAAACATTATTTCCTTGCCAACCAAATATGGAAAAGGCTGGTTCAATTAAATATTCTAATATCAGTAATGCTGTGATCGGGAACCAAAGTCCATTTGTGAATATCGAGCATTAATAAGTGAAGCTTTTTAAAAGATTTACTTCTTTCCACCCTGCTTAAACAATACTCCTGTTTAATGTATATATCCAAGCCTACCATGAGATTCCAATATAAGTCTCTCACGTCACCGCCAATAATTGTCTCATACTTTAATTCTAAAAGATGAATGTAGGCAGTATATAAAGTAAGTAGTAGACTTACTTGTCTATAATAACAAAATCCAGTCATTTAATATCTTATTCTCTGATCTAATACATACACAAAACCCTTCCGAAAAGCACACATACATACTGGGTATATTCCACAGCCAAAGTCATACCGTAAGTCTTCCACACATGTTAAAGCCTTGTATTGAAGTGAACCAAAGCCAAAAGTTACTGTAACTTCACCAAACACAATAAATACAAGGTGAACAATAATTGTACCACGTAAAACTCTTGAGCAAACAAAATGTTATAAGGACTAAAAAAACAAGCAGGGCAAAACCTTCTAGAAGCAGGTGTTCCTTTTCCCTATGCTTTAGAGCACATATGACAAACTCTGACCCGCAGGGTGAGTATATTTGGCCCGCGATGCCGGGTGGGCCCACGAGATTGGTCAGGCCAAATATACTCCCATATGACGCTCCCATCATTCCCCCTCTGCATCTGATGTCTCAGTGCAGCGGGCACTATGACGTCATTCCAAAGCGCCCGCTGTACCGAGATGTGCAGAGGATTTAAAGACACTATGAAGAGACCGGAGCAGTGGGGGAAGGGGCAGAGGTGAGTATTTATTATTTTTTTTTTAATGTGGGGCCATCATACTGTATGGAGCATTGTGGGCCCATTATACTGTACGGAGAACAATGTCAGCCCATTATACTGTATGGAGTACTATGTGGTGTCCATTATACTGTATGGAAAGCAATGCAGGACCCCGATATATTGTATGGAGGACTATGTGGGGCCCATTATAGTGTTTAGAGCACTATGTGGGATCCATTATTCTGTATGGAGCACTTTGTGGGGCCATTATACTGTATGAAGCACTATGTGGGGTCATTATACTGTATGGAGGACTATGTGGGGCCATTATACTGTACGGAGCACTCTGTGGGGCCATTATACTATATGGAGCACTATGTGAGGCCATTATACCATACGGAGCACTATGTGGGGCCATTATTCTGTATGGAGCACTTTTTGTAGGCATTATACTGTATGGAGGACTATGTGGAGGACTTTTTGTGGCCATTATATTGTATGGAGGGCTGTGTGGGGATTACAGTTGGAGAATCATATTGTGAAGGGGTCACCATTCTTTTGTTGGGGGGGATTGAGGTAGGGAGGTACAGTAGGGTCATCATATCGTGCGTGTGGAGGATTCTCTGTGGGGTATCATACTGTGTTTGGGGGCACTTTTGTTTGCATCATACTTTATTATCTGCATTATTTAAGGTTTTTTTATCCTGTTATTATATATTTAAATTAGACCATTGAGCCATATGCTTTTTTACTGCTCTTACATAACATATTATATTGTTCTAATATTTTATTCTAAGATCTATTAATTAAAATGTACTTTGTTCATGGTACAAACCCTTTAAATTTGTTTCCATATGAAAAAGTTAATCGTTATATTTGATAAGGAAAAACTTCCTCAATTGTAGGCATTTTTTTAATAAATATCAAGGTTGGCCTGCGACTTTGTCCAAGCTTTTAGGTTTGGCCCCTGTGTATTTGAGTTTGACATCCCTGCTTTAGAGGGTTTCGTAAAGCAGTGTACTCTAGAATAGATTTTTATTTTGGCGCATTGGTGTTTTTATGTCTGAATAGATCATTCATTAGGTATTGAAAAAACTAAGTGCAGAAAAAACAATATGCTTTTTTTTCCCTTACATTTACTTACATACAGATGATAAACATAAGTTGTGTGATGTTGCTTCATGCCATTAACAGTGGTAGAGTGGTTTATATTTTGAAAGTAAAAGTAATTCATTTCTACTTTATGTTGAACATCACAAAAAATCACCCAAATTCATTGACAGAATTGCTGCCTCTCCCCTACACAAAATGGATAAACACTACTCAATACAAGTACTCCTAGATGGTGACATGGATGTCATAACACTACCACGGTTATAAAAATGAGCATGCAGTAGGGGGAAGTTGTGGGTCTTACTCTTAGAAACTGTATTTATAAGTATGTAAAAAAATAATATTCTCCTAGACATGGTACAGTAAAGGAATTTTTCAAAATTCCCTTAAAAAATTCTTTTAAATATCAACTATTTCGGACTTCTACATAACGTACAATACAAAGTTATATTATGGTACCGTGTTAGACAGAAAAATAGATGTAAATACTTTTATGCCCAAAAATGACAAAAGTATTCTCGGAGTGATACCTATATTGGCTAACCAGAAAAAAATATATATGCAAGCTTTCAGAGCCCAGAGGCTCCTTCTTCAGGCAATAATACAAATTACAATCTTTTCATTTGTAAAATTGCCTGGTTAGCCAATAAAGGTATCACTCCGAGAATGCTTTTGTCATTTTTGGGCATAAGTGTTTACATGGACTTCTACATAAAAAGGTCACAATATCCCACGACTCTAGGGAGAATTGTACAATCATTTTATTTTGACCAAATAACAGCAGATTAATAATGGCAATTTTACATTTCTTGCCTCTGTATAGGATACAGTTTTATGAAGCATGGTATAAAATGTTCTTGAGGTTTGCAATATAACTTATGTTAAACCTGGTCAGGGACAGCAGTTGAAGAGGAGGCTGCATTTGTGTGTAGGCATGGAAAAAGTCTAAATCAGGATGATGAACACAGCCTGCACTACACATCACCTTGAAATAAGGTATATAGCAAATGTTTACTTACCCTAAGTTATACATACAGTAGTATACTACTCAGCTGGTTCAATGGTAAGATCAGTAGTCATGATAATTCTCCACAGTCATTAGGCGTTGTCTCTGCAAGGTGGACCCCATCTCCATTCATCACCCAGAAGGTAATTTAAATCGTCAGGGACAGCAGCCTATCGTGTTTTTACCACCTAATTTTCCCGACACCTCTAGATCCAATCCTGAATCATACACCAGAATGCATCAAGATATCAATAGCAAATCCTGTTGGTAAAAGGCAAAGGGAACCTGTCACCCGATTCATGCTTCCCGAACCACGGGATGCAAGAATCAGACACTGCCTGTGTTATTGTGGGCCATATATGTTTTAATCTGAAACAATGTAGTGGTTCAGAGAAAGCAAACGCTAAAAAGCCAGTCTGGCGTAAAATTCTTTGAAAAGTCGCAATTTTTTTTGTGCGACATGAACTTCTGCAAGAATTTGCCAGTCTTATACCGTACAGACCAAAAGTTTGGACACACCTTCTCATGTAAAGATTTTTCTGTATTTTCATAACTATGAAAATGTACATTCACACTGAAGGCATCAAAACTATAAATTAACACATGTGGAATTATATACTTAACAAAAAAGTGTGAAACAATTGAACATATGTCTTATATTCTAGGTTCTTCAAAGTAGCCACCTTTTGCTTTGATGACTGCTTTGCACACTCTTGGCATTCTCTTAATGAGCTTCAAGAGGTAGTCACCGGAAATGGTCTTCCAACAATCTTGAAGGAGTTCCCAGAGATGCTTAGCACTTGTTGGCCCTTTTGCCTTCACTCTGCGGTACAGCTCACCCCAAACCATCTCGATTGGGTTCAGGTCTGGTGACTGTGGAGGCCAGGTCAACTGGAGTAGCACCCCATCACTCTCCTTCTTGGTCAAATAGCCCTTACACAGCCTGGAGGTGTGTTTGGGGTCATTGTCCTGTTGAAAAATAAATGATGGTCCAACTAAACGCAAACCGGATGGAATAGCATGCCGCTGCAAGATGCTGTGGTAGCCATGCTGGTTTAGTATGCCTTCAATTTTGAATAAATCCCCAACAGTGTCACCAGCAAAGCACCCCCACACCATCACACCTCCTCCTCCATGCTTCACGGTGGGAACCAGGCACGTAGAGTCCATCCGTTCACCTTTTCTGTGTCGCACAAAGACACGGTGATTGGAACAAAAGATCTCAAATTTGGACTCATCAGACCAAAGCACAGATTTCCACTGGTCTAATGTCCATTCCTTGTGTTCTTTAGCCCAATCAAGTCTCTTCTGCTTGTTGCCTGTCCTTAGCAGTGGTTTCCTAGCAGCTATTTTACCATGAAGGCCTGCTGCACAAAGTCTCCTCTTAACAGTTGTTGAAGAGATGCGTCTGCTGCTAGAACTCTGTGTGGCATTGACCTGGTCTCAAATCTGAGCTGCTGTTAACCTGCGATTTCTGAGGCTGGTGACTCGGTTAAACTTATCCTCAGAAGCAGAGGTGACTCTTGGTCTTCTTTTCCTCAGGCGGTCCTCATGTGAGCCAGTTTCTTTGTAGCGCTTGATGGTTTTTGCAACTGCACTTGGGGACACTTTCAAAGTTTGCCCAATTTTTCGCACTGACTGACCGTCATTTCTTAAAGTAATGATGGCCACTCGTTTTTCTTTAATTAGCTGCTTTTTTCTTGCCATAATACAAATTCTAACAGTCTATTCAGTAGGACTATCAGCTGTGTATCCACCTGACTTCTGCACAACACAACTGATGGTCCCAACCCCATTTATAAGGCAAGAAATCCCACTTATTAAACCTGACAGGGCACACCTGTGAAGTGAAAACCAAACACAACTCAAGGCTGTGTAAGGGCTATTTGACCAAGAAGGAGAGTGATGGGGTGCTACGCCAGATGACCTGGCCTCCACAGTCACCAGACCTGAACCCAATTGAGATGGTTCGGGGTGAGCTGGACCGCAGAGTGAAGGCAAAAGGGCCAACAAGTGTTAAGCATCTCTGCGAACTCCTTCAAGATTGTTGGAAGACCAACACAAGAGGTGTGTCCAAACTTTTGGTCTGTACTGTATGTTTTGAGTTTTGGGCAGCTCCCATAAAATAGATGGAGCAGGGGAGGGATGGGGGAGCGACGCCACAGCTCGTCTAATTCATGAAGAGCTGTAACATACCTTAAGCCACAAATCTTACTCCAGTATCTCTTTAACTGAATCAGGTATGACTCCAACATGCCTCTGAACAACGCTGGTCATGATGAATCATAGTCTACAGTCATGGCCAAAAGTATTGAGAATGAGACAAAAAGTAATTTTTCCAAAGTTTACTGCTTCATTTTTTGTAATGGCAATTTGCATATACGCCTGAATGTCAAAGAGTGATCAGCTTAACAGCAATTACTGTACTTGCAAAGTCAATATTTGCCCAGAAAATGAACTTTAACCCCCAAAACACATTTCAACATCATTGCAGTCCTGCCTTAAAAGGAGCAGCTAACATCGTTTTAGTGATTGATCCATTAACACAGGTGTGGGTGTTGATAAGGACAGGGCTGGCGATCAATCAGTCATGATTAAGTAAGAATGACATCACTGGACACTTTAAAAGGAGGCTGGTTCTTGGTATCATTGCTTCTCTTCAGTTAACCATGGTTATCTCTAAAGAAACACGTGCAGCCATCATTGCACTGCACAAAAATGGCCCAACAGGGAAGAGTATCGCAGCTACAAAGATTGCACCTCAGTCAACAATCTATCGCATCATCAAGAACTTCAAGGAGAGAGCTTCCATTGTTGTCAAAAAGGCTCCAGGGCGCCCAAGAAAGACCAGCAAGCGCCAGGACCGTATCTTAAAACTGTTTCAGCTGCGGGATCGGACTACCAGCAGTGCCGAGCTTGCTCAGGAATGGCAGCAGGCTGGTGTGAGTGCTTCTGCACGCACTGTGAGGCAGAGACTCTTTGAGCAAGGGCTGGTTTCACGGAGGGCAGCAAAGAAGCCACTTATCTCCAGAAAAAACATCTGGGACTGACTGATATTCTGCAAAAGGTACAGGGAGTGGCCTGCTGAGGACTGGGGCAAAGTCATTTTCTCTGATGAATCCCCTTTTCGATTGTTTGGGACATCTGGAAAACAGCTTATTCGGAGAAGAAGAGGTGAGCGCTACCACCAGTCTTGTCTCATGCCAACTGTAAAGCATCCTGAAACCATTCATGTGTGGGGTTGCTTCTCTGCCAAGGGAATCGGCTCACTCACAGTCTTGCCTAAAAACACAGCCATGAATAAAGAATGGTACCAGAATGTCCTCAAAGAGCAACTTCTCCCAACCGTCCAAGAGCAGTTTGGCGCCCAACAATGCCTTTTCCAGCATGATGGAGCACCTTGCCATAAAGCAAAGGTGATAACTAAATGGCTCATAGAACAAAACATAGAGATTTTGGGTCCATGGCCTGGAAACTCCCCAGATCTTAATCCCATTGAGAACTTGTGGTCAATCATCAAGAGACGGGTGGACAAACAAAAACCAACAAATTCTGGCAAAATGCAAGCATTGATTATGCAAGAATGGACTGCTATCAGTCAGGATTTGGCCCAAAAGTTGATTGAGAGCATGCCAGGGAGAATTACAGAGGTCTTGAAGAAGAAGGGGCAACACTGCAAATATTGACTTGCTGCATTAACTCATTCTAACTGTCAATATAACCTATTGGTACTCATAATATGATTGCAATTATATTTCTGTATGTGATATAAACATCAGACAAACACTAATAAAAACCAGAGGCCAGCAGATCATGTGAAAATATAATTTTGGTGTCATTCTCAAAACTTTTGGCCATGACTGTATGTGTCTTGACTGATTAGTTAGCATTAGGTACTGGGCAGCTTCATCCTGCTCCACTCCCAATGACTGACAGTTCTCTCCTTATGTCTGTTAATGGGGAGATGCCTGTCAGTCAAGGGTATTGTAAAAGTAACCAGGGACCTAAGTGTTAAACTATCCAGCTTGAGACATAATACTCCACCGTCTTTTAATAGTATGTTTTGTCTAAAACACTATAGCATTTCAGAGTAAAACATACCGTGGCTTGCAAGAGTATTCACCCCCTTGGCATTTTTCGTGTTTTGCTACCTCACAGCCTGGGATTTCACTGTTTTTTTTTTTCGAGTGTTTCCATCAGTTCATGTAAAGAACATTGCCTACAACTGTGAACATGTGTTTTTATTTTATTGTAAAGCAAACAAATAGGGCAAAATAACTGAAAACTTCAGTGTGCATAAGTATTCACCCCCTTAAAGTCAGTACTTTGAAGAGCCTCCTTTTGCGGCAATTACAGCTGCAAGTCACTTTGGATAAGTCTTCATGAGATTTTTGCCCATTCCTCAAGGCAACACTGCTCCAGCTCCTTCAAGTTAGATGGTTTCCTCTAGTGAACAGCAATCTTTGAGTCTGTCCACAGATTCTCAATTGGATTATGGTCTGGGCTTTGACTTGGCCACTCCAAAACATTTACACGTTTCCCCTTAAACCACTCGAGTGTTGCTTTAGCAGTATGCTTTGGGTCATTGTTTTGTTGGAAAGTGAACCTCCGTTCCAGTGTTAAATCACTGACAGACTGAAACAGGTTTTGCTCAAGAATATCCCTGTATTTTGCACCATCCATCTTCCCCTCGACCATTTTCCCTGTCCCTCCTGCCGAAAATCATCCCCACAGCATGATGCTGCCACCACGTTTCACGGTGGGGATGGTTTTCTTTGGGTAATGAGCTTTGTTGCTTTGCCGCCAGACATAGGTGGCCAAAAAGTTCAATTTTGATCTCACTCAACCACAGCATCTTCCTCCATACATTTATGGAGTCTCCCACATGTCTTTTGGCAAACTCAAAACAAGCCTTACAATTTTTGTGTGTAAGTAAAGGCTTTTTTTCTGCCCACTCTTCCATAAAGGCCACCTCTATGGAGTGTACGGCTTAATGTGGTCGCACGGACAGATACTCCAGTCTCTGCTTGAGAACGCTGCTGCTCCTTCAGGGTTACCTTTGGTCTCTGTGCTGCCTCTATGTAGTACCTATGCGTATTGATTCCTGGTTGAGCGTGAAATTCCATACTCGGCCATTAGTATTATTTTGAATGACCTCAGCTGCATGTCTGGGGAGAGAAGGTTCTGTCAAGTCCAATTTCAGGCGGCATACATAATAACACAGGGGACTCCAGAGAGATTGCTGTCAGATGAACAATTGTTAGGGCAACAGCTATATATTGTGCATTAGGGACATTAAATTGGTGAGCTTTGCTCACATTTCTACAAGTGTCCATTCAAAATGTACTATTATCATCTATATTTATTTTTATTCATCTATGTAAGAAAAAAACTTTCAACCCTTAATACACAGAAGTTTAGAATGTTCCTAGTAAACCATTAAAAGGGTAATCTAAAAAAAAGTAAAATAAAAAGGTATAGAACAGCAAAGGAAACAATAAAGCATTGTAGTGGATTTAATAACGTAAGACCGCAGTCACATTTCCTTGTGCTAATGAGGGCTTGTTTTGGTCTCTGGTTGTTAGATCCTGCTAGGAAGTCGGCGGAGTCCTAACTTACTTCTTTGACGAGCTCTTTACCAACATAAAGCTTGTATGTACAGTACACAGCCTGGAAAGCAGGCATTATCCTCCTACACGTACTGAACAGTCACGCTTTTTTCTCCTTTTCATTACTAGAACTGTAGGGTTATTGCTAGGTTTTCTACTGGAGCTTCAAAAATTACAATTGTTTCATGCAACTTGTAAAGTACAGATTTTCCAGAACAAGAGTTAAAACTTATGTCATTAATGGTGACATTTTGTAATAACATAAGGCTATATGTTCTCTCTGGATCATAAACGTATTCCATTAGAAGAAACGTAGAATATAATCAGGTCAAATATAAAGCGGACTGAGATTGGCCGCCTTCATCATGTGACGACTTTTCTGTATGTAATTTTGCTGCCATAAAGCTCGATAAAGGAACAGACAATAACTAATGGGACAGAGAGCAGCGTTTAAGTCCTTGAGGACAGAATTATTTAAAATTTTTTGGTTTTGGATTAGTCGTAAGAAATACAGAAAAAAAAAAGCTTTTAATTTGTACAGTAAACACCAAATCTTCATAAATGCTTTAAAATTATTGTACAGGGTGTTCTGGTTGAGATTATACCACATGAGTATGTGATTTTATTTTAGGACTTATATTTAACTCTTTCGCACCTAAGCCTGTTTTCACCATCCAGACCAGGCCATTTTTTACAATTCTGACCAGTGTCTCTTTAGGATGTAATAACTCTGGAATGCTTCAACGGATCCCAGTGAATCTGAGATCGTTTTTTTCTTGACATGTTCTATTTATGCCGTTAGATCACGCAATACAGTTAATAAATAACATTTACCACGTGTTTACTTTACATTATTTTTGAAACATAATTTTGTTTTGTTATGAAGTTAGAAGGGTTAAAAGTTGACCAGCAATTTCTCATTTTTCCAACAAAATTTACAAGACCAATTTTTTTTAGGGACCACATCACAGTCGAAGTGACTTTGAGGGACCTATATGACTGAAAATACACAAAAGTGACACCTTTCTAAAAACTGCACCCCTCAAGGTGCTCAAAACCAAATTCAAGGAGTTTATTAACCCTTCAGGTGCTTCACAGGAATTAAAGCAATGTGAAAGAAAAAATGAAAAATTTCCTTTTTTCCTCAAAAATGTTACTTTAGCCCCAAATTTTGCATTTTCACAAGAGTAACAGGAGAAAATGGACTCTACAACTTGTTGTCCAATTTCTGAGTACGCCGATACCCCTTATGTGGTGGAAAACTGCATAGTATAGCTCGGAAGGGAAAGAGCACCATTTGACTTTTGGAAAGCAAAATTGGCTGGGATAGCGGACGCCATGTCGCGTTTGCAGAGCCCCTGATGTGCCTAAACATTGGAAACCCCACACAAGTGACCCCATTTTGGAAACTACACCCCACAAGGAATTTATGTAGATGTGTAGAGAGCACCTTCAACCCACAGGTGCTTCCCAGAATTTTGTAACGTTGAGCTGTGAAAATAAAAAAAATCTAATTTTTCCCACAAAAATGCAGCTTTAGCCTCCAATTTTTTATTTTCACAAGGATAACAGGAGAGAATGGACCATACAATTTGTTGTGCAATTTCTCGTGAGTACTCCAATATTCCATATGTGGTGAAAAACTACTGTTTGGGCGCATGGCATGGCTCGGAAGGGAGGGAACACCATTTTGGCTGGAATACATTGTGGAAGTCATGTCACATTTGTAGAGCCCCTATGATGCCAAAACAACAAAAACCCAACAAGTGGACCCATTTTGGAAACTATACCTCATAAGGAATTCATCTAGGAGTGTAGTGAGCATTTTTAACCCTCAGGAGTTTCATAGAATTTAATAACATTGGGCTGAGTAAATGAAAAATTACCATTTTTTTCCCATTAATTTGTTGGTTTGGCCCCAAGTTTTAATTTTCAAAAGGTGTAATAGAAGAAATTACATAACAAATTATACTGTGCAATTTCTCATGAGAACACAGATATCCCATAAGGGGTTAAAAACTACTTTTGAGGCACAGTGCAAAGCTCAGAAGGGAAGGAGCACCATATTGTACTGCAGATTTTGCCTTTATGATTTATGAGTGCCATGTCACATTGGCAGAGCCCCTGAGGTCCCAGAACAGCAGAGCCCCTCCATATGTGACCCCATTTTACAAACTACACCTCTCAATTAATTTATCTAAGTGATCATATTGACACCACGGGTGTGTCACAGTTTTTATACCATTGGTCGGTGAAGAAAAAATAATTACATTTTTACCACAAAAAAGTGGTAGCCCCAGATTTTACATTTTCGCAAGGGGAAATGGTTAAAAATGGCACAAAATGTGTCAGACAATTTCTGCTGAATGTGGAAATACCCAATATGTGGCTGTACAGTACTGATTAGCTACTCGGCAACACTTGGGAGGGATGGGGTGTTATTTGCCTCCTGGAGCACAGATTTTCCTAGAATAGTTTGCGGACTCCATATACAGAGCCCCTAAGTGTCAGAAGAGCAGAATCCCTCCTTATGTAAATCCATTTTGGAAATTATACCCCCCTTGGAATTTATCGACAGGTGTAGTGACAATTTTGACTCCATGGGTGTTTTCCAGAAATAAGCAGCAGTGGATGTTGCTGAGTGAATATTGCAAATCTGCCATTGAAGTGACTGTACGTTATGCCCATCTCGGGCTTCTGCAGACATGCACCCTGTAAATTAAGCAGAATCTCATTGCTGTAGAGATGGCAAACATGAACAACTGGAGGAAACATGAGTATCATGGCATAAAAGCAAGTTTATTGATAGAAAATAGTAAAAGTTACATACATTAAATAATGAATCAGAACATGTAAATACAACAAACGATGCAATGAACCAGACACTGTGACACCTCATGATGGGGAAAGGACCCAAATATATCCCACATATGTAGTGGGGAGCAGGAAACATATATATTGCAAATGCTCATTGACACCACTAAAGTATCCCCAAGGTTCAACCTACAATCAAATAACCGGATAGTCAATCTAGTAAAAAATCCCATATGCTCACCTGAAGGGGGGACCTTAACACAGCGTGGGGAGTCACAAGAGTGGAGCGGTGGTCTGACCGGGGGAGAATATGCACTTTTTTTTTCACTTGATAAACACGCCAGTACGGCGTTGAAACGCGTTGAATACAAAACCTTATTCTCATCATCATTTCTGAAGAATTGATTCACTCCAGCAGCGCAGCCCACCTACGTGTACTGTTCATCCAACTGGATCCATATAAGATATAGGACTGAAAGACTCCCTTAGGCTTTCCCTTTTAATGCTAATAAACAGAATTAAGGCATTCAAAGGGTTACAGCGGAGATCAGAGGTTTCACACGATCAGCAAGCCCAGTGTGCTCTTCATGGTGCAGCTACTGCCTGACCCTCATGACAAACGTGCCTGTTCTCATGCACCATCAAGCAGTTGAAAGTGCCTATAAAGCGATGTTATTTTTTAGTTTTGCTGACAAAGAGGTAATCATTTAGGAAAAACTCTTTAAGGCCTTATGCATATGACACAGTTCCTGGTATAGTGCATTTTTGAGGAGTCTACATAAAAATTGCAGCATGATGAATGTGGTATAGTTGTTCCACATATAGGATTGAGTTTTCCACAGAAATAATATATTCGGTGCTTTTAGGGGAAATTTTGACCCATAATACAGCACCCTACTTAGAACTATGCTGGATGTAACAGTTCCATATTGTTCACCATAATAAAAGCCAAAATGCACTTGGAATGTCGGAAGCTTTACAAGATATGGTACTGTAAGTACCGCTTCCATTTTTAATTATATTTTTAGATAATCCATTCAATATTGGGCTCTAGCCACATGACATGCCCAATAGGCATATGCCAAAGTATGTGCTCTTGGCATACATTTGGCAGGTTTCCCTCTCTCTGGATACCAGCTCTACAAAGCACAGACTGCTATAAAAGATCTATGAATCCTTGGCGGCCATAGGGGAACAGCATAAAGTCACAAGGAAGCAGAATATGGTCAGGAGAGAGATTTTAGGCAAAACTGCAGACCCACCAGTGAACACAATGCAGGTAAAAATGTTTGGATCGCCAAGTGTTCTCGGGAAATCTTGTAATGTGACACTGAAAGGTTATAAAGCTTTTGTAAAAGAGAGAATGAAAACCTAGCACATTAAAAATATTTCAAAGTGTAGCAGATTTTATAGTCCTCCTTAAAGGGAATCTGTCAGTAGGATTTAATAGCCCCTCCCCCCCAAACTACTTATAAAAACACGTAGCTATTTCAAAGATAAGTCCAGCAATACCTTCAAATGGCCAGTCCATTCCTGCATTACTGAGAATCAGTGTTTAAATCGATATGCAAATGAGGCTGAAAGGCTATGGTAAACCTGAAGCCTCTGTCAGTCCAGCTCTATTCCGCACCTAGCGCCGCTTTCCTCCTGTTTTACTCATGGCTCCATTGCCTGAAGTCACACAGCATAGAGGCTATCAGTCATGCATTAGGAGATGGTGCTGGGCGGGGAATAGAGCTGGAGTGACAGATGCTTCTGATTTACCATAGCCCTTCAGCCTCATTTGCATAACAAGTCAAATGCTGATTTAAATTTAATGGAGGAATGGACTGCCCATGTAAAGGTATTTCTGGACTTGGGGAGTTACATGCACATATAAATAATTTGAAGGGTTAAATCCTGCGGACAGATTTCCCTTAAATCCCATGGTTTATTGTGAGCCTATGATCTTTACCCCTATATGGTGAAAGATCCAAAATCAAAGAAAGATCTAAAATAAAGTTGTAATTCTCCCAACTTTAGATAACCCCAAATGACACTCGTGACCCATGGGCAGAGGAATACACTTTTTTTTAGTAAAGAATCTAATTACATATGGTCTTGCATACAATAGCTGCACAGATTTCTTCTAGAAAATCCAATGGGGTTAGCACAAGTTATTCCCATATGTAGGACAGGAATCTACCAGAAACTCCTTAGCCTACTAGTCTGGACTTCACATCTTAAACCAACAATGGATCTCTGACATCTAAATTTATTGAGCATCATGTGTGGTTAACATGTATACAATAGTTATAGGGGTTTTCGGGGATTTTTACAGAGTTTATAGAACAATGTTCTAAAATACAGAAACAAGCATTACTCATACACCTACATTCATATGACCGATGTGATCAATCACTAGCCTCTGTGGTCACATAGCATACATGCAAAGTCAGTGCTGAGGTTAGAATGGTTGCAGGGGTCAGATTAATTATGCATAGGACATCAACAATGTAGGACCGGCAAGGTATGCTGGAGAGGCTCAGGATTCAACTGTTAAGTTCCAGTAAACCGTAAAGTGGCCATACACCTTGGCCAGCTATGGGAAGAAAAACTCATGCAGTAGACCACTATCCCTCCCAATCCCCAAATGCACATGTAAGGTTCACTTCAACGATCTCTAGGATAGGTCATCAATGTCTGATTGGTCAGTGTCTGACACTCGGCACCCCCGCCGATAAGCTGTTCTCGGCATCTGAAAATGCTCAATTGTGGAGCTGCTCTGTCTTCTGATAGAGGCCGCGGTTGGGTACTGCACATCCGCCTCCTATTGATTTGAATAGGAGAAAGATGAGCAGTACCCAGCCACGGCCTGTATCAGAAGATGGAGCAGCTCCGCACTTGAGCATCTCCAGCCTCCGAGAACAGCTAATCGGCGGGGGTGCTGAACCCAGACCAATCAGACACTGATGACCTATCCTAAGGATAGGTCATCGATGATAAAGGTGTGGACAACCTTTTTAAATAGCTGACCAGTTCTGCCATAATTACCAGAGCCACCAGACATTTATTTAACATGTATGGGCACCTTTAGACTTGGTGAGACTAACCATAATTCATGAACCGCCATTTCTTAACTTCCTGAAACACACACCAAATAAACTGTACAATCAATCACCATGTCATAAAAGCAAGATAAATCCTTACTTTTTATGACTGAAATGCAAATAACAGTAGGTACTATCAATGAGAACCGCAGTCTGTGCACACACTACCCTTGCCAGGACAGAAAGGTCACCGAGAAGACAGGAGCAGTGTGCAGTATCAAACATAGCATATGTAATCAATGGATCAGCAATGGCAAACACTTTGCAAGATTCATAACTAAGTTTCCATTTCAACCTGACGGTAACCTACCAGATGCTGTTCCTAAAATATCAAGCAGCCAAAACGTAGGCTCCCATGTGGAAAGCCGCAGGACAACATATACTTGTATATTAGGAAACTGTGCATACAGCTTTCCTCTAATACTCTTTCATGAGACCTCCTAGATGCAGAAATATGATGAGAGCAGGACAGAAGCAAGAAAATCAGATTGCCAGCTGCTCCTCTGCAGGCAGCAGCCTGTTGTGATGTCTGAGGCAAGCAAGGATGGTGGATGTGTTCTCTCTTATCATCTTGTAATGCCAAGCTACACAACTATGGCTTCCCTGTTTGTGAACCAGGCTTTTCCTGGCTTCTCATTCTGGAACAGAAAATAGCAGCCTGACAGCTTTTATTATAAGCCAAGTTAGCCCTGACTGGGAAGGTTTTTAGGTCATGTGGAGGCTATGCCCCCCTCCCTATTTTACCTCCCCCTGGTAGATAGTCAAAAGAGAACACTGACCCTTTTACTTTCCAAACATCAAATGTTGCATCATACAGACTATAACCCCATTCAGTCTGACCACAACTAAGCATAATAAGCTCATTTCGGCAGAATCACCCGACAAGCTCATGAGTATGGTGGTCTCAGAGCAGCTGGTGTTGGGGGAAAGAGACTTCAACATGCTGAATCCATTGTTCCGTCTGTCAGTGGCTTAATACCCTCTCCCCACTGAGAGAAGCATGCATGCTAAATACAGGCCATACACGCAAGATAGGTGTGCACACAGCTCATAAACATGTATGTTACATGCCGGGAATAAATGGCTCCCAGACTCTTCTGGCAGTCACTCTAGGAAAACAAGGGATTGGCATGATGAAACCCATCAACACGATTATTGTTTTCCAATGTCTGCCATCCGGAGACGGAGCAACACAATAAACATGATAGATTATTGGCATTTTCTTTCGATTTGTATGATCAACTTAATTTACAGGGAATGTATCAAAAATCACCTATTGTTTAAAATTAGATTAGGTTAAATGTATTTTTTTTTCAGTTTTTAATATTTTCATCTATATTTTAAAAAGAAAATATAGGTCTTCTATCATGACAGACAGGATTATATTGAAAAGGTAACACGTCTGAATACTACAGAAAACACGGAATCCACCAATCACAATAAGTGATGTCACAGCTCACCTCCTCCCCTCTTCCTTCACAATGACCTTTGCCAAATTAGAAGCTCAGATAATGCTTCTTTAGAAAAAAATAGGGTCGGAGCCAGTAGATTTGATGCTAATGTCGATGTTCCCATCTTAAAGTAAAAGTCTTAAATAAAGCCTGATGGTCAGTGTGAAAAAAATTGCAAATTTTATTTTATCTTAATATAGTGATATTAAAAATTGATAAAAAAAATTATTAAGATGCAACATCCTAATATACCTGGACCAGCTCCAGTGACATCTGCCTCTTGACAAGTACTGCTGCATTCACTCTCCGGGATGCCCTGGCGATGGAAGAGGAATCATTAAATGCCATCCAACAAGGGAGAATGCACAGTATGTGTGCTGTCCCGCTGCTAAGCAGGTGTAATTAGCTCCCCACTTTCCCATTGCTGAGCAGGTGTAATCAGCTCCCCGCTGCTGAGCAGGTGTAATCAGCTCCCCGTTTTCCCGCTGCTGAGCAGGTGTAATCAGCTGCCCGCTTTCCGCGGCTGAGCAGGTGTAATCAGCTGCCCGCTTTCCCGCTGCACAGCAGGTGTAATCAGCTGCCCGCTTTCCCGCTGCAGAGCAGGTGTAATCAGCTCCCTGATTTCCCGCTGCTGAGCAGATGTAGTCAGCTCCCTGATTTCCCGTTGCTGAGCAGTTGTAATTAGCTCTCCGCTTTCCCACTGCTGAGCAGTTGTAATCAGCTTCCCGCTTTCCCATTGCTTAGCAGGTGTAATCAGCTCCTCGCTTTCCCGCTGCTTAGTAGGTGTAATCAGCTCCCTGCTTTCCTGCTGCTGAGCAGGTGTAATCAGCTCCCTGCTTTCCTGCTGCTGAGCAGGTGTAATCAGCGTCCCGCTTTCCCGCTGCTGAGCAGGTGTAATCAGCGTCCCGCTTTCCTACTGCTGAGCAGGTGTAATCAGCTCCCTGCTTTCCCACTGCTGAGCAGGTATAATCAGATCCCTGCTTTCCCACTGCTGAGCAGGTATAATCAGATCCCTGCTTTCCCACTGCTGAGCAGGTGTAATCAGCTTCCCACTGCTGAGCAGGTGTAATCAGCTCCCCGCTGCGGAGCAGGTGTAATCAGCTCCCCGCTTTCCCGCTGCTGAGCAGGTGTAACCAGCTCCCTGCTTTCCCACTGCTGAGCAGGTATAATCAGCTTCCCACTGCTGAGCAGGTGTAATCAGCTCCCGCTTTCCCATTGCTGAGCAGGTGTAATCAGCTCCCCGCTTTCCCACTGCTGAGCAGGTGTAATCAGCTCCCCGCTTTCCCACTGCTGAGCAGGTGTAATCAGCTCCCCGCTTTCCCACTGCTGAGCAGGTGTAATCAGCTCCCCGCTTTCCCACTGCTGAGCAGGTGTAATCAGCTCCCCGCTTTCCCGCTGCTGAGCAGGTGTAATCAGCTCCCCGCTTTCCCGCTGCTGAGCAGGTGTAATCAGCTCCCCGCTTTCCCGCTGCTGAGCAGGTGTAATCAGCTCCCCGCTGCGGAGCAGGTGTAATCAGCTCCCCGCTGCGGAGCAGGTGTAATCAGCTCCCCGCTTTCCCGCTGCTGAGCAGGTGTAACCAGCTCCCTGCTTTCCCGCTGCTGAGCAGGTGCAATCAGCTTCCCGCTTTCCCACTGCTGAGCAGGTGTAATCAGCTCCCCGCTTTCCCGCTGCTGAGCAGGTGTAATCAGCTCCCCGCTTTCCCGCTGCTGAGCAGGTGTAATCAGCTCCCCGCTTTCCCGCTGCTGAGCAGGTGTAATCAGCTCCCCGCTGCTGAGCAGGTGTAATCAGCTCCCCGCTGCGGAGCAGGTGTAATCAGCTCCCCGCTGCGGAGCAGGTGTAATCAGCTCCCCGCTTTCCCGCTGCTGAGCAGGTGTAACCAGCTCCCTGCTTTCCCGCTGCTGAGCAGGTGCAATCAGCTTCCCGCTGCTGAGCAGGTGCAATCAGCTTCCCGCTGCTGAGCAGGTGCAATCAGCTTCCCGCTGCTGAGCAGGTGCAATCAGCTTCCCGCTGCTGAGCAGGTGTAATCAGCTTCCCGCTGCTGAGCAGGTGTAATCAGCTTCCCGCTGTTGAGCAGGTGTAATCAACTCCCTGCTTTGGCCTACAGGGCAGTAGCAGACCCTATATACTCTTAGCAGTCGGCTTGTAGTTGCCACTTATGCTTTTCAGCTTCCCTATACTGCTGGTGAACTTTTGCCATTTTGTTTCCGTGGACGCAAACCAGAGGGCCCAGTTATAAGTCCAGGTCCCTATACAGTAGAGACCAAAAGTTTGGACACATCTTCTCATTTAAAGATTTTTCTGTATTTTCATGACTATGAAAATTGTACATTCATTCTGAAGGCATCAAAACTATGAATTAACACATGTGGAATTATATACTTAACAAAAAAGTGTGAAACAACTGAAAATATGTCTTATATTCTAGGTTCTTCAAAGTAGCCACCTTTTGCTTTGAAGACTGCTTTGCACACTCTGGGCATTCTCTTGATGAGCTTCAAGAGGTAGTCACCGGAAATGGTTTTCACCTCACAGGTGTGCCCTGTCAGGTTTAATAAGTGGGATTTCTTGCCTTATAAATGGGGTTCGGACCATCAGTTGTGTTGTGCAAAAGTCTGGTGGATACACAGCTGAATAGACTGTTAGAATTTGTATTATGGCAAGAAAAAAAAGCAGCCAACAGTGTGACAGGCCCTCTAACGTGCACTGTGCTCCCTGACTTCCAGGGCATGCTCACAGAGCGCGCTTTGCTTCATCCCGGCCCGTCTCTCTGTGCACTGCGCCACAGGGTTCTATTGCACAGCCGGGGAATCAGTCACTTCCCGGCGCCTGCGCAATGGAAACCTGCAACGCAGTGCACAGGCAGACGAGGCCGGGATGAAGCAAAGCGCGCTCTGTGAGCATGCCCTGGAAGTCAGGGAGCACAGTGCACGTCCCAGGGCCCTGTGACATGCAGAGGAGAGGGGGAATATGATAACTAAGCATATAGGCGGGGATTTGGGGGAATAATAAGCACATAGGCAGGGATTGCTTGGCGTCCGGGGGATGCCAAGCCTGTGGAAAACGGAGTTTATAAAAACAGATTTCTCTGCTATAAAAACAGATTTCTCTGCAATCAAACCTCTACTATGGGCCATACAGGTGTGTATAGATTCACTTTTCTATACCTTGTATGCCCATATTAGAGGTCTGATATCTCCAAAGTGGTGAAAGATTCCCTTGAAATATAAGGGTGGACTTCACTGCAATCCAGCACATTTCCACCACAGATCAGGCATGTGAAAGTCTTCAGGATGCCATGAAGTCACTGCAGATACTTTAAACTGGGTGAATGGAAACTTGTATGCAAGTTGCTAAAATACTTTATTCAGATTGGTGACTTGCTTTCAAGTTTTTGTTAGACTGTGCCCATATCTGAACCTGGAGGCTCCTTCAGTGCTTGCAGATTTAGTCGGACTTGAAAAATAGAAGAGCGCAGCATGCAGAGCATAAGTAAATATGGTTTACTGGGTGCTAGTGCTATGCAGCATACAACAGATCTGGCACTGTGCTGCAGAATTTATTATAAATGGAAGCCAGAGTCCCATTGTTAACTGTGGCTTAGTTCAAGGCTGGTGGCAAGCACCTGGCGAACATGGGCAAGTGGTAGAGGCCCTCTATCCAGGCTTCAATTTCCACCAAACATGTATGGTGTATGTGCGCATTTTATTGGCCATACGGTGCGGATGCCAGTGGTGTTATACAGCTGACACTAACTGATGCCAACTTCGATTGTTGCCACTTACGACTAGAATACTATGGTCTTTCTTTCATGATAACTCCCATCCGCACACCCCACCCCCATGATAACATGAATACAGGTGGTCCATGGCATGGTCTTTGCAGCTTGAAGGGCTTACTAACGGCTGAGCTTTACAGAAAATTGGTCATTTTGCAATAGACTGTAATATTACAGTTTATTGAACAGAGGATCAAGCCCCCCAGGAAGCAGCAAGAAATGTAAAAAAATCTAAAAATGAGTATCACCCCTATTTCCCAGAATGTAATTTTTTTTTTTTTTTTTTTTTTTACATATTTTGGTAAATTGGCCATGTGAACTGTCCGAACCAATCAATATCAAACAATTATTCCATGTGGTGATTGCCGTAACAGGAAAAAAAAACATTTACGGTAAAAGGCAGAATCACTTTACCTCCCCGCAAAATTACATATCATAAAGTGGTACAGACCCCAAAATGGGGTAAAAACTATGTCTTGTAATGCAATAATCAGACCCTCATACAGCTGTAACAACCGAGAAATAAGGAAAGGGCGAGAAAGGACCTAGGTCTTTATTCAACCTATGTTACTATGTGAAGCAAACTCCAAAGCACTGAGGGGTCACTGGGGGTCTCTAGACCCTGGGCCGGCCCATACTGCGGACAGTACACAGACCCCAGAGACTAGGGATATGGAGGACACAGGACAAACACCACACACTCCTCTGGGGGTCTGCAGACCCTGGCCCGGCTCATACTGCTGCCAGTACACAGACCCCAGACACTAGGGATATGGAGGACACAGGAAAGACACCATACACTCCTCTGGGGGTCTGCAGACCCTGGCCCGGCCCATACTGCTGACAGTACACAGACCCCAGAGGCTATAGAGGACACAGGACAGACACCATACACTCCTCTGGGGGTCTGCAGACCCTGGCCCGGCCCATACTGCTGACAATACACAGACCCCAGAGGCTATGGATATGGAGGACACAGGAAAGACACCATACACTCCTCTGGGGGTCTGCAGACCCTGGCCCGGCACATACTGCTGACAGTACACAGACCCCAGAGACTAGGGATATAGAGGACACAGGACAGACACCATACACTCCTCTGGGGGTCTGCAGACCCTGGCCCAGCACATATTGCTGCCAGTACACAGACCCCAGAGGCTATGGATATGGAGGACACAGGACAGACACCATACACTCCTCTGGGGGTCTGCAGACCCTGGCCCAGCACATATTGCTGCCAGTACACAGACCCCAGAGGCTATGGATATGGAGGACACAGGAAAGACACCATACACTCCTCTGGGGGTCTGCAGACCCTGGCCCGGCCCATACTGCTGACAGTACACAGACCCCAGAGGCTATAGAGGACACAGGACAGACACCATACACTTCTCTGGGGGTCTGCAGACAGTACACAGACCCCAGAGGCTATAGAGGACACAGGACAGACACCATACACTTCTCTGGGGGTCTGCAGACAGTACACAGACCCCAGAGGCTATAGAGGACACAGGACAGACACCATACACTCCTCTGGGGGTCTGCAGACCCTGGCCCAGCCCATACTGCTGACAGTACACAGACCCCAGGGATACGGAGGACACAGGATAGACACCATACGCTCCTCTGGGGGTCTGCAGACCCTGGCCCGGCCAATACTGCTGCCAGTACACAGACCCCAGAGACTAGGGATATGGAGGACACAGGAAAGACACCATACACTCCTCTGGGGGTCTGCAGACCCTGGCCCGGCCCATACTGATGACAGTACACAGACCCCAGAGGCTATGGAGGACACAGGACAGACACCATACACTTCTCTGGGGGTCTGCAGACCCTGGCCCATAC
The DNA here is from genome assembly GCF_046119375.1 of Phyllobates terribilis. NCBI lineage: Eukaryota > Metazoa > Chordata > Amphibia > Anura > Dendrobatidae > Phyllobates > Phyllobates terribilis. Next base: position 148,224,033 of record NW_027362771.1, read on the forward strand.
TGCTGACCGTACACAGACCCCAGAGGCTATAGAGGACACAGGACAGACACTATACACTTCTCTGGGGGTCTGCAGACAGTACACAGACCCCAGAGGCTATAGAGGACACAGGACAGACACCATACACTCCTCTGGGGGTCTGCAGACCCTGGCCCAGCCCGTACTGCTGACAATACACAGACCCCAGAGGCTATGGATATGGAGGACACAGGAAAGACACCATACACTCCTCTGGGGGTCTGCAGACCCTGGCCCGCCCCATACTGCTGACAGTACACAGACCCCAGAGAATAAGGATATGGAGGACACAGGAAAGACACCATACACTCCTCTGGGGGTCTGCAGACCCTGGCCCGGCCCATACTGCTGACAGTACACAGACCCCAGAGGCTAAAGAGGACACAGGACAGACACCATACACTCCTCTGGGGGTCTGCAGACCCTGACCCGGCCCATACTGCTGACAGTACACAGACCCCAGAGGCTATGGAGGACACAGGACAGACACCATACACTTCTCTGGGGGTCTGCAGACCCTGGCCCATACTGCTGACCGTACACAGACCCCAGAGGCTATAGAGGACACAGGACAGACACCATACACTTCTCTGGGGGTCTGCAGACAGTACATAGACCCCAGAGGCTATAGAGGACACAGGACAGACACCATACACTCCTCTGGGGGTCTGCAGACCCTGGCCCGGCCCGTACTGCTGACAATACACAGACCCCAGAGGCTATGGATATGGAGGACACAGGAAAGACACCATACACTCCTCTGGGGGTCTGCAGACCCTGGCCCGGCCCATACTGCTGACAGTACACAGACCCCAGAGGCTATAGAGGACACAGGACAGACACCATACACTTCTCTGGGGGTCTGCAGACAGTACACAGACCCCAGAGGCTATAGAGGACACAGGACAAACACCATACACTTCTCTGGGGGTCTGCAGACAGTACACAGACCCCAGAGGCTATAGAGGACACAGGACAGACACCATACAGATGTGCTGCGACACTTGCTGCGCACTTTAGAAAGTCAGACAATGGAGCGTCAGTTCCTCCTTCACATGACTGTCCAGGGCCGGGGAGGAGGGAGAGCACGGGCCCTTCCCCCTCAGCAGACGACCCCTGCCCTCTAATCCCAGCTGTCTTTGTTTTGTAGCCGTGACTTTGTCTTGTTGTTGTCTGGGGCTGGTTTCCGGTGGGGGCGGGGTCACACCCGCTCTATTGTAGCGTAAAGCGAGACGGCAACTGTGCACCCCTGTATGTGGCGGCGATATGTGTATGTGACGGTTATATGTGACGGGCCATAATAACTGGCGCATATGTGAGAGCCCTTCCCCCGCTCCGGACTGTTTACAAGGGGACTTTCCCCCTGAGCTTTCAGTTGTTTACAGTTGGATGACGTCAGCCCGGCCCAGTCCTCCCCGCAACACGACGCTGTCAGCATGGTGCGATACTGCCATTGGCCGGTCATCAGAGCCACGCCTCCCTGACGTCACATCCTCGGCTTTCGAGTATAAAAGAGCGAGCTGGAAGCGACTGCGCTCACTTTATCTACGGGAAGCGGAGGAAGAGCGTTGTGGTTGTGTGTGAATGTGACAGGGAGGGTGGTCTCTCCTTCTCATCCAGGGATGTACTATAGACAAGCACTTGTAAACTACCACAACTCCTCTGTCTCTCCGGCCATGACACCCGTCGGCTCACGTCAGTGATATAGCCCGTAAACCAAGCACTTAACCATAAAATAGAAAAAAAAATCGCAAGATTGATAAAACAATAAGTATAACGCCACGATAAACGTCGCTGGGAAAGTTCCTGAGTTGTCCCCGCAGCCCCCATGCATACTCACTACCACCGAGCCAGCATGAAGCCTGAGATCATCGCCGCGGTGGGATTTATCTCCAAGTTCCTGAGGACCAAGGGGCTGATGAACGATCGGGAGCTCCAGACCTTCAACCTGTCCCTCCAGGAGCTGCTGGCAGGTGAGAGAGCACAGTACTCCTAGTAAATGCAGCACAGTGTGATTGTTGGGATCAGTCCTTACAGGAACTGCTGGAGGGTAAGAGATCACAGTACTAGTCCTAGTAAATGCAGGGCAGTATAATGTGACTGTTGGGATCAGTCCTTAAAGGAACTGCTGGAGGGTAAGAGAGCACAGTCATCCTGATAAATACAGGACAGTATGATTGTTGGGGTGAGTCCTTATTGGGGCTGGAGGGTAAGAGAGCACAGCCCTTGTAAATACAGCAAAGTGTGATTGTTGGGATCAGTCATTACTAGAACTGGATGGTAAGTGCACAGTCCTAGTAAATCCAGGCAGTATAATGCGATTGTTGGGATCAGTTCTTATAGGAACTGCTAAAGGGTGTGTAAGTGCAGGGTGATGGGGGTAATCCAGCGAAGTACAGTGTGATTGTTGGGATCAGTCCTTACTGGAACTTCTGGTCTTGTCATAGGGCACAGTCTTGGTCCTAGAAAATCTGGGGTGCTGGGGGTAATACAGTACAATTGTTGGGATCACTGCTTACAGAAACGGCTGGCAGGTAAGAGGGCACAGTCCTATTAAATGTGGGGTGCCCAGTGATGAGGGTAATACAGGGCAATTGTTGGGTTCAGTCTTTACAGAAATTATTGGCAGGTAAGAGGGCACAGTCCTCCTAGTAAATGTGGTGTGCCCAGTGATGGGGGTAATACAGGGTGATTGTTTGGGATCAGTCCTTATTGGAACTGCTGGCAGGTAAGATGGCGCATTCCTAGTAAGTGATGGATGGGGGTAATGCATAGCAGTACGCTGTGATTATTGGGATTGGCCTTTGTTTGCCCTGAGTTGTGTTGTAGAAGTGCCCCCTCCCACCCCCAGTGGTCAGAAAGTAGAGCAAGCCCTGTCCTTCTTGCCACTGTTTTGGATTTGTCCGGGCACATCCCTGCCCCTCTGTACACCTATATGTGACTCTGTGTAACTGTATTGGATCAGCGCCAGCTCATTTCTCAGACGTCACAGTGCGGCCACTGTTTGTCGGTGCCTTTTTAGCCACATCACACAGTAACCAGACTCCGATGAGAATAATTGTATGCTGCTAGAGCACAGATGTTATCTCCTTCCGCCCGCCTTGTGCCCATATGCTTCAAAGTTGGCTAAAACAGGCGATTTTGAGCATGTTGCCCTTCGGTTGGAAACTATATGCGGAGTATTGTCTGCTGTGATTGACGACTGGCTGCTGTCTTCCAGATATGCGGTCTGTCAGGTTGGATCTCTTCGGCCGTTGTTGGCTGGATTAATCTACAGGAGTATGGCGTGATTGGACAAGTACAGCAAATGACTTGGTGCAAGCCCACTGTATATTACCTGTCTTCAGACTAGGTCTCTGATCTGCAGGTTTAGTCTGGCACGGTCAGTCGTATTTGTGAAGTATTCAGTGGTCAGTGCTTATCCTATGTGTATGGCTGCCTATAGAATTCTCTAAAATGCCCTGTGTGCCTCCCCTTACACCAAGTGTGTATTATCCAAGCAGCACAACTCTTCTTCCTGTATATATATCTACTTGCAGTGTATGTTCTAATGTCATTGCAATTTTATTTGTACAAGGGTTTATTTGATGTATAGCTAGACCCATAAGGCTAATTGGTAAATAAGTACAATATATAAAAGAAAAAAACAGTAAGTGCAATAAGAAAACAACCTGCCCATAATCTCCATGTGACCGCTGCAGCCAATCACTGGTCACACCATATGCCATACTATTCGCATCATGGCTCCGCGCTGGTGGGTGATGGCAGTAGTACTCCACGTCACTGCGGCAGTGGTCTTATAACACCAGGAAGCAGAGGGTAACTTTATTTTTTTTATTGTCACAGCTGTTGCTGTTTATTATTTTTTAGGCTTTGTGTATTATATAAATATGAAATGTATCCCACTCTTCTAACCTAAATAAAGCTGTTTTTGTACATGTGGATAACGGTTACCTTGTTTCATCACAGAGCACTACAGACAGCACTGGTTTCCAGAGAAGCCCTCTAAAGGCTCTGCTTACCGCTGCATTCGGATAAATCACAAAATGGATCCCTTGATCGGGCAAGCGGCAACCCGTATTGGACTGAGCAGCCAAGAAATGTTTAAACTTCTGCCAAGCGAACTCACCTTGTGGATTGATCCCTATGAAGTGTCTTACCGCATCGGGGAGGATGGTTCTATATGCGTTTTGTATGAAGCTGTACCATCAGGTGGCAGTAGCCAAAATAGCAGCTCCTCCCTTGTGGAGAACAGAATCAGCTGTAAAGATGAACTACTCATCGGCAGAACAAGTCCCTCCAAAGCCTACAACATGATGACTGTATCTGGTTAAGATATGGTCCGGGGCTGTATCATCTTGTAACAGATGGAATAATATTATCTTTAATTTGGGAGGGCTCCTATGGGGATGGATTGTGAAGTTTCAAATGTCACAGCTGTGAAGATCGGGCACAAAATAGAAGTAGACCTTACTGACGTGAGAGGGCCATGGTTTGGACAGTACTTTTTGGGTCATTTAGTAGCCTGTCTATTAAAGGTAGCACTATTTCTCACTGGACGTTGAGTTTAGTGATTCTATTGTCGTAGGGGTAGATACACACTGGGTGCCGTGCACCTAACACCAGTCAGCACTTGAAATAATGTCAGCGAGCAGTGGAGGTCTTTATCTCCTAGACCGATGACCTCTAGGATTAGATCCGGTGGTCACCACGGCCAGGTGACAAGTGTAGGACACACAAAGTGTACATGCCCTTCATCTGTGAACCCAAAGCTCAGAGTATTTGTAAGATTTCTTCTTTTTCTCTCTGCGGCCTCCTGCAGAATATAACTTGCACTAATGTTTTTATGTTACTATCTCTGGCAGCTCGGTTGCAAGGTGAGGAGTTGAGAATATGACACTTACTGGAGTTGTACATGGCAGACATATCTTGCACTGAAAATAGATATAGTTGTACAGTATACAGAACTGGGAGGGACCTTCCTAGTCTGCCTATATATAAATATATACTTGATCCTTTATATTGTGACATGAACTTGAAAGTATTGAACGTGACGTTTTCTGCCTTGACCACAGGCTTTAAAGATCCTTCCTAGAGGCCCTGTCTGAACCATGGCCTTCTCACCGGCCAGCTTATCTGTACATTTCTTAGCTTGTAGTTTTCTATGACGGAGTAAACTTCTTATTTTTAGAAAGTGGAGTTCTGCTTTGTAATTTCTTGTACTTAATTGGTTAAAGTCCTTTTTTTCCACAAACCACCATCTATTTTGTGAACTTTGTTAGTCTTTTATTTGATAAATTATGAACTGCTGTAAATTTGTACAGTTCATGTATATTGATTGTGACAAAGATGTACAGATTTCTATTTTAAATGAGAGATTTTTCTTCTCTAATAATAAATTGTTTCTTATCTTGGCATTTTAAACAGTCGTGTCTGTCTGTGTTAGGAATAAAAAGGTGTTTATTTCAGGACACGAGAATCGAGAGTGGCGAAAAACTGTCTGAAACCCCTTCTGTATACAGCGGATCTATCATATACATACCTGGAAGGAAACTTCGATGCACCCATAATTTTGGAATAATACTTTGGAATAGGTTTAGAGTAAAATATTTACATGGTTTTACATTAATACCTTCATGATTTGGAAATAAGCACCTGGAAATAACCTCAAGGAAATCCAACAATTGTAAGGATGTAATTACGGTATGGCCCTCAATCCTCTGGATATTTACTTACTACTAGGATACTGTGCAAATGCCATATTGCATTCAGTGATGGAAATTCATATAACCAAGGGTTAACTTTGCAACTATTTGGTTGCACATAAGCAATGCAGGGCAATTTGCACAGTTGGATACATCTTGGAGATAGGCTTTTGGCCTTTAAATTAATGTATATGACATGACCTGCTGGAAAAATCTTGTCTGGATAAGAGTTCTTCTGCACTGTTCACCTATGGCCTGCATTATAAAGGTACGTGTGTATTTTACCTGTTTTCACATTACAGTTACTAGAGGATTTTTTTCAATTCTAAGACCTCATTCAGATGTCCGTTTTCCACGTATGTGTCCAGTTTTGGTCCAAGTCACAGATCAAGATCATACATTGAAGTTTATGGCCTTGATTTATCATTGTTTCTTCAATTTTCTGAAGTAATTTGCTCCTTTTTAGTGACTTTAGTGTTTGCGCCTTATTCTCTATGGGATTTGTGCCATTTTTTAAATTGTTTTTTTTTTTCATTTTTCGCTAATAATTTTGCCGTCTAATATTTGGGGCGCATCTCACTACAGTCTCCCACTTGCCCCCTTCCTATAGTAAGATTCCTGGAGGAGTTTTCCATTTGGTGCGTTTAATGACAAATGTACAACTTTTTAAAGAGAACCTGTCAGGTGCCCCTAGAACCACCAGCAGTTGTCTGCACATGTAAATTACCGGCCAAACAGTCCTTTTATTACATTGCACACAAACAGATCTTTAGAAAAAGTATTTCTAAAGTCCGTTTGATATGTAAATGAGGGCTTTGACTAGTCAATAGGTTATTAGTGTCCCCAGACTAGTCAGCCCGCTTAGCACTTTATCACGCCCCTGTGGGCGTGATGACATGGCTTAAGAGACGGTGTCCTCGCTAGCGCCATACAAACCTCGCGCATGCACTCAGCTTCCTTCCCTCACATCATGGAGCTTCTGAAGCTGGGTGTACGCACCCCGGCTACAGAGAGGCACACAATCACAAGACTGTGTGCCTCTCTGAGGCCGGCACATGTTTACCCGGCTTCAGAGGCTCAATGTAGTGGGGGAAAAAAGCTGCACGCAAGTGCGAGGCTTGTATAGCGCTAGCAATGATGCCAACTAGTCTGGGGACACTAACACCCCATTGACTAGTTAAAGCCCTCATTTACATATCAAACGGACTTTAGAAATACTTTTTCGAAAGATCTGTTTGTGTCCAATGTAGTAAAAGGGACTATTAGCTGGGGTATATACATGTACTGACACAACTGCTGGTGGTTCTGGGGACCTGACCGGTTTCCTTTTAAAGAGTTTGTGACTTTTTAAAGCAAAAATGGTTAAATACTAAAATGAAGAGCATTTTTGATTTGGTGCTGAATTCATGAACCGTGTGCACCATTTTGAGGAATTTGGCACAAGACAAAACAAAAAAAAGTGGTTTCAATGAATCGCAAATGATGGATTGGGACCTATGAAAATTACAGACAAAAGATGGATGCAATCCATATGCTGTCAGTTTTTAATATTGTAATTGGTAGGAGAGGTTTAGCAAAAAAAATTCATACAAGAAAAAATTAATAGTAAAAATGGACACACTAACCAAACGTTGGTTTGTTTTTATCAGTGCGAGAAAATAAAACAATGGCTAAGTCAAACTAATTCACAGGTACATATGTAGAATTTTGGGAAAGTCTGACTACAGTCAACATGGTAGTCAGCTTGTCACCGAGCTCTCCTAGTGTCATAAGCCGCAGTTCTGCCCATTTGGGCAATATTGACCCTCCCTGTGACAGCCATGATTGTCGCTCCAACTTTTCTTGACCGAAGAGTATAACTTGGACATACGGATGACTTCTTTTATAGCTGACATGGGTATGCTGCAAGAAAACATCAAATTATTTTATTTCTTTTTATTAAAGACTGGTTGAAATTTACAAATGCAAATAATGTCATTGAACAAGTAGTGGTTAGTCATACCCTGGCTCTCAACAAGGGATTTTTTTTTTTTTTACAGTGCCTACGTGACTTGTTAAGGCATCATAAAAGAGTTGCTCATGTGACTACAGTACTGGCAAAACAAGATATGGCCTCATGATATAAGCAGCTGTAATTCAGAGGCAGATTCCATAGGAGAGATTCACTGCATTTGCTGGACTCTACTGGTTTAATGATGAGTAATTGGGTTTGTCATGTATAAGAACAGATTGAGATATATACATGTACACACAGTACAGACTAAAAGTTTGGACACACCTCATTTAAAGATTTTTCTGTATTTTCATGACTTTGAAAATTGTACATTCACACTGAAGGCATCAAAACTATGAATTAACACATGTGGAATTATATACCTAACAAAAAAGTGTGAAACAACTGAAAATATGTCTTATATTCTAGGTTCTTCAAAGTAGCCATCTTTTGCTTTGATGACCGCTTTGCACACTCTTGGCATTCTCTTGATGAACTTCAAGAGGTAGTCACCGGAAATGGTTTTCACTTCACAGGTGTGCCCTGTCAGGTTTAATAAGTGGGATTTCTTGCCTTATAAATGGGGTTTGGACCATCAGTTGTGTTGTGCAGAAGTCAGGTGGATACACAGCTGATAGTCCTACTGAATAGACTGTTAGCTGCTTTTTTCTTGCCATAATACAAATTCTAAGTAAAGAAAAACGAGTGGCCATCATTACTTTAAGAAATGAAGGTCAGTCAGTCTGAAAACTTGGGCAAACTTTAAAAGTGTCCCCAAGTGCAGTTGCAAAAACCATCAAGCGCTACAAAGAAACTGGCTCACATGAGGACCGCCCCAGGAAAGGAAGACAAAGAGTCACCTCTGCTTCTGAGGATAAGTTTATCCGAGTGACCAGCCTCAGAAATTGCAGGTTAACAGCAGCTCAGATTAGAGACCAGGTCAATGCCACACAGAGTTCTAGCAGCAGACACATCTCCACAACAACTGTTAAGAGGAGACTTTGTGCAGCAGGCCTTCATGGTAAAATAGCTGCTAGGAAACCACTGCTAAGGACAGGCAACAAGCAGAAGAGACTTGCTTGGGCTAAAGAACACAAGGAATGGACATTAGACCAGTGGAAATCTGTGCTTTGGTCTGATGAGTCCAAATTTGAGATCTTTGATTCAAACCACCGTGTCTTTGTGCGACGCAGAAAAGGTGAACGGATGGACTCTACATGCCTGGTTCCCACCGTGAAGCATGGAGGAGGAGGTGTGATGGTGTGGGGGTGCTTTGCTGGTGACACTGTTGGGGATTTATTCAAAATTGAAGGCATACTGAACCAGCATGGCTACCACAGCATCTTGCAGCGGCATGCTATTTCATCCGGTTTGCGTTTAGTTGGACCATCATTTATTTTTCAACAGGACAATGACCCCAAACACACCTCCAGGCTGTGTAAGGGCTATTTGACCAAGATGGAGAATGATGGGGTGCTACGCCAGATGACCTGGCCTCCACAGTCACCAGACCTGAACCCAATCGAGATGGTTTGGGGTGAGCTGGACCGCAGAGTGAAGGCAAAAGGGCCAACAAGTGCTAAGTATCTCTGCGAACTCCTTCAAGATTGTTGGAAGACCATTTCCGGTGACTACCTCTTGAAGCTCATCAAGAGAATGCCAAGAGTGTGCAAAGCAGTCATCAAAGCAAAAGGTGGCTACTTTGAAGAACCTAGAATATAAGACATATGTTCAGTTGTTTCACACTTTTTTGTTAAGTATATAATTCCACATGTGTTAATTCATAGTTTTGATGCCTTCAGTGTGAATGTACAATTTTCATAGTCATGAAAATACAGAAAAATCTTTAAATGAGAAGGTGTGTCCAAACTTTTGGTCTGTAATGTGTGTGTGTGTGTATATATATATATATATATATATATATATATATATATATATATATATATTACACTACCATAGGGTGGGCTACAGGCCTGACAATGGGTGGCAATTGTAAGATATGGTTTCCCTGGAATTGAAGCTATGGCATCACACCTCCCATTGAGGAAATTTTGTTACATTTTAAGATGTCATGTTTAAAGAGTAACCGTCCTAATTATTTTTATTTCCATAAATCAAAACTATCTCGTCAAAGGAATCTGCTTATTTGTCCTGGATTGATATTTCATTCTCACGTCACACGCGAAATCTTTCTTCAGTGAATATAGACTTTTCCATTACTGAGATAAGAGATGACAGCTGGTGCTTATAAAATTCTATGGAGGGGGGAGGAGCAAAGAGGATCTTCCATTATAAGGATATTCTAAGACTTGTGGCTTCTATTGGCCAGCGCTGTGCTGAAATAATAAAATTTTAATAGTACTCACCCTATGTGGCTCAGTTGATGAAGACTGTATGAGTCGCTAAATTGCGTGATTGGCTACAGAGATGATGTGCATTGTAGTCATGCCGTCGCCATTGCAGCCAATATACAGAACCCACAGCAGTGGTAGAGAGTCGGCTCTGGACCTGGGGAGTGTGGTACTATCACATTTTATTATTCTAACAGCACTGACCAATAGAGGGGAGAAGTTTATATGTGCAAAACGCCTTTAAAATTAAGTTTTTTTGAGAATTCAGAGCAGCGTATTTTTACTTTCATTGCGTAAAAAACGCGGCTTCCAACGTTTCCAGCAAAGTGGATGGGATTTATAGAAATCTCACGGCCCGCTGTAGTTTTCTTTGTGCGACGTATACTGACCTCCGGTGCGTGTTTGAAATCCGCAGCATGCCTATTTCTCTAGCGAGTACAGAGTTTTATGTTCCTCATAGAATTGCATTAGGTTCAGGAAATACGCAGGTAAATGTAATCCTCACATGACTGTATCAAGAAAGTTTTGCCAAAGCCAAATACCAGGAAGTATCAAAAACATGACATACCAAAACGAGACAGAAAACGTTCTAAAAACGCATGTATAAAAACACACTGCAGGTATTGGGCATGTTGGCTTTCAGTATGCACGATCCTTAGTCTCCACAGGATATAAGTAATCATTTCATTAAAAAAAAAAAAAAAAAAAGATGCTCGCTTGGCCGAGCATGCAAGTTTATGGTAGAGTTGGTTTAAAGAGCTGTTGGTCAAACAAGTGTTGGTTCACCAGTCATTGCTGGTGTAAAGCCAGCTTAAGGCTGTATGCACACGGTGCATTTACTCCGGCCAAAAAAACATTGTAATCCTTATCCCAGCATTTCCTATGAGAATTTAGAAGATCTGTGCACATGATCAGGAATTTTCCTGACAGGATTTCATGTGCGTTTAAATAAGTAGCATGTCTATTCTTTGGGCGGCTTTTCCAGCGTTCTTCCTATACAATGCATTGGAAAAAAACGCATGGCAAATACACAGGCAAAAATGCACAGAATTTCCGCAGCGTTTTTGCTGCCAAAAGGTCCAGAAACGCTGCAGAAATTTTTGCAAGCAAATACTGAAGTGCGCACATACCCTTATGGTGATGTTCACGCAGAATTTTGAACATGGAGTTTGGGAATTTTTTGTTGTGAATTTTTCTGGTTGATAAATCCATATCGAAATAAACGGGGAGTAGCTATGGGGTGTATTCTTTGTGTTTATGACTCAAAAACCTTACAAAACCACATGTGAGTTGGAAAGCTTGAATGGAAATGAATGGAGAGCTTGTTGCAAGCAGATTTGAAGCTTTCATGTGGAGTTTGGCACAGAGTCCACACAAAAAAAAAGCGTGTAAAAGAACAGTGTAAAGATCCCATTAGAAACACCCAACTGACCACAGCTACACAGCTGGAAAGCATAGTCACCACGCTCCTAGGCCGGAGCTCCTCAGCAATGGTATGCACACAAAGTATTATGCCAAGAAATGGCTACTGCTATCTACCTTTTTGAGTTGTATTCATGAGATTTCTATTAAATTCCCTGGAGTTATCTGCATTATAGCCCCACTTATCACTGGGATGAGGTCCAGAGACCCCTGTTCATTCTCACTGCAACCCCCACAGTTCAGGAAGAGATTAAAAGGAGCAGGCCAAAACTAACATTTATTTTAATCCCAAATGCCTGTCTATTTACTTTTATAATCTCATCTGGAGCGCGTCGGCAGGTCACTTGTCATAGGAGATGGACCGGATCAAAAGGGAAACCAATGAAGACAGCGGAAGGTGGGTATATGACAGGGGGCAGGGGACTTTACAATTAAAGCGCCATTCCGGCTGTGCAATAAAAAAAAACGCTGGAGTGGCGCTTTAATTAAAGTATACTAGAAATTATTAGAAATATTAGATTTGATTATGAAAGTAAATAGACATTTAGGATTAAAATAACTCTTATTGTCAGACCACCCTTTAAGTTGGTGGTCAATCATGTGCACTGCTGCTCCATTTAATGCCTATAGGACTTGTTGAATCAATTAAGCAATGTAATCGACTTTCTCCATCAGTCCCTCTGACCCTAAGTGCACTTGAGAAATACAATGATCTTCTCATATTTCATATATTCAGGTGAGAACATGACATTACTAAAGTCTCTAATCTGTGAACAGCACTGATTTTCAGGACATTATAAAAACTTAAAGGGAATTTGTCACCAGGTTTTTGCTGCCCAATCTGAGAGCATCATGATGTATGGGCTGAGACCCTGATTCCATCTAATTATCACTTACTGGGCTGCTTGCTGCAGTTTTGGTAAAACTAGTGTTGTATCAGCTGGAGATCTACTAGACCAGTTCTCTGAATGTTGAGCTTAGTACAATGCTGCCAATCCCACTGACTGGCAGCTTTCTGTGTACCCTGTGATCAGCTGAAAACTGCCAATAAGTGATAGGGGTGGGGTTATACTGTGACTAGGCAGAAAACAGCCAATCGGTAGTGGGGACAGAGTCTAAACAATTGATGATCTCTCATTATGAGATCTATTGGGGTCCGATACCTAGCACCCCCACTGATTAGCTGATATCAGCTCTGGCAATGGCCTGATGTAAGTGATGCACAGAGTGGATTCAGCAGCTCCTACATAGTTTAGTAATTGCTCTCGAGTGCGGAAAGCCAGGAGCCATATAAAATAAGTTGCAGTAGGCCATGTTCACACGTTCAGTATTTGGTCAGTATTTTACCTCAGTATTTATAAGCCAAAACCAGGAGTGGGTGATAAATACAGAAGTGGTGACGGGTTTGTATTATACTTTTCCTCTGATTGTTCCACTCCTGGTTTTGGCTTACACATACTGATGTAAAATACTGACCGAATACTGAACGTGTGAACATGGCCGTACAATGTGTCAGATTTCCAGTTACAGAGACATTTCAGCAGTGCCGGGTGGTCTGGACACTCTATAGAACCCTTTCATTGTGGATATCAGCAGAGGTCCATTTACTAATGATATCTTCTCACATGAATATAGGGCTTTTCAGTAGATGGTTTCATGTGAACACTTACGGGCTTTGGAAGGTAAAGCCTGCAAAGACAAATTGAATGTAACATTTTCCATAAATGTATCCAAATTTCCATAACTCATCATAATTACATATTTTTTACTTACTAACATATAAGTATTTGCTGTTTTTTTCTTGTGTAGCAGACGTAATAAAGATTCCAATAAGCGTATACATACAGTAACATTATAGTATTGTGTTACCATGGTTACATCCCCATTAGCCTATTGTGCTGCACACTAATGCGAAATTCTGAACAAAATGTCTCTGTAAATACGTCCTTTGGTTATAATTACAAGAAGATACTTTGACTCCCTCGAGTGGAAAAACTAACTATTATCTGGACTGGGTGATATCAGCCATGAAGTCACACACACCAGCATTGCGAAAGTCTGCTGAGAACGGCCTATCTACCACAGTTGTTTGTCTTTGTGGACTTTTTTCCAGGACTCTTGGTACATTTTTAGTCTGTGTCTTGTAATTTATCACATAGTCCCAGCTGCCTGTCAAGTTCAATGATATTGAACTAAAGTAGAAATATTTTAATATGTAACATTTTAACAGTTTTAAAATAGGGTAGTATGCATGAACAGTCATAACTATAGACTCATGGGCTGTTAATTGCACATACACATAGGGGGCAATTCATCAAAACTGGTGATTCAGGCAGGGACATAATACTGTGTGTGGTATACTGTTAGGGGCATGAGGGGATCATAATGTGCGTGGGGGCTGTGGAAGGTCATACTGTTTAGGGGCCATCATACTGTGTGTGGGAAGCTTGAGGGGACATCATACTGTATGGGGACCATCATACTGTGTAGCCTGGATGGAGGGACATCATATTTTGTGGGGAGGTTGTGTCATGATCATACTGTTTAGGGAATGTGTGTTATCATATCGTTTGGGGGCCATCATACTGTATGTTGGAGGCCTGAGAGGACATCATAGTGTATGGTGACCATCATACAGTATGACTTGGCTGTAGGGACATCATATTTTGTGAGGAGGTTGTGTCAGGATCATACTGTTTAAGAGCATGTGGGGGATCATTTTTTGTGTGGGGGCTGTGGAAGATCATACTGTTTGCGGGCCATCATAGTGTGTATGGGAAGCCTGAGGGGACATCATACTGTATGGGGACCATCATACTGTGTGGCTTGGCTGGCTGGAGGGACATCATGTTTTGTGGGGAGGTTGTGTAAGGGTCATACTGTTTAAGGTGATGTGGGTGATCATACCGTTTGGGGTCATCATACTGTATGTGGGAGTCCTGAGAGGACATCATAGTGTATGACTTGGCTGTAGGGACATCATATCTTGTGGGGAGGTTGTGTCAGGATCGTACTGTTTAAGGGCATGTGGGGGATCATTCTTTGTGTGGGGGCTATGAAATATCATACTGTTTGGGGGCCATCATACTGTGTGTGGGAAGCCTGAGGGGACATCATACTGTATGAGGACCATCATATTTTGTGGCTTGGCTGTAGGGACATCATATTTTATAGGGAGGTTGTGTCAGGATCATACTGTTTAAGGGCATGTGAGGGATCATTCTTTGTGTGGGGACTGTAGAATATCATACTGTTTGGGGGCCATAATACTGTATGAGGACCATCATATTGTGTGGCTTGGCTGTAGGGACATCATATTTTATAGGGAGGTTGTGTCAGGATCATATTGTTCCGGGGCTGTGGGGCCATTATACTGCATGGGGAGCTTTTGATCAATGGACAAGAGCTGAATAAGAGGAACAGTATGATTTATAAACTTTATGAAAAGCAGTCAATTCTGTGGTTTTGATTAGCTACTACTAGAAAGAATACATGTTACACTAAGCCCTATCATACCATATATCTGCAGTAGCAGCTAGTCAACAGACTTAATTCTGCTCAGCATTAAGTTATAAAATATGAATTAATATCAAATACTCATAATATGTTAATAATAACATGAATATTGAGCAGAATTATTTTCAGCCTATTGGTTTAGCCCTTCACGCAGTCACTGTTTCTTTGGTGGCCTTTTGGAAAATTTCATTGCACATTCCCGATATAGCGGATAACTTTCTATCTTGGGAATTACCCTTTAAGGTTCAGTTACTTTATACCTGAAGAATTCATCTGAATTTGTTTTTCTTTGTCATTATGTATTTATTGATTTATGTTATATTCACGCTTGGATAATCACCTCTGATTACACAGGTTGTTCTAATCATATTTGCTTATGTGACTTTCCTATGAAAATCAGACAGTGGGCAGACATATGCACCCAGTAGCCAGTTAGTGCAAGAAATGACTCAGAACCAAGCAGCATATGGAAAGCTACTGAGAATCACAAGGGGGTAAAATCTGACCCATGCAGCATTTTTGTCACTGCCAGCATAGCAAGAGATTTGAAAATGGAAAAGTGAAACATTTCACCACATAATTACAGGTTTTATGATATGTCTTATATCCAATATTTTTGTCTTCAACATGTACATATGTTACAGGGTTCAAGAAGTTGATGATAGCAAATAGGACATAACTACCTCTACTTCAAATGCAGTAAAACCAGTTTAACAGGTCTATCCATTTTTAGTATCTAATTATTAACATATTTCTTTCTACCTCCATTTTATAAAAAAAAAAAAAAAAAAACAGCCCAGAGGCATAGCTATTGGGGGTGCAGAGTTAGCAGTTGCACCTGGTCCCAAGTGCCTTAGGGATACCAAAGGCCCATCTGTCTCATAAGAAGGCATGTGTATTATAAAAGGCACGTGTTATATAGAGGCCCTGTTGCAGATTTTACACTGTGGTTCAAGAGTATTGTGTTATTCTTGTGAATCTGCCTGTAAACATATAGTGAGTAGATATAAAAAGTGTACATACCCTTGATGGAAGCCTTTTCTTACAAGTAAAAAACATCTTAGCCTGTCTATGTTTTGCCAAAACCTACATCAAGTCTGCCAAAAGCATGTGGGAAAACATGTTATGATGTGATGAGACCAAGCTGGAACCTTTTGCCTATAATACCAAAAGGTATGTTTGGTCCTAAGCCAAAAGAACGTCATACCCACAGTGAAGCATGGGGGAGGCAGCATTATGCTTAGGGGCTATATTTATTCAATCACATTATTTGACCACTTTATTTTTATTTTTCAATTGAAATGTACAGATTATAGGTGAAATTAAAGGTGGAAAAAGTTCTGAAATTATTCTTCTTGGGATGAATTTTTTTACATGCCATAAACTTGGCATTTCAACAGGCATGTGTAGACTTTTTATATTCACTACATACCAGAACATATTCAGTACAGACCAAAAGTTTGGACACACCTTCTCATTTAAAGATTTTTCGGTATTTTCATGACTATAAAAATTGTACATTCACACTGAAGGCATCAAAACTATGAATTGCCAAGAGTGTGCAAAGCAGTCATCAAAGCAAAAGGTGGCTACTTTGAAGAACCTAGAATATAAGACATATTTTCAGCTGTTTCACACTTTTTTGTTAAGTATATAATTCCACATGTGTTAATTCATAGTTTTGATGCCTTCAGTTTGAATGTACAATTTTCATAGTCATGAAAATACAAAAAAATCTTTCAATGAGAAGGTGTGTCCAAACTTTTGGTCTGTACTGTACATAGCCAAATAACATTTGTCAGGGTCTGCAAAGTCAGTGCATTATACTGACATTATGTGGAGACATATATATTATATAGAGGCATTATATAAAGACAGCTCCCGAATGTCTGCTGTTCTGAACCAAGAACTAGGCAGGTCTGGTCCTGTTGTTTTCCCAGCAGCTACATAGCAGTGCTTGCAATCCATTTGCACAGCTTGAATATTAATGGGGAATGGAGAAGCTATCTAATGTATACTTCTGACCTAGTACAGAGAACCTTCCGAATTTTAAGCTACCATGACCATAAATGACACGTGACTACCATTAAAATCCAATTCATGGTGTCATATAGGATTTTTCTCATCTGCATTTAAATGACGTCCTTTTCTGGGAAAGATATTAAGCTCCTCAACAAAAAAGGTAAGAAAAATGTACAAAAAAAACCACAATCAAAATGATCAATTGACTGCAATATGCATAGAGCTCCCATTAGCTGTAGATTGTGTGTCCTCTGAGAAACCAAATAGTATTAGCTTGAGGTAAGAGAACATCGATATTTAGCAAAAAATGTCCTCCTGGGAACATCAGCCCATGGATAGAATGGTTGTTTTTGTATTTCAGCTAATAATAATATATACATAATCGAGTTGGTACATAATTATGTATAATATAAAGACATTTAGGTGGCTATTTGGGGAGGATTTTTCTTCTTAGAAATTGGATTCTGTTTTTAATGTCACTATTTCTTCCTGTACAAAATGTTTGTCTTTTTTAATACGTATTTGGCTCTTGCTATTTCCAGAAGTAGCTAGCCTGTTCTAGTCTAGTATTGTGAAATGTCCGAGCCGCGCATAGCCGAGAGCTTACTCACCGTTCTGTTCGCAGCTGCTTGCATCACAGCTGTGCTTCTGTAAGACATTATATACAGATAGATCGGCTCCATAGGAGTAAAGGTGAACCCTGTGGGCTCGGCATTACTTTATTTAAGAGGATCTGCTTTGGGTTTTCCACACTTATAATCAGTAAAAAGCTTTTCTAAGCCTGGAAGTAGTGTGACAAAACGGAGCGTGCAATGAGAAGAACGAATCCGTGCTCGGAATGAATATTTTATGCCGTGCCCTTGAGTTGACAATAAAGGTTATCATCACAAATGTATCATGATATTAACCGAGAGTTGCATTGTATTGATGAGACAGGAGAAGAACAAGGCGATTTCTCAACAGACAAGCTCTTTCGATAAGCGAAATTATGACTGATGAGTTGAAGGTTGAAAATAAGATTTCATCTATGCCGTAGATTTACTATGAGCGGATCTTCCTCACACTCATATATAGGTCCATTTATCAAAAAGAAGCATTTTCTCCTTGGCTGTTTAGTAAGTAACTCACTTTTTTACTGCTAGGTCTTTTTCTGTTCTCAGGCTACGTTCCCACGATGAGCTTTTGGTGCGTTTTTGACGCTGCATATTTTTGTTGCATCGATAACGCTGCGTCTTTAGAGTTCCAGCAAAGTGGATGGGATTTCTAGATATCTTATGTCTTCTGTGCTTTTATTTTACACATATAACCAAAAAGAAAAAAGGGGGAATGTGCCAGGAACAAAAGTGCAAAAATGTCTTTAATAAAAACATCAATTTTATTAGATAAAGTTAAAAGAAAATCATAATATAATACAATTCAAACAAATCCAGGCACAGAAAAGGACAAACAACAAGCAGAAACAATTGGTGTGTGAACTAGTCAAAGTAAATATAAGTACAAGTGTACACAGTGGCTCAGTGGTCAGCATTGTTGCATTGCAGCACTGGGGTCCTGGGTTCAAATCCCACTAAGGACAACACCTGCAAGGAGTTTGTATGTTCTCCCCATGTTTGGGTGGGTTTCCTCCAGGGTCTCTGGTTTCCTTCCACACTCCAAAGACATACTGATAGGGAATGTAGATTGTGAGCCCCAATAGGGACAGTGCCCATAATGTCTGTAAATTGTCTGAATTGTAAAGATCTGCAGAATATGTTGACACTATATAAATAAAAAGATTATTATTATGTGTGCATGGACCTAACAAGTGTATGTCAGTCTGCAAGTCTATTAATGCTCAAAAATAACTTTTCTTCAGTAGTAAAAGATAAAAACATATTTAGGCAGAGCAAACACCTTTTGCAGGAACCAGTTAGTGGTCCATAGTGATTAAAGAAGTCTTAAGTCTTAAGTAATATAGGATATATAGGATTTATAATATAATATAATATAATTTATAATATAGGATAATATAGGATTTCATATAGCATGCACACAAACAGTGAGTATGATCAGCTCACCCACCAAGGGACCCGACACGTGTCAATTTCTCTTGCTGAGTTTTCTGGCAGATTTTCCCCATAGACTTGCAGATACGTTCTTAGTGGGTTTCCACTGCGGACATGCATAAAAAATGCAGGTAATCCGTATCTAGGTATGTCAATAAAGTTTTATCAAAGCCGAAATACCTGGAAGCATCAGAAGCAAAACGCACACAAAAACGCAGAAAGGGAAGTGTAAGTTGTTTCCAAGGGGAAGCATCAAGCCTCTGCCCTGTGTCATATTCATTACTATATTAAACGACACAGATGAAAGCTGCTGAAATGTTACATGTGAATCTAGCATAAGCCCTCATGCACACATCACAGATTTGGTCAGTATTGTCCATCTTTTTTTAACCTCTTAATAACCTTCAAGCATTATTTCCATTTTTAGAAATTAATGGCATTGCCACAGGAAATGTGCAAACATTGCAAAAGGCAAGGTTGTACAGAGACAGGCAGGGGATCAAGCAAGAGAGCCACACAAGCAATTATAGTATTCTTTTACAATTTCTACTTTTTTTCTGCAGGGAAATTAGTATCAAAATCTGCATTAAAATGGCCAAAATTTGGTACGTATTTTCCTGCAGATTCTTGTGCAATTGCTGCAGAATTTTTCATATGAACATAGGCTAATACTTCTTTTTTTCCATATCATCTTGGTTTTGTCTACATGGATGCAAAATGTTGACCATTTCTGCAGGGCCGGATTTAGACAAAGTGGGGCCTTGGGCAAAAGTTTAAAGTGGGGCCCCAAATGCTCACATATTTCACCATCATACAGAAACATGTCGGTTGTATTTACATGCGCTGAGTTCAGGCCGTTAAACGAGCGCGATCGGCAATATTGAAGTCATTCGGCGCTTGTTTCCCGTTCTCTTTACATCGGCTGAGGAAGAATGAGGGGCACAGAACAATCACTAGTAGATCAATCTGTCCCCATACATATCATGTTATCAGCAGCATATCTGCAGTTTTCACCAGCCATGTGCTGCTGCGAACAATGATTTTTGTACCGGCATAAACAATCCAATCACTCGATGAATGAGCAGCATTTTTTTGTTCGTTGGGCGATTTCCAATGTGTTTACACCTATGAACTCTCATCTGTGCAGCTGGGATTTATAAACAGATGCTACATACACATACAGTATGTGACACAAAAACTGTATGTTACACACACACGTAAACAAACACATAGCACACAAGCATGTGTACACTGAGCACATACATATATGTATGCACGGAGCACATAGACATATGGATACACAGAGCACATACATATACATGTATACAGAGACATATTTGTATACACAGAACACATACATGTATACACAGAGGACATATATACAGGCAAATGCTTGCACACAGAGCACCTTCATACAGACACATGTATACAAAAAGAAAATACATACAAACAAATATACACTGCTCAAAAAAATAAAGGGAACACTGAAATAACACATCCTAGATCTGAATGAATGAAATATTCTCATTGAATACTTTGTTCTGTACAAAGTTGAATGTGCTGACAACAAAATCAGACAAAAATCATCAATGGAAATCAAATTTATTAACCAATGGAGGCCTGGATTTGGAGCCACCCCCAAAATTAAAGTGGAAAAACACACTACAGGCTGATCCAACTTTGATGTAATGTCCTTAAAACAAGTCAAAATGAGGCTCAGTATTGTGTGTGACCTCCACGTGCCTGTATGACCTCCCTACAACGCCTGGGCATGCTCCTGATGAGGTTGCGGATGGTCCCCTGTGGGATCTCCTCCAGGATGGCACATCAATGCGAGCTGTGGCAAGAAGGTTTGCTATGTCTGTCAGCGTAGTGTCCAGAGGCTGGAGGCGCTACCAGGAGACAAGCCAGTACACCAGAAGACGTGGAGGGGGCCGTAGGAGGGCAGCAACCCAGTAGCAGGACCGCTACCTTCGCCTTTGTGCAAGGAGGGACAGGAGAAGCACTGCCAGAGCCCTGCAAAATGACCTCCAGCAGGCCACAAATGTGCATGTGTCTGCACAAACGGTTAGAAACCGACTCCATGAGGGTGGTATGAGGGCCCGATGTCCACAGATGGGGTTTGTGCTCACAGCCCAACACCATGCAGGACGCTTGGCATTTGCCACAGAACACCAGGATTGGCAGAGTCGCCACTGGCGCCCTGTGCTCTTCACAGATGAAAGCAGCTTCACACTGAGCACATGTGACAGACGTGACTGAGTCTGGAGACGCCGTGGAAAGCGATCTGCTGCCGGCAACATCCTTCAGCATGACCGGTTTGGCAGTGGGTCAGTAATGATGTGGGGTGGCATTTCTTTGGAGGGCCGCACAGCCCTCCATGTGCTCACCAGAGGTAGCCTGACTGCCATTAGGTACCGAGATGAGATCATCAGACCCCTTGTTAGACCATATGCTGGTGCGGTTGGCCCTGGGTTCCTCCTAATGCAGGACAATGCCAGACCTCATGTGGCTGGAGTGTGTCAGCAGTTCCTGCAAGATGAAGGCATTGAAGCTATGGACTGGCCCGCCTGTTCCCCAGACCTGAATCCGATTGAGCACATCTGGGACATCATGTCTCGCTCCATCCACCAACGTCACGTTGCACCACAGACTGTCCAGGAGTTGGCGGATGCTTTAGTCCAGGTCTGGGAGGAGATCCCACAGGAGACCATTCGCAACCTCATCAGGAGCATGCCCAAGTGTTGTAGGGAGGTCATACAGGCATGTGGAGGCCACACACAATACTGAGCCTCATTTTGACTTCTTTTAAGGACATTACATCAAAGTTCGATCAGCCTGTAGTGTGTTTTTCCACTTTAATTTTGGGGGTGACTCCAAATCCAGGCCTCCATTGGTTAATAAATTTGATTTCCATTGATGATTTTGGTGTGATTTTGTTGTCAGCACATTCAACTTTGTACAGAACAAAGTATTCAATGAGAATATTTCATTCATTCAGATCTAGGATGTGTTATTTGAGTGTTCCCTTTATTTTTTTGAGCTATGTATATCTACCAGGAGCCCATATTTTCTAATGGCTTCACTAATATATACCACCTGGAGTCCATACATTATGGTATATTCACTAATATATACCTACCAGGAGCCCATACATTCTGATGTCATCACTAATATATACTACCAAGAGCCCATACATTCTGATATCTTCACTAATATATACCCAGGGCCGGCTCCAGGTTTTTCTGGGCCCCGGGCGAAAGAGTCTCAGTGGGCCCTTTTAACACATACACGATTCATGATGCACAGATATGGCGGAGAAATATATATATAGTACACAGGGCCCAGCCTGCCACCTCATCCTTCACATGTGCAGACATGCGCACGCACACACGGTACGCAGACATATGCACACACGGTACGCAGGCATATGCACACGCACACACGGTACGCAGACACGCGATACGCAGACATATGCGCACGCACACACGGTACGCAGACATATGCGCACGCACACACGGTACGCAGACATGCGCGCGCACACACGGTACGCAGACACGCGCGCGCACGCACGGTACGCAGACACGCGCGCGTGCACGGTACGCAGACACGCGCGCGCACGGTACGCAGACACGCGCGCGCACGGTACCCAGACACGCGCGCGCGCACACGGTACCCAGATTTGTACACATACAGACATACACATATTTTTACACAAATTCTTAAAGACATATATAAAACAGACAAATATATATACACAGTTATACACACTGACATTCACATACATGCACTCACACAGACCCATTACAAATATTTTTAATATGGGGATTGGGGAAGCCTCACTCACCTGTCCCCGGTCCAGTGTCCTGTCCAGCAGCTCCTCAGGTATGGGGCAGTGCAGGGCCCCCGGCATGTCACAGACATCATGTCCCTGGACCATCAGAGGGGCCCACTTGCGGTCGGGTCCAGGCCGCTTCCCCCCATCTGTGCAGGACCTCCGACGGTGTTTGATTGCTGGCACTCCCCCAGACATGGCTGCGCGCTGTGCGGCTGTGTCTGCTAGAAATGACGCGGCAGGAGCGACACACAAGCACAATTAAAGGTGCAGTGCCGTCGACCCTGCCGCGTCATTACTAGCAGACACAGCCGGACAGCGCGCGGCCATGTCTGGGGGAGTGCCGGCAATCAAGCGTCCCTGAACAGGTGCCGAGGAAGCGGCCAGGGCCCCGACAGTGAGTGGGCGGTGGGTGTGTGGGCCCGGCCCCGACAGTGAGTGGGCGGGTGGGTGTGTGGGCCCGGCCCCGACAGTGAGTGGGCGGGTGGGTGTGTGGGCCCGGCCCCGACAGTGAGTGGGCGGGTGGGTGTGTGGGCCCGGCCCCGACAGTGAGTGGGCAGGTGGGTGTGTGGGCCCGGCCCCGACAGTGAGTGGGCGGGTGGGTGGGTGTGTGGGCCCGGCCCCGACAGTGAGTGGGCGGGTGGGTGGGTGTGTGGGCCCGGCCCCGACAGTGAGTGGGCGGGTGGGTGGGTGTGTGGGCCCGGCCCCGACAGTGAGTGGGCGGGTGGGTGGGTGTGTGGGCCCGGCCCCGACAGTGAGTGGGCGGGTGGGTGGGTGTGTGGGCCCGGCCCCGACAGTGAGTGGGCGGGTGGGTGGGTGTGTGGGCCCGGCCCCAACAGTGAGTGGGCGGGTGGGTGGGTGTGTGGGCCCGGGCCCGGCCCCGACAGTGAGTGGGCGGCTGGGCCCGGGCCCCGACAGTGAGTGAGCGGTGGGCCCCTCTGATTTTCCAGGGCCCCGGCACTTGCCCGGGTACGCCGGGTGCTGACGCCGGCCCTGTATATACCTACCAGGAACCCATACCTTCTCATGTCCTCACTAATGTATACCACCAGGAACTCATACATACTGATGTCCTTACCAATATATACCCCCAGGAGCCCTTACATTCTGATGTCCTCACTAATATATACCACCACAAGCCCTTACCGTCTGATGTCCTCACTAATATATACCACCAAGAGCCCATACCTTCTAGGCTCAACCACACACACACACACAGATACAACATCATACAGAGACACACACACAGAGACAGAGACACAAATACACACATAGATACAAAGACAGACAGAGAAACACAAACACTCACATAAATAAAAAGACAGACATACATACACGCAGATACAAAGACAGACACACACACACGTAGATACAAAAATAGACACACACTCACAGATACAAAGACAGACAGACATAGATAGACACACACATAAATACAAAGAGAGACAGACACACACACACATAGATACAAAGACAGAGAGACAGACACACACACAGACAATAGAGGACTTACCACCAGTCTATCTTCTCTTCAATTTTTCCAACTCCCGCAGTATGTAGGACCTGTGGTGACATCATGGTCAAATAGCCAGTCACATGATCATGATGTCACCAAAGGTCCTGAAGTCCCACAGAGTACAAGACCTGTGTTGACATTACAATCACATGACTGGTCACATGATCGTGATGTCAAAAGTCCTGAAGCAGTCTCCACATTGAAAGCTACACTGATAAAGCTGCTATCAATGTAGCTTCTGCTGTAGACGCTGGGGGTCCTAAGGAAGTGAGTGTCTGGGTAATTGTCCAATGCCAGCCATGCATTTCTGCACTCTAAGTATGTAGCTAACAATGCATTTTCATTTGCTGGGTATACAGATAGGTCAGTACATATGGCAGACACTTGTACTGTAGTTGTACTTCGGTTTATTTGCTTTTTTATAAAGTTGTCCAAAAACTTGAGATAACTGCTGGACAAAGGTTATCAACTCTAATTCAATTCATACTATCAGCCACAGTATTAGGCTATGTGCCCACTTAGCAGATTTGATGCAGAGCGTTTTTGCCTCTCTGTGGCAGAAAAAAACACATGCAGATTTACATGCGTTTTTTCTGCCAGAGAGAAGCGTTTTTTCAGCGTTTTTAACAGCAGAGCTTTCTACGTGTATCATCTGCATTTCCTGAGTAATGTGAGTGTACATGTAAAAAGTTGTGCAATGTGTGTATCTACTGAATATATGTCTTATAGCTTTTCTTCATAGGGTTCTACTTTCCTCTAGTGTATTCCTCTTGTAGCAGTGTCTTGTCGAATAAAGACCTGTAGGCATTCCATGTACTGCCATATGGTGCCTTCAACTATTTTTTTTAACTATACCATTGTAAATATTTATTTCCACATGTAATATCAGAGGCATAGAGGTACACTTTCTGGTTCATGTGATCTTGATACTGCTTGCATTAGGCCTTAAAAATGAAATCAGGGTCCTTTTAATGCAGCATGCCCCAAGGAAAAAGCTACTTGGCCTTCATAAGCATGACCATATTATGGTTGAGTGCAGCATCCAAATTGTACAAGCCACCCGTAGATGTCTATTGCTCCTCCACATGTATCAGATTTCATACGGTAGCTCAGTGGTTAGCACTGCAGCCTTTCAGCGCTGGGGTCCTGGTTAGAAATCCCACCAAGGACAGCATGTGCAAGAAGTTTTTATGTTCTCCCTGTATTTGTGTGGGTTTCCTCCGCGTTCTCCGGTTTCCTGCAACACTCCAGAAATATACTGATAGGGAATCTAGATTGTGAGCTCCAATGGGGACAGTGATGTTGATGTATGTACAGCACTTTGGAGTTAATGATGCTATATAAGCCAGTAATATGAATACATATGGAGTTTTTTTGTTTTTTTTTCATATAAATCTGTCAAACACTGTTAGAATTTGCTTCTATGGAGAATATGTATATAATACGGGCATTGTAGATTCTAAAAAAAAGCCTTTATGTACTTCATTTCACCCACCAAACTGTCCAACCATTCATATGAGGCTGTACCCTCAAATCTTCATGCTCATGGCTCTGTGAAGTATACTAAGCCCAAGACATTTGGCATTATTCATTTACATTTGACTTAGTAATTATTAAAATACACTTGTGCAATGAAGGACATTGTCAATACAAATGTGGTATGCCGGCTTGAATCATTTAATTTCCAGAGCTAGAGGTTATTTACATTCATAGCTTGGATCATGCAGACTATTATATGAATAGACAAAGAAGAGAGAATTAGTGGCATTAGGAAAAGCTGCACAATGGGCATGGGTGTGGTGCCAGCTGCTCCAAGGAAAAAGCAACACATATCTCTGGAGAGACAGCCAGTCTGCTGGCATCAACTGTATGCAAATGGGTTTATCGAGTGCCAATTAGCCCAAACATAGTGATTAACCTATGCGATATATTTGGTACTACCGAACTGAGGTGGATTAAGAGAAGCAAGGGCCCCGGGCAGTTTAGAAGGCGCGGGCTCCCCTCCCCCACACACACACTTGATGTATCACATGTCACATGATCCCCTGTGATAGATCATGTGATAGTTCATGTGAAATTAATTTGGCACAATATTAATTATGATAATTTTTTTTAGGCTGTGTGCCCACTATGCGTTTTTTAAGCGTTTCCGCAGCGGCAATTCCGCTGCAGAAACGCTTAAAAAACGCTTGGTAGAAGGTCTGCCATGTTCCCCAATGATAATCCGCATGTGCTGTACACATACTGCGGAAAAATCCGCAGCATTACTAATTATTTTGCGGAAGCGCGGCGTTTTCGCCGCCATTGACTTGCTTTGGAACGCATGGAATCCGCATCACTGCATCTGTACATGCGGATTCCATGCGTTTCAATGTACGGCTGGTACCCGGGTTTGGAGAAGAGGAGACTCTCCTCCGGACCCGGGTACCATAGAACCTGTAAAAAAAGAATAAAATAAAAAATAAAAATTATATTTACCTTCTGATCGCCCCCGGTGTCTTTATCCGATGCGTCCTGGCTTGCCGGCAGCTCGCGATGGTCCTTCAGTGTACCGCGAGCTGCCGGCAAGCCGAGACGCATCGGATAAAGACACCGGGGGCCATCAGAAGGTAATTATATATTTATTTTTTATTTTTTACCATTCTTTTATGGTCACACTATATAAATCCATGCCTTTGCATGGATTTATATAGTGTGACCAAGTTGTGGGGCTGGGGGGGTCCTCATGTGAGTCAGTTTCTTTGTAGCGTTTGATGTTTTTTGCAACTGCACTTGGGGACACTTTCAAAGTTTTCCCAATTTTTCGGACTGACTGACCTTCATTTCTTAAAGTAATGATGGCCACTCGTTTTTCTTTACTTAGCTGCTTTTTTCTTGCCATAATACAAATTCTAACAGTCTATTCAGTAGGACTATCAGCTGTGTATCCACCTGACTTCTGCACAACACAACTGATGGTCCCAACTCCATTTATAAGGCAAGAAATCCCACTTATTAAACCTGAAAGGGCACACCTGTGAGGTGAAAACCATTTCCGGTGACTACCTCTTGAAGCTCATCAAGAGAATGCCAAGAGTGTGCAAAGCAGTCATCAAAGCAAAAGGTGGCTACTTTGAAGAACCTAGAATATAAGACATATTTTCAGTTGTTTCACACTTTTTTGTTAAGTATATAATTCCACATGTGTTAATTCATAGTTTTGATGCTTTCAGTGTGAATGTACAATTTTCATAGTCATGAAAATACAGAAAAATCTTTAAATGAGAAGGTGTGTCCAAACTTTTGGTCTGTACTGTACATACACGCATAAACACATTTGCAACACAAAAATACATATAAACAGACATCACAGAATGATATCTGCCTGCACACGCACACTCACTAATACAAACACACACTCTCACACACACACACACTCACACACACACTTACACACACACTCACCATCCCCCGACTCGGTTTCATTCCTCCTGCTCCTCTCCGGTGAATAAGTGCAGCGCGCACTGCGTGACGTCACAGCTAGGAGACACGGCCGCGCAAAGGGCCGTGTCTCCTAGCTGTGACGCGGCCGGGCCAGCACAGGGAAGTTAACAGCTGCAGTGCTGGCCTGGCCGAAGAAGAAGTAGCGGCTGTGCGCCGCTGCTGGGGGAGTGGTCCGGGGCCCCCCCCGCCACTGTCTGCCAGTATGTGCCGCGGCGCCGCACATATTATAATGAGGGCAATCTGGCCATGGAGCCCCGGGCCCCCTGGAGGCGGTAGCCCAGATTGCCCTCATTATAATCCGCCTATGCTACCGAATGAGCATTTCCAGATATTTTCTTGCACAAACTTATTATTTTAAAGTTATTTCATTCCTTACAGAGGCCTAACCAAAATTAAATGCAGACTACATGGCTCTTTCTTAAGTTTCTGCATGCAGGCAGCTGGTCCTGTTCTTATAATAGACATCCGGGGATAAAATCTCCTTACACAAGGAATACCGGAAGGCTGCCTTTAGAATAAGTGCATATAATGAAGTGGTCATACTGAATTCTATACATACTGTAATGTCACTTTATTCCTAGCCACATTTGCTGCCTGTTTGGTTCACAAGCTTATTATATAGGTTATTATACGAGGCCCATAGCATTGCTTATTAAAGAGGTTGTCCACTATTATAGAGAATGCCCCAATGTATTTAAATGGTGGAAATACGTTTTTTTTTGTAAATACCTTCTGTTGTGATTGTTGCCTGTGATCGGCCAATGTGATCCAATGTGATAATATGTTGGATGCCATCATGATACAAATATAGACACGTAAACCTGGTTATAGCTTATTCAATCAACACTAGGTGCATCCACCCTATACAGTGCCTTGAAAAAGTATTTATACTCTGTGAACTTTTCCACATTTTTTCACATTACACCCACCAATTTAATTGTATTTTATTGGGATTTTATGTGATATACCAACAAATGATTGTATTTGTGAAGTGTAAAGGAAATGACACATGGTTCTCTAATTATTTTAAAAATAGAAACCTGAAAATTGTGATGTGCACACCATAAATCAAGACATATTTCTATTATTATTGTATCCAAAATATTATCAACTAGCCAATTTCAATTATTTTTAGATGTGTCCTGTATTGGGTTGCCTTCAATAAAGTAATTTCTATTTGATAGTGGATGTGCAGCAGTTTATATCACTTAATTTACTGTGTTGTATTTTGTATATTCACGCACTTGCTGACGCTCCAGAATTCCTAGCACAAAGCTGTACCCGCGTATCATACAGGTGGTTATCTAGTTATCAGGGCTTACTAGCCATGGATGGATCGATGGATGGATACTGAGCCAGTTGTTGATCCTGAAGTAAATGTGCCATCCTCTCTGTGAATGGATTCAATGTGTTTCTTAGTGAATTTAAGATATAATTTCTTTGGATGTATAGATATTTTTGCTCTAGTGCAGAATTGGGCAAGCTGAGACAGCCAAAAAGCTGAAACAGTACCCAATGGACCGCATTGTGCCCTCACCTGCCATCTGCCACCGCCGCCCGCTGTCACCGCTCTCTACTCATCTTCAGGATGCAGACAGCCGGGAATACATTGGTGAAGGATGGCACTGCTGGTTCCATCTTCCACCAATCAGTGTGTCAGCATGTAGTCGCGATAACGTCATTGAATCACGTCAGCTGTGCACTGCAGAGAGTCAGTGCATTGGACACAGGAGCCGAGAGAACAGGAGTGAGGTATGTGTTGTTTTTTTCATGTGTATGGGATATTTGTATTTATATAAAAGGCTATATGGGGCTCATTCTGTATATAGGGGGCTCACAGTATATATGGAGGCTATGTGGGGCTCATACTATGCATAGGGGGCTATGTGGGGCTCATATTGTATATAAGAGGCTATGAAGTGCTCTTACTTTACAAAGGGGGGCTATGTGGGGCATATGCTGCATATAAGAGGGTGTGTGGGGCACATGCTGTACATGGGAGGCTATGTGGGGGGCTCATACTGTATATGGAAGGCTATGTGTGGAACATGCTGTATATAACAGGCTACGTGGGGCACATGCTGTATATAGGGAGGCTACATGGGCACATACTGTATATAAGAGGCTATGTGGGACACATTCTGTATATGGGAGTCTATGTGGGGGCTCATGCTGTATATCAGAGGCCACGTGGGGCTTATGCTGTACATGGGAGGCTATGTGACGGCTCATACTGTACATAGGAGGCTATGTGAAGACTCATACTGTATATAGAAGCAATTTGGGGACTGTTATGGTATATGTAGGGGGCTGTATGTGGGCTCTTACAGTATATAGGGGCTGTGGGTGGGCTCATATGGTACATAGGGGGCTGCCATCATACATAATTCTGCTCAATATTAAGTAATATAATTAGTATTAACATAAAATATAATGTACATGTTAATATTAATATTGAGCACAATTAATTTCAGCCTATTGGTTTGGCCCATCAAAAACAGTCATGTGGCCCCTCGGGAAAATTAATTGCCCACTCCTTCATTCAACTATAACCTTATCTTAGGCAATTTACTTAAAATAGCTTGTTGCATCTGTCTGCTTGAAATGTATGTCTTGCATAGCTAGCTGATTCCATAATCCATTCCTCTCTTCTAGAGCTCAGAGCATGATAAGACTGTGAGTGGTAGCCATTCTCTATATTTATAACTCTGGTGCCTTTTCAATGATACGGCCTTACTAAAATACTGCATCTCTTTTTGGAGAACCAATGTGAAAGCAGAGGGATTTTAAAGTGGGTTAGTTACCTGAATATGCTTCCTTATATAGAGGCAACATATCACACAGACAAGTTCATTCTATATGATAAATTGCTGCAAAAATGTTGTGATGTTTCACCCTAATAGTAAAGATCATACTAATTAACACTAAGTAAAAAGGCCTATACCTTATATATATTTCTGATTCAATTATATAAATTTTAAAAAAAGAAGCATACTCCGCCGTACCGCAGGAATAAGATAAGAGCAAAACTTTTTATTTGGTGACTGGTCCTTTTTAAAGAAGCACTTCCATTAAAGTTTTTATCCTTTTAATATATTGCAGTCATCATATTATACAGCACTGTGTACTTACAATTGCTAATTTTGCCTTTCTACCCAGTTAATTCTCCTCTTTTCTCTGCTCTATGTAGAAACAGGAAGTCTCTTGTCCCTGCATTTATCATTCACCTCTTCAACTCCTGACCCAGCTGCTCCCCCCTCCTCCTGCCAGGGACTTTTGCAGTGACTCATGACTCATACAGGGACAAGTGACCTCCTGTTTCTACATACCTAATGGAAAAGAGAAGAATTATCTAGGTAGAAAGACAAAATGAGCAATTGTAAGTACAGCATGCTATATAATATGATGATTGCAATATATTAACAGGATGCAAACTTTGACGGGAGGAGTGCTTCTTTAAGAAGGCCTTATTCAGTAGAACCTAAAATTTTCAACAGCATAGACCAAAAGCTATCAAAGTGTTTGGCCAGCTTTCAGATAAAAGGAAGACTTATTTCAATCTTCTGTACATCATGGGAACAGAGCAGGGAGCAGGTTAACATGATAAGATATTGGTTCAACAGAATAAGTGCAAGTTCAGCATGAAGTAGGTGTTTACTTTAATGACCTGATGTCATCATTTTTAATGAGACTTGGAACTATATGTTAATCTAATGCTTAGATTTTCTATTATGGGAAGGAGCCAAAATGCATTACATTAAAAATTTAGGATAAGATGTGATTTACTGCTTTCGACTTGGAACAAACTAAAAAGTAAATTTGCAAAGTGTATTGAAGTAGCTCGGCTGTGACGTCTACAAGGCAGAAAGTATCATTGAGTTCATTTTAATAGAAAAAATCCACAGACACAACTAAACAAAATTAATATGGTCAAACAGGCTCTTGGGGATTGAGATGTATAGACCAGTGCCACAATAATCACTATATTGTTTTGCCCATCACAGAGACAGAATCTCTTGTTTTTGCTACCAGCTGGACTACACATGACTTTTCACTTTGAACCTAGATGACTGTTGCCATTTCTCCTTATTTTTCCACAATAGGCTGACTGATGTTCCTCTTTTTTTTAGTATACTGCTTTTCAAATATGATTAATAGCTCATGATGGCCATATATATAAGAAAGTCGTAAGCTGAATAATCCATTCTCCCCTGACCTACCAATGAATCTACCCATAAACATGAACGCTCAACTTGGCTAAACATGCATCTTTATGTCATTGGAGAGAGGGGAACAAAGGGTTATGGGTTGTAAAGAGCTATAAACATGTCCAATATTTATTTCAGTTGCCATCGGCTGTTACCTTGATAATGTCATTTGACATTAAAATTTATGAGAAATTATGTAATTTTCCATTTCCATATTTTAGCTACTAAGCTATATAAACTTATATTGCAGACTAATGTATAATATAAGATGCAAAGATCAAGTTTTTATTGTGAGCCTATGTTATTACCAATTTGGCAGTAAAGTTCAATGGGACAGTTTGAAACAGTCAACTAAAATTCCCAGGTATATGCCACTCAGTTTCTACCATTTCCAACAGCATATCTGTCATTCGATCCAAATAAAAAATACTTACATTTTTAGGGAAAACTATATTAGACTGTAGTTTTGCAATACAATTGAGGCAAATAAATTGCAACATAAACTGCCCAAACAGAGGCCAAAGGAACACTTTTTTTTGGCATACATATTATGACACTTGTAAGCGTCACTTCTCACGGACAAGTCGTGACGCAGGGGAGTCAAGAGGTCTGGGGTCAAATACCAAGAGAGATCATCAAAAACAAAGGGGCAAGGCAAACCCAGCAGGTCTGATGTAAATGGGTGGCTGGGTTGTCACTCACAATACTGACAACCCGGCACGCCACTACCACTGATTGGGCTACTGGGCTGTCTTTCACAATACTGACAATCCATCATGCCCCTGCCAATGATTGGGCGGCTGGGCTGTCATTCACAAAACTGAGAGCTCAGTACGCCCCAGCTTTTTATAGAATGGCTGAGCTATCACTCGCTACATCCCTTAGGCCTTGTAAATGGCAGGATCGTGACACATATAAGTAATAAAAATGTTTGGGTTGGGCATATTAGATTCATCAGTAGATATCTATATGCCCAACCTTCACCACACTCCTGGCATTGTAGTGTGAACCTAAGTTTTCTTTATTGTTTCACCATTTGTTTTTACTATTTTGTATGGGGAATCAATTATGACATAATACTCTGGTTAAATATAAAATAATAATTATTGGCCATGTTAATTAGAGAAAACAGGACATATTTATCAAGCTTAATGTGCAATAAGACTGGTGTAATTTGTGGCAAAAAACTTTTTCATAACTTGCACCACATTTATAATGTTTGTGCACCCTGTCAAACAAGGGGTCTTGACCTTGCTGAAAATTGGCATGGTTTATCAGGAGAAGGCAACAAAAAATTGTTCCAAGATTTTGGTGCAAATTTTTCACACAGAGTAAGCCAACTAATAGGTGATGTAAGCTTATACTAAACAGCCTTAAAATTAGACAGTTTTACCAAACAGCATGAATCATTTTGACAAATTTGGCATTTTTCAAGACTGTGTAGTCAAGTTTGCAATATCTAATAAGACAGGATTGATAAAATTGCAATTGTTGATTGCAGGTTTTTAGGAGACATTCCCTATTGGCAGTCACAGCTTCCTAGATTCAGGCCAAAGTTGATTCCATCTCCCCTGGCAATATTCTCTTTAATTTACTCAGACATGGCTCTGGTCTCAGCTTGCAACAGGGGATAGATTCGGCCTCGTGGAGAGGAAGCGCCTGGTAGAAGGTTGATAGGACAGTCATACGGCCTATGAGGTGGTAGAGTCTCAGTCCCCCTTTTATCAAAGATGTCAGCGTACGTCGAATATGCAGCAGGCCAGCCAGGTAAATTAGATGGAGAAGCCGGAGGTCAAGCAGGACGAATGGAAACTAGACATCTCTCGTGGCTCTCCTGTACCCAATGGAGTACTTCTCTGGATCTCCAATCCAAGACAGGTTCATGTTTTCGCAGCCATTGCTGACCTAGAAGCAGAGGGTGAGACAGGCCTGACAGCACATAGAGATTAATCTTCTCCAAGTGTAGCATTCCTACTCGAAGTTCCGCAGGCTTGGTCACGAAAAGGATGGTTTTGGAAAGAGGTTTTCCATCTACCGAAGAAACCACCAACTTATCCGGAAGACGTTGGATTGGGATTTGATACCGCTCTACAATAGCCTGTTGAATGAGGTTACCCGCGGAACCAGAGTCGAGGTAGAGCAATTCGACAAAACGGATAATGCCACAGGACACGGACACTGACAAAATCAGCGATGAAGAGGAGAGATTTTCACCAAGAGTGACCTCTCCAATAGACTCTAGGCTCTGGATTTTCCTGGTCTCTCTGGGCAGAAGCGGATTAGATGCTCAGGACTGCCACAATAGAAGCACCTTCCCTCGACATGACAAGCCTCCTGACGATGCTTTGTCATCTTCACCTGGTCCAGCTGTAAGGACTCGGGAGAAGGTGTCAGAGCTGAGGCTTGCTGCATGACCGGTCTTTGAAAGGTAGGAGCAAGGCATACAGGTCTTCTCTCACGGGTCACATACTTGGAACACTCCTAAAACCTGTTGTCTATCCATGTTGCCAGAGATATCAGGTCATCCAGTGAGGTGGGTATATCACGACCGGCAGAGCCTCGTTATTCCAGGCGAGTTCAGATGACAGGGTGCGGAACCATACAGAGTACTGGCCCACTGTGAGGTTTCCCTGGCACAGTCGGATCCCCACTCTCCCATAGGGGGTTGAGCCACGCCAGAGCTTTGCCAGTGAGATGGGACATGATGAAGGCCACTTTGGCCTGATCAGAAACTAACTGATGAGCCAAGAGTTCAATGTGTAGCATGCACTGATTAATGAACCCCAGACAAAGAGCAGGGTCACCACCATAACGTGGAGGAGCTGACAGATCGGGTCCGGGGCTGGGTACATAGCCGGCAGGCTGATGAGTCACATCTGAAGCTGTTGCAGCTTGGGGAGGTACGGATGGGGCCAGAATTGTCAGTATGTCTAGACAGGTGTTTACTGTCCGCAGGTAGGGAAGGATCTTATCCTGTTGGGTCTTACTGGTGGGAGTCATCCTGGTACAGGTCAGAGATGGAGGAAGCCTGAGAGCCAGCGGATTCCATGGCCTGTGCAAACTGTAACGGTAGTAGTAGAACGACTGTCTCAAACCCGATGTCTGTAGGCGCGTGACTGAGCGCCACACGAAGGCTGACCCCGAATGCACGGCAACTGATGGTGTCTCAGTGTGAGGAGAGCCTGGGGAGGCAAAACCAGGTGCTACACCAGGACTGAAAACCTGTATATGCAAACAGTAATGTTTGATACTGATGTACTTTAATAGTACATGATACCACTGATTGATATTTGAAGAATAATCATTGTTTTATTTTTTTTTCTATTTAATAAATCAATAATACACATGAAAATAAGTAACTTTGTAAGATATATTATCAGTGAAATTTTGTTTTTTCACCTCCGGAATTGATTTTCCATTCTCTGTAAAATCTATATTATGTGAAGAAAGATTTTCACATTCCTGAGATAGGCGATGAAAACTAAATTCTATGAAGGGTGAAAGGTAGTGTTGAGCGATACCTTCCGATATCGGAAAATATCGGATCGGATTGGATCGGACCGATACCGAAAAAGTATCGGATATCGCCGATTCCGATACCGGAAACCAATGCAAGTCAATGGGACAGAAATATCGGAATGAAAATAAACCCTTTCTTTCCTTGTATGTTAATTCTACATGAAGGAAAACAACTAAGAATAATTTAGAATGTATTGGGGGAGGTGAGGGAGACAATAAAGGCATAGAGGTTTAGCCCAATCAAATGGAATAGCAGGAATTAATATTTTTTTTAAGACGTTCTGAGTTACGGAAATATTGACTATGTTAAGTATGTTTATATTTTGTCAGATATTTATGTTTCACTACTTCCATGCTCTTCGCCTTCTTTTTTACTTCTCCCACACTTTCTCCTTCATCATCCTCAGCATCTTTTTCATCCACTTCTTCTTCACCTTCTTCATCTTCTTCTTCTTCACCTTCTTCGTATTATTCTTTTTTTTTACATTCTTCATATTCTACTTCTTCATCTTCTTCATGTTCTTCTTCTTCATCATATTCTTATTTGTGACAGGCATTCCTGTAGTTGTTATCTATAAAAGGTTGGACATTACACCTTTCGTTCTGCCCGTCACAAAAGATTTACAACAGGATTTGTCCGCGTTCAGTTTGGCCTGCAGTAGCAGGTCTTTTCCAGGGGCACCACGAGGAGGAACGTACTCACCCCCATATACTGCTTAGTCATCTTCTGCTTATAATTTAGATATTATCTTTTGCTCTGATTTTTAGTCTTATGCTTAATGTTCTTCCACTTTTTGTTCTGCAGCTTCTTGTATTTCTGCTTCTTGGTTTTCTGTCTCTTGTTCTTCTGTATCTTGGTGCTTCTCTTCTCTTCTTTGTCCTCTTGGTCTTCCTCAGGGTCATCTTCTTGGTCTTCTTCGGGGTGGTCTTCAGGGTCGTCATCTTCGTGGGGTCCTCATCTTCGGGGTCCTCGTCTTCTTCGGGTTGGTCTTCTGGGTCCTCGTCTTCGGGGTCCTCGTCTTCTTCGGGGTGGTCTTCAGGGTCCTCGTCTTCTTCGGGGTGGTCTTCAGGGTCCTCGTCTTCAGGGTCGTCGTCTTCGGGGTCCTCGTCTTCTTAGGGTTGGTCTTCAGGGTCCTCGTCTTCAGGGTCCTCGTCAGGGAGATCCAGAGTGATTACCAAGAACCATTTCAAAAAGCTTGAACTTGGAAATGTAGCAGAAGGTACAAGAAAGCTGAGGAACTACCGAGGACCAGCTGACGGTACTGGAACCCGGATGGGTAGCAGAAGGTACAAGAGCCAATGGAACTGCAGAAGACCAGCTGACGGTACTGGAACTCGGTTACTAAGCAGGAAGTACCTGTGCCAGAAAGCACTACCGAGGACCAGCAGACTTTGGTGGAACTTGGATACCGAGAAGGAGGCACCTAATCCAAAGGCACTGCCGAGAACCAGCTGACGGTACTGGAACCCGGATGGGTAGCAGAAGGTACCCATGTAAAAAAAAGTTCAAGGCCGCGAGCCGGCCGCAGTTACCAAAACCCACAGTCCTACAGGGGGTGCTTGTCCTATTGGCACTATGGAACCAGCCTTCATTGCCAGATCCCGCAGCCCACATAGGAGTCACCTAAACTGCAGGCACCATAGAGTCGGCTAACCCGACCGCAACACGACAGGACAACGCATTGGAGGCAAAGTGACGTTGACACTACCCGGAAACAACTGGCGTGCTGGAACCAGGCTGGGCAGGAAGAAGTACCCGTGCCAAAGTCACTGCCGAGAACCAGCTGACGGTACTGGAACCCGGATGGGTAGTAGAAGGTACAAGAGCAAATGGAACTACCGAGGACCAGCTGACGGTACTGGAACCCGGATGGGTAGCAGAAGGTACAAGAGCCAATGGAACTGCCGAAGACCAGGTGACGGTACTGGAACTCGGTTACTAAGCTGGAGGTACCTGTGCCAGAAAGCACTACCAAGGACCAGCAGATGTTGGTGGAACTTGGATACCGAGAAGGAGGCACCTAATCCAAAGGCACTGCCGAGAACCAGCTGACGGTACTGGAACCTGGATGGGTAGCAGAAGGTACCCATGTAAAAAAAAGTTCAAGGCCGCGAGCCGGCCGCAGTTACCAAAACCCACAGTCCTACAGGGGGTGCTTGTCCTATTGGCACTATGGAACCAGCCTTCATTGCCAGATCCCGCAGCCCACATAGGAGTCACCTAAACTGCAGGCACCATAGAGTCGGCTAACCCGACCGCAACACGACAGGACAACGCATTGTAGGCAAAGTGACGTTGACACTACCCGGAAACAGCTGACGTGCTGGAACCAGGCTGGGCAGGAGGGAGTACCCGTGCCAAAGTCACTGCCGAGAACCAGCTGACAGTACTGGAACCCGGATGGGTAGTAGAAGGTACAAGAGCAAATGGAACTACCGAGGACCAGCTGACGGTACTGGAACTCGGTTACTAAGCAGGAGGTACCTGTGCCAGAAAGCACTACCAAGGACCAGCAGATGTTGGTGGAACTTGGATACCGAGAAGGAGGCACCTAATCCAAAGGCACTGCCGAGAACCAGCTGACGGTACTGGAACCCGGATGGGTAGCAGAAGGTACCCATGTAAAAAAAAGTTCAAGGCCGCGAGCCGGCCGCCGTTACCAAAACCCACAGTCCTACAGGGGGTGCTTGTCCTATTGGCACTATGGAACCAGCCTTCATTGCCAGATCCCGCAGCCCACATAGGAGTCACCTAAACTGCAGGCACCATAGAGTCGGCTAACCCGACCGCAACACGACAGGACAACGCATTGGAGGCAAAGTGACGTTGACACTACCCGGAAACAGCTGGCGTGCTGGAACCAGGCTGGGCAGGAGGGAGTACCCGTGCCAAAGACACTGCCGAGAACCAGCTGACGGTACTGGAACCCGGATGGGTAGTAGAAGGTACAAGAGCCAATGGAACTGCCGAAGACCAGCTGACGGTACTGGAACTCGGTTACTAAGCAGGAGGTACCTGTGCCAGAAAGCACTACCAAGGACCAGCAGACGTTGGTGGAACTTGGATACCGAGAAGGAGGCACCTAATCCAAAGGCACTGCCGAGAACCAGCTGACGATACTGGAACCCGGATGGGTAGCAGAAGGTACCCATGTAAAAAAAAGTTCAAGGCCGCGAGCCGGCCGCAGTTACCAAAACCCACAGTCCTACAGGGGGTGCTTGTCCTATTGGCACTATGGAACCAGCCTTCATTGCCAGATCCCGCAGCCCACATAGGAGTCACCTAAACTGCAGGCACCATAGAGTCGGCTAACCCGACCGCAACACGACAGGACAACGCATTGGAGGCAAAGTGACGTTGACACTACCCGGAAACAGCTGGCGTGCTGGAACCAGGCTGGGCAGGAGGGAGTACCCGTGCCAAAGTCACTGCCGAGAACCAGCTGACGGTACTGGAACCCGGATGGGTAGTAGAAGGTAAAATAGCAAATGGAACTACTGAGGACCAGCTGACGGTACTGGAACCCGGATGGGTAGCAGAAGGTACAAGAGCCAATGGAACTGCCGAAGACCAGCTGACGGTACTGGAACTCGGTTACTAAGCAGGAGGTACCTGTGCCAGAAAGCACTACCAAGAACCAGCAGACGTTGGTGGAACTTGGATACCGAGAAGGAAGCACCTAATCCAAAGGCACTGCCGAGAACCAGCTGACGGTACTGGAACCCGGATGGGTAGTAGAAGGTACAAGAGCAAATGGAACTACCGAGAACCAGCTGGCGGTGCTGGAACCCAGGGTAAATACTAAAAACAGAGTGGAGCCAGAGGTGTAATTGGAGCAAGTTTTAAATCAGTAGTACAGTGGATGTGGACAAAGCAGGAGAATTTGCCGGACACACAGCTGGGGAACAGCTGACGTTACTGAACCCCAATAACACTGGAGCAAGCGTTGACTGTGCAGACGGCACTTCTGAGCAGCAACTAGCGGTTTTGGAGCCCAGGGTAAATACTAAAAACAGAGGAGCCAGAGGTGTATTTGGAGGAGGTTTTAAATCAGTAGTACAGTGGATGTGGACAAAGCAGTAGAAATTGCTGTCCGCACAGCAGGGGAACAGCTGACGTTACCGAACCCCAATAACACGGCAGCAAGTGTTGACTGTGCAGACGGCACTTCCGAGCGCCAACTGGCGGTGTTGGAGCTCAGGGATAATACTGAAAACAGAG
This sequence comes from Phyllobates terribilis, assembly GCF_046119375.1. Classification (NCBI taxonomy): domain Eukaryota; kingdom Metazoa; phylum Chordata; class Amphibia; order Anura; family Dendrobatidae; genus Phyllobates; species Phyllobates terribilis. The sequence goes on from NW_027362771.1 coordinate 148,263,888, forward strand.
GAGCCAGAGGTGTATTTGGAGGAGGTTTTAAATCAGTAGTACAGTGGATGTGGACAGAGCAGGAGAAATTGCCGTCCGCACAGCAGGGGAACAGCTGACGTTACTGAACCCCAATAACACGGCAGCAAGTGTTGACTTTGCAGACGGCACTTCCGAGCGCCAACTGGCGGTGTTGGAGCTCAGGGATAATACTGAAAACAGAGGAGCCACAGGTGTAATTGGAGCAACTTTAAAATCTGTAGTAGTGAGAATGTGGACAGAGCAGGAGAAATTGCCGTCCGCACAGCAGGGGAACAGCTGACGTTACTAAACCCCAATGACACGGCAGCAAGTGTTGACTGTGCAGACGGCACTTCCGAGCGCCAACTGGCGGTGTTGGAGCTCAGGGATAATACTGAAAACAGAGGAGCCAGAGGTTTAATTGGAGCAACTTTAAAATCTGTAGTAGTGAGAATGTGGACAGAGCAGGAGAAATTGCCGTCCGCACAGCAGGGGAACAGCTGACGTTACTGAACCCCAATAACACGGCAGCAAGTGTTGACTGTGCAGACGGCACTTCCGAGCGCCAACTGGCAGTGTTGGAGCTCAGGGATAATACTGAAAACAGAGGAGCCAGAGGTGTAATTGGAGCAACTTTAAAATCTGTAGTAGTGAGAATGTGGACAGAGCAGGAGAAATTGCCGTCCGCACAGCCGGGGAACAGCTGACGTTACTGAACCCCAATGACACGGCAGCAAGTGTTGACTGTGCAGACGGCACTTCCGAGCGCCAACTGGCGGTGTTGGAGCTCAGGGATTACAGTTCAGGTGGTAGAAACAAGAACAGGAGACCTGGATACTGTTGCCAACCAATTATTTATTCTGGAAGAGGACTGGCAAATTCATGAGAGATCCAGGCCTTGTTCATTTTGAGAAAAGTAAGCCGGTCAACGTTATCGGAGGGTAGTCGCATGCGATGGTCTGTTAGTACACCACCTGCGGCACTAAAGATGCGTTCCGATAATACACTAGCAGCAGGGCAAGCTAGCACCTCCAATGCATACTGACTAAGCTCTGGCCATGTATCCAGCTTACAGACCCAAAACTTGAAGGGAGAAGAGCCGTCTGGGAGTACACTAAGAGGGCAAGACATGTAGTCTGTTACCATCTGACGGAAACGTTGCCTCCTGCTGACTGGAGCCGTCTGTGATGGTGCAGACATTTGTTGCAGCGGGGACACAAAACTTTGCCACATTTCGGCCATACTGGTCTTGCCTTGTGCTGAGGCGCTGCTTCTGCTCCCTCTTTGTGCAGAGCTTCCTCCACTGCCTCGACGCACTGAGCTGCTTTGTAAAGCACTAGCAGCACTGCTCTCGGTTGGAATGGAGAACATGATGGAATGCACCAGTGCGTCTTGGTACTCCCGCATTTTACGCTCCCGGTTCAACGGTGTTATGAGGCTTTGTAAGTTGTCCCAGTAGCGAGGATCTAGGAGGGTGGACACCCAATAATCAGCCGTGTTGAGAATGTGGGCGATGCGGCGGTCGTTTCTTAGGCACTGCAGCATGAAATCAACCATGTGCTGCAGACTGCCAACTGGCCAAGAAACGCTGTCCCCTGCTTGAGGCGTGATCTCTGCCTGCTCTGCATCACCCCACCCTCGCTCTAGATACTGACTACTAGAGCATTGTGTACCTCCCTCCTCTGGACAGATGTCTTCCTCATCCATTGACTCCTCCTTATCCTCCTCACAAAGTGTCCCCTGCCTAGGCCTTTGTGAGGAACCACGTTGCGCAGACTGTAGAGAAGCAGATGGCATTTGTGACTACTCATCCTCCACCTCTTCCAAAACCTCGTCCCTTAGTGCTTGCAGTGTTTTTTCAAGCAGGCAGATAAGGGGGATAGTCATGCTGACTAGTGCATCATCTGCACTCGCCATCCGCGTGGAATAATCGAAGGCACGCAAAACGTGGCAAATGTCCTTCATAGAGGCCCACTCAGTGGTGGTGAAGTGTGAACGGCGCGCACTGCAACTTGTTTGCGCCTGCTGCAGCTTGTACTCCATTACTGCTGCCTGCTGCTCACACAACCTCTCCAACATATGTAACATTGAATTCCACCTGGTGGGTAGGTCACATATGATGCGATGTTCCGGAAGACGTAATCGGCGCTGCAGAGCTGCAATGTGTGATCTTGCATTGCTGGAAAGCCGCAAGTGAGCGCACTCTATGCGGACCTTGTGAAGCAGTGCATCAAGATCCGGATAGTCCCTCAAATAACTCTGCACGACCAAGTTGAGCACATGTGCCAGACATGGGATGTGAGTGAGGTTGCCTAGGCCCAGAGCTGCCACCAGATTTCGGTCATTGTTACACACTACCATGCCTGGCTGGAGATTCGCTGGCACAAACCACACGTCGCTCTGCTGCTTGATGGCATTCCAGAGCTCCTGCGCTGTGTGGCTTCGATTCCCCAAAGAAATTAATTTTAATACGGCCTGTTGACGTTTGGCCACGGCTGTGCTCATATTGGTCACCATAACAGGTAACCGTTCACGGGTCGATGTGGAGGTAGACCGTGACGGCTCCTGCAGCGCTGATTCAGAGGAACTGGAGTATGAGGAGGAGTCAATGTGTACAGACTGGATTCCTGCAATCCTTGGAGTTGGCAGAACACGTACAGCGCCACTCTCAAGATCTGTACCCGGCTCCACAACATTTACCCAATGGGCAGTGAGGGAAAGGTATCGTCCCTGTCCATGCTTACTGGTCCACGCATCGGTGGTCAGGTGGACCTTGCTACTGACGGCGTTTTGTAGCGCATATTTAATTTTTCCCTCCACATGATGTTGCAGGGCAGGGACGGCTTGCCTGCTGAAATAAAAGCGGCTGGGCACGTTGTATTGTGGGACTGCCAATGCCATAAAGTTACGGAATGTGTCAGTCTCCACCAGCCTGAATGATAGCATTTCAAGGGCCAGTAGTTTAGCAATGCCAGCATTCAGAGCCTGTGCTCGGGGGTGGTTTGCCGAGTATGGGCACCTTTTCTCCCATGCCTGTGCTAACGATGGCTGTAGACTGGCCTGGGAGTGTGAGGATGACTGGGAACGTGGTGCTGTGGGTGGAATTACACTGTGTCTCTGTACAACAGTGCCAGAGATTCTTCCATGGCGATCCTGTGAGGAAGCCGAACCAGCTGTGTGTGAGCTGGAGGAAGAGGCTACAACATGAGCTGAAGAGGTGGTAGGTGGCGCTGTAGGTTGGCCTAGGTCTTCAGTGTGTTTTTGTAACTCCACCACGTGCTTGGTCCGCACATGTTTCCACATATTTGTGGTTTTGAGGTTGCTGACACTTTTCCCTCTTTTCACCTTCTGATTACACAGCTTGCATTTGACAAAGCAAATGTCATCTGCAACTGTGTCAAAAAAGGACCAGGCACTGCAAGTCTTGGGAGCGCCCGCTTTGGATTTTGGAAGAGCCATGCTCCTAATGGGTGCCGAAGTGGAGGCTACAGGCAACCAAGTCTGCCCCCTCCCTCTCCCTCCTTTTAGGGCTGTTCGGGGAATCTCTTCCTCAGAGCTGCTCCCACCACCTTCCTGTCCCTCACGCCATGATGGGTCAAGGACCTCATCATCTACACCACCCTCTTCAAACAACTGCTTCTCCTGGGTAGTCTCGACAGCACAGTACGCACCAGAAAGTGGCACCTGAGTCTCATCATCACATGCATACTGAGGTGTGCTGCTGACCATAGGCACTGGCCCACCCGCCTCTTCAGATTCAGAGAGACAAAACGGTTGCGCATCACTGCATAATACCTCTTCTTCAAATTCTCGAATTCTGCTTGGCTGGCCCCCTCTTTCCAAGCCAAGAGATTCAGAGAACAGAAGTAGAGATGGCTCCTGTCCAGGGCTCTCTGACTGCCTGGGCAATTTGGCAGGTGGTGAAGAGACAGATGGGTGCTCTTCAGTGCTCAGGACCTGAGAGGATCTGGAACTAATTGAAGTCGATGCGTTAGCTGCCATCCATCCGACAACGGCTTCAATTTGGTCCTCCCGCAGCAGTGGGGTATGGCTAGCTCCTACAAAGCTGCGCATAAAGGACTGTTCCCTGGTAAAACTGGGGGATGCTGAGTCACTGGTGCCCGCAGCAGGCACAGAATCCCCACATCCTCTCCCTGCAGGCACAGAATCCTCACGTCCTCTCCCTGCAGAAACTCCACGCCCACGACCACATGCCTTACTCCCTGCCTTCTTCATCTTGGTAGACTGATAAAGATAGGCAGAAAAGTACTAAGGGCTTAGTGTGCTTATTCCTGAACAGCTGCTAACAGGTATAAGAAACACTAATTTTATAAAGTGTGGACTAGACTTTAATATGAGCTAATGTGGCCTACACAACTGTAAAGTGGATTGTTTGGTGAACTTTATTTAGGTTTTTTTGTCACAAAAAGACACTGGATGTGCCTAAAGATGTAATAACGATAGTATCACAAACTTTTTGTAGCTATTACAATGTAGGAAGGTAACCTACAATGCAATAGATGAGGCTACAAAAAATAGGCTAATACTAATCTGGCTGGGGCTGCAGGGCCCAATGCTGCAGAAAGGCTCCTCTAACTACTCCTATATAGTGTGTTTGGAACCAATTTAGCTGAATACGGATGGAACCACCACACTAATAGGAGAAATCAGGAAAAATTATGAATTGGCAAAAAAGGACAATGTATGAGGCAGTGACACACACTGAGTGCACTACAACCAGACATGGCTGAAGCACACACTACAGGGTGAGCTGCACTCACACACACAGACCTTGCAGACAGCGGTGAACCGTACAGATGCAGAGCACTGTGCACTAGCGCTGCAAGACCAAAAAAATTTCTCTATCTACTCCTATATAGTGTGTTTGGAACCAATTTAGCTGAATACGGATGGAACCACCACACTAATAGGAGATATCAGGAAAAATTATGAATTGGCAAAAAAGGACAATGTATGAGGCAGTGACACACACTGAGTGCACTACAACCAGACGTGGTTGAAGCACACACTACAGGGTGAGCTGCACTCACACACCAGACCTTGCAGACAGCGGTGAACAGTACAGATGCAGAGCACTGTGCACTAGCGCTGCAAGACCAAAAAAATTTCTCTATCTACTCCTATATAGTGTGTTTGGAACCAATTTAGCTGAATACGGATGGAACCACCACACTAATAGGAGATATCAGGAAAAATTATGAATTGGCAAAAAAGGACAATGTATGAGGCAGTGACACACACTGAGTGCACTACAACCAGACGTGGCTGAAGCACACACTACAGGGTGAGCTGCACTCACACACCAGACCTTGCAGACAGCGGTGAACAGTACAGATGCAGAGCACTGTGCACTAGCGCTGCAAGACCAAAAAAATTTCTCTATCTACTCCTATATAGTGTGTTTGGAACCAATTTAGCTGAATACGGATGGAACCACCACACTAATAGGAGATATCAGGAAAAATTATGAATTGGCAAAAAAGGACAATGTATGAGGCAGTGACACACACTGAGTGCACTACAACCAGACGTGGTTGAAGCACACACTACAGGGTGAGCTGCACTCACACACACAGACCTTGCAGACAGCGGTGAACAGCACAGAGAACTGTGCACTAGCGCTGCAAGGCACAGCGATTTATAAAGTAGCTTGGGTAAAGCAGAATAGACCAAATAGGTAGCTAAAACTGTCCCTCAGAACAACAGCATCCTATCCCTAACTGAATTCACAGCAGAGTGAGCTCAAAATGGCGGCGGCGGCTTTTATAGTGCATCATGACATCATTTCAGCAGCCAATCACAGCCATGCCATTAGTTAACATGCCTACATGCCTAACAGGATGTGCCCACACTTCTTAGGATCCTCATTGGCTGAATAAAATGAAACTGGCTCATTGCATTATGGGAACTTCCGATTCCGGTATACGATATTGCAAAAGTATCGGAATTAAGTATCGGAATTCCGATACCGCGAATATCGGCCGATACCCGATATTTCAGTATCGGAATGCTCAACACTAGTGAAAGGAGTTAGAGGTAGACACAGATATTTGCTGCAAGTTCTCCTGAAACGATATTTTCAGTTCTTCATAGAACTTTATAGTTACCAATAGTGTTGAGCGATACCTTCCGATATCAGGAAATATCGTATCGGATTGGATCGGGCCGATACCCAAAAAGTATCGGATATCGCCGATTCCGATACCGGAAACCAATGCAAGTCAATGGGACACAAATATCGGAATGAAAATAAACCCTTTCTTTCCTTGTAGGTTAATTCTACATGAAGGAAAACAACTAAGAATAATGTAGAATGACATGAAAAGCCGGCAATTCTTCAGCGGCATACACCGTTACCCGACAATTTACAACAGAAAGAATAGAGCTTCACACATAGATTAGATAGATAGAAACATGTCAGTCACATATATATGAAGTACAGTGACAGTGTTGCTTACTGTACTTGTCATTTAGTGTAAAGGATTTATTAAAAAAAATATTAGTGTTTTCGTGCACCGTCTCTTTAAAAAAGCCGGCCGGCAATTCAGCAGCGGTACCCGACAATTTATAACAGACAGAATAGAGCTTCACACATAGATTAGATAGATAGAAACATGTCAGCCACATATATAAGAAGTACAGTGACAGTGTTGCTTACTGTACTTGTCATTTAGTGTAAAGGATTTATTTAAAAAAATAATAGTGTTTTCATGCACCGTCTCTTTAAGAAAGCCGGCCGGCAATTCAGCATCTGTACCCGACAATTTAGAATAGAAAGAATAGAGAATCACACATAGATTAGATAGATAGAAACATGTCAGTCACATATATATGAAGTACAGTGACAGTGTTGATTACTGTACTTGTCATTTAGTGTTAAAATAAAGGATTTATTTAAAAAAAAATTGGCGTGGGGTTCCCCTTAATTTTAGGCTCTAGCGGAGGTTAAGCAGACAGCTGGGGCAAATGTTTGAAGCCTGGGAAGGGGGTAATACCCACGGAGCTTCCCAGGCTACTAATATCAGCCCCCAGCTGAATACCTAGCCTTTACTAGCTATTAAAATGGGGGAACCCCCCCCAAAAAATAACGTGGGGTCCCCCCTAATTTAATAGCTAGCACAGGCTAGGCAGACAGCTGGGGGCTGATATTAATAGCCCAGGAAGGGTGCCATGAATATTGGCCCCCTCCCAGGCTAGAAACACCAGCCGTCAGCCGCCCCAGAAATGGCGCATCCATAGGATGCGCCAATTCTGGCACTTAGCCTCGCTCTTCCACGCTGCCCTGGTGCGGTGGCAGGGGGTAATAGGGTTGGGGTTGATGTCAGCTTATAATGGCAGCTGACATCAAGCCCAGGTTAGTAATGGAGAGGCGTCTATAAGACACCCCCATTACTAACCCCATAGTCAAAGTTAAAAGAAAACACAAACACCCAGAATAAAGTCCTTTAATTGAAATAAAGACACAATTCTTTATTGTTCTAAATTAAACCATACTTACCATCACGCCCATTCCAGCTGAAGCCAACGATCTCCTGCAATAAAAGTAAAATAATAAAGCAACCTCATCCTTACCTTTCCATGGTTCCCACGACAGCTTCAGCTCTCCTACATCGAGATGACAGGCTGGACCGCAGCAGAACGCTGCCATCCAGCCTGTCATCCCGCAGACACTGAGAAGCGCAGGCATGCTTGCGCTCCTCAGTGTCTCTCTGTGACGTCATCCAGATGAGCCGAGTTCATGTCCAATGAACTCAGCTCACCTCATGCACGTCACTGACAGCGTGGGAAAATTCTCCTGCACTCAGCGCTTCAGCGTGAGAATTCTCCCACGCTGTCAGTGACATACATGAGGTGAGGTCATGTCCAATGAACTCAGCTCACCTCATGCACGTCACTGACAGCGTGGGAAAATTCTCACGCTGAAGTGCTGAGTGCAGGAGAATTTTCCCACGCTGTCAGTGACGTACATGAGGTGAGCTGAGTTCATTGGACATGACCTCGGCTCATCTGGATGCCGTCACAGCCAGACACTGAGGAGTGGAAGTATGCCTGCGCTTCTCAGTGTCTGCGGGATGACAGGATGGATGGCAGCGTTCTGCTGCGGTCCAGCCTGTCATCTCGATGTAGCAGAGCTGAAGCTGTCGTGGGAGCCATGGAAAGGTAAGGATGAGGTTGCTTTATTATTTTACTTTTATTGCAGGAGATCGTTGGCTTCAGCTGGAATGGGCGTGATGGTAAGTATGGTTTAATTTAGAACAATAAAGAATTGTGTGTTTATTTCAATTAAAGGACTTTTTTCTGGGTGTTGTGTTTTTTTAAATACTTTACTAGAAATTCATGGTGGTCATGTCTAATATTGACGTGACCCCATGAATTTCGGGCTTAGGGCCAGCTGATAATGCCAAGCTGGCCTTAACCCCTTTATTACCCAGTGAGCCACCGCACCAGGGCCCTGGATGAGTTGGGTACAGCGCCAGAAGATGGCGCTTCTATGAACGCGCCATTTTCTGGGGCGGCTGCGGACTGCAATTTGCAGCGGGGGTGGCCCAGAAAGCTTGGGTCTCCCTGCGCTGCGGATTCCAGCCCCCAGCTGCCTAGTTGTATCTGGCTGGGCACAAAAATAGGGCGAAGCCCCACGCATTTTTTTTTTAAATTATTTCATGAAATTCATGGAATAATTAAGAAAAAAAGGGCTTCCCTATATTGTTGTGTCCAACCAGGTACAAATAGGCAGCTGGTGGTTGGGGGCAGCCCATTCCTGCCTGCTGTACCTGGCTGGACACAAATATAGTGCGAAGCCCCACGTCAATTTTTTTTAAATTATTTCATGAAATAATTTTTTTAAAAAAGGCCTTCCCTATATTGTTGTGTCCGGCCAGGTACAAATAGGCAGCTGGTGGTTGGGGGCAGCCCGTTCCTGCCTGCTGTACCTGGCTGGACACAAATATAGGGCGAAGCCCCACGTCAATTTTTTTTAAAATAAATCCTTTATTTTAACACTAAATGACATTTGAGGAGTTAATAAAGATGCAGTCCCTAAATTATTATTTATTTTTTAATTAATTTTTCCCAAAACTTTTGACGTGGGCTTCGCCATATTTTTGTATGCCAGCCAGGCACAGCATCCAGCTTCTATGAACGCGCCATTTTCCGGGGTGGCTGCGGACTGCAATTTTCAGCGGGGGGGGGTGGGGCAGAAAGCTTGGGCCTCCCTGCGCTGCAGATTCCATCCCCCAGCTGCCTAGTTGTACCTGGCTGGACACAAAAATAGGGAGAAGCTTCACGTATTTTTTTTTTTTAATTATTTCATGAAATTCATGAAATAATTAAGAAAAAAAGGGCTTCCCTATATTGTTGTGTCCAACCAGGTACAAATAGGCAGCTGGTGGTTGGGGGCAGCCCGTTCCTGCCTGCTGTACCTGGCTGGACACAAATATAGTGCGAAGCCCCACGTCAATTTTTTTTAAATCATTTCAGGAAATTCATGAAATAATTAAAAAAAATTGATGTGGGGCTTCGCCCTATATTTCTGTCCAGTCAGGTACAGCAGGCAGGAACGGGCTGCCCCCAACCACCAGCTGCCTATTTGTACCTAGCCGGACACAACAATATAGGGAAGCCCTTTTTTTCTTAATTATTCCATGAATTTCATGAATTTAAAAAAAAAAAACGTGGAGCTTCGCCCTATTTTTGTGTCCAGCCAGGTACAACTAGGCAGCTGGGGGCTGGAATCTGCAGCGCAGGGAGGCCCAAGCTTTCTGGGCCCCACCCGCTGCAAATTGCAGTCCGCAGCCGCCCCGGAAAATGGCGCGTTCATAGAAGCGCCATCTTCTGGCGCTGTACCCAACTCATCCAGGGCCCTGGTGCGGTGGCTCACTGGGTAATAAAGGGGTTAAGGCCAGCTTGGCATTATCAGCTGGCCCTAAGCCCGAAATTCATGGGGTCACGCCAATATTAGACATGACCACCATGAATTTCTAGTAAAGTATTTAAAAAAACACAAACACCCAGAAAAAAGTCCTTTAATTGAAATAAACACACAATTCTTTATTGTTCTAAATTAAACCATACTTACCATCACGCCCATTCCAGCTGAAGCCAACGATCTCCTGCAATAAAAGAAAAATAATAAAGCAACCTCATCCTTACCTTTCCATGGCTCCCACGACGGCTCCAGCTCTGCTACATCGAGATGACAGGCTGGACCGCAGCAGAACGCTGCCATCCAGCCTGTCATCCCGCAGACACTGAGAAGCGCAGGCATACTTCCACTCCTCAGTGTCTGGCTGTGACGGCATCCAGATGAGCCGACAATGAACTCGGCTCACCTCATGTACGTCACTGACAGCGTGGGAGAATTCTCCTGCACTCAGCGCTTCAGCGTGAGAATTTTCCCACGCTGTCAGTGACGTGCATGAGGTGAGGTCATGTCCAATGAACTCGGCGCACCTCATGCACGTCACTGACAGCGTGGGAAAATTCTCACGCTGAAGCGCTGAGTGCAGGAGAATTTTCCCACGCTGTCAGTGACGTGCATGAGGTGAGCTGAGTTCATTGGACATGACCTCGGCTCATCTGGATGCCGTCACAGCGAGACACTGAGGAGCGCAAGCATGCCTGCGCTTCTCAGTGTCTGCGGGATGACAGGCTGGATGGCAGCGTTCTGCTGCGGTCCAGCCTGTCATCTCGATGTAGCAGAGCTGAAGCTGTCCTGGGAACCATGGAAAGGTAAGGATGAGGTTGCTTTATTATTTTACTTTTATTGCAGGAGATCGTTGGCTTCAGCTGGAATGGGCGTGACTGTAAGTATGGTTTAATTTAGAACAATAAAGAATTGTGTTTTTATTTCAATTAAAGGACTTTTTTCTGGGTGTTTGTGTTTTTTTTAAATACTTTACTAGAAATTCATGGTGGTCATGTCTAATATTGGCGTGACCCCATGAATTTCGGGCTTAGGGCCAGCTGATAATGCCAAGCTGGCCTTAACCCCTTTATTACCCAGTGAGCCACCGCACCAGGGCCCTGGATGAGTTGGGTACAGCGCCAGAAGATGGCGCTTCTATGAACGCGCCATTTTCCGGGGCGGCTGCGGACTGCAATTTGCAGCGGGTGGGGCCCAGAAAGCTTGGGCCTCCCTGCGCTGCGGATTCCAGCCCCCAGCTGCCTTGTTGTACCTGGCTGGACACAAAAATAGGGCGAAGCCCCACGTATTTTTTTTTTTAATTATTTCATGAAATTCATGGAATAATTAAGAAAAAAAGGGCTTCCCTATATTGTTGTGTCCGGCTAGGTACAAATAGGCAGCTGGTGGTTGGGGGCAGCCCGTTCCTGCCTGCTGTACCTGACTGGACACAAATATAGGGCGAAGCCCCACATAATTTTTTTTTAATTATTTCATGAATTTCCTGAAATAATTAAAAAAAAATTGACGCGGGGCTTTGCACTATATTTGGGTCCAGCCAGGTACAGCAGGCAGGAACGGGCTGCCCCCAACCACCAGCTGCCTATTTGTACCTGGTTGGACACAACAATATAGGGAAGCCCTTTTTTTCTTAATTATTCCATGAATTTCATGAAATAATTAAAAAAAAAAAAACGTGGAGCTTCTCCCTATTTTTGTGTCCAGCCAGGTACAACTAGGCAGCTGGGGGATGGAATCTGCAGCGCAGGGAGGCCCAAGCTTTCTGCCCCCCGCTGAAAATTGCAGTCCGCAGCCGCCCCGGAAAATGGCGCGTTCATAGAAGCTGGATGCTGTACCTGGCTGGCATACAAAAATATGGCGAAGCCCACGTCAAAAGTTTTGGGAAAAATTAATTAAAAAATAAATAATAATTTAGGGACTGCATCTTTATTAACTCCTCAAATGTCATTTAGTGTTAAAATAATGGATTTATTTAAAAAAAAAAATGGCGTGGGATCCCCCATAATTTTAGTCTCTAGCGGAGGTTAAGCAGACGGCTGGGGCAGATGTTTGAAGCCTGGGAAGGGGGTAAAACCCACGGAGCTTCCCAGGCTACTAATATCAGCCCCCAGCTGAATACCTAGCCTTTACTAGCTATTAAAATGGGGGACCCCCCCAAAAAAAATGACGTGGGGTCCCCCCTATTTTAATAGCTAGCAAAGGCTAGGCAGACAGCTGGGGGCTGATATTAATAGCCCAGGAAGGGTGCCATGAATATTGGCCCCCTCCCAGGCTAGAAACACCAGTCGTCAGCCGCCCCAGAAATGGCGCATCCATAGGATGCGCCAACTCTGGCACTTAGCCTCGCTCTTCCACGCTGCCCTGGTGCGGTGGCAGGGGGTAATAGTGGTGGGGTTCATGTCAGCGCCAGCTGCCATGAAGCCCAGGTTAGTAATGATGGGCGTCTATAAGACACCCCCATTACTAACCTACAAAGTGTTAAAAAGAAAAAACACACTACACCCAGAAAAAAATAATTTATTTGAAATAAAACACACAATTTTATTTAATTCTTAGTTTACTAAAAATAATAGTTACCTGTCCACGTTCCTGCGCTGATCTCCCATGCACAGCTGTCACATCTGGAGATGGTGACAGCTGTGCATGGCTGCTGTAAGCTCACGCTGCCGGGAACACGTCCGCTCCCGGCAGCGGGAGCCACTGACTGAGGTCACCGGAGTGCATTCAGGCAGCGCAGCTCCGGAGACCTGCTTTACCGCACTGCTGTACCGTGGGAATTTCTCACGATACAGCAGGGCCGTAAAGGAGCTAACCGGAGCAGCGCTGCCTGAACTCCGGTGAACCCTTACGGCCCCGTCATTCTAGCGGCGGCAGCGGTTCAGAGCGGTCACATTCTATGTAGCTGCTCTGAACTGGAGATCTTCGTGGGACACTCGTGGACTGCTACGGAGGGGTAAGGATAAGGTTGTGGTTTATTATTTTATATTTTATTACAGGAGATCGATGGCTTCGGGGAATTAGGTGTCTAGGTGAGTATAGGTGTCGTTTTTTATTTTTTACTTTATTTTAGGTGGCGATCGGCGGGGACAGGTAATGTATGAACTAATTTCTTTTAGGTAACCACTGGCCACCAATGACATGTATTTAACATTTATTGGGGACACAGTAGGGCAATTTAAATAGCAGGATCAGTCTGATGGGAACTACTGCTCCCATCGAGCTGATCCTGCTGGCAGGAGTGGACGGGGGACAGACATAGGCCGATGGGAGTAGTAGTGTCACATCGGCCTATGTCTGCCTGCACGCACACACCCGCACACACACCGCACACACCCGCACACATCGCACAGACACCGCGCACACCCGCACAAACATCGCGCACACACCCCGCACACACACTAATCATGACGGTCTGATCGTCTGGGAGGTGAGGCTGACCTATGCGGCCGTGGGAAAGTTCATGTGAGTTCATGCAGTCAAGCATGAACTCACATGAACCCTCTGAGGGCAACGCGGCGACTTCAAATGAACAGCTGATCGGCATCAGCTGATACCTCAGCTGTTCATTTGAAATAACCGGCGGGAAAGCGCAGCACAGAACGGGAAAGCCGGCGGTGAAGTCTTTTCACTGCCGGCTTCCCCGCCCGGGTTCTTCGCTCCCCGCTCCTTGGTGCTGCGCTCCCCGCCCGGTCCTAACTTACGATCGGGATGGGAGGTGGCGAGGGGAGCGGAGGATCGGGGTGGGAGGCTGCGGGGAAGCAGTATGGGGCTGTGTGATTGTTTAAAAGCCGGCGGCTTTATACCGCCCGCCGGCTTTTAAACAATCAGGAGAATTCTCCCCCGCTGGGATGGCATTCTGATGACAGGCTGGATCGCAACTGAGCGCTGCCATCCAGCTTGTCATCCTTCACAGACACTGCAGAGCGCAGGCATTATGGGAACTTCCGATTCCGGTATCCGATATTGTAAAAGTATCGGAATTAAGTATCGGAATTCCGATACCGCGAATATCGGCCGATACCCGATATTACAGTATCGGAATGCTCAACACTAATTACCAACTGTCATCTATCTCAGTAATGGGAACATGTATTTAGTAGTTGGGTTGTGTTCTACTAACTCAAATAAGAGGGGAACACATTGCACCTGGTTTATAGGAGAAAAACTGCTATTGTGATTTTAATCTATACTTATACTGGGTATACAAGTTAGAACTGTAAGTATGTTACATACCAATTGACTGTAAATTATATGTAAGCACATTTATGTGTATTTATGCATAAACAACATCTGTGTTTATGGTGAGCTCTGTGCTTATGTTGCTTTGACATCAGAGGCATTGAACTGTGTGAATAAATGCATGAATTCATCTGCTGCTTATGCCCAGGGAATTACAAATGCAACCATTGGCTTCGATTTTTTTTAGAAAATATTATGGAAGAAGTGCCATGCACAGAATAATTTAGAAATGCTTAATAATAATAATGTTTGGGTTGTAGGATAGTTAGGTTTAAAAAGTGCACATAAAAACTGCTTTGGTCGGGTCTTTTAAGCTACGTTCCTACGATGAGCTTTTGGTGAGTTTTTGATGCTGCAGATTTTCTGTACCTATTAGGTAAATTAGCTTTTGTTTTTTCATTGCGTTTTTAATGTTTTTTCTTACATGCATTTTTATTGCATTTTCTGTGTCTTGTTGGTGTCAGGTTTTTTAAAAAAGCTGCTTTGCTATTATAATTCCTGGTATTTGGCTTTGATAAAATTTTAACGATAAAGACATGTGTGGATTACATGGGTTTCTAATGCATTTCCTCCACGGAAACGCACTAAAAATGCAAGTGCATTTTTTACCTGTGGATTTTCCACATCTAATACAAGTCTATGGTATTTATGCTGCGTATTTTCGAAAAAAATGCAAGTTACCTATTTTACTTAATGAATTCAGAAATGGTATACATTTGGTATTGCCGCATCCAGAACAACCCTACCTATAAAATTGTCACACAATTTAACCCCTTAAGTGAACACCGTTAAAAAAATTAATAAAAAACAAGGCAAAGAAATTATGCTTTTTCATCATATTGCCAAAAAAAGTGGATTAAACTATGATCAAAAAGTCAAATGTAAATAAAAATGGTACCACTGAAAATGTCATCTTGTCCTGCAAAAAACAAGCCGCCATACAGCCTCATCAGTGGAAAAATAAAAAAGTTATAGCAGAATAATAAAACAATTCTTTTTTCTATTAAATAGTTTTTATTGTGTAAAAGCCACAAAACATAAAAAACTATATAAATGTGGTGTCGCTGTAATCATACTGACCTGAAAAATAAAGCTGCCTTATCAATTTTACCACACGTGGAACGGCTTAAAAAAACACCCCAAAAAACAATTCTTGAATTGCTGGATTTTGTTCATTCTGCCTCCCAAAAATCGGAATATAAAGCGATCAAAAATGTTATGTGCCCAAAAATGGTACCAATAAAAACGTCAACTTGTCCAGCAAAAAACAAGCCCTTACATGACTCTGTCTGCCGAAATATGGAAAAATTATAGCTCTCAAAATAGTGCGAGACAAAAACTTTATTTTACAAGGGTCTTTTAGTGTGTGACAGCAACCAAAGCTAAAAAAAACTATATAAATCTGGTATCGCTGTAATCGCACTGACCCGAAGAATAAAGTCATCTAATCACTTGTACCGCACGAGGAACGGCGTAAAAAATAAATAAAACCAATTCTTGACCTACTGTTCATTTGTTCATTCTGCCTGCCAGAGATCGCAGTAAGACTCAGCTCATATTTATCCTGCGCTCTGCGCTAAGCGCTTACACCGGGGTTTCCGTGTAAATCTCTGAAATATGTGATTCAGGCGGAACCCCCCATGGAAGATTCCTTATAATGAGGCAGATGGAGGCACTCTGGATGCCGTCTGGCCTGTGATCCGATGGTGTCCATTTTTTCAGGCATGCACCAATGTGCCATCAGCCACAATTTTGTGCACCTCTGAAAAGAAGGACAACGCTGAATAGAGGCCAGGCAAAGTTCAAAGTAACTCTGCTGCCTCATTATAGTAAAATTAGCAACTTGGGTGAGGCATATGACATTTGTGAAGAAATAGAAAAATAATATATGAACAGTAGTCCGTAATCATGTATCAAGTACATATACCAGCCTGACTTGGTAAATAGAAGGCCATTCGGTAAAATACAGATACAAAGGAGGACAAACCAAACTGTCTAGTCATAAATCATGCCATTATTGTAAAAATAAAAAAAACTTTATTAAATACATGGTTGGTTTAATGGTGGCACTGCACCAGACAGGAGCACACACATCACAATGGAATATACAAGTAGAATAAAAAAAGCACATATATTAAATAATGATGATAGCTGGACACTGTGACAGGATGGTATAAACATATATAATGGAAGAGATAATTATAGCATATAGTCACAATGCAAATTATAATGGGCGTGCATGTAAACACTCCACTGTAGACAATGCATAACCCGGTATAATAAGAGGTATAAATTCAAAGTCTGAATGTTTGTAACATTCAGGCATTACTAGTTGTAATGTTAGAAATCATGGAGCAAGTAAAACATAACATGCGTGATAAGTATAATAACAATACCTGTGAGGTCCAATAAGTGCATGTGGCGCCCACCCCGACGAGCGTTTTCGGTATTAACCCTCGTCAGGACAAGAAGAAAGACACTGCTGAACAGAGGCCAGACAAAGTCCAAAATAACTCTGCTGACTCATTATAGTCAATGGATCCCTGGGGTTTCATCTGAATCATGTTATTCAGAGATTTAGATGGAAACCCCAATGTAAGTGCTCACCGTAGCGTGCAGGATAAATGTGATCCAAAATGTTATGTAAAATGTACTGTCATGCGTGTGTCAGAAGTGACAGACAGTCGACCTGCAGTTGGTTGCAAGAGATCTCTTCGTTTTGCATTACAAACACCTTCTTAGAAGCTGTCTCTCTAGGACCCAGCGGCTACCTTCCTCTTGCTAATTAACACCCTGACCTGGGTATGTAAATACCTGCTGTTTGCTAGAGGGAGGTGCCAGAGATATTCACATGACCCCTTGTGAAGGCTTGAGTAAGAGCAGTATTTCTTCTTCTCTGGAGCTAAGAGGACGTGTGTTCATCTCTCTGAAGTCAACTAAAGCTAAGCTATCTTCCCTTATTTGTTCTCCCTTGTTGGCTTTAGGTGTCAGTGGGAATCGACTAGCACTCATCCCCTCCCTTCCCTAGCCAGGGCTAAACGCCTGGGAAAGACAGGGCGAGGTTCCAGTGCAGCAATTGGTGTGGAACTAATATAGGGATGTTAAGGGAGACAGGGTGATATAAGGTCAGTCTAGGAGGTCTCCACTACCCCCTTTCCCTAGAGTCTGGGCCCTCTTTCCCCCCTTTCCTTTGTGTTACACTTAGTCTTTCCTACACTGTACGTGACATTCACCCAATAAAAGATTCAACTGAATCCACAAAAAAAGCAAGTCTCCGCTCAGGTCCGTCAACTGTCAATGGAAATATAGGGGGCTTCCATGTTACTGGTAGTATGAAGGCTCTGGAAAAGCGCTACCACTCCTCGCTCCCAAAAGAAATTCATCAAATTCTACCCTCCCAAATTCAAATGCCCCTCTCCCTTCTGATCCTCACAGTGTGCCTAAACCAGATTTAGCGTCCACATGTTTGGCATTTCTATAGCGATGAGAGCCCGCTTAATTTATGGGTGCATGTCTCCAGAATTATGAGCTGGGCACAATATATGGGCACTGCAATGTACTGGGCACTACAATGAATGAGCACTACACTGGCAGATTTGCAATTTTTACTCGGCAACATCCACTACTGCTTGTTTCTGGAAAACACCCATGGAGTCAAAATCGTCACTACACTTGTAGATAAATTCCTAGAGGGTGTACTTTCCAAAATAGGGTCACTAGAGAGGGGATCCTGCTCTTCTGGCACTTAAAGGCTCTGTATATGTAGTCCGCAAACTATTCTACAATAATTTGTTCTCTAAGAGTCAAATAGTGCTCTTTCCTGCCCGTTTCTCGCAATGTGGCTAAGCAGTACTGTACAGCCACAAATAGGGTATTGCCACGTTCAGCAGAAATTGCATGACAAATTTTGGTGCCATTTTACCCATTTTCCCTTGGGAAAATATAAAATTTGGGGCTAAAATAACATTTTTGTAGTAAAAATTATTTTTTCTTCACTGCCCAATGGTATAAAATTCCCGTGGTGTCAATATGATCACTGCACCCTTAGATGAATTCATTGAGAGGTGTAGTTTGTAAAATGGCGTCACAAATGGGGGGGTGGTTCAGTTCTGGCACCTTAGGGGCTCTTCCTTTGGGTCATGGCACCCGCAAACCATAAAAACAAAATCTGCACTATATTATGGCACTCCTCCTATTACATGTAGGGTATTGTTGCACTCAGGAGAAATTGCACAAGAAACTGTGAGATCCATTTTTCTTATTAGCCCTTTTAAAATTTAAAAACTTGGGGCTAAAACAACATTTTAGTGCTAAAAATGTAGCTATTCTTTCTTCAACGCCCAATGGTATAACATTCTGTGAGTCACATGTGGTGTCAACATGCTCACTGCATCCCTAGATGAATTCATTGAGGGTGTAGTTTGTAAAATGGGGTCAATTATGAGGAGTTTCTGCTGTTCTCAACGTTATAACTGTCTGTGAAGCACCTGTTGGTTCATGGTGCTCACCACACCTCTAGATAAGTTCCTTGAGAGGTTTAGTTTCCTAAATGGGTTCACTTGTGGGGGGTTGCCACTGTTTAGGCACATCCGAGGCTCTGCAAAAACGACATGGCGTCCACTTTCTATTCCAGCCAATTTTGCGCTACAAAAGTCAAATGGCCCTCCTTCCCTTCCAAGCCCTGCCGTGTGCCCAAACAGGAGTTTTCCAGTATATATTGGGTATCAGCCTACTCAAGAGAATAGCACAACAAATTGTATGGTCCATTTTCTCCCGTTACCCTTGTGAAAATTAAAATTTGGGGCTCAATCAACATTTTTTCAAAGAAAAAGTAAGATTTTCCTTCCACATTGCTTTAATTCATGTGAAGCACCTGAAGGTTTAATAAACTTCTTGAATGTAGTTTTGAGCACTTTAAAGTAGACATGTGCTAAATGTTATTTATTGATTATTTTGTGTGATATAACTATCTGGTTTAAGGGCATAGAAATCAGAAGTTTGAAAATTGTGAAATTTTTGAAATTTTCGCCAAAATTCCGATATTTTCAGAAATAAACGCAAAAAATATTGGCCTAAACTTACCACTAACATGAAGTACAATGTGTCATAAAAAACATTCTAAGAAGCGCTGAGATACGTTGAAGCCTTCCAGAGTTATTACCACGTAAAGTGACACAGGTCAGAATTGTAAAATTTGGCCTGGTCAGGAAGGTGAAAACAGGCTTGGTGCTGAAGGGGTTAAAGAAGTTGTCCAGTCTAAGGCTACGTTCCTACAGTGAGATTTTGGTAAGTTTCAGTTGCAGATTTTCTGCAATATTTTTGTAAATTATATTACTTAACGCATTTTTCATTGTGTTTATTTTTTACACATGTTTTTATCACATTTTTGACTGCGCCTTTTGTATCTTTTTGGTATGTCATGCTTTAAATAAACTGTTTTATTTTTGATACTGCCTGGTATTTGGCTTTGGGAAAACTTTATTTGATGCAGTGAAAATACACAGTGTCAAAAACTCAGCATAGGAACACAACCTAAGAAGATAAGTCCGCAATCTTTGTGACTGCAGACTGCCGAATCAGTGCAATGCTCACACTGTCACTATTTCCCTGTATAACCCATACTGGTGGGCTGTTATTTAACTGCATATATATGATTTAAATATAACTGTATAAAGTCATGGCCAAAAGTGTTGGCACCCTTGAAATTGTGTAATTGAAACGTGTAATTGCAATAATTTTCTGGGATAAATACTTCATTTGCTGGAACAAAGGGTGCCAACACTTTTGGCCATGACTGTATATGATTGCATTCCACTTATACTCACCTTCAGTGCCTTCACCATTTCAGCGGTGTCGGCACCGGCTCTCCCAGGGATCACGTGACATTATGTCACACGATCCCTGCCTGCAGCCAGTCAGTGCTGGCTTCACTCTCCTCTCCTATGGACTGGAAGAAGTGATAGAGCAGCCGTAGCTCTCACTTAATCCAGATGTCTTGATTTGTCTATAGGAGAGGAGAGTGAAGTCAGCGCTGTCTGGCCATAGGGATTGTGTGACATAACAATGCCATGTGATCTCCGGGAGAGCCAGTGATGGACACCACTAGAATAGTGCAGACTCTGGAGGCAAGTATAAATGTTATTGTTTTACTGGCTTGCATAGTTTAGAGCAGTGTTTCTTAATTCCAGTCCTCAACCCCCCCCTTCCCCCCAACAGGTCATGAATTGAGTATATCTTATAGACAGAGCCTGTCGCAATTTCTGATGCCTTGTTAATAATTCCATTTCACCTGTGCAATACTAAGGAAATTCTGAAAATATGATCTGTTGAGGAGTTGTGAAACACTGGTTTAGAGAACCTCTCACATGGCTTCCTGAAGTTGGCCAACTTGGTATACATAGTTATTTATAGAGGGGAGGGATAAACAGAAAGAAGGAAATCAGTCTTGGTCAGCACTGAGAGGACTCTGCAAACATGACTACAGATTTCACTAAGGCTGCGTGCCCACTATGCATTTTCAAGAGTTTTTGCAGTGGAATTTCCGCAACGAAAATGCTTAAAAAACACTTGGTAATACGTGCCCCATGGTCCCCAATGATAATCCGCATGTGCTGTGCACATGCTGCGGAAATTTCCGCTGCAGATTATCATTGCGGAAAAATACGCAGCATGTCCATTATTTTTGCGGACACGCAGCGTTATTGCCGCCACTGACTTGCATTGAATCGCTTAATATCCGCATGACTACATGTGCACATGCGGATATTAAGCGATTCAATGTGCGGATGGTACCCGGGTCTGGAGAAGAGGAGACTCTCCTCCAGACCCGGCTACTATAGTACCTGTAAAAAAAGAATTAAAAAAATATATATACATTATACTCACATTCCGATGTCCCTCGGTCTTCTGTGCGATGCGTCCTGGCTTCCCGGTGGCTCGCGATGGTGTAAAAGGACCTTCCATGACGTCATTTCGTCATGTAACAGTTCACGAGACCACTGAAGTCGGCGGTCGCGTGACCTGTCACATGACTAAATGACGTCATGGAAGGTCCTTTTACACCACTGCGAGCCGTACAAGAGACCCGAAGCACCGGTGAGAAGACTGGGGATCGTGAGTATAATTTTATTTATTTTTTTTACCATTTTTAATCTTTTTTTTAACTATTAACTTGGTCACACTATATAAATCCATGACGGTTGCATGGATTTATATAGTGTGACCAAGTTGTCAAGCACTTTTCCAAGTGATGCTAAAAGCGCTTGATAACCCGCATGCAAAAACGCTTGACAAACGCTTCTACCTGGCAGGAAAAACGCATGTAAAATCCGCATGCGTTTTTCCTGCCAGGGAGATGCAGACAAAAATCTGTAGCGTTTCTGCATCGTGGGCACTTAGCCTAAGGCATCCTTTGGTGCCTCTTTCCAGACAGATTATGTGGAGAGAAACAAAGGATTGAACATAGGAATTTGACTGCCCTATCCTTCTATTCCCTGTCCATTTTGTTAAAGGAAATAAACTGTGATTATCTGCCTGTATAAACATGCCGGACATTTTCTGAGGAATGAGCAAAATACTCACGTTTGTCTATGGCGGCATAAAATCATCACTATTGGCAGTACTTTCTCTTGTGTAAATAGTGAATGTTCTGCCAATGGCATAATGCTGTATGGGAACAGACAGACAGTATTAAAGGGGTTTTCCCACGAATAAAAGTACATTTTAATCAACAGATCTTGGAATAATAATAATTTCCACAATTGGATGTGTTTAAATAAAATGTTCCTGTCCTGAGATAATCTTATAAATGTGCCCCTGCTGTGTACTGTGTAATGGCTGTGTCTGACCGTACAGGAACACGGTCTGATCATACCACATCTCCTGGGCAGGGGAGGAAGCAAAAGAAAGTATACAGACAGGACAGCAGGGGATCACAACTGATTCTTTCTTTGAAGTAAAACATTGTTTAAAAACAGGCAGGGAAATGTTTTACTCACAAAAAGAATCAGCTGTGATCCCCTGCTGTCCTGTCTGTATACTATTTTGCTTCCTCCAGGAGATGTTGTATGAGTAGACCATGTTCCTGTACGGTCAGACACAGCCATTACACAGTACACAGCAGGGGAACATTTATAAGATTATCTCAGCACAGGGACATTTTATTTAAACACATCCAATTGTGGAACTTATTATATTCCAATATCTATTGATTAAAATATATTTTTGTTCATGGGAAAACCCCTTTAATATTTTTTCTGTTCCCATCAGTATTTGTCGGCCCAGGTAAAGTCCAGTAAACGAGTGCCAATCAACATGTATATGATGAATTGGCATTTGTTAACGCGCAGCAAACGGTCCATTTAAATGCACCCTTACCCCGATCCCTCCAATGCGCACTGCTCACTGAATCAAACATATAAGTGTTTTGCGGGGGAGTTGTGAAAGCTAGCCAACATCTATTGAAAGTATATGGCCAGCGGAGACACAAGATGTCTAGTTTTATATTAATCGAGTGACTTGTATCTGTTTGCTTGATTGAATTGGTTGATGGGATTGACAAAGTGGCAAGTAAAAAGAAAAACATTTAACAGAACAGCTAGCAAATTCAAACAAGAAATAAAATGTGACTTTTACTTTGCCAAATGTTAAATATTGACTTGACATCCTGATGGAAAGATAAAGCCTCATTTCATTAGACAGACTGCTGAGTTTTACTAATTTTCCTCCAGCCAGCTCTGCGTGCGTTCAAGGTCGTGGACGATCTCACTACTGCTTTGTTGTAAAACTGCCAGTCATTTTGTCATGTTTTGGGAATAAAAAATACTTTGCGGAGAATATAATTAACATACATTTAGATAGCTGAAATCTGTTTAGGCAAACTGGAAAGTGAAAAGTATGCTTCCTATTGTCAATCTGATTTTCATGACTTGTTCCCATTGTAAGTAAACCATGAACACTGAAGAAAAAAAACACAAATATGGAAAGTAATACAACTCCTAGGGGTTTGTTCCTTGGCTACTGCTGAGTGAATAAGTAACTGCGTAAATGCATAGAAATGACTTGTTACCATGACATGCAAGCAAAAAAAAAAAAACACTTAATACAGAGATCGTGTTTCTTCTACAATTCTCAGTGGATTCACACTTCACAAGTGAACATAAAGATGACAGATATGACGTATATTACACTGCTTAGGATAAAATGAACATGCTAACTATTTAAAGACTTACGTTGGAGTAGCTATAGTGGGGGGTAATTGTAATTGCTGTAAAACTGTGATGGCCGCGCTGGTCACGTGAGAAAAAGAAACATGGAATCTGGTTCCAGGGTAATCTCACGCTAGAATACTAAATGATGATACAGGGACTCCTCGGTATGTTGTCCTTCTGATTTCTGCCATGTAGAAATGGAGAGGTAGAAGTGCTTTGCTAAAGAGGATTGTTTTTATATCTTAGTGTGATCTACAATGTTCTTTTACAATGCACTTACCTCTTTTTTTCTTCAAAACTGCTGGTAAGTTACATATTCCAGCATGTAAGGAATAGCTGACACTAATTCTAACCAATTCTTTCTATATCAAAATTGACATCTTTAAAGGGAATCTGTCAGTAGGATCACCCCTCCTAAACTGTCTATATGGGCATTTAGGTCATAGGAATCTGAATAAAATGATACCTTTATATCTGTGATCCGACCTCTTATTCCAGAGAATACCTGATTTTTCTAAATATGTAAATGAGCTTTTAAGATCTATGGGCTGGACATAGATCTGCTTGAGAATCTGCCTCCAGAGCTTATTTAAAATGAAAGAGGGCCTGCTGAAGGCAACCATGGCTGCTATTGTAGCCCTCCTATCTAGCACAGCCTTAGGCAATGTTTACCCATTCAGTATTTGGTCAGTATTTTCCATCAGTATCTGTAAGCCAAAATCAGGAGTGGGTGATAAATACAGAAGTGGTGACGTGTTTCTATTATACGTTTTCTCTGATTGTTCCACTCCTGGTTTTTGATTTCTAAATACTGATGTAAAATACTATTACTGACCAAATACTCAACGTGTAAATGAGGCCTCCGGCTGGGCTTCATATGAGAATGTCATTTAGTTTATTTACTACAATACCTGTAATTGCAGTCAAAGCTGTCAAACTATCAAAGGTTCAAATCCCATGAAGAAACTAAAAAATAAAGTAAAAATTATAAAAACAATATTGTAAAAAATCTAAAAGAATATCAAACATTTCTTTTTATACGCCTCCCCTCTAGCGCTTCTGGCCAATGGACCCGAATGCTGCAATTCAATGCTTCCATTTCTTGTGCTATATAATGCTCCATTTTCACAATGCCATTTAATAAAAATGATCCCTCCCTCTCTATTACTAGCCATTATATATTTTTTAAATTTTTATTCATCCATACATTTCCATGATCACATCTTACTCAGCTTCTTACAACAGCAATGTAAATTTATATCGTTAACTTTGTTCATATCTCACAAAAAAAAAACTGTTTTATTTTACACTATTTCATAGATGTATCTGCTCTTTTGATCAATCAGAAATATGAATAAAATCACGAAGGGGCAATAACCAAAGTGAAAGGTTTATTCTTACTTAATACCTAAATTGCGCATAATTATACCAGATTATAAGTGGATATGACCTTTCCACAAGTGACCAAGTAAGAAGTGTCATGGCCTCCAGTTTTACCAGTTTTGCCTATTGTTGTTCCTCATATAATAGGCGTAGCTTACTTCAGGGATGATAAAGCTATGCACTGCAGCATATGTAAAGCATACTGAAAATGTTCTGCTCCCCAGATTATATGTATATACCCTTTTAACAAGTATGTAAAAAGTCAGTAACGTATGCTTTATTATTATCCCTATGGCTGTGACTCTTCTGTATGGCCAAAATGAGAAGCCTATGCTTTGTGTGCTCAGTATAACAAGCACTGGATAAAACCCGCTTCCTCCTCCCATTAGCTAATTTTGTATTAATTTCTATTAATAACTCTTTGTTCGGTATATCATGGAGTGATTCATCCAGGCTTATCCTTTCCATAAAACATTTCTTCCAAATGATAATCCCATTCTATTACATTTTTAATCTGCATCACCTTCAGCATTTGCTTCACATTGATAATTAAAGACTGATGAGCAAAAATGAATGAAAAAGACAATAGCCATGTACTGAATGCGGCACCGCAGTTGTGTGGTCAGAATGCACAGTGAAGAAGGGATATAGTGATATGATGACAATAATAAGAGCCCCTCTCCTGTCTCTATTGAGAGAATATGGCCAAGGCCGTCTAAACAGCATTATGGGCCACAGGGCAAACTAATGTGCTGGGGCCCCTATGACAACCACTCACAGGAATAAAAAGTAAGTGGTCGATAATGTTAAACATATTTATTTTATCAGCACTTCGACAAAACTAGTGTTAAAACATTAAAAAGATGATATACAGCAGCAACAAATCAACAGCTACTGCCTGTTACAGATATCCATTGGACTAGATATCAGGGCTAATTTGTTTTTTTGCTCTTAATCCTGATTATGTTTTTAAAAAGCAATACAGTCCAACATTTTACTGCTCCATTTACTTGTTAGCACTGCAGAATACAGCCAGATTTTTTCCATCATCAGACGTATCAGATATTACTGCGATACAAATCCAGCAATTTGTAGGGGACGTGCAAGATATTATACTCCATTTACAGTTTGGCAGCAGTGTGGTAGTGAACCTATTCACATGTGGTGGCTGAGCAATACTAAACTAGAAGGACAGTGCTTAAAACTGTGGGTGTCCCATCAGACGTATCAGATATTACTGCGATACAAATCCAGCAACTTGTAGGGGATGTGTAAACTATTTTACTCTATTTAAAATGGGCAAGCTGTGCGGCAAGGAACGGGGAAGTGGACGTGGTGGTGATGGTGCATGCAGAGGCCGAGTCCGAGGGCTATGGCCAAGTTGAAATTGTGCCACGACAAGCACCCATATCATGTAGCCCTACCTTCCTGTCTTAATTACTAGGGGACCGCAGCACACCACACACAGAGCAGTGTCAAAACGATGTTGGTTGGATAGCAGATAATGCTTCCAGTCACTTTGCCACCGCCACCACCACCCTGTCTTCCACACGGTCAAGTCTCAGTAGCTGTGAGTCTGGACTAGAAATGAGCAAATGTTTCAGTATTCGATTTGGATTACGATTGCCGAGTTTGCAATATTCGCCGATTTATTTGTTGAATGATCGTCGAATGTTACCGAACGGCATAGGATTCAATTAGGGGACAAAAAAAATGCATATACAACACCTTAAAATGGGCCCAAAAGCTGCCAAAACACATTAAATTAGGGGTAGACACCTGGAAAGTACCATCAATTGACCCAGAGTACAAGTACTATAATTATTATTAGTATTACAGTGACATTTATTCCGTGGCGCTTTACATGTTAAAAGGGGTCAACGACTGGTACAAGAGGAGAGAGGACCCTGCCAGCGAGGGCGCACAATCTATAGGGGATGGGTGAGGATACAGTCGGTCAGGGTACAGCTAGTCATGCAGCGGTATGCTGGAGCGAGGCTTACCGCAGATTCTACGCTTGTCACAAGTTGGTCTTCAGCTTCCTTTTCAAGGTTTCCACGGTAGCCGACAGTCTGATGTGTTTGGGTTATCACAGTAGGGGAGATGCACGGGACAAATCTGTCGAGCCTAATTCACGTTAAGCTTCCAGGAGCTCACAACTGAGCAGATTAACCCATGCACCGATTAATGTGATGGCAAAAGGCTTCTTTTCAATGACTGCAGGAGTGGGAGGAATCAGACGCTGTGGTCTTCTTGCTCCTCTCTGTCACAGTAAACCCATGACACCTTGCAAGCTCCAACACAATCTTCACAAGGTAGACAGCAGCGGTGGTCGGTCTCCCAGACATCGAGCTAACTCCTTTATGATGATAGAGGACAACATCTCCAAGTAGTTTGTATGTTCTCCCAATGTTTGCTGAGGTTTCCTCCAGGTTCTCCGGTTACCTCCTCAGTAAAAAAGCAGCCATATAGGAGTGTTCACAGTTCAAAAAAATAGGGTCTGACACCACCATTTCCATGGCCAACAGATTGGAGAAGGTGGATTTCCACCTCTTAGCTTTGTCATGTGTGGAAGGAAACAATCTTTTACGTGACCACAAATGCGGGACAGAGAGCTGGCAGCAGTGCTGAGAGAGGGCAGAGTACGGTGAATTGGACAAACTGCTGGACCGTGAGTGAGGTGCAGGGGGACATGTTACGGTGGATTGAGAAAGATGTGGTGTGCTTGGTGAAACAAACACAGCATGCATATCCGCTTTCGTTACAGCTGACGGGCTCTCACTCAGCCTGACTGGAGCTGGTAGAGAACCAGAAGTTTTCTGGTGGGAGACCTGAGTGCCAATACTTGGCACGGTAACAGTGGAGGAGGAAGAAGCAGCGGATGTGGTTGATGGGGCAGCTGATGGTTGTTGAGGTCCGCTGGTCTGCATTTTACTGCAGTGAGATTCCCAGCGTAATGCATGTTGTGTGCGCTTGTGAAGGTTCATGCATGTAGTAGTCAAATGAATGCATTTTTTCCTTCTACTGAGTTTTTTATCGCAAAGTTTGCAGATAACATGAGCTGGCTCATCTTTTGTGATCTCAAAAAAAGCCCAGGCTAGGCAACCTTTGCCACCTCTATGAGCTGCTGGTTACTGCCACGGTTGTGGCTAAGGATACAGTGCTCCTCCTGCTTGCATCACTCCGTGTCTGCGCCATAGGGCGGAAGGTAACCTCCTAGTCTTCCTCCTCCACCTCCTCAGAGGAGCTACTCGGCTACGTGACTCTGGGTTCCAACCAAGTAGGATCTTCAACCTCTCCTCAGAGTGACCCTTCTCCTCTTGTTGCCCTGACAGCACAGTACAGTCCACATGAGCCTCAGGTATCTGAGTCTCATCAGGATCACCTCCCTCCCCAGTGGTTAACGTGTGGTGACAATGGTCAGGAACCTGCTCGGATCCTACTATTTCCTTCCCCGAATCCCAAGTAAAAAAATTTTGGGCATCGATGCAGATGTTTTCCTCCTCTTCTTGACTCTGTGAATGTTTGGAGTACACTTCTGATGCCCATGGTATAGAATGGGTGAACAGTTCTACAGATTCGCCCATCTGTGGTTCGCTACAGTCAGTTGGGCACTTGGACAGTTGTGAGACGGAGGAAAGTAAGGGTAACTGGGGTGCCACCTCTGTGAACTGTACTGTGTGTGATGTTGAGGTGGAGGAATAGCAGGAGAGGCCACTTGAACCAGCGCTTGCCATCCACTGGAGCACCTGCTCTTTCTGGCCCTTATCAACAAGGCGTATCGCTGTGTGGCTGCCAAAGAAAGGGAGTGGAGTAGCCCGCCCAATAACAGAAGATGTCAGTTGTCTTTGGATAGGGCATGACGGTGTTGGTTCACTAGTGCTTTCACTAACAATACCAACCACCCAACGTATACCTTGAACACCAAGCCTATTCCCCCGTCCACCACGACCTCTCTTTTTCCCACTCATGTTGCTCAGATACTGTAGTAGTAGCATGCTATTAGCAAGACAAAATGTGATTTTTTTCCTCTGCAGCAGCTATGTTCACACCTGAATTTCAGTGGCACTAAATTACAAGGTAAGATATGGCTTGTTGTATAACATTACTAACTAAACAAAGTATTTTTTTTTACTGTGGATAATGCCTATATACCATAGCAGATTTTCTCCAAACTATTTCAAACTGAGATGTTCCTGCTGTATAGAGTTATGAATCGAACAAAGTATTTTTTTTACTGTGGATGAGGCCTGTATAACATATGAGATATTCTCGAAACTATTTCTAACTGAGATGTTCCTGCTGTATAGTGTTAGGAACCGAACAAAGTATTTTTTTTTACTGGGGATGGCGCCTGTATAACAGGAGATATTCTCCAATCTATTTCAAACTGAGATGTCCCTGTTGTATAACATTAGGAACCAAACAAAGTATTTATTTTATTGTGGATGAGGCCTGCATAACATACGAGATATTCTCCAAACAATTTCAAACTGAGATGTTCCTTCTGTATAGTGTTAGGAACCGAACAAAGTATTTTTTTTACTGGGGATGACGCCTGTATAACATAGGAGATATTCTCCAAACTATTTCAAACTGAGATGTCCCTGCTGTATAACGTAAAGAACCAAACAAAGTATTTTTTTTACTGTTTTTGAGGTCTGTATAACATATGAGATATTCTCCAAACTATTTCAAACTGAGATGTCCCTGCTATATAATGTTAGCAACAGCAAAAAATAGATTTTTGTGACTGCACAAGCTCTGAATACAGCTGAATTTCACCACCACTAAAAGGACTAGGTGGCTTATAGCAGAGTGTAACACGTTTGCAACAGAAAAAAATATTTTTGGGACTCTGTCTAGCAACAGAAAAAAATCGATTTTTTTACTCTGAAAACAGCTATAGTTCACCGCCACTAACGTAGTAGCTGACATATAGCAGAGTGTATGACGTTTGCCACACAAAGAAATCGTTTGTGGACTTTGCCTAGCAAGGCAAAAAATCTATTTTTTTACTTTGAAAACAGCTGAAGTTCACTGCCACTAAAAGCACTAGGTGGCTTATAGCAGAGTGTAACACATTTGTGCCACAAAAAATTTTTTTGGTGGACTGTGGCTAGCAGCAGAAAAAATCTATATTTTTACTCTGAAAACAGCTGAAGTTCACCGCCACTAATGTAGTAGCTGACGTATAGCAGAGTGTAACACGTCTGCGACACAAAAAAACCTTTGGTGGACTGTAGCTAGCAACAGAAAAAATCTATTTTATTCCTCTGAAAACAGCTGAATTTCACTGCCACTAAAAGCACTAGGTGGCTTATAGCAGAGTGTAACATGTCTGCGACACACAAAAAATATTTGGTGGACTGTGGCTAGCAACAGAAAAAATATATTTGTTTTACTATGCATACAGTTGAAGTTCACCCACCAAAAAAATGACAAACTGGGCTAACACAGCTTGCATTATCACATTAGCAAATTAAAAAAAAAAGTTTTTTGTGCTCTGCACTCAGAAGCTCTGCACTGACAATCTCTGCAGATAGCTGAATTTCAACCCCACAAAATCAAAAAGTGGCCTACAAGGGCTTGCTTGCTTTATCACATTAACAAGTGCAAAAATAGATTGAATTTCTGCATAGAGCACAGACAGTACAACCGGTGCACAACAGTGCTCTTTCTGTCAGAATCTCAGTAATTTCACCAAAAAAAAAAACCTGCAAGGTCGATTGAACAGGTACACAGCACAGAACATATCTACACTATCTGACTTCCACAGAAACACCCATTTATCTAGCTAAAATCTCTCATTACACAGGAGCTGGGTGCAGGAGCAGCGTCTGTCTCCAGCAGTGATATGCATAAAATGGCGCTGAGGGAACATGGCCGGTTTTTATATGGAGAGAGCATGTGATTTCAGCAGCCAATTGCAGAAGCCCTTGTGTCAGGGACACTGAGGATGCTTCCTGCGCTCTGATTGGCTAGCCATGCTTTCCTGACTTAAAGTTACCGCCTACAGGAAAAAAAAAAAGTGTGTCACTGGTTTGACCTATTCTGAGCTATCACCAGCCCCCCCACTCATCAGCCATGTCTCCCCGCTCATCATACACAAACACTATGCTAGCAAAACTGTAAAAAACGCTGTAGTTTCCCCGCAATCATGTAACCACGGAAATTCGTCGAACGTTACCAATTTCCTCGAATTTAACAAATTTTGCTCGCCTTTCCGATCACGAATCCAAATGTTCCACATTTTTGTCGAGCTTAAGTTTGGAGATCGGATTTTGAACATATTCGCTCATCACTAGTCTGGATCACATATTACTCACCCTGATCCTCCTTCTTCCCAGCATGAAAAGTGCCTGGATACAACTGATCCCACACTTGGACACTCCTAAGAGCTGTTCACTTTTCCATTTATAAATTCGGGCCCCTCGCCCGGCCAGTTTCAAGCGGGTCAAGAGGAGATCGCATTTAGCGGTGCCCAAATATTTGAGCAGCCATGGTCACAAGAAGGCTACGGTGGGAAAGTGCAATTACTGTCGCAAGAGGTGGATGATGATGATGATGAGACACAATTGCCAGAAAGTCAGGAGGAGCATCAGGTTGAGGAAGTGGAAGATGAGGTGTGGACGATGAAGTCACTGACCCAACCTGACAAGGTGACATGCATAGCGAGGACAGCAGCACAGAGGGGGAGGGAGGCATAGCACCACAACAGGCAGGGACAAGCAGTGGGGTGGCCACAGACAAGAGGTGGGCAGCTGTTCCCCGAAACACCAACACGAGGGTAGTTGCCAGTCCAACTGTTAGGTCTTCCAGAGTCTGGCTCTTTTTTAAAGACTGTTCAGATAACCCCAAAAAGGCCATTTGCAACATCTGTCAGGCCAGCATCAGCAATGGCAGCAAAACTACCAGCCTGACCACCATCAACATGCTCAGGCACATGACAGCAAAGCACCCGACTAGGGGGACCTAACTCCAGGGTCCAGAAACAGTGTCTGTGGGTGCCACCACTGCCTGTTCTGATGTTGTGCGTGTTATGTATTGCGTATTGTGCAAATACGCAGCCAACCACCCACAGGCCACACTACTAAAATCCCACATTTCAAGAATGCTTGCACTTGAAATGTTGCCTTTAAAGCTCATGGAGACGAAATCTTTCTGCAACCTTATGGTGGTGGCCATCCCTCGGTACTCGGTCCCCAGCCGCCACTATTTCTCCCGGTGTACCGTCTCCGCATTACACAAGCATGTGTCCCAGAACATTAGCTGTACCCTCAACAACGCAGTTACTGGGAAAGTCTACCTAACCACGTGGACAAGTGCTTGTGGGCAGGGACGGTACATCTCGCTGATGGCACCCTGGGTTAATATAGTGGAAGCCAGGACCCAGTCGGACCCCGGGACGGAACACATCCTCCCAACGCCGAGTATTGCGGGCCCTGGGTCAGTCAGGGTTTCTCCCATAATCTACAGCTCCTGCACCTCCTCCTCCTCTTCAGCCTTCATCTCCAAAATGAAGCTAATATGCTTAAGTGACAAACCGCACACTGCTGAAGAGTTGTTGACAGCTCTTAAGGAGCAGGCAGATCTGTGGCTGCTACCTCTGAACCTAGAGCCAAGCATGGTCGTGTGACAATGGCCGGAACTTGGTGGCAGCTCTGAAGCGAGGCAAGCTCACACACATACCATGCCTGCCTCATGTGCTCAACCTAGTGGTTCAGCAGTTTCTCAAAACCTACCTAGATCTGCCTGAGCTGCTTGTCAAATTACGCCGCGTGTGTGCCCATTTTAGAAAGTCAGCTATAGATTCCGCCGCCCTTGCCGTGCTTCAGCAGCGTTTGCAGCTTCCAACTCACAGACTGGTGTGTGATGTCCCCACGCATTGGAACTCAACCTTGCAGATGTTGGGAGGGATTTGTGAGCAGCACAGGGCAGTTGTTGAGTACCAGCTTCAAAACGGCCATCGGTATTCAGGTCAGCCTCTGCACAGAGGAGCTCAGGAGTGGGCATGGATGTCTGACATTTGTGCCGTCCTCCAAAACTTTGAGGACTCCACCAAGATGGTGAGCGGTGATGACGCCATAATTAGAGTCACCATCCCGCTTCTCAGTGTACTGAAATGCTTGCTGCTCACAATTAAAGAAGAGGCATTGCCGGCGGAGCACGATGAGATGGAGCAAGGAACCATACAGGGTGATTCCACACAGACCAGCCTCATCGGGAAAAGTTTTCGAATATGCTGAAGGAGTACCTTGCCGACCGTACCAGCGTCCTCTATGATTCCTCTGTGCCTTATAATTATTGGGTATCCAAGCTGGACACCTGGCATGAACTGGCTCTCTACGCCTTGGAGGTCCTGGCCTGCCCTGCTGCTAGCGTTTTGTCAGAGTGGGTTTTTAGTGCGGCCAGGGGCATTATAACTGATAGGCGCATCCGCCTATCAACTTAAAATGCTGAAAGTCTGACTCTTATAAAAATGAACAAGGGCTGAATTGGGCCAGACTTCTAAAAAATTATATACATGGGAGTATGTATGATATGCAGTATGTTCATGTATAACCAGTATAGGAGAGCCACTCCTTAACAATGGTAACATTTTTTGAATGAGGACTTCCTCTACATCTCTTCAAATGGGTATTGGAGTGCGTCCAATTTTTTGGCAGCCCTTGCATTCACTGCATGGGCATTACCACTATAGCAGACCCGCTCCTTTATAATGGGAATTTTTTTTTTACTGAGGCCCTCCTCTATGACTCTTCAAAGGGGTATTGGAGTGCGTCCTAATTTTTGGCAGCCATTGCAGTCACTGCATAAGCAATACCAGTATAGGAGACCCGCTCCTTTATAATGGGAACATTTTTTTACTGAGACCCTTCTCCATGTCTCTTCAAAGGGGTATTGGACTGCATCCTAATTTTTGGCAGACATTGCAGGCACTTAAAACGCAATAACTGTATAACATAACCGCTCCTTTATAATGGGAATATTTTGTTACTGAGGCCCTCCTCTATGTGTTTTTAAATTGGTATTGGGATTTTTCCAAAATTTAGGCAGCCATTGAGTCACTGCATACGTAATAACTGTATTGCAGAACCGCTCCTTTCTAATGGGAACATTTTTTACTGAGGCCCTCCTCTATGTGTCTTTAAATTGGTATTGGGTGTTTTCTATAATTTAGGCAGCCATTGCAGTCACTGCATATGCAATAACTGTATAGTAGAACCGCTCCTTTGTAATGGGAATATTTTTTTACTGAGGCCCTCCTCTATGTGTCTACAAAATTGGTATTGGGGTTTTTCCAAAAGTTTGGGCCCTTTCAGTCACTGCATACGCAATAACAATATAGGAGACCCGCTCCTTAATAATGGGAAATTATTTTTTTATATCAGGCCCTCTATGTGTCTTCAAAGGTGTATTGGGGATTTTCTCAATTTTGGACAGGCCTTAGAGTCACTGCATGGGCATTATCACTATAGGAGACCCACTCCTTAATAATGGGAAATTATTTTTTTAAATCAGGCCCTCTATGTGTCTTCAAAAGTGTATTGGGGTTTTTCCAAATTTTAGCCAGACCTTAGAGTTACTGCATACGCTATAACACTATAGGAGACCTGCTCCTTAATAATGGGAATTTTTTTTTTAAAATCAGGCCCTCTAAGTCTTTTCAAAGGGGTATTGGGGTTTTTCAAAATTTTGGGCAGCCCTTGAAGTCACTGCATAAGCCAGCTGATGGCCCTCTAACAATAGTGAGGGCCAACTGCTGGCCCTTTTAACAATAGTAAGGGCCGCCTGATGGCCCTATAAAAACAGGCTTAGTGACTTTCAGAGTCCTTCATTAATGAAACAGGATGTGTCTGATCATGTCTCACACACCACATGGCCAGATAAGGTAGTAAAATGTTAAAATGACATTTACCGGTGAATGTATTTTTCACAGTTGAAAGCAATGCAAAAGTGCAAAAACGCATCAAAAACGCTACATGTAAACATAGCCCAATGTGTGAAGGAGCATTTTTGTTTTTGCTTATTCTTTTTACCTTATATACAAGTCATTACCCTGGAAAGGATGTTCCTTAACATTTTTCACAGGAAAATCCATCTTGGTTTTGTTTTTGTATGTCTTATTGTGAGCCCGCAAAAGTGATGTAATACTATGACAACATTGTTCACAGCAGTGACCTGAGAGTCAGAAATGCTTACAGGGGTCTTCCCCATGCTGTTCCCATGTCATTTGAGCACTGTTCCCATCGATTTGGGCAATTTTTAAGCCCCCTGCAGGCCTCCAGGAGGAGCCGTCTGAAAAATGCTCGAGTCTCCCATAGACTTACATTGGGCTCGTTGCTCTGGTCGAGCACCCGAGTATTCCCATTTGCTCGACCCGAGCAACGAGCACCCAAGCATTTTAGTGCTTGCTCATCACTAGGCAACACCTATAAAAAGTCACAGATTCTAATTTTCAAGAAGTAAAACAGGCTAATGTAAATTGATTTTGCTACATCTATTTAAAATATGAACTGTAGCATGGTTATTCATAGAACAGATATTAAGCCATGCTTCAGCCAGAAGTCCCCAAACATGTTTTGCTCACAAGCCATTTTTAAATTCAATAGTTGTTGGATTGCCAACTTCATTTTTTTTCCCATTGAGTTAACGAAAAGTCATAAGCAACCAACATTTTTAAACAGTTTGTAAACTCTAAAGAATCATTAAGATTTCAGGTGATACAGATCTGCAAACTACAATACAAATTAATATTAATAAACACATTAGAAGCAATCACTATGAACTATGAGCTAGCCCTATGCTCAAAAGTCTCCAGCATGTACACATGTTAGCCCAGCCAATATGACTGCTCATCACTACAAAAGGCTCAGTGCAGGGGCGTACATAGAAATCATGGGGCCCCATAGCAGAAGCTCTAATTGCCCCCCCCCCCAAATAAATAAATAAATAAATATTTGTCTGTGTCACAGAAGAGCAGATCTCACAACTTTCCAGCCTTTACATAGTAATTTTCCTCCTGCTGAAGTCGTAGATCCCTCTTTCATTTCCCCATGAAGTATGATTCCAACAAAAGTGCCCCTCAAGCACAGTATGATACCCTCATGGTGCATTCCTCCACATTAGCCTCCACATGCACAGTATAATGACCCTACAGTGCCCCACTTCAACTCCCAAGGCAAAGTATGATGACACCAACACAGTATGATCCCCCAACTGTGACCCCTACAGGGCACTCCATACACTATAATGGGCTTACATACAGTATAATGGCCTGCACTAGCCCTCCAGCCCCCCACATAGCCCTCAAAATATTATAATGGCCTCACATAGTCTTCCATATAGTATAATACGCCACTGATACTCCTCCATATGGTATAATGCGCCCCCATAATCCTCCATATCGTATAATGCCCCCCCATAATCCTCCATATAGTATCATGAACTTCCCATGGTCCTCCATAGAATATAATTTACTCCCCACAGTCCTCCATACAGTATATTACACACAACATAGGGTAAAATGCAGCCCCCATATAGTATAATGCACGCCACAGTCCTGCAGTATTCACCACGTATTCACTGATTTTTAAAATACCTTATATTTTAAATAAGCCGACATGAGTATAAGCCGAGGCCCCTAATTTTACTACAAAAAAACTGGAAAAACGTATTGACTCGAATGTAAGCCTAGGGTGGGAAATGCAGCAGCTAACAGTAAATTTCCCAATCCTGATACGTATGGCACCCCTCATCCCCCAATCCTGGTACGTATGGCACCCCTCATCCCCCAATCATGGTATGTGTGGCCTCTTCAATCCCTCAGTCCTGGTATGTGTGGCCTCCTCAATCCCCCAATCCTGGTATGTGTGGCCTCCTCAATCCCCCAATCCTGGTATGTGTGGCCTCCTCAATCCCCCAATCCTGGTATGTGTGGTCTCCTCAATCCGCCAATCCTGGTATTTTTTTGGCTCGTCAATCCCCCAATCTGGTATGTGTGACCTCCTCAATCCCCCAATCCTGGTATGTGTGGCCTCCTCAATCCCCCAATCCTGGTATGTGTGGCCTCCTCAATTCCCCAATCCTGGTATGTGTGGCCTCCTCAATCCCCCAATCCTAGTATGTGTGGCCTCCTCAATCCCCCAATCCTGGAATGTGTGGCCTCCTCAATCCCCCAATCCTGGTATGTGTGGCCTCCTCAATCCCCCAATCCTGGCATGTGTGGCCTCCTCAATCCCTCAATCCTGGTATGTGTGGCCTCTTCAATCCCCCAATCCTGGTATGTGTGGCCTCCTCAATCCCCCAATCCTGGAATGTGTGGCCTCCTCAATCCCCCAATCCTGGTATGTGTGGCCTCCTCAATCCCCCAATCCTGGCATGTGTGGCCTCATCAATCCCCCAATCCTGGTATGTGTGGCCTCCTCAATCACCTAATCCTGGTAGGTGTGGTCTCCCCAATCCCCCAATCCTGGCATGTGTGGCCTCCTTAATCCCCCTATCCTGGTATGTGTGACCTCCTCAATCCCCCAATCCTGGTATGTGTGGCTTCCTCAATCCCCCAATCCTGGTATGCATGGCCTCCTCAATCCCCCAATCCTGGTATGCGTGGCCTCCTCAATCCCCCAATCCTGGTATGCGTGGTGCCCTCAATCCCCCAATCCTGGTATATGTGGTCCCCTCAATTCCCCAATCTTGGTATGTGTGGCCCCCCAAACAACAAATCCTGGTATATATGGCCCCCTCATCCCCCAATCACTGCACACACAAAAAAATAAACACTAATACTCACCTTCCTTCCTCACCTCTCCTCCAGCGCTGCGTCCTCTCTGCTGCAGCTCATGTCGGCATCTGAGCAACGCGCATTCTCAGATCCCGAGGTGAGCTGCTGCTGCCGGCACATTCACTCCTCTCCACGCCAGGACTATGGGCGTGGAGAAGCGTGAATATGCATTCTCTTTAGTAGCAGGCACTGTCAGCAGGAGCTGCGACTCAGTGCTCCTCCGTGCCCACTACTAAAGAGAATGAATATTCCCTCTTTCCACGCCCATGGGAGTGGAGAAGAGGGAATATTCATGTCCCTTTAGCAGCAGGCACACGTGATAGCTGCTTCAGCGGCTACTGTGTGTGCTCCGCTCTGCCGCAACCTCCCTCCCCCCACCACTATCCACCAATACTCACCTATACAACTCGTCCCCACGCTGCTTGGGTCCCCCCGCTGCTTGGGGCCCCTCGGCTCACGGGCCCCATAGCAGTGGCGTGGTCTGCCGCCATTGGCGGTACGCCACTGGCACAGTGCATGTAATCAACCATGGGTACAAATTAAAAGTGCATTGCAATAAAATGGTGTTAAACAGCACATAACCAAATACATACTGTTATGTCTCCTTCATTCAGCTGTCAAATCATTTCTTTAGTGAACTCCTGCTTGTTGTCAATTATCTGTATTTACTTCCGAGCTTAGATCTGCAGTTAACAATTTGTCTGCTGTAAATATAACAAACTTTTAAAATACGTCTGTTGTTCACATAACTCTGCTGCAACTGTGTGATCTTCTCTGCAAGCAAGTATCCAGTTTACTTGTTCATCACTGCTGTTAACCATTTTTCTGCTGATTGCATCTGTCTTTGCCATTGACAATCTGTTTGCTTATTTCATACAAGTCTGCCATTTACCACTTGTCTGGATTGATGTTGAGGGAAGTACTCCAAAATGTACATATATATGGATATATATATTTTTTTGCATGTTAGCCCATGAATGCAAATATATGTATCTATATATATGATCCCCCCACATGAATACCACTGATATAATTCCCCACGCGTAATATATATATATATATATATATATATATATATATATATATATATATATATAGATATATATATACAATACAGACCAAAAGTTTGGACACACCTTATCATTTAAAGATTTTTCTGTATTTTCATGGCTATGAAAATTGTACATTCACACTGAAGGCATCAAAACTATGAATTAACACATGTGGAATTAAATACTTAACAAAAAAGTGTGAAACAATTGAAAATATGTCTTATATTCTAGGTTCTTCAAAGTAGCCACCTTTTGCTTTGATGACTGCTTTGCACACTCTTGGCATTCTCTTGATGAGCTTCAAGAGGTAGTAACCGGAAATGGTTTTCACTTCACAGGTGTGCCCTGTCAGGTTTAATAAGTGGGATTTCTTGGCTTATAAATGGGGTTGCGACCATCAGTTGTGTTGTGCAGAAGTCAGGTGGATACACAGCTGATAGTCCTACTGAATAGACTGTTAGAATTTGTATTATGGCAAGAAAAAAGCAGCTAAGTAAAGAAAAACGAGTGGCCATCATTACTTTAAGAAATGAAGGTCAGTCAGTCCGAAAAATTGGGAAAACTTTGAAAGTGTCCCCAAGTGCAGTTGCAAAAACCATCAAGCGCTACAAAGAAACTGGCTCACATGAGGACCGCCCCAGGAAAGGAAGACCAAGAGTCACCTCTGCTTCTGAGGATAAGTTTATCCGAGTCACCAGCCTCAGAAATCGCAGGTTAACAGCAGCTCAGATTAGAGACCAGGTCAATGCCACACAGAGTTCTAGCAGCAGACACATCTCTACAACAACTGTTAAGAGGAGACTTTGTGCAGCAGGCCTTCATGGTAAAATAGCTGCTAGGAAACCACTGCTAAGGACAGGCAACAAGCAGAAGAGATTTTTTTGGGCTAAAGAACACAAGGAATGAACATTAGACCAGTGGAAATCTGTGCTTTGGTCTGATGAGTCCAAATTTGAGATCTTTGGTTCCAACCACTGTGTCTTTGTGCGACGCAGAAAAGGTGAACGGATGGACTCTACATGCCTGGTTCCCACCGTGAAGCATGGAGGAGGAGGTG
Source organism: Phyllobates terribilis (assembly GCF_046119375.1). NCBI lineage: Eukaryota > Metazoa > Chordata > Amphibia > Anura > Dendrobatidae > Phyllobates > Phyllobates terribilis. The sequence goes on from NW_027362771.1 coordinate 148,303,558, forward strand.
TGATGGTGTGGGGGTGCTATGCTGGTGACACTGTTGGGGATTTATTCAAAATTGAAGGCATACTGAACCAGCATGGCTACCACAGCATCTTGCAGCGACATGCTATTCCATCCGGTTTGCATTTAGTTGGACCATCATTTATTTTTCAACAGGACAATGACCCCAAACACACCTCCAGACTGTGTAAGGGCTATTTGACCAAGAAGGAGAGTGATGGGGTGCTACGCCAGATGACCTGGCCTCCACAGTCACCAGACTTGAACCCAATCGAGATGGTTTGGGGTGAGCTGGACCGCATAGTGAAGGCAAAAGGGCCAACAAATGCTAAGCATTTCTGGGAACTCCTTCAAGATTGTTGGAAGACTATTTCCGGTGACTACCTCTTGAAGCTCATCAAGAGAATGCCAAGAGTGTGCATAGCAGTCATCAAAGAAAAAGGTGGCTACTTTGAAGAACCTAGAATATAAGACATATTTTCAGTTGTTTCACACTTTTTTGTTAAGTATATAATTCCACATGTGATAATTCATAGTTTTGATGCCTTCAGTGTGAATGTACAATTTTCATAGTTATGAAAATACAGAAAATTCTTTAAATGGGAAGGTGTGTCCAAACTTTTGGTCTGTACGGAATATATACACTGCTCAAAAAAATAAAGGGAACACTCAAATAACACATCCTAGATCTGAATGAATGGAATATTCTCATTGAATACTTTGTTCTGTATAAAGTTCAATGTGCTGACAACAAAATCACACAAAAATCATCAATGGAAATCAAATTTATTAACCAATGGAGGCCTGGATTTGGAGTCTCCCCCAAAATTAAAGTGGAAAAACACACTACAGGCTGATCCAACTTTGATGTAATGTCCTTAAAACAAGTCAAAATGAGGCTCAGTATTGTGTGAGGCCTCCACGTGCCTGTATGACCTCCCTACAATGCCTGGGCGTGCTCCTGATGAGGTTGCGGATGGTCTCCTGTGGGATCTCCTCCCAGTCCTGGACTAAAGCATCCGCCAACTCATGGACAGTCTGTGGTGTAAGGGACGTTGTTGGATGGTCCGAGACATGATGTCCCAGATGTGCTCAATGAGATTCAGGCCTGGGGAATGGCCGGGCCAGTCAATAGCATCAATGCCTTCATCTTGCAGGAACTGCTGACACACTCCAGCCACATGAGGTCTGGCATTGTCCTGCATTAGGAGCAACCCAGAGCCAACTGCACCAGCATATGGTCTCACAAGGGGTCTGAGGATCTCATCTCGGTACCTAATGGCAGTCAGGCTACCTCTGGCGAGCACATGGAGGGCTGTGCGGCCCTCCAAAAAAATGCCACCCCACACCATTACTGACCCACTGCCAAACCGGTCATGCTGAAGGATGTTGCAGGCAGCAGATCGCTCTCCACTGCGTCTCCCGACTCTGTCACGTCTGTCACATGTGCTCAGTGTGAACCTGCTTTCATCTGTGAAGAGCACAGAGCGCCAGTGGCGACTTTGCCAATCCTGGTGTTCTGTGGCAAATGCCAAGCGTTCTGCATGGTGTTGGGCTGTAAGCTCAACCCCCATCTGTGGACGTCGGGCCCTCATACCCCCCTCATGGAGTCGGTTTCTAACCGTTTGTGCAGACACATGCACATTTGTGGTCAGCTGGAGGTCATTTTGCAGGGCTCTGGCAGTGCTCCTCCTGTTCCTCCTTGCACAAAGGCAGAGGTAGCGGTCCTGCTGCTGGGTTGTTGCCCTCCTACGGCCCCCTCCACGTCTCCTGGTGTACTGGCCTGTCTCCTGGTAGCGCCTCCAGCCTCTGGACGCTACACTGACAGACACAGCAAACCTTCTTGCCACAGCTCGGAATGATGTGCCATCCTGGATGAGCTGTCCAACCTGAGCAACTTCTGTGGGTTGTAGAGTCCGTCTCATGCTACCATGAGTGTGAAAGCACAAGCAACATTCAAAAGTGACCAAAACATCAGCCAGAAAGCTTTGGTACTGAGATGTGGTCTGTGGTCCCCACCTACAGAACCACTCCTTTATTGAGAGTGTTTTGATAATTGCCAATAATTTCCATCTATTGTCTATTCCATTTGCCCAACAGCATGTGAAATTGATTGTCAATTAGTGTTGCTTCCTAAGTGGACAGTTTGATTTCACAAAAGTTTGATTTACTTGGAGTTATATTCTGTTGTTTAAGTGTTCCCTTTATTTTTTTGAGCATATATATATACAGTACAGACCGAAAGTTTGGACACACCTTCTCATTTAAATATTTTTCTGTATTTTCTTGACTATGACAATTGCACATTCACACTGAAGGCATCAAAACTATGAATTAACACATGTGGAATTATATACTTAACAAAAAAGTGTGAAACAACTGAAAATATGTCTTATATTCTAGGTTCTTCAAAGTAGCCACCTTTTGCTTTGATGACTGCTATGCACACTCTTGGCATTCTCTTGATGAGCTTCAAGAGGTAGTCACCGGAAATAGTCTTCCAACAATCTTGAAGGACTTCCCAGAAATGCTTAGCACTTGTTGGCCCTTTTGCCTTCACTATGCGGTCCAGCTCACCCCAAACCATCTCGATTGGGTTCAGATCTGGTGACTGTGGAGGCCAGGTCATCTGGCGTAGCACCCCATCACTCTCTTTCTTGGTCAAATAGCCCTTACACAGCCTGGAGGTGTGTTTGGGGTCATTGTCCTGTTGAAAAATAAATGATGGTCCAACTAAACGCAAACCGGATGGAATAGCATGCCCCTGCAAGATGCTGTGGTAGCCATGCTGGTTCAGTATGCCTTCAATTTTGAATAAATCCTCAACAGTGTCACCAGCAAAGCGCCCCCACACCATCACACCTCCTCCTCCATGCTTCACGGTGGGAACCTGGCATGTAGAGTCCATTCGTTCACCTTTTCTGGGTCACACAAAGACACGGTGGTTGGAACCAAAGATCTCAAATTTGGACTCATCAGACCAAAGAACAGATTTCCACTGGTCTAATGTCCATTCCTTGTGTTCTTTAGCCCAAACAAGTCTCTTCTGCTTGTTGCCTGTCCTTAGCAGTGGTTTCCTAGCAGCTATTTTACCATGAAGGCCTGCTTCACAAAGTCTCCTCTTATCAGTAGTTGTAGAGATGTGTCTGCTGCTAGAACTCTGTGTGGCACTGACCTGGTCGCTAATCTGAGCTGCTGTTAACCTGCAATTTCTGAGGCTGGTGACTCGGATAAACTTATCCTCAGAAGCAGAGGTGACTCTTGGTCTTCCTTTCCTGGGACGGTCCTCATGTGAGCCAGTTTCTTTGTAGCCCTTGATGGTTTTTGCAACTGCACTTGGGGACACTTTCAAAGTTTTCCCAATTTTTCGGACTGACTGACCTTCATTTCTTAAAGTAATGATGGCCACTCGTTTTTCTTTACTTAGCTGCTTTTTTCTTGCCATAATACAAATTCTAACAGTCTATTCAGTAGGACTATCAGCTGTGTATCCACCTGACTTCTGCACAACACAACTGATGGTCCCAATCCCATTTATAAGGCAAGAAATCCCACTTATTAAACCTGACAGGGCACACCTGTGAAGTGAAAACCATTTCCGGTGACTACCTCTTAAAGCTCATCAAGAGTATGCCAAGAGTGTGCAAAGCAGTCATCAAAGCAAAAGGTGGCTACTTTAAAGAACGTAGAATATAAGACATATTTTCAGTTGTTTTACACTTTTTTGTTAAGTATATAATTCCACAAGTGTTAATTCATAGTTTTGATGCCTTCAGTGTGAATGTACAAGGTATTTACAGAGATACTTATGCCCACATGCTGAATAGATTGGGCAATTTAAAAAAAGTACTGAACAAGTTCTTTAGACAACACAATGTAACTCCAAGTCAGTCACACTTCTGTGAAATTAACCTGTCCTGTTATGAAGCAACACTGATTGTGAATCAATTTCTCCTGCTGTTGTGTAGATGGAACAGACAACAGGTAGAAATGATAGGCAATTAGCAAAACAATTAAGGAGTGGTTCTGCAGGTGATGACCACAGACAATTTCTCTGTTCTCATCCTTTTTGGCTGTTGTTTGGGTCTCTTTTTCATTTTGTCATTGCTCTCTCCCCTAGAGGTACAGTAGCATAAGGCGGTGTCTACAACCCACAGAAGTTGCTCAGGTATTGCAGCTTATCCAGGATGGCAGATCAATTAGAGCTGTGGCAAGAAGGGTAGCTGTGTCTGTCAGCACTGTGTCCAGAGCATAGAGCAGTTGCCAGAAGGCAGGCCAGTACACCAGGAGACATGGAGGGGGCCATAGGAGGGCAACAACCCAGCAGCAGGACCGCAACCTCCTCCTTTGTGCAAGGAGGAGCAGGAAGAGCAGTGCCAGAGCCCTGCAAAAGGATTTCCAGCAGGCCACTAACATCCATGAGCCTGCTCAAACTGTCAGAAACAGACTCCATGAGGGTGGTTTGAAGGACCGATTTCCACAAGTGGGTAGTATGCTTACAGCCCAACACCATGCAGGGCGCAGTGGCGTACCCCCAATGGCGGCAGACCATGCCACTGCTATGGGGCCCGTGACCGCGGGGGGCCCGTGAGCCGAGGGGCCCCAAGCAGCGGGAGGACCCAAGCAGCGTGGGGACGAGTTGTATAGGTGAGTATTGGTGGATAGTGGTGGGGGGAGGGAGGTTGCAGCAGAGCGGAGCACACACAGTAGCTGCTGAAGCAGCTATCACGTGTGCCCGCTGCTAAAGGGACATGAATATTCCCTCTTCTCCACTCCCATGGGCGTGGAGAAGAGGGAATATTCATTCTCTTTAGTAGTGGGCACGGAGGAGCGCTGAGTCGCAGCTCCTGCTGACAGTGCCTGCTACTAAAGAGAATGCATATTCACGCTTCTCCACGCCCATAGTCCTGGCGTGGAGAGGAGTGAATATGCCGGCAGCAGCAGCTCACCTCGGGATCTGAGAATGCGCGTTGCTCAGATGCCGACATGAGCTGCAGCAGAGAGGACGCAGCGCTGGAGGAGAGGTGAGGAAGGAAGGTGAGTATTAGTGTTTATTTTTTTTGTGTGTGCAGTGATTGGGGGATGAGGGGGCCATATATACCAGGATTTGGGGTTTGGGGGGGCCACACATACCAAGATTGGGGGATTGAGGGGACCACAAATACCAGGATTGGGGGATTGAGGGGGCCACGCATATCAGGATTGGGGGATTGAGGAAGCCACACATACCAGGATTGGGGGATTGAGGAGGTCACACATACCAGGATTGGGGGGATTGAGGAGGCCACACATGCCAGGATTGGGGGATTGGGGCGACCACACATACCAGGATTAGGTGATTGAGGAGACCACACATACCATAATTAGGTGATTGAGGAGGCCACACATACCTGGATTGGGGGATTGAGGAGGCCACACATACCAGGATTGGGGGATTGAGGAGGCCACACATACCAGGATTGGGGGATTGAGGAGGCCACACATACCAGGATTGGGGGATTGAGGAGACCACACATACCAGGATTGGGGGATTGAGGAGGCCACACATACCAGGATTGGGGGATTGAGGAGGCCACACATACCAGAATTGAGGGATTGAGGAGGCCACACATACCAGGATTGGGGGATTGAGGAGGCCACACATACCAGGATTGGGGGATTGAGGAGACCACACATACCAGGATTGGGGGATTGAGGAGGCCACACATACCAGGATTGGGGGATTGAAGAGACCACACATACCAGGATTGGGGAATTGAGGAGGCCACACATACCAGAATTGGGGTATTGAGGAGGCCACAGATAACAGGATTGGGGGATTGAGGAGGCCACACATACCAGGATTGGGGAATTGAGGAGGCCACACATACCAGAATTGAGGGATTGAGGAGGCCACAGATAACAGGATTGGGGGATTGAGGAGGCCACACATACCAGGATTGGGGGATTGAGGAGGCCACACATACCAGGATTGGGGGATTGAGGAGACCACACATACCAGGATTGGGGGATTGAGGAGGCCACACATACCAGGATTGGGGTATTGAGGAGGCCTCACATACCAGTATTGGGGGATTGAGGAGGCCACACATACCAGGATTGGGGATTCAAGAGGCCTCACATACCAGGATTGGGGGATTGAGGAGGCCACACATACCAGGATTGGGGGATGATGGGTGCCATACGTACCAGGATTGGGAAATCTACTATTAGCTGCTGCATTTCCCACCCTAGGCTTACACTCAAGTCAATACGTTTTTCCAGTTTTTTTGTAGTAAAATTAGGGGCCTCGGCTTATACTCGGGTCAGCTTATTTAAAATATACGGTACTTCAAGAATCAGTGAGTACGTGGTGCCCATAATATTGCAGGACTGTGGGGTGCTTTATACTATATGGGGGCTGCATTTTACCCTATGGGGTGTGTAGTATACTGTATGGAGGACTGTGGGTAGTGAATTATATTCTATGGAGGACCATGGGAAGTTCATTATACTATATGGAGGATTATGGGGGGGGCGCATTATACTATATGGAGGATTATGGGGGCGCATTATACTATATGGAGGATTATCAGTGGCGTATTATACTATATGGAAGGCTATGTGGGGCCATTATAATATTTTGAGGGCTATGTGGGGGGCTGGAGGACTAGTACAGGCCATTACACTGTATGTAAGCCCATTATAGTGTATGGAGGGCTCTGTGGGGGTCACAGTTGGGGATCATACTGTGTTGGTGTCACCGTACTTTGTCTTGGGAGTTGAAGTGGGGTACTGTAGGGTCATTATACTGTGCATGTGGAGGCTAATGTTGAGGAATGCACCATGGGGGTTTCATACTGTGTTTGGGGGGCACTTTTGTTGGCATCATACTTTATAGGGAAATGAAAGAGGGATCTAGGACGTTAGCAGGAGGAAAATCACTATGTAAAGGCTGGAAAGTTGTGAGATCTGCTCTTCTGTGACACAGACAAATATTTATTTATTTATTTGGGGGGGGGAGCATGCCCAGATGTTTGGACACACCTTCTCATTTAAAGATTTTTCTGTATTTTCATGACTATGAAAATTGTACATTCACACTGAAGGCATCAAAACTATGAATTAACACATGTGGAATTATATACTTAACAAAGAAGTGTGAAACAACTGAAAATATGTCTTATATTCTAGGTTCTTCAAAGTAGCCATCCTTTGCTTTGATGACTGCTTTGCACACTCTTGGCATTCTTTTTCGATTTTGCGGCGATATCGCACCCATTGACTTGCATTGAATTGCAGCAAACCGGCATGTATAATATCTATACATGCGGATTTGCTGCATTTCAATGTAAAACAATAGGCACAAATCGGGAGAGGAGGCTGCTACTTCTCTCATCCGACCACTGCTCTGGCTGATAACAGCGAGAGCAGCATGGATGGGAGAAGCAGCAAGACTGCTCCTCCCAGCCCGAGTACCAGCGCCAGTAAAAAAAAAAGAATAAAAAAGTGAAAATTAAAAAAAAAACCTTCATACTCACCTGTCCAGCGGCCCCCGATGTCCTCCTCGGCGATGCTTTCTTTTCGGCGGCTTGCTGTACACTGCAACCTGCGGTGTTGTCACTGATCAGCTGATGGTCACATGACCATCATTTGATCGGTGCCGGCAGCAATCAGCTGATGGTCATGCGCTCTGCAGTGTCTCTGAAGGATGACAAGCTGGATGGTAGCGCTCTACTGCGATCCAGCCTGTCTTCTCAATGCCATCCCAGCGTGGGACAATTCTCCTGCTCAAGCGGTGAGCGCAGGAGAATTCTCTTACGCTGTTAGTGACGTGCATGAGGTGAGCTGAGTTCATTGGACATGAACTCGGCTCATCTGGATGCCGTCACAGCCACACACTGAGGAGCTTCATTGAGGAGCTTCTCAGTGTCTGCGGCATGGCAAGCTATATGGCAGCGTTCTGCTGTGCTCCAGCCTGTCATGTCAATGTAGCAGAGCTGAAGCTGTCCTGGGAACCATGGAAAGGTAAGGATGAGGCTAGTGTTTCTAGCCTGGGAGGGGGCCAATATTCATGGCACCCTTCCTGGGCTATTAATATTAGCCCCCAGCTGTTTGCCTAGCCTTTGCTAGCTATTAAAATAGGGGGGACCCCACATCATTTTTTTGGGGGGTCCCCCATTTTAATAGCTAGTAAAGGCTATGTATTCAGCTGGGGGCTGATATTAGAAGCCTGGGAAGCTCCGTGGGTATTACCCCCTTCCCATGCATCAAACATCTGCCCCAGCCGTCTGCTTAACCTCCGCTAGAGACTAAAATTACGGGGAACCACACGCCAATTTTTTTTTAAATAAATCCTTTATTTTAACACTAAATGACAAGTACAGTAACCAACACTGTCACTGTACTTATTATATATGTGACTGACATGTTTCTATCTATCTAATCTATGTGTGATGCTCTATTCTTTGTGTTCTAAATTGTCAGGTACCGATGATGAATTGCCGGCCGGCTTTTTTAAAGAGACGGGTGCATGAAAACACTATTTTTTTTTTAAATAAATCCTTTATTTTAACACTAAATAAGAAGTATAGTAACCAACATTGTCACTGTACTTATATATGTGACTGACATTTTTTTATCTATCTAATCTATGTGTGATGCTCTATTCTTTCTGTTCTAAATTGTCGGTACCGGTGTATGCCGCTGTTGAATTGCCGGCTTTTCATGTTTCACTGTGAGCACTGTTCCCATCGATTTGGGCTACCACTGTAATGCCACAACCACCATGGCTGCAGCATTACAGTGAGTGGCAGACAATCCTTGCATGATTGGTACTCTAAATAGCACCGAGCTCCTGCCTGAGCATCTCAAAAGTACTCAGCGAGCTCCGAGCATCTCGAGTACTGAGATGCTCGGGCGAGTACCGAGCAGTGGCGAGCTCATCACTACTCATTACCCATTAGTGCTACAGGGCCTTGTGGAAGTGCGAGGCTAAGCGCCAGATTTGGCGCATCTTATAGATGCGCCATTTCTGGGACTGCTGAGGGGTGATATTAATAGCTGCGGAGGGGGCTAGTATACATGGCCCCTTCCCTGGCTAATAATGTCAGCCTGCAGCTGTCTAGTTTAGCCTTTGCTTGCTAGATTTTATAGGGGGACCCCACATCAATTTTTTTCTGGGGTCCCACTGTAATCTAGCCAGTAAAGGCTAAACAAACAGCTGTGGGCTGATATTAATAGCCAGCGTAAATTTTTGGCTAATGGCCCCTTCCGTGGCTACTAATAGCCCTCAGCGGTCGGCTTTCCTTGTGCTGGCTATAAAAATTACGCGGGAGCCCACGCCATTTTTTAAAAAAATTTAGGCTTTGTGCCCATAATTCAGATGTAGCAGCGCTTTGGACGCAAATTTTTGCTGCATCCAAAATGTTGCATTCTATTGAACGCAGGTAAATCCACATGTGTTCACTGAACCATGCGGATTTACCGCATTCAATACATTCTAGTGGTCAAATTTCTGTTGTGGAGACTAGCGACTCCACAAGAGAATTTGACATGCTGCGGTCCTGAAAGACGCGCCATATGTCAGTGTCCATGGGTGATTCGCAGCCTCTGATGCATGCATAGTGGACGTGGGATTTCTAGAGATCCCATCCACTATACTGTAATATCTGGACGCTGCGGGTTTGACGCTGTATATACACACCTACAGTGGCTCCTCATCACGGCCACGTACCCAAACTCACCCGCAGCATGTCAATTTCTGTAGTGGACACGCTAGTCTCCGCTGCAGATTTTGACCGATTGAAGTGTCATTATATGCAGTGGATTCACATGTACCGACAGCAAAAGTGTGGCATCAGAACACCGCGTTTTGTACGCAACATAAATACGTTGTGTCCAAAGCGCAGCTGAGTGCTCATTGAGGGGTCGTCGCGGCTAACAAACCAGCTGTGAGATGTTATTTCATGGCCAGGGAAATGTTTGCCTATTGGCACCTTCCCAGGCTAAAAAAAACAACTGTCGCATAAATTACATGAATATAAATGCTAATGAAGATTGGGTGAATGGGACTAGCTGACACCCAGCTCTTTTGTTTGGTTATGTCAAGGTGTCAATCAGACCTTTTCATGACCAAACAAAGTAAAGAAACACACAGACACAGTGTAAACACTTTATTTGAAATACAACAGACACATTCTTTAATCATTTAAATGATATACTCACCCCAGTTCTTATGGTAATCCAAGTGCTTAAGCAATGTCCCACCAACTTTATTTAGCTCCAAAAATCATTCATTGATGCTCAAAAATGCTTCAAAAAACGCATGTAAAACACGTAAAAAACGCATGTAAATCCGCATACGTTTTTTTCTGCAAGGGAGAAGCAAAAATGCTCAGGAAATTTCTACTTCAATTCCTGAACGTGTGCACATACCCTTAGTCGTCGTTCTTACATATAGCATAAGGAACAGAAAGCATTAATGCATCACTAAGTTGTATATTAATTGTTACTAGTCAAAGCTGACATTAATAGTTAATATCGGACCTCAATAGAGGTGTAGCAGTACCCCTTAGTATTTTGGAGGGATTTTTTTTCCCCGTATAACAATTTACTATACATCTTAAGTTTCCGTGTATATTCACATCCTTGGCTTTGTGTCTTCTGGTGTTTTCTACTCAGCTTCTCTGCCTCTGATCTTACATACATTGTTGTGCCAGTACTTGTTGATCCATGTGACATTTGACAAGTCCCTCTCTGCTCTCTGCCATAGCCTTTGTCTATGTTACCCTGACCTTCGGTTTAGAGAATCAACCTCACCAGGTGACGCCTTAACAGAATACTCTGTTAGACCATGAATTCCAGAGGTGCAACAGCTGAATGACTTATCTGAACTAATTATGCAACTTGTTGTGAGCCAACTGAAAATTGTCAATGCTACAGTTGAAACCAGAAGTTTACATACACTATATAAAAAGAAACATATGTATGTTTTTCTCAATATCTGACATGAAATCAGAATAAACCTTTCCCGCTTTAGGTCAATTAGGATTACCATCATTTTTAATATTTGCCAAATGCCAGAATAATGAGACAGAGAGAATGTTTTAAGGCATTTTTAATACTTACTGCAAAGTCAAAAGTTTATATACATTTCATTAGCATTTGGTACCATTGCCCTTAAACTGAATGACTTGGGTCAAACGTTTGGGATATCCCTCCACAAGCTTCTTACAATAGTTGGTGGGAATTTGGGCCCATTCCTCCTGACAAAACTGGTGTAAGTGATCCAGGTTTGTAGGTCACCTTTCTCGCACCTGCCTTGTCAGATTTGCCCATAAATTTTCAATAGGATTGAGATCAGGGCTTTGTGATGGCCACTTCAAAACATTGACTTTGCTATCCTTAAGCCACTTTGTTACCATTTTGGCAGTATGTTTCGGGTTATTGTCCATTTGGAAGAACCATTTCCGCCCAAGCTTTAACTTCTTGGCTGATGTCTTGAGATGTTGCTTCAGTATTGCCACATAATCTTCTTTTCTCATGATGCCATCTATTTTGTGAAGCGCGCCAGTCCCTGCTGCAGCAAAATAACCCCACAATATGAAGCTGCCACCCCCGTGTTTCACAGTTGGGATGGTGTTCTTAGGCTTCCAAGCTTCTCCCTTTTTCCTCGTTACAATGGTCATTATGCCCAAAGAGTTCAATTTTAGTTTCATCAGACCAGAGGACATGTCTCCAACAATTTCAAACATTAATCTGACTTTTTATGTTTCTTTTGGAGTAATGGCTTCTTCCTGGCAGAGTGGCCTTTCAGCCCATGTTGATACAATACTCGTTTCACTGTGGTTAGTGAGTGACCAGCTTCCGCCATCATCTTCACAAGGTCTTTGTCTTTTGCGCTTGGGTTGATGCACATGTCGGACCAAAGCACGTTCATCTCTGGGACACAGAACCCGTCTTCTTCCTGAGCGGTATGGCTGGACATTCCCATCTTGTTTGTGCTTGCGTATAATTGTTTTTACAGATGAACGAGGCACCTTCAGGTATCTTGAAATTGTACCCTAGTATGAGCCAGACTTGTGCAAGTCCACAATTTTCTTCCTGATATCTTGGCTGATTTCTTTAGACTTTCCCATGATGCTATACAAAGAAGCAGTGTGTTTCAGGTGTGCATTAAAATACATCCTCAGGTGTGGCTGCAATTAACTCAGATGTTGCCAAAAAACCTATCAAAAGCTTTCAAACACACAACATCATAATATGGCCAGTTCAGAATTGTTTAAAGGCATAGTTATCTAAGGCTATGTTCCCACATGAAAGTGATAAGAAACCTTGCGGTAACCTGATATTCAGCTCACCCACGGACCGAGGATCTCCTCTGCATGGACAGTCTTGTAGTATTACAAGGAACAATGAAGAGAAAAGGAAGGTACATCCAGCACTAGGTCCTTGTAAAAAAAATTCTTCTTTATTGCAAATCCATAAAAACTCCAGACATAGAGTAATCACATACACGTTTCAGACGGTTACGTCCTTAGTCATTGCATATAATGCATATGTTTCCACATGTTGTGTTTTTTTTCTTTTTTTCAGAAATCTGCAGCAAAACTGATCTCTGGCAGGAAATCAGCTGCATCAAATCAGCAGGTTTTGCTGCATTTTTTATGCATTTTTTCAGCGTTTTTTTCACTGTCCTTCTGTCTCTATTTATGCATGTACATAAAGTTCTGTGAAAAAAAAGAACCCCATTCTATTTTGCCATCAAAAACACTGAAAAAACGCTGAAAAAATTTACCTGTATATTTTGGTGCGTTTTTTCAGCGTTTTTTTTCACCGCTCATTACTTCCTATGGGTGAAAAAACGTAGAAAAAACGCTGAAAGAAGTGACATGCTCTATTTTCCAAAAACCTAACCAAGCCAACGCAGCAAAAACAAAAGAAACAAGATGTGTGAACAGAGAATTTTTGTTTCTGACAGACTGGTACTGCAAAACGCAGCTGAAAATTTGCATAAAAATCTGCAGCAAAATATGCTGAAAAACCCAACGTGTGGGAACATAACCTAAGTGTATGTAAACTTTTGACTTTGCAGTAAGTAATAAAAATGCCTTAAAACATTCTCTCTTTCTCATTATTCTGGCATTTGGCAAATATTAAAAATTCTAGTAATCCTTATTGACTTAAAACGGGCACGGTTTATTCTGATTTCATGTCAGATATTAAGAAAAACATGCAGATGTGTCTTTTTATATAGTGTATGTAAACTTCTGGTTTCAACTACGTGTGTAACCTCTCAGCTCTGTGTAAAAAAAACGGGTTGTTAGAGCAAAAGTAGATTTCTTTTGCCTAATAAAACTTCTTGGGGAACACTTCACAATTGGCTAATTATGCCTGTTTTGATGGAGATGCCTCGGCTTTGTGAATCATAGCACCATACACCTTGAACTTTGTCCCCAACACTTTTTTTTCTCATTGATGGAAATTGTAATATATTTTTTCTTTGTTATCTGGAGACACTTTTGCTTGGGCAACTCTATTATGGCAAAGGAATGATCCTACGAAGCATTCTCTACCATTCTTTCTGATTGTCTTCCATAGAGTGTTTAATGAACATGGTTGTGTTCACTCAACTGCTCATTCCATACTCTTGTTTAGAGAAGAGACTATGTGGGACATTATGCCATACAATTGCCTGCTGAATTGGCCTGGAAAATGATGGTCTCCTGACTATCTTCTATGCGAGCCTATCCAGATTGGTAAAGAATGAATTCTATGGTAAGTATTATCCATCTTCCCTTTATGATCTAATTTCTCTTGCCATCCTAGTGGAACATTTTAATGTAGACGCCATGGTAGAAAGCACAAGATTTTTGTGTCGTACTGTACATTCTACAGCTTGTTCAAAATCTCCTCTTAGAGAGGATGTATAGGAAGTATTGCAAATTAGTTGGAAGAAATTGTCTTTGACCAGAAGATCCCATTGCCTTACTGAAGGACTTTGCCTTTATTGTGGGGAAAAGAGTCATTCTTGCATAGACTGTTCCAAATTCAAGGCCGAACAGGGAAATTTCAGTTCTCATGAGAGGGAGGAGGGATCACCTTAGGGTTAACACAATCCTCCACTAAAGATAAACTTATGGAGCCTTTGTCTATTTTCTATAGTTCCTCTGTGTTTACAGGACAAGCCTTTATTGAATTCAGAGCTGCAAAGAACTTTATTGACTTCTCACTAGCCAGAAGGCATTGGTCTCAAAGACCCAAGATTCCTGGCTTTGCAAATTATTACCACAAGGCTGTTCTTCCTTGAACTGGATGCCACTGCTATTGATGTAGGAGTAGTTCTTGGACTGGCCGTTGGATCTGCTGACATGAGCGTGACAGCTGCATAGAAATACATGCTGTCACACTCCGGTCAGGAGAGGCGACGGCCAGTCAAGGATTGCGATCTTCGGGCGAGTAATACGGCTGTCTGACTGAATCACTGACGCTAACGCAGATGGGTGGGCGGGATTATGGGCGGGAGAAGGGGAGAATATTCATTTCACGTTTACATACGCTTGACTAGCTGCCACGCGACTATACATTTTCCAGGGCTTACAGCAACACAATAGGGCAACGTACAGCAATAAAAGTTACATATCCTAAAAGAGCTGCCCGAGACCTATTCCAAAGTACTATTAGGATGGTATGCAAAAATGACCTGACAGATTCCTTTTAACATGTAATTGAACCTGAATATATTCTTACTTCTATCTCTTCTTCTAATTCTTCGCCTTAAAGAAGTTGTCCACTACTTGGACAACACCTTTTCATACCCCACGCTTGGCCCCCGATAAAATAAAAAAGCTTATACTCCTCTCCTGTGCCGGCGCCGTTCCAGTGGTGTCGGCACTCGCGGTCCCGGGGTTCTCATGCGGTTGTTGTGACACGTGAACCAGGCGCCCAATCAGCGCTGGCGTCACTGGCCCTGCCTTTGTACGAATTGAACATGAAATGGAAGTCAGAGATCAGCTGCAGCCCGGACATCTTCTTAATGTTCAATTACACAGAAGGCGGGGACAGTGACATTGGTGATGATTGGGCACCTGGCTTATGTGTCACAACAACCTCACGCGAGCCCAGAGATCGCGAGTGTCGACACAGCTGGAATGGCGCTGGCACGGGAGATGAATATAAGCTTTTTTATTTTATCTGGGCCAAACATTTAGATCAAGAAGGGGTAGTCCTGGTAGTGGACAACCACTTTAAGGACATTTTCTGTTCTCAAAAGTGTTAATAATATATAAATAAACAATAGAAACTAAAATTATAAATAATCCACAGGAAATTCTTATCTTGGACTCATTCTTTCCTCTGCTTCGGTCACACAGGTGTTAAACAAATTGAGGAACTCCTTTCTCATTTTTACAAGAGGCCAAAATGGAAAGAAAACAGAAAATTATTTTTGGCATCTTATTCTCAGTGAGCAGAGTTTAACCCTCTAGCCTCTTCCTGTACCATAAGAACCTTGGCCGAGATTTCTATAGATTTTGTGACAAATCTTTCTGAGGCACAGGATTTCCTTCTTCTCCAGAGGTTGCCCAAATGTTTTTCAAATAAATTATCTAATTCCACAGTCTTTCAACTTGTATAGTATCTGACCGTGGTGTGCAATTTGTTTAGAGGTTCTTGAGGGCATTCTACAAGAATCTAAACATCTCCTTAGACTTTTCCTCTGCCAATCACCTCAAAGTAATGGGCAAAATATGAGAATCAATCAGTCCATGGAACAATACCTAATTATTTTCTCCAATTTCCAATTGTCTGGATTTGTTTCCTTGGGCCGAATTTGTCCACAACTATTCAGTTTCAGAGTCTTCTTGGAAATTTCCCTTTGTCACAGTGACTGGTCAGGAACCATGTTTTCTTGCCAATTTTGTCAAAAAGTCAACTTTCTACTGTAACCACTGTGTCTCAGGACATTCATAACATCTGGACTAAGGTGCTAATGTGAAGAGAAGTGCTGATAGACACAGTCAACCTGTTTCCAACTATTTTCCTGGAGATAAGGTTTGGCCTTCTACCAAAAATATCCATTTAAAGATTTTATGCAAAAAACTGACCCATAAATTCATTGGTCCATTCCAGAATATTCAGCAGATCAATCTTGTCACTTTTTGTCTGTAATTTTCCTCCGATGCTAAAAATTCCCACTGTGTCCATATTTCCTTATTATGCCCACTGGTACTCAATAAATTTCCCTCTACTGTCAAAGCCGCTCCATCTTCTGCCTTGATACTGACAGAGTATGATCAACAAATTTTGGATTGTAAAAAGGTGTGTGGGAATCTTTTCTACTTAACAGACTGGAAGGTATATGGTCTCGCATAGACATGTTGGGTTCCAAACAGATTTTAATGCTCTAGGCCTACTCAGGAGATTTCATGCTAAGTATCTTCTCTCTACAGACTTTGCTGAGAGTGACCATAAAAGGGGAGTACTGTTACTCAGGCACCATCTCTTGGTTTCTTCCCCTAGAACCAAATTCCTTTGAGGAATTCCATTGAGGGTTACTGTCATAACCCAGCAACTTCCTTTTATTTGTATTCAGTAAGCAGGCACTCAGGTTCCTTGTGTACTTCAGGAGTTTGCCTCGCTATCCACTTTACTCAGCTGCTTAATCATCTCTTCAGTGAGATCCTCCTTCTTTATTATCTATCTACATTTATTTCCAAGCTCAAATCAGCAATTATCCAATTGTCTCCTGTAAAGCCCCCGTCTCACATAGCGAGATCGCTAGCGAGATCGCTGCTGTGTCACGGTTTTGGTGACGCAACAGCGACCTCACCAGCGATGTCGCTATGTGTGACACTTTGCAACGATCAGGCCCCTGCTGTGAGGTCGCTGATTGCTGCAAAGTGTCCTGGACCATTTTTTGGTCGTTGCTCTCCCGCTGGTCAGCACACATCGCTGTGTGTGACCAGCGGGAGCAGCGATCAGGCTGGTAACCATGATAAACATCGGGTTACTAGGGGCACACGCGCACCTAGTAACCTGTTGTTTATCATGGTTGCGAGCCTGCTAAAGTGAGCGGTAACCTCCCGCTCACCGTAGCAGAGTGGTAACCATGATAAACAACGGGTTACTAGGAGCACGTGTGCCCCTAGTAACCCGATGTTTACCATAGTTACCAGCCTGCTCCTGCTTCAGCAGGCTTGTAACCAGGAGAAGATTCTTTCCACGATGTCGCTGCTCCCCTGATTGTTGGTGAGCCTGCCTGTTTGACAGCTCACCAACGACCACATAGCGATGCAGCAACGATCCCTGATAGGTCGTATCGTTGTCGGGATCGTTGCAGCGTCGCTAAGTGTGACGGGGCCTTAAGTTAGAGCAGTCCAAACAACTTTGCTGCAACAGTGTGTAATCTTCTCTGCAAGCAAGTATATAGTTTTCCTGTTCATCACTGATGTCTTTCTGTAAACCATTTCACTGTTTATTGCATATGTATCTGCCATTGACCATTTGTCAACCAATAGCATACAACAATGCCATTAACCAATTGTTGGCTGCAAGTCCTGGACTAACTATATATCTTTAGTTATTGAGTATTTCCACATTTCTGGCTTTGTGGCTTTTGTGTTTTCAGCTTTGCTTATCTGCTTGTTATCCTACATGCACTCTGTCGAGGCTTGGAAATCTACATGTCATCTGGCAAATCCTGCTTTGCTGTGCTATCACCTTTGTTCCATGCTACTCACCATGACCTCAATCCACCTCACCAGTTGAGCCCTTAACAATCACATACTGTTACTTCATTGACATTCTATAGTTCAAGAAAGCATTATGTAGGAAGGAGGTAGTAATGTCTCTGACAATCCCCATTATAGTCTCAATACAACCACAGGTGTTTTGGTAGTCTGACCCCCACTGATCATAAAATGATGGTATATCATAGTGATATGCCTTCAGTTTATGAGATTGGAATAAGTCTTTAAATGGATAGTTTGATAGGAAACGTCATAAAAAATGAGTAAACCACCATTACAATATTATTTTTGGTCTCTAATAGTGATGAGTGAGCATGCTCGTTACTCGAGATTTACAAGGATGCTCGCGTGTTTTCCGAATATCTTCGGGGTGCTCAAATGTTATGCTTTTGTCACTCCGTGCTCATGATTTGTGACTGTTTGACAGCTTTAATACATGTGAGGAATGCCTGTTTCTTAGGCATTCCTCACATGTATTAAAGCTGTCAAACAGTCGCAAATCATGAGCACAGAGTGACGAAAACATATCACCCGAGCACGCTGAAGATACTCGGCGAGCACCCAAGCATGCTCGCTGAAAGGATTAACAGTGCATACTCACTTATCACTAGTCTCTAACATTTGCAGAAATACAGAAGTGAAACAACTTTGCTTCAAGTATGTGATGCTAATTCAAGCTCACCCAAGGCAAGTAACAGGTGTGGGCAATATTAAAATAACACCTGAAACCAGATAAAAAGGGAAGTTGACTCAATCTTTGCATTGTGTGTCTGTGTTTGCCACATTAAGCATGGAGAATAGAAAGAGGAGAAGAGAACTGCCTGAGAACTTGAAAACCAAAATTGTTGAAAAATATCTTAAAAGATCTTCATTGAGCGGTGTGCATGGTGTGCAACATAATCAAGAAGTTAACAACCCATGACACTGTAGCTAATCTCCCTGGATGTGGACAGCAGAGAAAAATTAATGAAAGGTTGGAATGCAGAATAATTCGGATAGTGGATAAGCCACCCCAATCATGTTCCAAAGAAATTCAAACTGTCCTGAAGGCTCAGGGTTAATCAGTGTCTGTCGACATTTGAATGAAATGAATCGCTATGGCAGTAGACCCAGGAGGACCCACTGCTGACACAGAGACATAAGAAAGCTAGACTGCAGTTTGCCAAAATGTATGTGAGTAAGCCAAAAGCCTTATGGGAAAACATCTTGTGGACAGATGAGACCAAGATATAGTTTTTTGGTAAAGCACATCATTCTACTGTTTACCAAAAATGGAATGAGGCTTACAAAGAAAAGAACATAGTACCTACAGTCATAGTCCCTACAGTCATAGTACCTACAGTCAAAGATGTTTATGGGTTGTTTTGCTGCCTCTGACTGTGTGCAAGGCATCAGGAAATCTGAAGAGTACCAAAGAATTTTGGGTCGCAATGTGGTGCCCAGTGTCAGAAAGCTGGGTTTGTTGACCTAGGTAATGGGTCTTCCAACAGGACAATGATCCCAAACATACTTCAAGAAGCACCCATAAATGGATGGAAACAAAGCGCTGGAAAGTTCTGAAGTGGCTAGCCATGAGTCCGAATCTAAATCCCATTGAACACCTGTGGTGATGTCTTAAAATTGCTATTGGGAGAAGGCACAATTCAAATATGAGACACCTTGAACAGTTTGCAAAAGAAGAGTGGTCCAAAATTCCAATTGCGAGGTGTAAGAAGCTTGTTGATAGTTATAGGAAGCAATTGATTGCAGTTATTTATTCCAAAGGGTGTGCAACCAAATATTAAATTGAGGGTACCAACAATTTTGTGCTGCCCATTTTGGGAGTTTTGTGTGAAATTATGTCCAATTATGTCCTTTTTTTCTCTGTTGTTTTGTGTTGTTCCAATACACAGAAAGGAAATATACATGTGTATAACAAAACAAGTGTAATTGCAATACTTTTCTGGGAGAAATACTTCATTTTGTGGAATAATTCCAAGGGCGCCAATAATTTTTGGCCATGACTATATCTAAGATATACATGTATTTTTCAGTAAAATACCACTTTGTCAAATTTTAGCTACTGGTTTAAGTACCTCACTGTTTTGGCAACATTGCCAATTACAAAATAGATATGGGGCAGACTGACACTTTCCTCTAGGTGAGCATCATGTGAAAGACTGACCGATCATGTTGAATTTAAAAACATGTACGATAAGCGGATGCCAGAGGTGTCTGCCAGTTGTTCATTCCCTCTGCTCAAAAATAACATGACTTAAATTTAACTGTCCAGGTTAGATTCCCTTTTACATTCTGAGGTACCTCTCTCATTTAGCCCTGACACCAAACACTGTGTTTGCACTTTTTTTTTTAAATCCAAGGTCAAATTAAACTGGAATGACAAATTGAAGAGTGCAATCACTTTCCGAGATTAAATGTCAGGACATGCAAACACAGATTGTTCTATCAACTAGACTATGGACATTTTCTCAGGTTAGCCTTGGAGACTGTTCAAGATAACCAGAGATCTTAATTGGTTCTCCTGGTTTAGATTACAGATTCAGAATAAATAGAAGAGAAAGTGTTTTTTTGTTGAGTTTTATTAGATTGTGATCACTTACAATTATAAATATAATCAATTGTGCTCCTATGTTCCTGCTGGTAAAGATCAATTAATGAGAGATGAGCGGAGGATCAAGTTTGAATCGAATTTCCAGAAATTTCTCGATTTCATACCATTTCAAACATTTTTATATTTTGTGGTTCGCAAAAAAAATCAAAATTTGCCTGGCGCCATTTTTCACACTGCTGAAGCATCAGAGAGCAGACAAATGTAATTTTACATTGTAGCATGCCGTTTCCCATAATGCCGTATAACTATGTCATCTTATGAATTATCAAAACTTGTATTGGGGGGTCAGTACTTGGGCCATCAGTGATCAGCACAATTTGTACTGCATAGTAGTTTTCCATCTCTAAAGTCACTGGGTAAGTTTCTCTCTTCTGTAGCGTGTCACTTGGGGTTCTCTCTGTTTCTTACTTCTGTTAAGTGTAAGTGTCTTATGCCCAGTAGGGTCCTTGCTGTCCTGTAGAGTTTACGATTTTATGGTCAGCGGGGTCCTCCCTCTCTCATCTGTAAAGTCTAAGCTCTTACGGTCAGCAAAGTTCTCTCTTCTCCCCTACGTGTATTTTACGAGCAATTACTAGCTTTTTACTATTGAAATCCACGCAAATTAAATTAGCCGTGAATCAAATTTTTTAGGAAATTTCAGCAAATTCAAATTTCAAACAATCCGCTCATCTCTACAATGAATACCCAAACACATGATAAGGACATGTAATTGCTTTTTCACCTTGCTCTTCCAGAACAACTGCCCTTACACAATATGGGGAACCACCCTTATTTTTATTACTGATCTACTATATGACTAAGCCAGATGGCATAAAACTATGCACAACTGCAGAACAGAAATAATATGCGACTAGCGCTGTCCAGGCTCAGTTACATCCACTCAGTCACACTGTTTGGAGATGTCTTTGATGTATGAAAAAACCCTCTCAAGATAATGAAATGCTGAAGCAGCTGGCTAATGGCTGGGAAAGTGCAAACCCTGCATTGAACTGAATGTAGAACACTCAGCACTCAGCCAATGTACAGTAGGTCTCCAGAGAAAGAAAGGAGGAACACAGTGGCTTGTCCTTTAGTAGACGCCACAGTGAAAGCTGCCATATTTAGAACTGCATTACACAGTAAGGAGGACAACAGAGATGGCTAGTATTACAAGCCCTAATAGCTCCTGTACAGAATCATTATTAAAATAAGACATACAAAATAGGATAGTAGTACATACAGGTGCATCTCACTAAATTAGAATATCATCAAAAAGTTAATTTATTTCAGTTCTTCAATACAAAAAGTGAAAGTCATATTATATAGAGTCATTACAAACAGAGTGATCTATTTCAAGTGTTTCTGTAAATGTTGATGATTATGGCTTACAGCAAATGAAAACACAAAAGTCATTATCTCAGTACATTAGAATAATTAACAAAAAACAACTGCAAAGGCTTCCTAAAGGGTTTAAAAAAGGTCCCCTGACAGATGTCCAGAAGGCCGTCATTGACACACTCCACAAGGTCCCAGAGTTCCAATTTTCATTTGGAAATCAAGGTTCCAGAGTCTGGAGGAAGAGCGGAGAGGCCACAATCCAAGCTGCTTGAGGTCTAGTGTGAAGTTTCCACAATCAGTGATGGTTTGCGGAGCCATGTCATCTGCTGGTGTAGGTCCACTGTGTTTTATCAAGACCAAAGTCAGCGCAGCCGTCTACCAGGAAATTTTAGAGCACTTCATGCTTCCCTCTGCCGACAAACTTTTTGGAGATGGAAATTTCATTCTCCAGCAGGACTTGGCACCTGTCCACACTGCCAAAAGTACCAATACCTGGTTTAAAAACAACAGTATCACTGTGCTTGATTGGCCAGCAAACTCACCTGACCTTAACTCCATAGAGAATCAATGGGGTATTGTCAAGAGGAAGATGAGAGACACCAGACCCAACAATGCAGATGAGCTGAAGGCTGCTATCAAAGCAACCTGGGCTTCCATAACACCTCAGCAGTGCCACAGGCTGATCGCCTCCATGCCACGCCACATTGATGGAGTAATTGATGCGAAAGGATCACCGACCAAGTATTGAGTGCATTTACTGAACATACATTTCAGTAGGCCAACATTTTGGATTTTAAAAACATTTTTCTAGCTGTTGTTATACAGTATTCTAATTTACTGAGATAATGACTTTTGTGTTTTCATTGGCTGTAAGCCATAATCAACATTAACAGAAATAAACACTTGAAATAGATCACTCTGTAATGACTCTGTATAATATATGAGTTTCACTTTTTGTATTGAAGAATGGAAATAAATTAACTTTTTGATGATATTCTAATTTAGTGAGATGCACCTGTATTTGTAACTAAAATAGCTACCTAGTCCCATCCATTCATAACTTACCTAAAATGTGAACTGAAAGAGATTTCATGACACTCTTTCCAACAGGATGTGTGGAAAGATAGATTACTCTATGTGACCAGTAGTGTTGAGCGATACCTTCCGATATCAGGAAATATCGTATCGGATTGGATCGGACCGATACTCAAAAAGTATCGGATATCGCCGATTCCGATACCGGAAACCAATGCAAGTCAATGGGACAGAAATATCGGAATGAAAATAAACCCTTTCTTTCCTTGTAGGTTAATTCTACATGAAGTAAAACAACTAAGAATAATGTAGAATGTATTATGCGAAAAGCCGGCAATTCATCAGCGGCATACACCGGTACCCGACAATTTACAACAGAAAGAATAGAGCTTCACACATAGATTAGATAGATAGAAACATGTCAGTCACATATATATGAAGTACAGTGACAGTGTTGCTTACTGTACTTGTCATTTAGTGTAAAGGATTTATTTAAAAAAATAATAGTGTTTTAATGCACCGTCTCTTTAAGAAAGCCGGCCGGCAATTCAGCATCTGTACCCGACAATTTAGAATAGAAGGAATAGAGAATCATACATAGATTAGATAGATAGAAACATGTCAGTCACATATATATGAAGTACAGTGACAGTGTTGCTTACTGTACTTGTCATTTAGTGTTAAAATAAAGGATTTATTTAAAAAAAAATTGGCGTGGGGTTCCCCTTAATTTTAGTCTCTAGCGGAGGTTAAGCAGACGGCTGGGGCAGATGTTTGAAGCCTGGGAAGGGGGTAATACCCACGGAGCTTCCCAGGCTACTAATATCAGCCCCCAGCGGAATACTTAGCCTTTACTAGCTATTAAAATGGGGGACCCCCCCAAAAAAATGACGTGGGGTTCCCCCTAATTTAATAGCTAGCAAAGGCTAGGCAGACAGCTGGGGGCTGATATTAATAGCCCAGGAAGGGTGCCATGAATATTGGCCCCCTCCCAGGCTAGAAACACCAGCCGTCAGCCGCCCCAGAAATGGCGCATCCATAGGATGCGCCAATTCTGGCACTTAGCCTCGCTCTTTCCACTGCCCTGTAGCGGTGGCAGTGGGGTAATAGGGCTGGGGTTGATGTCAGCTTATAATGCCAGCTGACATCAAGCCCAGGTTAGTAATGGAGAGGCGTCTATAAGACACCCCCATTACTAACCCCATAGTCAAAGTTAAAAAAAAAAACACAATCACCCAGAATAAAGTCCTTTAATTGAAATAAACACACAATTCTTTATTGTTCTAAATTAAACCATACTTACCGTCACGCCCATTCCAGCTGAAGCCAATGATCTCCTGCAATAAAAGAAAAATAATAAAGCAACCTCATCCTTACCTTTCCATGGTTCCCACGATGGCTCCAGCTCTGCTACATCGAGATGACAGGCTGGACCGCAGGAGAAAGCTGCCATCCAGTCTGTCATCCCGCAGACACTGAGAAGCGCAGGCATGCTTGCGCTCCTCAGTGTCTCTCTGTGACGGCATCCAGATGAGCCGACAATGAACTCAGCTCACCTCATGCACGTCACTGACAGCGTGGGAGAATTCTCCTGCACTCAGCGCTTCAGCGTGAGAATTTTCCCACGCTGTCAGTGTTGTGCATGAGGTGAGGTCATGTCCAATGAACTCAGCTCACCTCATGCACGTCACTGACAGCGTGGGAGAATTCTCACGCTGAAGCGCTGAGTGCAGGAGAATTTTCCCACGCTGTCAGTGACGTGCATGAGGTGAGCCGAGTTCATTGGACACGACCTCACCTCATGCACGTCACTGACAGCCTGGGAAAATTCTCCTGCACTCAGCGCTTCAGCGTGAGAATTTTCCCACGCTGTCAGTGACGTGCATGAGGTGAGCTGAGTTCATTGGACATGAACTCGGCTCATCTGGATGACGTCACAGAGAGACACTGAGGAGCGCAAGCATGCCTGTGCTTCTCAGTGTGTGCGCGATGACAGGCTGGATGGCAGCGTTCTACTGCGGTCCAGCCTGTCATCTCGATGTAGCAGAGCTGAAGCTGTCGTGGGATCCATGGGAAGGTAAGGATGAGGTTGGTTTATTATTTTTCTTTTATTGCAGGAGATCGTTGGCTTCAGCTGGAATGGGCGTGATGGTAAGTATGGTTTAATTTAGAACAATAAAGAATTGTGTGTTTATTTCAATTAAAGGACTTTATTCTGGGTGTTGTGTTTTTTTTAAATACTTTACTAGAAATTCATGGTGGTCATGTCTAATATTGGCGTGACCCCATGAATTTCGGGCTTAGGGCCAGCTGATAATGCCAAGCTGGCCTTAACCCCTAAATTACCCAGTGAGCCACCGCACCAGGGCCCTGGATGAGTTGGGTACAGCGCCAGAAGATGGCGCTTCTATGAACGCGCCATTTTCCGGGGCGGCTGCGGACTGCAATTTGCAGTGGGTGGGGCCCAGAAAGCTTGGGCCTCCCTACGCTGCAGATTCCAGCCCCCAGCTGCCTAGTTGTACCTGGCTGGACACAAAAATAGGGCGAAGCTCCTACTTATTTTTTTTTTTAATTATTTCATGAAATTCATGAAATAATTAAGAAAAAAAGGGCTTCCCTATATTGCTGTGTCAGGCCAGGTACAAATAGGCAGCTGGTGGTTGGGGGCAGTCCGTTCCTGCCTGCTGTACCTGGCTGGACACAAATATAGTGCGAAGCCCCACGTCAATTTTTTTTTAATTATTTCATGAATTTCCTGAAATAATTAAAAAAAAATTGACGTGGGGCTTCGCACTATATTTGTGTCTAGCCAGGTACAGCAGGCAGGAACGGGCTGCCCCCAACCACCAGCTGCCTATTTGTACCTGGCCGGACACAACAATATCGGGAAGCCCTTTTTTAAAAAAAATATTTCATGAAATAATTCAAAAAAAAAATACGTGGGGCTTCTCCCTATTTTTGTGTCCAGCCAGGTACAACTAGGCAGCTGGGGGATGGAATCTGCAGCGCAGGGAGACCCAAGCTTTCTGGGCCTCCCCCCCACTGCAAATTGCAGTCCGCAGCCACCCCAGAAAATGGCGCGTTCATAGAAGCTGGATGCTGTACCTGGCTGGCATACAAAAATATGGCAAAGCCCACGTCAAAATTTTTGGGAAAAATTAATTTAAAAAAAATAATAATTTAGGGACTGCATCTTTATTAACTCCTCAAATGTCATTTAGTGTTAAAATAAAGGATTTATTTAAAAAAAAAATTGGCGTGGGATGCCCCATAATTTTAGTCTCTAGCGGAGGTTAAGCCGACGGCTGGGGTAGATGTTTGAAGCCTGGGAAGGGGGTAATACCCACGGAGCTTCCCAGACTACTAATATCAGCCCCCAGCTGAATACCTAGCCTTTACTAGCTATTAAAATGGGGGACCACCCAAAAAAAATGACGTGGGGTCCCCCCTATTTTAATAGCTAGAAAAGGCTAGGCAGACAGCTGGGGGCTGATATTAATAGCCCAGGAAGGGTGCCATGAATATTGGCCCCCTCCCAGGCTAGAAACACCAGCCGTCAGCCGCCCCAGAAATGGCACATCCATAGGATGCGCCAATTCTGGCACTTAGCCTCGCTCTTCCACGCTGCCCTGGTGCGGTGGCAGGGGGTAATGGGGCTGGGGTTCATGTCAGCGCCAGCTGCCATGAAGCCCAGGTTAGTAATGATGGGCGTCTATAAGACACCCCCATTACTAACCTACAAAGTGTTAAAAAGAAAACACACACTACACCCAGAAAAAAATAATTTATTTGAAATAAAACACACCATTTTATTTAATTCTTAGTTTACTAAAAAAAAATAGTTACCTGTCCACGTTCCTGCGCTGATCTCCCATGCACAGCTGTCACATCTGGAGATGGTGACAGCTGTGCATGGCTGCTGTAAGCTCACACTCCCGGCAGCGGGAGCCACTGACTGAGGTCACCGGAGTGCATTCAGGCAGCGCAGCTCCGGAGACCTCCTTTACGGCACTGCTGTACCGTGGGAATTTCTCACGATACAGCAGGGCCGTAAAGGAGCTGACCGGAGCAACGCTGCCTGAACTCCGGCGAACCCGCTTATGCAATGACGGGGCTGCTTTACGGCCCCATCATTCTAGCGGCGGCAGCGGTTCAGAGCGGTCACATTCTATGTGGCCGCTCTGAACTGGAGATCATCGTGGGACACTCGTGGACTACTACGGAGGGGTAAGGATAAGGTTGTGGTTTATTATTTTATATTTTATTACAGGACATCGATGGCTTCAGGGAATTAGGTGTCTAGGTGAGTATAGGTGTCGTTTTTTATTTTTTACTTTATTTTAGGTGGCGATCGGCGGGGACAGGTAATGTATAAACTAATTTATTGTAGGTAACCACTGGCCACCAATGACATGTATTTAAAATTTATTGGGGACACAGTAGGGCAATTTAAATAGCAGGATCAGGCTGATGGGAACTACTGCTCCCATCGAGCTGATCCTGCTGGCACGAGTGGACGGGGGACAGACATAGGCCGATGGGAGTAGTAGTGTCACATCGGCCTATGTCTGCCTGCACGCACACACCCCCAGACATCGCACAGACACCGCACACACCCGCAGACATCGCACAGACACCGCACACACTCGCAGACATCACACAGACACCGCACACACCCTCAGACACCGCACAGACACCGCACACACCCGCAGACACCGCACAGACACCCCACACACCGCGCACACCCGCACAGACACCCATACACACCAATCATGACCGGTCTGGGAGGTGAGGCTGACCTGTGCGGCCGTGGGAAAGTTCATGTGAGTTCATGCAATGCAGTCAAGCATGAACTCACATGAACCCTCTGAAGGCACCGCGGCGACTTCAAATGAACAGCTGATCAGCATCACCTGATACCTCAGCTGTTCATTTGAAATAACCGGCGGGAAAGCGCAGCACAGAACGGGAAAGCCGGCGGTGAAGTCTTTTCACTGCCGGCTTCCCCGCCCGGGTTCTTCGCTCCCCGCTCCTTGGTGCTGCGCTCCCCGCCCGGTCCTAACTTACGATCGGGATGGGAGGTGGCGAGGGGAGCGGAGGATCGGGGTGGGAGGCTGCGGGGAAGCAGTATGGGGCTGTGTGATTGTTTAAAAGCCGGCGGCTTTTTACCGCGCGCCGGCTTTTAAACAATCAGGAGAATTCTCCCACGCTGGGATGGCATTCTGATGACAGGCTGGATCTCAGCTGAGCGCTGCCATTCAGCTTGTCATCCTTCAGAGACACTGCAGAGCGCAGGCATTATGGGAACTTCCGATTCCGGTATTCGATATTGTAAAAGTATCGGAATTAAGTATCAGAATTCCGATACCGCGAATATCGGCCGATACCCGATATTTCAGTATCGGAATGCTCAACACTAGTGACCAGTTATTAATTGTATTTCCTGATGTTTATATCATGCCATCAAAGGCATTGTCTCATCTTATTAAATGGGTAAAGCTGCTTCTGCTAATAGCAGTAATAACAGTGCGATAATGCTGGTGGTCCGCACTGTCAATCTTCAGGAGTGGGTTGTCCTGCACTTACAGCTCTCTGTCTTCTCCAACCTCTTTCTCCTCCCACTGCCGGCCTCCTGTTTATGACTGTCAGGTTACTCTTCTCTGCCATCTACTTCCCAGTTCCAGATCTTTCCAGAAAAGACGGGTACTGCCCCAATTTAACACTATTGTTACAGATAATTGGCAACTATGCAGTATTTAGCTCAGTCATCTGAAAATCCTAAGTGATGTACAGGGTTTTTAATGATTACTTTTATAAAGATTTCCATTATTATGTCACTAACATAAATAATATGAAATATTATATTACACATAGCTTATCTATAATGGCTCACATGTTAATGATTGGACATTACGTGAATATTTCCAGATATATGACTGACACAAATGATTGGGCATAAGGACATAATACATTAATGAATCAATTCATAAGTTATGGCAACATAACATTGAATACTAGTGGTAACTGGACGTGCTACCATTCTGCTAGTGATAGATTACAGTCTGAATGCATTTGCGTGTCACTCTGTAACCTTAGTTTGATATCCTGTAAATTAATTTTAATCAGCAGTTGGCACGCTGCCCAAAGTCAAACATTTTCAGCAATCCTTTAATTATACGTGAAAGCAGAGGACATGTAGATGCATCTATTAAAATTGAAATTGAATGCATTTTTATCCCATTTTTATATCTAATATAATCTCAGGGAGGTTTTAAAAAGTTGTAGATTTATTCATTTTTAACTGAGATTTACAGTGGCTTACAAAACTATTTAACCCCCTGGTATTTTTTGTGTTTTGTTACCTCACAATCTGGGAGGGTTATCATCAGTTCATGTAAAGAACATGCGTAGAACTGTAAACATTTGGTTTTCTTTTTATTGTGAAGCAAACAACAAATAAGAGAAAATAACTTAAAACTTCTGTGTGCTTAACTATTCACCCCCCTAAAGTCAGTACTTTGCAGAGCCTCATTTTGCTGCATTTACAGCTGCAAGTCACTTTGAATAAGTTTCTATGAGGTTTACACATCTTGCCACTGGGATTTTTGCCCATTCCTCAAGGCAAATCTGCTCCAGCTCCTTCAAGTTAGATGGTTTCCTCTAGTGAACAGCAATCTTCAAGTCTGACCACAGATTCTCAATTGGATTAAGTTCTGGGCTTTGACTATGACGCGCCCCCTGGGCCAGTGTTGTTGGGGATACCCGGAGCCGGATCAGATGGGGGTTGTAGTCTCCGAGTGGCTGTGACCCGGTCCGTGCCCAGGGTGTCAAGCTCAGTGTGTGGCAGTCCTTATGATGTTACTAGATGTTCTTTTGTGTCGACTACGCCACCCGTTGAATTGCGGTCAATACGGCTGCCGCTGCAGCAGGGTCCACTGAGGCTGGTGATGTATGTGCAGCTCAGGTGGTATAACCCCCAACGGGAGGGGTATAGCCTCAGGGGGTCAGTTGCAGAGGATGGGGGTTGTGGTGGTGCAGCGGGGATGGAAATGAGACTCAGAGTCGGGCTGTGCAGTTCAGGGTTTGTTTACTTACTGCAGTTGTTCTGGTCACTCCGGCCTTAAGTGACCACCCGAGCCGTGCTGCGTCCACCAGGTCCTGGACTCGGCCAACCCCCAGGTGATTCTGGAGCGTGGTCCTGAGCTCCCTTTCTGTCCTGTCCTCTTCTCTGGCCTTCCCCACCAGGGATCCACCTATGTCCGGCTCCCTCGGGCCTCTTGGTGGTAAACCCTTGTCTCTGGGTTCCCTGACCCTATTCGTGGTCTGCCTTCCGGGTGGATTTAGTGGGTGATCGTGGCAGATCCTGCCCACGACCTCTGGTTCCTGGCTAAGGTGTGCTGTAGCCTCTGCCAGCTTGGGATCCGGTACCCTGTTGCCAACTCTTCACCCTCTGGTCTAATTTGGGCTCTTGGAGTTCCTTCTTTCTCCCCCTCTGGGTCTTTCTTTCTCCTCTCTCTCTCTAGGCCTTGGAGCTGCTCTTCTCCTCTGCTCTCTTCCTCTGCTCTGCTCTGACAAAAGACTGACAGACTGACTGACCCTGATCTAAGATGGTGCCCACCTTATATACTCCCTCTATGTGTGAGCTCAGGTGACCAGCACCCAATGAGCTCCTAGCTTTCCCCAGACTGCTCCCCCTATCTGCCCCTACACTACTGGGATGTTCCACCCCCCTCCCACTCCAGCCAGGAACAGACACTGTCGTACCTGCACATTTCTCTAGTGGGAGTACCATCGGTCTGTTCCTCGGAAATGGGATGTGTGTAGTGCATGCAGCTAACTGAGCTCAGTTCCACACTCCATCCTTACCCGGGAGTGGAATATCACACCTCTGGCTTGAGGTGTAATACCCCTGTAGCAGCCGAATCCTCAGGGTGCTACAACTAGGCCACCCCAAAACATTTACACATTCCACCTTAAACCACTCGAGTGTTGCTTTAGCGGTATGCTTTAGGCTATTGTCTAGTTGGAAGGTGAACCTACGTCCCATTCACAAATCACTAACAGACCGAAACAGGTTTTGCTCAAGAATTTCCTTGTATTTCGCACCTTGCCCTCGACATTTTTCCCTGCCCCTGCTGTCGAAAAACATTCCCTCAGCATGATGCTGCCACCATCATTTTTCACTGTGGAGATAGTTTTCTTGGGGTGAAAGCTGTGTTGGTTTGGCGCCAGACATTTACGTTGGTGACCAAAAAATTAATTTTTTTTGGTCAATTTTGGTCTCATCTGACCACAGGACCTTCCTCCATACATTTCGGGAGTCTCTCACATGTGTTTTGGCAAAATCAAACCAAGCTTTTACAATTTTTGTGTGTAAGTAAAGGCTTTTTTCTGCCCACTCTTCCATAAAGGCCACCTCTATGGAGTATACGGCTTATTGTGGTTGTATGGACAGATACTCCAGTCTCTGCTTGGCAACTCTGCAGCTCCTTCAGGTTTACCTTTGGTCTATGTGCTGCATCTCTGATTAATACTCTCCTTGCCCAGACTGAGAGTTTTGGTGGGCGGAACTCTCTTGGCAGGTTTGTTATGGTACCATGTTCTTTCCATTTGATGATAATGGATTTGATGGTGCTCCAGGGGATCATCAGAGATTGGGATATTTTTTATAACCCAACCCTGACTTGTACTTCTCAACAACTTTGTCCCTGACTTGTTTGGAGATCTCCTTGGTCTTCATGGTGTTGTTAGATTAGTGGTGCCTCTTGCTTAAAGGTGTGGCAGCCTCTATGGCCTTTCACAAAAGGTGTGTATATACTGACAGACCACGAGCCACTTAGATTGCACATAGGTGGACTTCCATTCACTAAGCATGTGACTTATGAAGATAATTGCTTGCACCAGAATTTTTCAAGGACTTCATAGCAAAAGGGGTGAATACATATGCACATGCCAATTTTTAGTTATTTGATCCCATAAATTAAATTTATGCCTATATTTTTCTCAATTCACTTCACCAACTTAGACTATTTAGTGCTGATGCATCACACACAAATCAGATTACAAAAATACGTAAACACAGGTTGTAATGTAACAAAATAAGTAAAACGCCAATGAGTGTGAATACTTTTGCAAGCCCCTGTAGCAGTACCTATAGTATCATCTTTATTAGTGGAATTGGGGGAAAAATCAACATTAACACATGACCTCTGAAATTTATGGTACTAAAATTGAGACAAATGAGTTTGAGGAATTTTATGATAACCTTGTTTATAATGGCCCATATATGTATGTAAACCTTCTAGTAAAAAGAAACACAGAGATGTGCAGATTGTTACAGAAAATGTTCAGCTATTATTAATTTTCTTTTCCTACTTGCAAGAGGTTTTCATCACTCTCTTTTTTGGTACCACGTGGCATTCAAGAATGCAATTGAATGCTAAGTTTGTCTTTATGATCTAAGCTGTAAGGCCTTATATTTCTAATATCCTTTCAGTCTTCGTCCTGTCAAGTTATATTATGATTGAAATTTTTTGGGCTTCATTGTAAAAGGTTTAATAAAAACATTCCACAAAAAAAGAAATATTCATTTAAATGCCTTAACAGATAGGTTCAATATAGAGAAGAAAAATGTGTGTAACAAAACTTATTAAAGAGGATGTCCAGGACAGCCACTGATAACCGATCCATAGGATCCATAGGATGGGATATCAATATCAGATCACTGGGGGAATGATAATCCATTTTATCTGCTTTGGTGGAGGCTGTATAGATACATTGTACTGCAGATCATCGCTCTTTCACTTGAATAGGAGCTGATCTGCAGTTTCTGGCAGCAGCCACTAAATAGTGTACAGACTATCAATAAGTTATTGATGAACTATCCTATGGATCTATGGATATGCTGCAGATAGCATTCATTTAGTCATCAGTGTACAGAAACTATCCCTGTTATGTTACCCATTCAGCCAGCTAAGGCTTGTAGCTTATATTTATAACTAGAATTAAAATGGATAAAGGAAATGGAAAAAAAGTGGAAAATGAACTGTTAGAAACAGTTGAAATAATTGAGGATTTATATGCAGCACATAATTTCTTTCCTGGAAGAGGGAGTGGTACCGTTGGCAATTACTTATAGGCGGGGAACTTTGTTTTTTTTGCCAGTGTTAGTTCTTTGTGACCTTCGGCAGTGCGCGTCATGTCCTCGCAGACAGAAAATTTACTGTGTGTATTGACCTGCTAGTTCATAGTGTTTTTTCATATGCTGTTAATTATAAACTGTAGAAAATGTGTCTTTCTATGGCACGGGAATCATAAATGTCACCTACATATTCATATCGTAAATCCAGTTATTGCGACAAATCAAATGTGGACATAAGACCTGTGCCCAAGGTAAGCATACATACAAGGTGCATGTACTCATCACTTGCCTTTGGCTCTATACTTCGAAGTTATGGGCACTCGTCTTGCGACCACATAGTATAACCATATAGCTTAGTATTGAATGGTATTTCTGTAATATGACAACTTGATGTAGATATATAAAAGTCACGCTAAAAAGACACCATATGCTTGCCTACTAAGGTGAAGAACTATGGTGGACACGCTGACTCCATACGCCTTTATGTGTGCCGTATTATGGCTTTGTACAATTTGGAGCTTGTGCAAAGCCACGATACAACAGTTTCTGGTGGTGTCACATATTTGTAATAGTTTCCATTTAGAAACTACAATGCTTAAAAATACAGTGGGTACGGAAAGTATTCCCCCTTTACATTTACAGTAGACCCCTTTACATTTTTCACTCTTTGTTTCATTGCAGCCATTTAGTTAATTCTAAAAAGTTCATTTTTTTCTCATTAAAGTACACTCTGCACCCCATCAATGACAGAAATGTAGATATTTTTGCTAATTTATTAAAAAAGAAAAATTGAACTATCACATGGTCGTAAGTATTCAGACCCTTTGCTCAGTATTGAGTAGAAGCACCCTTTTGAGCTAATACAGCCATGAGTCTTCTTGGGAATGATGCAACAAGTTTTTCACACCTGGATTTGGGGATCCTCTGCCATTCTTCCTTGCAGATCCTCTCCAGTTCCCTCAGGTTGGATGGTGAACGTTGGTGGACAGCCATTTTCAGGTCTCTCCAGAGATGCTCAATTGGGTTTAGGTCAGGGCTCTGGCTGGGCCAGTCAAGAATGGTCACAGAGTTGTTCTGAAGCCACTCCTTTGTTATTTTAGCTGGGTGCTAAGGGTCATTGTCTTGTTGAAATGTGAACCATCGGCCAATTCTGGGGTCCAGAGCACTCTGGAAGAGGTTTTCATCCAGGATAGCTCTGAACTTCGCCGCATTCATGTTTCCTTCAATCGCAATTAATCTTCCTGTCCCTGCAGCTGAAAAACATCCCCCATAGCGTGATGTTGCCACCACCATGTTTCACTGTTGGGATTGTATTGGGTAGGTGATGAGCAGTGCCTGGTTTTCTCCACACATACTGCTTAGAATTATCACCAAAAAGTTCTATCTTCGTCTCATCAGACCAGAGAATTTTATTTCTTATAGTCTGGGAGTCCTTCATGTGTTTTTGAGCAAACTCTATGCAGGCTTTCATATGTCTTGCACTGAGGAGAGGCTTCCGTCGGGCCACTCTGCCATAAAGGCCCGACTGGTGGAGGGCTGCAGTGATAGTTAACTTTGTGGATCTTTCTCCCATCTCCCTACTGCATCTCTAGAGCTCAGCCACAGTGATCTTGGGGTTCTTCTTTACCTCTCTCACCATGGCTCTTCTCCCACGATTGCTCAGTTTGGCTGGACAGCCAGGTCTAGGAAGACTTTTGGTGGTCCCAAACTTCTTCCATTTAAGGATTATGGAGGCCACTATGCTCTTAGGAACCTTGAGTAATGCAGAAATTCTTTTGTGACCTTGGCCAGATCTGTACCTTGCCACAATTCTGTCTCTGAGCTTCTTGGGCAGTTCCTTTGAGCTCATGATTCTCATTTGGTCTGACATGCACTGTGAGCTGTGAGGTCTTATATAGACAGGTGTGTGCCTTTCCAAATCAAGTCTTATCAGTTTAATTAAACACAGCTGGACTCCAATGAAGGAGTAGAACCATCTCAAGGAGGATAATATGGAAATGGACAGCATGTGACTTTAATATGAGTGTCTGAGCAAAGGGTTTGAATACTTATGACCATGTGATATTTCAGTTTTTCACTTTTAATAAATTTGCAAAAATGTCTACATTTCTGTTTTTTTTAGTCAAGATGGGGTGCACTGCAGAGTGTACTTTAGTGAGAAAAAAAATTTTTTTTAGAATTTACCAAATGGCTGCAATGAAACAAAGAGTGAAAAATTTAAAGGGGTCTGAATACTTTCCGTACCCACTGTAAGTTCCACAATTGGATGCGTTTAGAAAAATGAATTATATTTTAACTAATAGTTCTTGGAATAATAATAACTTACACAACTGGATGTATTAAAAGAAATGTTCCTGTGCTGAGATAATCTTTTAATTGTGCCCCTGCTGTGTACTGTGTAATGCAGGAGTCTCAAACTCGGCTGGGTATATGGGCCGCACATGGAAAAAATTTGAATTTGGGGGGCCGCATTCTTTGTTCAATGTGACATTTTTAGTGATACCATTTTTTTTGTATACACCTTTTGAACATTTTTGCCGTGTTTATTTTTTTATGGCTTGGGTCGTTATGGATGTGGCGATAATAAACGTGCACTTTTTTGTGTTTACTTTAGTTTACATATAAAACAGCATTTTTAGTGCCCAATATTTTTTCATGCTTTATTTTATTTTTTATTTTTTTTACAATTTTATTTCCCCCAATTGGCCACATACAGTAATATTGTCTTACAATTAGCATCATATAGTAATAATGGAAAACATCTTGTAGTAATGTTCCCCATCCAAGTCCCCATCTTGTACTAATGTGCCCCATCCAGGTCCCCATCCTGTGGCTATGCGCCCCATCCAGGTCCCCATCCTGTGGCTATGCGCCCCATCCAGGTCCCCATCCTGTGGCAACGTTCCCCATCCTGGCGCCCATCTTGTACTAATGTGCCTCATCCAGATCCCCATCTTGGGGCTATGTGCCCCATCCAGGTCCCCATCCTGTGGCAATGTTCCCCATCCAGGTCCCCATCTTGTGGCTCTGGTCCCCATCTTGTGGCTCTGTGCCCCATCCAGGTCCCCATCTTGTGGCTCTGTGCCCCATCCAGGTCCCCATCTTGTGGCTATGTGCCCCATCCAGGTCCCCATCCTGTGGCAACGTTCCCCATCCTGGCGCCCATCTTGTACTAATGTGCCTCATCCAGGTCCCCATCCTGTGGCAATGTTCCCCATCCAGGTCCCCATCTTGTGGCTATGTGCCCCATCCAGGTCCCCATCTTGTGGCTATGTGCCCCATCCAGGTCCCCATCTTGTGGCTATGTGCCCCATCCAGGTCCCCATGTTGTGGCTCTGGTCCCCATCTTGTGGTTCTGTGCCCCATCCAGGTCCCCATCTTGTGGCTATGTGCCCCATCCAGGTCCACATCTTGAGGCTATGTGCCCCATCCAGGTCCACATCTTGAGACTCTGTGCCCCATCCAGGTCCCCATCCTGTGGCTATGTGCCCCATCCAGGTCCCCTCTTGTGGCTATGTGCCCCATCCAGGTCCCCTCTTGTGGCTATGTGCCCCCTGTGCTGTTCTTCACACACATAAAATAGAAAAAAAAAAAGATGATTCTCACCTGTCCTCTGTTCCCTCGGCGGCCTTCCTGCAGATGTGGCCCGCAGGCACCACAGAGTCCGACCCCTTGACGATCCCGACCTGGTCCAGGAGGAGCCGCCGACAGCAGCGCTGCATTGCCGCACAGAGACTGTCTCCCAGCACAGCATTTTCAATGTCAGCCGCCGGCCAATCAGGGGCCAGCAGCTGACATCTGCATATGGCAATGACGTCATACTCGCTGCGCCGACACGCAGATATCAGCTGCTGGCCTCTGATTGGCCAGCGGCTGGCATTGGAAATGCAGTGCTGGGAAACAGTCTCTGTGTGGCAATTCAGCGCTGCTGTCGGCGGCTCCTCCTGAACCAGGTCGGGATCGTCAAGGGGTCTGTGCCTGTGGGCCGCATAAAGCAGCCTCAGGGGCCGCATGCGTCCCATGGGCCGCGTGTTTGAGACCCCTGGTGTAATGGCTGTATCTGACCGTACAGGAACATGGTCTATCATACCACATCTCCTGGGTAGGGGAGGAAGCAAAAGAGTATACAGACAGGACAGCATGGGATCACAGTTGATTCTTTCTGTGACGTAAAACATTTCCTTGTGCGTTTGATAACATATTTTACCTCACAAAAAGAATCAGCTGTGATCCCCTGCTGTCTAGTCTGTATACTCTTTTGCTTCCTTCTCTGGCCAGGAGATGTGGTATGTTCAGACCATGAACTGGAGTAGCTCTGCTTAGTCGGACACAGCCATTATACAGTACATAACAGGGGCACATGTGTTACATGCACACTGCTATGTTCAGATAGGGGTGAGACAGGTTACATGAATTCTTTGGAATCCTAGGGGAACCGTTACTCAGGGCGACCATAGACCATATGCTGCAGCTTCTCTCAGGCACACAGGGGTATTGACCCTCAGGCACAGCCTTGTAGGTTGTTTCACTTGCTGACCAGACACACTTGACAAGAGTCCTCATAAACGGTAGAACAGTAGCATTTAATAAGAAGCCGCACAGCCAGTGCAAGTCTTATGAGCAACAGGCTCCAGTGACAAACAGTACAGTTTTCTTAGCATCACAGTAGTTCACAAGTTCACAGTCTTCACAGTAGTAATGGACAGCACAGTTCTAATGCAAAGGCACATTAATGAACACAGCATTCTTTACAGCACAGTGAGATGGAGGAGGGGGGAGGGTTTGCTGAGGGAGATGATCCCTGTGACACTATTTCTTCCAATCCTTATCTTTCTGGCTGACAATACTCTGCACTGCTAGTTCAGGAACTCTACCTGACATGTGCTTAGCTTCACTCCTGACTTGAATCCTTTTCACTTGCAGAGGCACTTCTGTCAAATACAGAACACACACACCACCTTTCTCTTTGGCTCCAGCAAGACGGTAAACAACTTCCCCACAATCCCCCTGGGGCTCTGCTAAAACCCTCCCCTTCTCCTGTGGCTGTGTTAACCCTTCTAGTTGCTGGATGCTTCTGGAGCATAACACTTCCTGTCTCATGTGCTTGTGTTACTTCTAATAGTTGCTGAATGCTTTTAAAGCAACAGCACTACTTGTGACTGTCACACTCTGCAACAGCACTACTTCTGCATGTCACACTCTTCCCTCCTTTTTGAATGTCGTCCTCGACATTTGTCTTAATTGGTCAATCTGACCAATTCTGAGACAGTGGTGAAAATTGGATAGCTTTATATACAAATTGGCATTGACAAATTGGTATAACGTTCATAAATATTGATAACAACCTACTCTTACGACCTTTTTCTTGTAGGATGCCTTTAAGAAATAAACAATTAACACAACTAAAATAATCAGCATCTCTTCAGCTGGAGCTTTTCGTACGTCTTCAAACAGCTCTCTCTATCTATGCTTTAACAGTTCTTTGTTTCTACAAAGTCTTTTAAGAAAAATCAAAGCATGAAAACAAGTCTCTCCAGTAGGCAACATCTTCCATTCTGCCTCTCGGTGGTGAATACCATTCAAGTGGGCTCATCTGGTCCGCAGGCAGAGATACCTGTTTCAAGTTGACAGTCCTTGGCACTTGACTTGGTTCACCAAGTGTCTCATACGTCAGCATCACGGGCCTCCTCACTTCTCGAGTCGACATCCTCCTGGTGGGTTGTTCCTCAGAGACCACGGGTTCTTCAGTCACAGAAGTTTCTTCCGCCGCACTCATTTCCCATGTTTCCTCAGATGCTCTTGGAGCTGCCTCTGTAAGTTTCTGTACTTCTCCTGAGTCACTTGTTTTTTTCACACGGTCTAGTAATTCCGCTCCTCCTGAGTGTCGATCGGTCTCTTCAGTGGCCGGTGTTCGATCATCAGATCTGAATTGGACATCATCTGTACTCCGTGGTACAAACTCTGGAGCCTCAGGACTTAGTTCACTCTCCTGAGAATGGTACATCCCTCTCCTTGCCGGTCCGAGAAATACAATGGTGTGTTCTTCTCCATCGGAACCTTCAAGGTCACTATCCACCTCCAGAACTTCAGTCTGTAGTGGTCCCTTAGTCGATCTCAGACGATGTCGGTCTACATCTGGGATGTGTTGTTGTGGTGGTAGATAATCACAGGATAGTAGTAAATTCCGATGGACTATTCTAGTTTTCTTGTCTCCCGTTTCCAATCGGATTTCATACACTGCGCTGTCATCAGCTTTCCTCTTTACGACCACATACACCTTGTCTTCCCAGTACGAACAAAGTTTTCCTGGACCGCCTTTCTCACGTACGTTCTTGACTAGCACCCGGCTTCCCAATGCCAATACTGCTCCATAACATTTTCGATCATAGTACTCCTTACTCTTGCTCTGTCCTTGTGTAACCACTTTGGACGCTATCTTGTATGCCTCTGCCATCCGTTCCTTCCATTTCTGAACGTACTCCGGATACTTTCTGTAAGTCTCTGACACTGGAGTATCGAACATGATGTCGATTGGCAGTCTTGGCGATCGTCCATACAATAGGAAAAAGGGTGAGTAACCCTTTGCATCGCTCTTTGTACAGTTATAGGCATGTACCACTTTTGACAGGGAACTCTTCCAGTCTTTCTTCTCATCAACTGTTAAAGTGCGCAACATCGACAATAATGTCCAGTTAAAACGTTCCACTTGTCCATTACCATCTGGGTGATAGGGCATTATGTGGGATCTCTGAATTCTACAGTACTTTCCTAACTTGGCAAAGAGCTGGTTCTCAAAATCTCTTCCTTGGTCATGGTGTAACCTCGTAGGGAACCCAAACCTCAAAGCAAAATCATTGAAGATCTCTACCGTTGTTCAACCTGATTTATTGGTGGTGGCATATGCTTGAGCAAATCAAGTGAAATGGTCCATCACCACCAAGATGTATTCATAACCACCCTTGCACGTCTCGAGATGTAGAAAGTCTATTGAGACCATCTCAAACGGATACGTAGTTTAGATTTTGCACATAGGTTCATATGTTGGGACGTTTATCTTTCAGACACCCACACTCCCTTGTCACGTACCTTTCAATATCTCTCTGCATGTATGGCCAGAAGAAACATTCACGGATCAAGTTGGTTGTCTTTTCCACTCCCAGGTGTCCCATGTTTTCATGGAGTTCTTTGAAGACCAACCTGCAGAATACTCTGGATAGTACCAACTGCCGTTTTTTTTCCTCCTTTACAATACAGGATACCGTCTTCACTGAGGTAGGGCTTAGTCCATTGTTTAATTAAAACAGATACTGCTGGTGACTCATTGTCTCTCTCTCATTTACTTGGAAACCGATTTTGGTCCACATAAAATAGTATTCTACCAATTATCTGATCTTCCCGTTGTGCTCTACAGATTTTCCCTTTTGGTAGTTGTTGAATAGACCGGGGGTGATCTTTCTCTCTCGCTTTTATGGTGGTTTCGACTGTCAACGGACACCACAATGGTGTGTCTTCCTCCTGATAAACTTGTACTACTTGGGTAGTGCTCTCAATTGCTTCCAGACTGACTTCCTCCTAGCATTCTTGCATGAACTCCTCAGGCTCTAGTGGCATTCTTGACAATCCGTCAGCATCAGCTTTGCATTTTTCTGGCCTGTACTTGATGCTGAAATTGAAGTCAGCTAGTTCAGCGACCCATCTCTGACCCATTGCATTCAGTTTGGCAGTAGTAACGACATAGGTCAAAGGATTGTTGTCAGTGTATACCTCAAACTCTTTGCTGTAGTAGAGATAATCTCTAAATTGTTCACAGATAACCCATTTAGTGCCAGGAACTCCAATTTTCCAGAATGTACATGGTAATTCTTCTCGGCATCCGTCAATGTTCTAGAACCGTAACCGATGACTCTCAATTTTCCTGCTGATACAGGGCAGCTCCCAGTCCAACTTTAGAAGCGTCACAATGAAGAACAAATGGTAAATTGAAATCAAGATATCCCAAGATGGGTGGTTTTGCCAGGTAGTCTACTAGTTCTTCCAATACCTCCTGGTGGTCTGCTGTCCAGAGAATGGGCTGTTGGGATGAAACGGCGTTGTTTCTTTTAAGCCCGGTCCTACCCGCGTTCTTCTTTTTCTCCGTGGGTGTTGTCGTCTCTGTCGTCCCCCCCAAGAGGAAGTATAGTGGGGCAGCAATTCTGGAGAAGTTCCGAATGTAAGCATGATAGTAGGAGAGGAATCCTAATATCTGCCTCAACTCCCCGACGGTAGAGGGCCGCTTGTCTTTTAAGGCCAGTACCGGACCGATTTCTGCTGGGTCCATGGTATATCCTTCTCTGGACACAATTTTCCCTAGAAATCGGACTTGCCTTTTGAACAGTTCACACTTCATTGGGGTCAACTTAACCCCGTGTTGTTGATACCGTTGTAATACAGTCCTCATGTGTTCAACATGCTCCCGGAAGATTTTGCTGTGTACCACATTGTCATCCAAGTACGGCAGGCAGATATCATCCCCAATCCTTCTAAACATGTTTCCATTCTCCTCTGGAATTCTGCTGGAGCTGAACTGAGCCCAAACGGTATGCGGATCCATTCATATAATCCCCACAGTGTGATGAATGCTGTCAAGGGTCTACTGGACTCTTCGACAAACCCTTGGTGGTATGCCTTACCCTGATTGAGGACAGAGAACCAGGTACTTTCTGATAGGCTATCCAGCATATCTTCGATCTTTGGTATTGGGTGCCGATCAGGTACTGACTTTCGGTTTAGTTCCCAGTAATCACAGCAGAGTCTCAACGTACCGTCCTTCTTCCTAACACAAACAATAGGAGAGGAATAAGACGACTTCGACTTTTGGACCCAACCTCTGTTGATTAGGTCTTGTAAATACTCTTTCACTTCACGGTGTAATGGTTTCGGCACAGACATGTAACTTCTGGTTACTGGGGTCGTGTCTTTCAATTTTTTCTTCAACTGCAACGATGGGATACAACCTATATCAGAATCATCTTTGGAGAATGCATGACACTCTTCTCTCAGCATCTATTTTGCTACTGCTCGATCTTCAGCACACAAGTGTTCCAGGGGTACTGGGGGATCCCAGGACTCCGAGGTGGGTCGTGCAATTTCTTCCCCTGGGCAACTCCTGTTCCTTGGTGGGGAGACTGAATTCACTGTAGACCCCTGGGCGGGTCTCACACTGGCTGGATATACCGTTTTAACCATTTCAATGTGACCTAACACAGTCTTTGGATGCAGTCTAATTTCGTGTTTCATAATATTCATCACCAGTACTGTCACTCAAACAAACTCACCAGTCGGAATTCCAAGCACAGTCTCACCTTGAACTAAGCCTTCTGGAAGTTCTGAGGAGTCTTTTGGCACAAACAGTCTTTTCTGGACTTTTCTTCCCGGTTCTACTCGGACTCCACACTTCACCCCCACCATTTGGTTTGCAGTGATGATGGCTGGGCGCCAGCCTACATTGATTTCTTTTAGGTCCATTGTATTCTGTGCTTTCTTTACTCTATGAATCACATTTTCCACCATGGCGTTGGGTATGGCAAGTGATGTGGCAATTGCATTCACCTCCAGCGTTCCTGACTTGTGTTTTGTGATGACCTCACTGATTACATTATAACCCAAGATAGGATCCTCTGCCACATTCTGATCAATGCTCACGAGAAAAGGTACCAAAAGCTCAATGGTGTTGCTGTTCTTCGTGGTCCTCTGTTGGAAAGTCACTTCCAGCCAGCCTATGAAAGGGATTTCAGTCTGGTTGACAGCTTTGTCGTGGAGTTCCACTGGTCTTAAGAGTTCTTTTAGTGACCGAAGGCAGGTATGTGGCAGGTAGCGCCTTCTCCATTCTTCATTTAAACGGCTCACTTGGGCTCCTGTGTCCCACAGTGCTTTTACTAGGAGTCCATCTAGCTGGCACTCTATAAAGCACCTTTCCCCGATTAGGCTGATGAGGCTATCTTTACTGACTGAGGTCTCCTCCTCCCAGGAGTACATCATTTGACCTCCGC
Source organism: Phyllobates terribilis (assembly GCF_046119375.1). Lineage (NCBI taxonomy): Eukaryota > Metazoa > Chordata > Amphibia > Anura > Dendrobatidae > Phyllobates > Phyllobates terribilis. Next base: position 148,346,415 of record NW_027362771.1, read on the forward strand.
ACTGGGCATTAAGTAACTGATGCCCCTGTCTCTCTTGCAGCTGTTGCAGATGGGAACACTCTTGGGGACAGTACTGATGCAGCCGTTTTACCTCATGCGCCGTTCTGGGGTTTGGTGAAATTTGGATTTGCTTCTGGGGTCTCCTCCGTGTCACGGTTACCAGTCGCCCCGCACTGGCAACCTCTTGTCTTTTAACCCAAACGACCGTGACCATTGGCATTCTTTGGCATAATGTCCTTCCTCACCACATCTTAGACAGTGGACACACACCGTACTCTGATTTTATGAACGGCACGCTTCTCAAACCGGATATCTTCTGTTTTTGAACCCACTCCTGGGTCTGAGGGATACAAGTTCTGGCCTGGAACGAATCAACTTTTTCACCTCAATCAACTCGGCTTGCAGTTCTCCTATTACTTCCTCCCAGTCAGCGCTGGCGGTTCTCTGTTTTGTAGGTGATTTAAGGTTCCCTCTCGGAGGCGGCACAGGAGGGTCTCCATGATGATCTTTGGACTGACCACTGGGTGTCTCTAATAGTGTTGAGCCACCCCCGTAGTGTTCGAGTTCGGTTCTGTTCGTCGAACACCCGTGTGTTCGCCGAACTGTTCGTCGAACTGTTCGTCGAACACCTTCGAACACCGTTAAAACCAATGGCAGGCAAACAAAAACACATAGAAACACATAGAAAACACCTTCAAAGGTGTCCAAAAGCTGACAAACTGCTCAGAAGACACAACTAACACATAGAAAAGTGACAAGTACATATAGTCATGCGAAAAGAAAAGAGGTGGAGGAGTAAAAGGAGGGGGAGACACAGATATAGGCATGTCATGCCCTTCTAAAATCCAAAAAGTGAGAAGCCGAGACGGCCAGTCCGCTCCTGCCCGTGCCACCTCCGTGTCGCCGGGTTTGTGCCAGAGCCGCGGTGAACCCTGACGGCCAGCCCCCCTCTCCCAATACTGGTGCCTGTCCGCTGGTGGGTCGAGAGAGCCCCCCTGTGGTGGAGGCAGCTCTAAGCTTTTTAATTTAAATTGTCCCTCTAATTTGAATGAATACACTTTAAATCCATTTACAAGGATCTATTGGAGGGCAAGTCTCATGCCAGCAGCCGCGTAATTCCAGCTCCAGTAGCGTCCACTAAAGCTGCTGCAGTTAAAAAGCTTTTATAAGGATCGAGCTCGGCTGTCCACCGCAAGGCATCCTAGTGCCAGTCCCAGCCCCTATGCCTTGGGGTGCCTCCTGATGCTCTTCACTAAGTATCCCGTGGTCCCGAAGCATTTCCTTTGAAAAAATTAAGTGTCCAAACTACAGGTGGTGTAGCTTGCTTAACAGCCGGGATAATCCGCTGACTAGCAGACACTGCTACTAGGCACAAAGTATTTCCTGGGCTAGATGCAGTTAAAAATTTGTAAGTAGATACTCTCGTTGGATGCTGAGAAAGCATTCCATAGAGTCTCCTGGCACGCCATATATGATTCTCTTAAAAAGCTTGGGGTAGGGGTCTAGGGGACCCTTTTATAGCCAAAATCACGGCCCTGTATCACAATACGTCACCTAGGCTGAAGATAAATGGAACTGTAGCACCGAGGGCTCGGTTGCTACAGACGTATTGCACCTCACCCAGAGGTGTGATATCTCACTCTCAGATAAGGATGGAGTGTGGATCAGGACCCGACACCTGCATGCATTACACCACATTGCCGTGGGGCAGGGCGACCAATATGCCCCTGAGATGGGCACGACAGTCCCTGTCCCTGGCTGGAGTGGGGGGAGGGAACACTGAGGAAGGGGAACCCTGCAGTGCAGGAGCAGGGAGGAAGCAGTTCCTGGGTGCATTGAGAAGGGAGTATAAAAGGTGGGCACCATCTTAGTTCAGTGCAGAGAAGTCTGAGCAGAAGTGGCAGGGAGCAGGGGCTCTGCATGAGCTCTGCTCCGGAGGCGGGCCTAGTAACAGAGGCCCAGGCCTGCAAGAGGGAGAAGGAAGGAAGAGGAGCGGAGAAGGCTCCAGGAACGAGGAATGAAGGGATCCCAGGGGTGCGGACGGGCGAGTCACCACCGCACGCCCGAATCCACCTGCGTGGAGGGGTCAGGCCAAAGGGGGAGACCGGTCCCCGAACTAGTGGAGGCAGGAAACGACCCTCAGCTAGAAACCGGAGGCTCTGAAATTTTATGTGGCGCAGCCCCTTGCTCCACCCGCTAGGAAGGCACCACATAGGGTCAGGGAAACTGGCGCCAAGTTTACCAAGAGGAGGCCCGAGGCAGCCGGACAGAAGTGTTGGTAAGAAAGGCCAGACAAAGGACACACAAAGGGGGTCCTGTGAAGCGCTCCAAAGTTATCTGGGAGTTGTCTGAGCCCCTCACCTGGTGAGCACAGTACGACGTGGGCAGCCGTTACCTGCAGACATGGTCTGGATAATAAGAACTGTGAGTAAAGGCCCTGAACTGCATCACTGACTCCGTGTCGTTACTGCTGCTGCCCTGCACCATCATCCCCATCCTCCGCATACACTGCCCTGAGGCTATACTCCTCCCGTGGGGAGTTATGCTACGCTCTGCTGCACCCACAACACCAGCCTTAGCGGTCTGCCCTGTAGCGGCGGTTCACTCTGACCGCAATCCACGGGTGGCGTAGTCGGACATTTAAACATCAAAACCACATAAATAGTTCCGCCACTGGTTTGACCGCCCTGAGCCACGGAACCGGATCGCCGCCACGAAGACTACAACCACCAGCATCCACCAAAAAGGGTCCGGCTCCGGGTGTCCCAAGGCCCAGGGGGTGCGTCAGAACATTTTCATCACCTTTCACAATCACCAATGGGACAAGGCAGGGATGTCCTCTGTCCCCTCTCTTATACATCCTAGTGACGGAGCACCTGCTCTCATCAATTCGCCATAACCCCAATATTAGGTGGATTGAGGTGGGAGGCACCTAGTACAAGTGCTCTCTATTTGCTGATGATGTCCTAGTATATATCACTCAATCACATATATCCATCCCTGCTGTTATGGCTGAAATAGATCACTTTGTTACATGGTAAAATTTTAAAATCAATGCAGCGAAGTCTGAGGCCCTCGATGTCTCCCTCCCTAAATCCATATAGGATTCCATCCAGTCCAACTTTCCCTTTGCCTGGCCCTCACAGGGTATCAAATACTTAGGAATTCCTATTCATAGAGACCTCTCCCATCTATGTTATCTTAATTTTGGGCCCTTTATTGAACAATTCCATACAGACCACGGTTGGCAAGTTAGAACTGTAAGATTCACTACGTGAACCACTGGTGTTTTGTGGAAAAGCACATGTACACCGCGTTCCAAATTATTATGCAAAAAGTGTTTAGGAGTGATAAGGGAAGAATTTGTTTGTCAGTTAAACTCATTGATGGTGATGTGTGTCAGGGCTCTTTATATCACTGTAAGCAATTGCAGACACCTGTGCTAATTAGTTTGGCAGGTGTGTCCAATGAAAGGCAAGACTACTTAAGAAGGCTCTCTCACATTATTAAGCAGCCTATATTTTCTGCCAAAATGGGAAAGAAAAAGGATGTGTCGGCTGCTGAGAAGCAACAAATTGTGGAGTGTTTAGGTCAAGGCATGACTACAATCAACATTGTGCGATGATCAGGATGAAGTGTCTTGGCAATCAAGAAGTATGTAGCTGATTCACAGTACACACGTGTGCGTGCTGATAAGGGCAAATTGAGGACTCTTTCCTACAGGCAATTACGTCAGGTTGAAAGAGCAGCGGCAAAAAAGCCTTGTCATAGCAGCAGACAAGTTTTTGAAGCTGCTTGTGCCTCCAACGTCCCCCGAACAACAAGATGCAGGGTCCTTCAGAGGTTTGCAGCTGTGCATACGCCATCCTGTCGACCTCCTCTATCCACTTCACACAAGCAGAAACGGCTCCAGTGGGCCAAACATTACATGAAGACTGATTTCAAAACTGTTTTGTTCACGGATGAGTGCCGTGCAGCGCTCGATGGTCCAGATGAATGGAGTGGAGGATGGCTGGTTGATGGACACCCCACGCAAACACGGCTACAGCGCCAACAAGGAGGAGGTGGAGTAATGTTTTGGGCTGGAATCATGGGGAGAGAGATTGTCGGCCCCTTTAGGATCCCTGAAGGCGCTAAAGATGAACTCCATAATGTATGTGGATTTTCTCAAACAGCACTTCCTGCCATGGTTCAAGAAGAAGAACCGTGTATTTCACAGCAAGATCATTTTTCTGCATGATAATGCACCATCTCATGCTGCACATAAAACATCTGCATCTCTGGCTGATATGGGCATAAAAGGGGACAAACTTATGGTGTGACCCCCATGCTCCCCTGACCTCTACCCCATTCAGAACCTTTGGAGCATCATTAAAAGGAGTGTCTATGATGGCGGGAGGCAGTTCACATCTAAGCAACAGCTCTGGGAGGGTATTCTGTCCTCATGCAAAACAATTGAAGCAGAAACCATCCAAAACCTGACAAATTCAATGGACAAGAGAGTTCAGAAGCTCCTTTCGAACAAGGGGTCCTATGTGAAAATGTAACATCACCTAGAATAAAGTTTTGAGTTGAAAACTGTTTGATTTCAGTTTCTAACAACCTGCTAATGCTTATAATTTCAAAAATGACCATTTTTTTGGTCTTTATTAAAATGAAAAGGTTGATCGAAAAGTTTGGGGGATCTAAGAGTGTGGCAACCCAGTAGTCATGATTACTTCGAATTCTGACAATATGAGGGTCATGCTGCAGGTAGTGCAGCAAGAAGGCACTTATGTGTCTTGCGCATCTCGGAGCCCCAAAATTATTTTCCGGGCTAGATGCAGCTAAAAATTATTTTTAATTTTAAATCTGGTGAAGCTTATTATAGATGGCCTAATAGGATCAGTGCTGCACACTGCTACAAAGCCCAAATTATTTTCCAGTCAAGATACAGATAAACATGATTAGTAATTTGAAAGCTTAAAACGGTTGGTAGGGTGATTTTAACCAATCATCAAGCTTTTACTCTCCCCAGGATGACACAGGGGTAGAAAAGTCGTTTCGGATCCATGATTTGTTCATCTTTATGAACGTGAGTCTGTCTACATTATCAGTGGAGAGCCGCGTGCGCTTATCTGTCAGCACACCACCAGCAGCGCTGAACACACGTTCAGACAGAACGCTGGCTGCGGGGCATGACAAGATCTCCAAGGCGTAAGTGGCTAGCTCCGGCCATTTATCCAGATTGGAAGCCCAAAAAGAGCAAGGGTCCAGTGACACAGTCGTGGCTTCAATGTTTACTTGGAGATACTCCTGTACCATCGTCTCTAGGCGTTGACTATGTGTCAGACTTCTTGTCTCCTGTGGCCTTGCAAAGGATGGGCTAAAAAAGTGGTGAAATGATTCCGCAAAATTGATGTTACCAGCAGATACTGTGGTTCTGTTACGGTTTGAGTGCTGAACACTTGACGGTCCCACGGTTGGCAAGTTGGAACTGTGAGATTCACTACGTGCACCACTGGTATTTTGTGGAAAAGCACATGTAAGATTCTGCAACAGTCTCTGCTGATACTCCTGCATGCGTGCATCCCTTTCTATGGCAGGAATAATTTCTGCAAATTTACTTTTGTACCGGGGATCTAACAGTGTGGCAACCCAGTAGTCAGGATTATTTCTAATTCTCACAATTCGAGGGTCATGTTGCAGGTAGTGCAGCAAGAAGGCACTCATGTGTGTTGCGCATCCAGGAGCACCAAGTCCCTGTTGTGTTGGTGGCGAGGTAACAATCATGCTTCCTTCCTCTGTCCTCTCCCCCCAACCTCGCACAACAGAAATGTGATCAAGGTCTCCCTCATCTGATGAGTCTTCCATCAGTTCGTCCTCCACTTCTTCCTGGGCTCCTGCACCTTCCTCACTAGTTTGGCTGCTACCATGCGCCCTGGTAAAATCATCTCCCCCACCCTCACATGCCTGCTGCCTTGGTGCTGCCGACCGTCTGGACCTTGCAGATGTTAGCCCTTCCGCATACAACTCCTCCTCCTCTACTTCCTCCACCTCCTCTTGTGCCACCACCTGACTCCGAATTCTGTTTAACATGTGCTCCAGCATGTAAATCACCGGAATAGTCATGCTGATAATGGCATCGTCAGCACTAAACATCTTCGTCGCCATTTCAAAACTGTGCAGAAGGGTGCATAGGTCCCTGATCTGAGACCACTCCTCCAGCGTGATTTGCCCCACCTCTGAATCTCGTTGGCCCAGGCTATACGTCAGAACGTATTGCACCAGGGCTTGTCGGTGCTGCCACAGTCGCTGCAACATGTGCAGAGTTGAATTCCACCGGTTAGGCACATCGCATTTTAGCCGGTGAAGTGGCAGGCCCAACGACTTCTGTAGAGATGTAAGTCGCTGAGCTGCGGGATGCGAACGGCGGAAGTGAGCACACAGCGACCGTGCCCTCTGCAGAAGGCCATCTAGTCTGGGATAGTGGGCTAAAAATTGGACAACCAGGTTCAACACGTGAGCCATACAAGGCACGTGTGTGACATTGCCCCGGCGAAGGGCCGCACCCAGGTTTGCAGCATTGTCGCACACGGCCTTCCCTGGTTTCAGGTCCAGTGGAGACAACCATTCATGAAATTGGTTCTCCAGAGCTGACCACAACTCCTCAGCTGTGTGACTCACATTTCCCAGACATTTCAATATAAAAACCGCCTGATGACGTTGAGCCCCTCTGCCAGCATAGTAAGGAGGTGTGCAGGATCCCTTCTGCGCAGTTAGAAAGCTTGTGGCATGACCAGACAGGCTTTGGGTGCAGGTGGAAGACCGAGAGGAGGTTGAGGAGGCAGAAGCAGTGGAGGAACTTTGACATAAAGAGGATTGACGCACAACTCGTGGGGACGGCAAGACTTGGACAGCAGCCCCTTGTCCTGCTGTCACCATAGTTACCCAGTGCCCAGTCAGCGACATGTAACGCCCCTGTCCATGCCTACTCGTCCAAGTGTCTGTGGTGAAATGCACCCTGTCACACACAGAGTTTCTCAAAGAAGCGGTGATGTTGTGTGCGACATGCTGGTGGAGCGCAGGCACACCTTTCTTTGAGAAGTAGTGCCGACTGGGCATCTGGTACTGGGGCACTGCGACGGACATAAGGTCTCGAAAATCCTCTGTGTCCACCAGGCGGAAAGGCAGCATTTCTGTAGCCAAGAGCTTGCAGATGGTGAAATTCAACCTCTTAGCTTTCTCATGGCTAGGAGGAAATGGTCTTTTACTTGTCCACATCTGAGGGACCGAGGGCTGGCTATTGTGCTTAGACGGGGTTGATAAGGGTGTCCCCGGCAAACTGCCGGTCTGTGAGGAAGATGCAGGCGGACATGTTAGGTTGCCTTGATCCAAAGGTGGTGCTATCGATGTCGGACAGCGCTCAAGACCAGCTGGTGTTACCACCTCCAAAGAAAATGATGACCTGCCAATCACGCTGGCTGTTGCGGGTAAAGAGGTGGCAGGTCTGCGCCCCAAAACAGGTGTGACTGCTGTCCCCCCAGTCACAGAGGATGAAGAGGCCGCGGATGCACAAGATATGGCAGACGGTGGTTGGCCCGGCCGGCTAGGCCGCATTGTAGCACACTGAGCTTCCCACTGCAACTTATGCTTCATGTCCATGTGCCGGTTCATGCATGAAGTACTCAAACTATGTATTTTTTGGCCTCTACTTAGCTTTTGCTGACAAATGTTACAGATAACACGAGTTGGGTCATCTTTATCGATCTGAAAAAATGCCCAGGCTATGCAAGGCTTAGCACCCATGCGACCTGAAGAGCCACCACGACTTGTGGTGAGAGGCAGAGTTGTGTTTGAGGATGCAGTTGTTGACGTGCTTCCAGTACTACGTCTCTGTCCAGGAAGGCGCAACCTGACCTCGTCGTCACTAGCATCTTCCTCCACCTCCTCTGCTGACCTCATCTCTTGGCTGACTGTGGGTTGACAGTAAGTGGGATCTCCGACCTCATCATCATCACCCTGTGCGTTATCACACCCGTCGTCCTCAGAGCCAACCTGTTCCTGCCCTGACAAAAAACTAAAGTTGTCGCTCCAATCAGGTATTTGAGTCTTATCATCGTCTTCCTCATTGTCTCCACCAACAGGAGTTACAGTTTGGGAATGAGGGTCTACATTATGGTCAGAACCTTCTGCGTCTGGTCCTGGATCCGACTCATAAAGATTCTGGGCATCAGTGCAGATCATTTCCTCGTCTGGATTCACAGAAGCGCTGGAGTCGACCTCTGATTCCCAGGCTATAGTATGAGTAAACAGCTCTGCAGACTCAACCATCTGTTCTACCTCATACTCAGACGGGCAGCTGGAGATTTGGGAGCTGTGAGGAAGCAAGTGCGATTTGGGTGACACCTTTGAGGACTGGAGTATTTGTGATGTTGAAGTTGATGTGGAGGAGAGCCCACTTAAAGGAACACTTGATATCCGTTGAAGCACCTGCTGTTTTTGTGCCTCATCTGGAATTTGTAGCGATTGGCGTGGCCGTAAGAAAGGGATCTTATCACATTGTCCGCTAAAAGAAGTAGACATTTTAGTTTGGCTGGAAGATGGTCTTTCTTCTGCACCTACCCCACGGACACAACCTTTTTTCCCCTTCCCAACACGCCTATTCCCCTTTCCACCAGCAGCAGGCCTTTTTCCACTCATTTTGGTGGTTAACTAATTCACAACTCTGGAGTTGTTTGCACAAAAAAACAATGGATGGTAACCGAGCAGAGCTGAGTGGCCAAACTGTGGTATTAGGCCAAAACTATTGGCTGGGTTAGATGCAGAAAAAAATTATTTTTAATTTGCAACCTGATGGAGGTCAGTATAGATGGACTAATAGACCAAGTCCCACACACCGCTAGAAGCCCAAATATTTTTTCAGAGCTAGATGCAGAAAATTTTTTTATTCAATTTGCAACCTGATGGAGGTCAGTATAGATGGACTAATAGACCAAGTCCCACACACTGCTAGAAGCCCAAATATTTTTTCAGAGCTAGATGCAGAAAAAAAATATTTTTAATTTGCAACCTGATGGAGGTCAGTATAGATGGACTAATAGACCAAGTCCCACACACCGCTAGAAGCCCAAATATTTTTTCAGAGCTAGATGCAGAAAAAAATTATATTCAATTTGCAACCTGCTGGAGGTCAGTATAGAAGGACTAATAGAACAAGTCCCACACACTGCTAGAAGCCCAAATATTTTTTCAGAGCTAAATGAAGAAAAAAATTATTTTTAATTTGCAACCTGATGGAGGTCAGTATAGATGGACTAATAGACCAAGTCCCACACACTGCTAGAAGCCCAAATATTTTTTCAGAGCTAGATGCAGAAAAAAATTATTTTTAATTTGCAACCTGATGGAGGTCAGTATAGATGGACTAATAGACCAAGTCCCACACACCGCTAGAAGCCCAAATATTTTTTCAGAGCTAGATGCAGAAAAAAATTATATTCAATTTGCAACCTGCTGGAGGTCAGTATAGAAGGACTAATAGAACAAGTCCCACACACTGCTAGAAGCCCAAATATTTTTTCAGAGCTAAATGAAGAAAAAAATTATTTTTAATTTGCAACCTGATGGAGGTCAGTATAGATGGACTAATAGACCAAGTCCCACACACTGCTAGAAGCCCAAATATTTTTTCAGAGCTAGATGCAGAAAAAAATTATTTTTAATTTGCAACCTGATGGAGGTCAGTATAGATGGACTAATAGACCAAGTCCCACACACCGCTAGAAGCCCAAATATTTTTTCAGAGCTAGATGCAGAAAAAAATTATATTCAATTTGCAACCTGCTGGAGGTCAGTATAGAAGGACTAATAGAACAAGTCCCACACACTGCTAGAAGCCCAAATATTTTTTCAGAGCTAAATGAAGAAAAAAATTATTTTTAATTTGCAACCTGATGGAGGTCAGTATAGATGGACTAATAGACCAAGTCCCACACACTGCTAGAAGCCCAAATATTTTTTCAGAGCTAGATGCAGAAAAAAATTATTTTTAATTTGCAACCTGATTGAGGTCAGTATAGATGGACTAATAGACCAAGTCCCACACACCGCTAGAAGCCCAAATATTTTTTCAGAGCTAGATGCAGAAAATTTTTTTATTCAATTTGCAACCTGATGGAGGTCAGTATAGATGGACTAATAGACCAAGTCCCACACACTGCTAGAAGCCCAAATATTTTTTCACAGCTAGATGCAGAAAAAAATTATTTTTAATTTGCAACCTGATGGAGGTCAGTATAGATGGACTAATAGACCAAGTCCCACACACTGCTAGAAGCCCAAATATTTTTTCAGAGCTAGATGCAGAAAAAAATTATTTTTAATTTGCAACCTGATGGAGGTCAGTATAGATGGACTAATAGAACAAGTCCCACACGCTGCTAGAAGCCCAAATATTTTTTCAGAGATAAATGAAGAAAAAAATTATTTTTAATTTGCAACCTGATGGAGGTCAGTATAGATGGACTAATAGACCAAGTCCCACACACTGCTAGAAGCCCAAATATTTTTTCAGAGCTAGATGCAGAAAAAAATTATTTTTAATTTGCAACCTGATGGAGGTCAGTATAGATGGACTAATAGACCAAGTCCCACACACTGCTAGAAGCCCAAATATTTTTTCACAGCTAGATGCAGAAAAAAATTATTTTTAATTTGCAACCTGATGGAGGTCAGTATAGATGGACTAATAGACCAAGTCCCACACACTGCTAGAAGCCCAAATATTTTTTCAGAGCTAGATGCAGAAAAAATTATTTTTAATTTGCAACCTGATGGAGGTCAGTATAGATGGACTAATAGAACAAGTCCCACACGCTGCTAGAAGCCCAAATATTTTTTCAGAGATAAATGAAGAAAAAAATTATTTTTAATTTGCAACCTGATGGAGGTCAGTATAGATGGACTAATAGACCAAGTCCCACACACTGCTAGAAGCCCAAATATTTTTTCAGAGCTAGATGCAGAAAAAAATTATTTTTAATTTGCAACCTGATGGAGGTCAGTATAGATGGACTAATAGAATGATGCTATGCCCAAAAGATTTTACTTCACTAGGTGCAGTAAAAAAATTGGTATTCTATACACAGGTGGTATATCTTGCAACACAGATAGGCTACTCCACTGACTAACACACTCTGCAATAGGCCAAAAAGGATTAGCTTTGCTAGATTCAGCCAAATGCTGTGAAAAAAACTTGCACAGCACTGGCACAGACCTGCCTGGCAAAAACTGATAGGAACTGATGTAACCTAGTCCTGAAAAGGACTCCAATTACAGTTAGTCTTTACTCCCACAATCTATCTATTTAAGAGCACAGACCTGCTTGATAAAAGTCGTAGGAAATGCTGTAACCTAGTCCTTAAAAGGACTGCAATCACAACTATTCCCTACTCCCAAGCTATCTGTATATTTGTGCGAAAATTGGCTTGAAATTAACAAGGTATAGCGCACACAGCAACAGCGGTGCCGTCTAACACGCAGCTGCAGCAGTGAGAAAATGGTGGCGACGGGGAAAATGGCTTGGTCTTATAGGGCAAGGACATGTGACATACACTGCCAATCACACATGCCCTTGCTTGTGTGAAAAAAAGCACTTCGCTCCGTGTGTGCGCTGCTGATAGGCTGACAGATTGCACCTCCCCACTGCAAATGCGGGAAAGAGAAAAAAAAATGGAGATCTTCATTGTTCCTGCAGAGATCCATCCCCTGCCCCTCCCCCCGCCCCGCTGTACACTCAAACTGCGTATTAACATTAATTTTCATCATTACTGAGAAAAAATCCAGTTATGATTTTGGTGCACGAACAGTTATCGAACATAACCTCGAACAGCCGAATTTTTCTCAAATTGTTCGTGTTCGCCGACCGGCTCGAACACCGCCCAAAACAGCTCGAATTTGAGATTGGCGAACAGTTCGAGTAGAACAACGCTCATCTCTAGTCTCTAACTTCAGCTGACTCATTTTGGTGATTTTAGGAGCAGAGCCTTTCTTTAACTTCTGTTCGCTCTCTGACTCCAAACTAGCGTCCTCATTCATTTTTTCAATTAGGACTTTGTCCAAAATGCCAGGATCTTCTAGGTACTGTTTCAGCTGCAACTTGATATCTTTTCTGTTCAATCCCGTTCCCCATGATCTCAAGAACTTCTTCTGGACTAGTCCAGCATCAAACTTCTCTACATCTCTACAAACGCTTCTACATCTCTGGATGCAAACAACTGTCTATCCTTCAGTTCAATTGCTCTGAACAAGAAACTTTGGGGTGGTTCATTATTTTTCTGTGAGAGGTTAATGAGTCAGCGGAACAATTCTGAAGTACTCTCTTCTTTATAGTGCCCTTTTAAAATCATCTTCAGCTGTTGCAAGGTCAGTTGACTCTTCATTTCTAGCATACTATGGAGATTCAGTCCTGGGCTGATCGCTTTCACCACCCCCTCAACAATCTCATCTGGCTGGTAGCCTTTCTGTAAGTCTGCATCGATCTGGTGCAACAAGTTCATATAAGACAGTCTCTCTTTCTGTTCACACTCTCCAATCTGTCCCAGGATCTTGAATTCTTTCCTTATGGTGATTTGTGGTGTTAGAGAGGACTGTCTTCCTGATTTATCTAACCCGAGCAGGTTAAAGGTCCTGTCTGAGTCTGTCACCCGTTCAGAGGTTTTGGTCGATTCCTTCAGGGCTGTTGTTAGGGCTTTGAATTGTTCTTTCAATTCCTGTAGTTCAATCTGGATGGAGATTTCCGCTTTTGGTAATTGGTGCCGCCCCTCCATCCTCCAACCTCAACCTGGTTAGAAACTGTGTTAGTTGCCGGAGGAACATCCCCATGAAGTCTTCAGCTTCTTTCTCCCCCATCTCATCCATTTTTGCATTAATGGCAGCTAACAGTTGCCTGCGGTTGTGTGCTTTAGAAATCTGTTCTTCTGACATCTTTATATGTTCTGCTACTGTTTTCAATTCTTCACAAGTTAACTGAAGAAGAAGCTCACTAATTCTTTCCATTTGTATTTCCACATCCATTACTGCTAGTGAGATTTCTTTAGGGCTGGTCCCCTTTAACTGGTGTAGCAGAGTTGAGTTGAGGTGCTGTGCTGCTGTGTTTTTCCAGACACTTTTCCTCTTCTACCTCTACACGCTAATTCCCTCTCAGGATTCCCCGTACGTGCCAGCAATGTTACACGCACACCACTAGGTTCAGATAGGGGCGAGACAGGCTACATGAATTCTTTGGAATCCTGGGGGAACCGTTACTCAGGGCGACCATAGACCATAGGCTGCAGCTTCTCTCAGGCACATAGGGGTATTAACCACCAGGCACAGACACGTAGGTTGTTTCACTTGCTGACCAGACACACTTGACAAGAGTCCTCATAAATGGTAGAACAGTAGCATTTAATAAGAAGCCGCACAGCCAGTGCAAGTTAAGTCTTATGAGCAACAGGCTCCAGTGACAAACAATACAGTTTCCTTAGCAGCACAGCAGTTCACAGTCTTCCCAGTAGTACAGGACAGCACAATTGAAATGTAAAGGCACATTAATGAACACAGCATTCTTTACAGCACAGTGAGATGGAGGAGGGGGAGGGTTTGCTAAGGGAGATGATCCCTGTGACACTATTTCTTCCAATCCTTATCTTTCTGGCTGACAATACTCTGCACTGCTAGTTCAGGAATTCTACCTGACATGCGCTTAGCTTCACTCCTGACTTAAATCTTTTTCACTTGCAGAGGCACTTCTGTCAGATGCAGAACACACACACCACCTTTCTCCTTGGCTCCAGCCAGACAGTAAACAACTTCCCCACAAGCCCCCTGGGGCTCTGCTAAAACAGTCCCCTTCTTCTGTGGCTGTGTTAGCTTCTCTAGTTGCTTGAGGCTTCTGGAGCACAACACTTCCTGTCTCGTGCTTGTGTTACTTTTAATAGTTGCTGAATGCTTTTAAAGCAACAGCACTACTTGTGACTGTCACACTCTGCAACAGCACTACTTCTGCATGTCACACATGTATAAGATTATCTCAGCACAGAAACATTTTTTTTAACATATCCAATTGTGGAACTTATTAATATTCCAAGATCTAGTGATTAAAATTTAGGAGATGGTGATCATTTATGTATAGTATAGTATATATAGACTAATTTGCCAATTGCCAGAATGCCAGCTATCTAAATTTCTGAAAGCATAAACTTTTATTCTTGTCTCTTTTTTATTATGCAGAAAATAAGTACATTTTAATATTTGTGAAATATGACTTGTCATTTAACACCTGCTGTGTTTTTTAGGAAATAGGAGAGATTTTTTCTAACCTAGCAGTTCTTATGGGACATTATATATTTCTACATTATGTTCTCCATTAGTCACTGTCCACGTGATACATGCTAACAAAGCTTACTGTCAGAGCAGAGAAACTGGAAAAAAAATCATTTAATTAGTCAAGCCAAAATTGCTCATGCTGTCATCACACCTAGTATAGGCTGCCACTTTCAGAATAGTTATCACAGCTATGACTCACACTTCTATAGTCACAGCCTATCCTGATAAAATCTACTGTATATCAGGTGACCAAACATCTCAGAGTGTGACTGTTATCACTGATGCAACATTTTGGTATTGTATGCTTATATATTAAAAAAAAAAAATCTCTGAATCATCAAAGCTTTTTTGCCAGAAAACTTGGATAAAGCACTTTTAGAAGTCTTAAAACTTTTTTTCGAGCAGTCATAAGAGACGGGTGGGATTGGCTACTCACATATCCTCACCCCAAGGTGTGTATATAAAATGGAGACCGAGTGTCTAATTCAGTGTCTGTGGCTTGAGGTATGTAGACACTGACTGTGAGCGGGCAAACCCGCAGTACTATGTGGACTGTTTATTTTCCTGTTTCGTTACTTTGTGACAGACAAGGCTGTGTTGTATTTACTTTGAAAGTGCGGTTTATGAAGCCTGAATAAACCTGCCTTGGATATTTTAAAAAAGACTGTATCCTGTGCCTACCTCCAACGCAGCTGAGTGAGTACAAAACCCTACAACTGGTGCTAGAAGCACGGGCACGAATCCCAAGGGGCTGTGTGACTGCTACAGTAAGCCTTTTATGTCCTGGGTAAAAGCCGCCAACCAGCCAAGGACGCCGGACAAAATGGAGGACCTGCTTAAGCATTTGTTGCAGGCACAGCAGGCACAGCAAATACAGCACCAGCAGAGCATGCAGCAGCACCTGCAGAGCCAGCAGAACATGCAGCAGCATCAGGAGCAGTTGCAGAGCCAGCAGAACATACATCAGCAGCAATGGGAGAAGCAGCAGGAGACAAATAGACTTCTGAAGCAGCAAATCCAACAGCAGCAAAGACAGATGGAACTCCTAGCAGAGAAGATCTGTGGCAGGACAACTGCCCCACCCCCAACTCCAGGTGATGACTCTCACATGAGGAAGGCGGTAAGAAGGGCATTACAACCCCGGGTGATGATGTCGAGGCGTTCCTGATGGTCTTTGAGAGGGTGGCAGATTGCCTCCGGAGCAGTGGGTGAAGGTTTTGGCACCATATTTAACAGGCAAGCCACAGAAACCTTATTATGACTTGGCCTTGCAGGATGCAAAAGATTATGCCAAATTAAAAATTAAAATCTTGGCGCACTTGGGAGTGACTCTGACTGTCAGGACGCAACAGGTGCACCACTGGGCCAATTGCAATGAAAAACCTCCCCGGTCCCAAATGTTCGACCTCCTACACCTGGCCCAAAAGTGGTTGCAACATGAATCTTCCTCCCCAGCACATATGATGGAGAGGGTCATCATAGACAGGTTCATACACTCCGTTCCGAGGTCGGTGCAATCCTGGGTTGCCCAGGGAGATCCCCATAATGCCGATTACTTGGTGAGGTTGGTGGAAAGGTACCAGGCGGTTGAGAGTTCCTTGGGGAAACAAGGGGTCATAGCCTCTCCATACTGGGGTTCCCAAAAGGGGCGGACATCCAAAAGAGGGGAGCTAGAGCCACACCTAGGGGGGCGTCCTGGAGCTCAGGAGGGGTCTGAGTTGCTGCCAAAGGTCCCACCCCATAGCATACTATTTTGGAGATGTCACACCCCAGGTCACATAGCTGCCCGTTGCCCCATGACAAAGGAACCAATGGACTGCAGCGCAGGACGGCGCTGTTCTTACTTTGCATATCCAGCCTGTAGTGCTGTTCCTCAACCAGGTGAGGGACCGCAGGCGTGCCTCATATCAGTAGATGGAGTGGAAATGACTGGTCTGTTGGACTCAGGGAGTTTGGTGACCCTAATGAGGGCCACAGTTCCTCATCAGCTGGTTCTGGGAAAAAGGGTCAGTGTCCGTTGTATTCATGGGGACGCTAAGGACTACCCTGTGGCCCGAGTGGTCATAGACACAAACTGTGGCGCCGAGTCCCATGAGGTGGGCGTAGTCAAGGACCTGTTGCACCCTGTTATAATAGGGCGGGACTTTGCCTTGTTTTGGGACTTGTGGGAGAAAGAGAGGAAGCTAGGTTGTCCGGACAACAACCCGGTCGCTCCTGAAGAAACCGCATCACAGGCCGCCGCTGACGGGTTTCCTTTTTATGTGCTTGTTGGGGATGAGGATGAGGCAGCATCCCTGGAAGCCAACATCTCTGAGCTGGAGATGTCCGGGGGAAACTTTGGAACCACCCAGCTCAGAAACTTGACTCTAAAAGGGGCATTTGATAATGTCACTGTTTTGTATGTTGTTGCTCAAGAGCCGGGGGCTGACACCCGATATCCACACTGTAAATGGGGAGTTACTATATCGCTTCACCAAGCTCAGAGGGGAGGCAATTGAGCAGTTACCAGTGCCAGGGCCATACAGACACAGGGTGTTAGATATAGCCCATTCACATGTGTTGGGTGGTCATCTGGGGGTAGAGAAAACCCAGGAAAGGATTCTCCAGAGGTTCTATTGGCCTGGTTGTCACAGAGAAATTGTAAATTTTTGTAGATCATGTCCCACCTGCCAGCTGACCTCTCCGATGGCCCACTTCCATAGCCCCTTAGTGCCATTGGCAATCATTGAGGTGCCATTTGATCGCATAGCCATGGATCTAGTGGGACCCCTGGTTAAGTCCGCCAGAGGACATCAGTATATCCTGGTGGTACTGAACCATGCTGCTCAGTAACTGTAGGCTGTGCCACTATGTAACTCCTCTACCAAATGTATAGCCTTGGAGTTGGCCCATATCTTCTCTGGAACGGGGTTACCTAAGGAGATCCTAACGAACCAAGGCACCCCATTTATATCACGGGTGATGAGAGAGTTGTGCAAAACCCTGCAAATCACACAACTCAGGACGTCAGTCTACCACCCCCACATAGATAGCTTAGTGGAGAGGTTTAATAAAACCTTGAAGGCCATGTTAAAGAAGGTCATGGAGAATGATGGCCGGGACTGGGACTGTCTACTGTTGCACTTTCTATTCTTCATCAGAGAAGTCCCACAGGCCTCTACTGGGTTCTCCCCGTTTGAGCTGTTATATGGCCGACACCCCAGTTGACTCCTGGATGTAGCAAAGGAGACCTGGGAGGCGGAGTTTACACCCTACAGGAGTGTAATAGAACATGTGGCTCAGATGCAAGAGAGGATGCAGAGGTGATGCCCATTGTGAAAGAACACCTCCTCAAAGCACAAGAGGCACAGTCGACGGTGTATAATAGATCAGCGAGGGTGAGACACTTCAACCCTGGGGATCGGGTACTAGTGCTGGCACCTACAGTGGAGAGCAAGTTCCTGGCCAAGTGGCAGGGCCCCTATGAAGTGGTTGAAATGCTTGGCGACGTCAACTATAGGTCCACCAACCTGGGAGAAGGAAGCCCTACCAGGTGTACCACGTCAACCTCATTAAGCCTGGGTGAGATAGGTAGCCAGTGGAAGCTCCATGTCTGATGGCGAAGACTGAAACCGACGTGGAGGAAGTCAAGGTGGCAGAGTCGCTGTCACGTGCCCAGAAGCAACAATGCCGAGAGTTGCTGCAGTGGAACAGGGACCTGTTCTCGGATCTACCGGGCTGTACTCAGGTCATAGAGCATGAGGTACTTACAGACCCTTATGTCCGAGTGAATATGAAGCCATATCGGATTCCTGAAGCCCGCTGAGAGGTAATCTCAAAGGAGGTGAAGCGCATGCTGAATCTACGAGTCATCGAGGAGTCCAAGAGTGGCTGGTCCAGTCCCATTGTCTTAGTGCCGAAACCAGATGGAGAATGGCGGTTCTGCAATGACTATAGAAAGCTGAATGAGGTCTCAAAGTTTGATTCATACCCGATGCCCAGGGTGGATGAACTAATTGAGAGACTAGAGCCGGCCAGGTACATTACCACCCTTGACCTCACAAAAGGGTATTGGCAGATCTCTTATGTCTCAAGAGGCCAAGGAGAAGACAGCCTTTTTCAACGCTAGATGGGTGTTTCCAATACACCAGAATGCCGTTTGGGTTGCAAGGAGCTCCTGCTACAATTCAAAGAGCCATGGACCCAATTCTAGCTCCACACAAGAAGTATTCAGCAGCCTACCTGGATGATATTGTGATCTAGAGCCAGGATTGTGGTAGCAATTTGAGCAAAGTCCAGGCTATATTTAATACTCTACGGAAGGCGGGGTTTTCCATCAACCCGAAGAAATGTGCTATGGACATGGAGGAGGCCAGATATTTGGGCTATGTCGTAGGGAGAGGCGTGATAAAGCCCCAAATAAATAAAATTTATGCGATCCGGGGTTGGCCACAACCTCTCACAAAAAAGCAGTTCAGAGCGTTCCTGGACATTGTGGGCTACTACTTCCGGTTCATCCCTAACTGCACCATGACAGCTGCCCCTTTGACAGACCTCCTAAGGGGACAAAATCGGCTATGGCTAAGTGGTCTCCAGAAACTGAGACGACGCTCCAGGAACTCAAGCAAGCCCTGTATAACAGCCAGTGTTGGTGGCACCGGATTTCTCAAAGGAGTTTGTGGTCCAGACGAACGCATCAGATGTTGGGCTGGGTACGGTCCTTTCACAAGAAATGAACGGCGAAGAGCACCCCATAATGTATTTAAGCCAGAAGCTAACGTCTTGTGAGAGAAATTACTCCAGAGTGGAGAAGGAATGTTTGGCCATCAAGTGGGCGCTAGACAGGCCTGGGAAACTGCATGGCAATGCTGACGCATTGTCAAGGGTCCACTGTATGTTATTGGAAGGTGCCAAGCCCCCTGGCTTTGGGCAGAAGGGGAGGTATGCAAGATGGCCGCCGGACATGTCCTTGAGGGGAGATATGTATCGCTGAGGTTGGTAGCTTCAGTGATGTAAAACCAGGAAAGCATGCTCCAGCACACATAGTACTGAGAGGGTTTATATGATGTACCAGGGCCGATTTTTTCGAGCAGTCATAAGAGACGGGTGGGATTGGCTGCTCACATATCCCCACCCCAGGGTGTGTGTATAAAATGGAGACCGAGTGTTTCATTCAGTGTCTGTGGCTGGAGGTGTGTAGACCTCCAGCGGGTCTGTGCTAAAGGACACTGACTGTGAGCGGGTGAACCCGCAGTACTATGTGGACTGTTTATTTTCCTGTTTTGTTACTTTGTGCCAGACAAGACTGTGTTGTATTTACTTTGAAAGTGCGGTTTATGAAGCCTGAATAAACCTGCTTTGGCTATTTTAAAGAGACAGAATCCTGTTCCTACCTCTAATGTGACTGAGTGAGTACAAAATCCTACTATATATATATTCACTGCTCAAAAAATAAAGGCAACACTTAAACAACACAATGTAACTTCAAGTCAATAACACTTCTGTGAAATCTACCTGTCCAGTTATGAAGCAACACTGATTGTGAATCAATTTCTCCTGCTGTTGTGCAAATGGGACAGACAACTGGTAGAAATGATAGGCAATTAGCAAGATGCCCCCTATAAAGGAGTGGTTCTGCAGTTGGTGACCACAGACCATTTCTCTGTTCTCATCCTTTTTTGCTGTTGTTTTGGTCACTTTTTCATTTTGCTATTGCTCTCACCCTTAGAGGTACAGTAGCATGAGGCGGTGTCTACAGTACAACCCACAGAAGTTGCTCAGGTAGTGCAGTTCATCCAGGATGGCACATCAGTGCGAGCTGTGGCAAGAAGAGTAGCTGTGTCTGTCAGCACAGTGTCCAGAGCATGGAGCAGATACCAGGAGATGTGGAGGGAGCCATAGGAGGGCAACAACCCAGCAGTAGGACCGCTACTTCCGCCATTGTGCAAGGAGGAACAGGAGGAGTACTGCCAGAGCCCTGCAAAATGACCTCCAGCAGGCCACAAATGTGCATGTGTCTGCACAAACGGTTAGAAACCGACTCCATGAGGGTGGTATAAGGGCCCGATGTCCACAGATGGGGGTTGTGCTCACAACCCAACACCGTGCAGGATGCTTGGCATTTGCCACAGAACACCAGGATTGGCAAAGTCGCCACTGGCGCCCTGTGCTCTTCACAGATGAAAGCAGGTTCACACTGAGCACATGTGACAGACGTGACAGTGTCTGGAGACACCGTGGAGAGTGATTTGCTGCCTGCAACATCCTTCAGCATGACCGGTTTGGCAGTGGGTCAGTAATGGTGTGGGGATTGCATTTCTTCGGAGGGCCGCACAGCCCCCCATGTGCTCGCCAGAGGTAGCCGGACTGCCATTAGGTACCGAGATGAGATCCTCAGACCCCTTTTGAGGCGATGTGTCAGCAGTTCCTGCAAGATGAAGGCATTGAAGCTATGGACTGCCCGCCCATTCCCCAGACCGGAATCTGATTGAGCACATCTGGAACACCATGTCTCGCTCCATCCACAACGTCACGTTGCACCACAGACTGTCCAGGTCTGGGAGGAGATCCCACAGGAGACCATCCGCAACCTCATCAGGAGCATGCCCAGGCATTGTAGGGAGGTCATACAGGCACGTGGAGGCCACACACAATACTGAGCCTCATTTTGACTTGTTTTAAGGACATTACATCAAAGTTGGATCAGCCTGTAGTGTGTTTTTTCACTTTAATTTTGGGGGTGACTCCAAATCCAGGCCTCCATTGGTTAATAAATTTGATTTCCATTGATGATTTTTGTGTGATTTTGTTGTCAGCGCATTCAACTTTGTACAGAACAAAGTATTCAATGAGAATATTTCATTCATTCAGATCTAGGATGTGTTATTTGAGTGTTCCCTTTATTTTTTTGAGAAGTGTATATATATATACATATACAGTATATGTTTATATACAGTATATATGATAATAAATGCATTATAATATACAATATACAGTATGATGATTATGATAATATAAATATGATTTTCTAGTATGTTATTATACTAATACCATGCTGTGCTAATATTAGTTACCAATTCGGTCTGTAGAAAAAAATGCAGATCTGCATTGCCCCAAAGTATAACATTGGTCCAAGTGCTATCCAATAAAACATCAAATAGCACTCGTCTAAGTTATACGCTCGTGTGAGTGAGCCTAAAGCAGAACACTCAGAGAAGGAGACAGTGGTGCTAACTCTCTCAATACCATCATCAGTACTCCAAATGAGGATATTCTAATATCATTGCAACTGAAGGCAGGCAAATAGAATAGGAAAAAGCAGGGGTTTGGAATTCACTTACATGATTTCTTTTTCTTACAAGAATGAAGACAAATTCACTCATAAAGTAATTTGCAAAGTGTCATAATTGAGCAAAATTGTTAAAATTAAACATTTAATTACTCTTTAAGGCCGTACACTAGTGATGGGCGAACCCGTGGATGTTGGGTCCGGCGGGTCCGGCCGAACATCTATAAAAGTTTGGTTCATTTTACCAGACCGGTACCCAAACTCGAACCCGGACCCCATTCATATGAATGGGGGGCCGAACATTTGTGGTTTTCCATGCTGTCATTTGAGTGACAGCGCAGGAAACATGGGCTCTGATCGGCGGTAAGATCATTACCACTGGTCAGAGGACTGCGGGCTCTGGCTGTCAGATGAGAGCGTGAGCCCGCAGCTGTGACTGTGACCCTCAGTAAAAAGCTTATCGCTGGTCACAGTTGTCGACTGATGAGAGACTACCACTCCCACCAGCCTATGCCTGCTGTTGCTGTTAACAGCAAGAGCAGGCACCGCTGAAGGTAGTAGTCATCAGCCGGTGCCTTTGCTCCAAGTAAAGAAAACAAAAAAAATTCTAATTAATAAATAAATATTGAAATAAAAAAAATAAAAAAAAAACAGCTATACTCACCTTAATGATTAATACCCGAAACTCTTGTCACCTGTAAAAAAGAAAAAATAATAAACCACCATAATACTCACCTATCCGCCGTAATCCATACTGTCCCACGGCGATCTGGATCGCTTGTTGATCAGTCACATCAGCAGTCACTGAATTGACTGCTGTACAGGACAGCTTCCCGGGGAATTCCGTGTTCGGGGCCTGTGCCCGAACATTAGGTTTTTGGTACAGACCCTGAACTTTACTGTTCGGGTTCGCCCATCTCTACCATACACCACTTTGCGCACGCAGCTTAAGTAGAAGCTGTAAATTTCAGAGTGGTGGTTTAATCAGTGGGCATCTTAGGATCCAGGCCCCACTTATTGGCAGTACCCTACAGCTCCTGTAAGAGATATAAAGTTTTTTGAGAGGATAGGTACACTTTAAAATAAAATAATAGACTCTTAGGGGCCGATTTATCAAAGTGTTTACTCCAGAATACTACTGTAAAACAATTTAAAAAGTCCCAATATTGTGGAATTATAAAAATTACCAAATTTTTGCAACTTTTGGTATTTTCCACTAGCTTTGGGCAGCTCTGCCGAAATGCACGGAGCTGGGGAGGAATCAGGATAGGGAGTGGCTATGCCCGGCCATTAGCTTAATGAAAATTGGTGGTATTTCTTATGCCAGAAAAGTTACTCTAGTCCCCGACTGGAGTAACATTTCTGGCGAGACATATGCCACTAATAAGATGTGCCAAATTTATTAAGTGGCGTGCGCATCTTAATGAATTCGACACATCTTATTCTTGGATGCCCTTCATTAAAACTTAAATGCGAATTACCATTCTTATTGAATCTTGGCCTCAGTCTTTTAGTTTTTTTAATGTTGTATTATTTTGGTAAAATATTTTTTCATAATTTTTAGCAGAAGAGCATACATGGACATAATTATCATTTTTTTTTTTAATTTTGGTAAACATATTTTATTAACAACTAATATGGAAATAAAAATGAAACTATCATCTGTTCATAGACAAAATAAAGTCTTATTCTTATTCACTTTCTGTTTTTTTCGGTTGGATTTGTGTTTACATAAAACAGCTGTAGGTTCAGACCATTGTTTTTCTCAGGATCTTTTGTAAATGTTAAAGGTTCATTGTAACGTCAGCAGAGCATATATTGAGGTTGTTGACAGTATTCACTGCTACATGACAGTTTGTACAAACCATAAAAGCAGAAGTCTTTTTTGTGGCCCGTTGTTCCAATAACATGTTGCAATCCGTCCCTTTGTTCCTCTGCTCCGGCTGCACCTGTGTGTAATGATTCTACAAAGTATATTCTGAGACCTCCATCCAATAACAACTGTCTGCAAGTTACCTCTTGCTCCGAATGGCACCGGATTTGTGGGTCTCATTTAATTGAGATTCTTTTTGTGTAAATGAAAGCAAAGAGCAAGTGTGCACAGGTGAACTACAGTGAAAATAGCACTGATTGTTCTTAATTACTCTCGTCTTTGCTGCTGCTAATAACACGTGAAATTTCGGTAGACAACTTGTTTTGTCATAGATTTGTATTTTTCTTCTTCAAACACCTGCATTCATGAAGCATTACAGCAGAAAGTATGCCGAGGTGGAACATGAATCACTGGGGGTATGCATCTGAAAAGACACAGAGGAGCTGTCAGCTGTTTGTCTCTGATGTAATAATAATAATAATAATTTTTATTTCTATAGCGCCAACATATTCCGCAGCACTTTACATTTTAGAGGGGACTTGTGCAGACAATAAAAGACATTACAGAATAACAATAATCACATAAATCAATAGATACCAGGAGAAGAGAGGGCCCTACTCGCAAGCTTACAATCTATGAGGAAAGGGGGAGACACGTAAGGTGGATGGTAACAATTGCTTGTGTTGTACGGTCAGCCATCAATGTAATAAATAGGGTAATCACATAATGCTGAATGAACCAGTCAACAACCAGTATTAGAACAAGTATAGACACATACGTCTATTGAGTACATGGGGGTGTGTGAGCAGATGATATGAAGGACCTGGTTTAGAAAGAAATTTTGTATGGGGGAGAAAAAAGGGATAGTTAGATAAGGGAGGTGGGGCAATAGGCCAGTCTGAAAAAAAGCGTTTTTAGGGCACGCTTAAAACTGTGGGTATTTGGGGTTAAGCGAAGAGTCCTGGGTAGTGCATTCCAAAGAATTGGCGCAGCACGTGAGAAGTTTTGGAGACGGGAGATGTCATGTGTATGTGCTCTTTAAATCTTCCTCAGTGCTCACTGAAACCACATATTGTTATATGTGTATCCTTTGCCATTACCTCTTTAAACTTTTGGTCTCTTGGAGTTTTCTTTACTAACCCTTGAAAAGTTGTCAACCTTTGGGGACAATTTTTTTTTACTCTCAGTGTGTATGCATATTTATGGTTGACTCAAAAGATAACCAAAACTAAAATTCAGCCAACAGCTATTTTAGTGTATGGCCAGATTCAGTAGTTTTCAGAGTTCCCTTATGCAAATACCCTCTTTGGAGAGGAGGAGGACACCTATTGGAAGTATCAATCCAAAAACTAAACATTGGCTTTTTACAGAGCCTTGCCACATGACTTAAGGCCCCCATACACATAAGACAAATGTCGGCTGAACTGTCTGATATCGATAGTCTTGGTCGACGGTCTAATGTGTATTGGGGCACTGGTCAGGAGAGATGTTGATTGCACATGTCCAATTTCCTTCTGCCGATTCCATTGTTCTTCCCCATAGAGAACATAGGAGTGCTCGGCTAAGCAGGTGCTCCTGTGTATGGGAGAGTCGGCTGAGGTGGCTGTAGGCTGAACGATCGACTGAAGCATCATTCGGCTGATAGCCATCTAATGTGTTTGGCCATCCTTAGGTTTATATGACCACACCAGAAGCTGCATGTGCTGACATGTGTTTTGGGGTTTTTGCCCCTTATCAGTGCAAAGCAGGAGAAATGTGGGCTGGGTGAAAGGCCTCTGACAGGGGATCTAAAGGGTAAAGTTTCTCCTTATGGAGCCAAGTTAGCATAAAGAGTGTTGTAGGCCATGAAATGGTTCCCTGGGAAATTAAATATGCAAATAGCCTTTTCACACAGGAACATAACAGGGACTCTACTTCTAGTTCCAAAGAAATTATTAGAGAGACCCACATGCAGAGCCACCAGTCTATTCCTAACAATGCCCTACAGGACCATGTTCTCAAGCTAAATGCTGGTTCCAGCTGTGAGACCTGCATCAATCATACATTTATGCCATATTCTTTTGATATGCCATAAATGTCCCAGATAGGTAAATCCTCTTAAGAGCGGGCACTGTTGACTGTGGGTATTACTAATCGGAGAAATTCATAGCCACAATTTCCACTGTTAAGCAAACAGATTGTCCTAATTTTATGATGTTAGAGTGTAAGAAAAGGATCTGCGGTGGTGTCCGGGCGCTGCCAGCAAAGTCACAGGTATCGCAGGTGCTGGGTGAATGAGCTTATTAAATGCAATGTGTTTCAGAGTTGGTTTAACGCCTTCCTTGGGCATAATACTCAGCTGTGATGCTAGTCTCTACTCAATGTAACAGTAGTCACTAGTCACGGACTTGCCGCGAGGCAGGATAGTCAAAAGGTCCAGGGTCAGTACCAAGATAATAGACAAAGAGAAAAGACAAAAGTGTAGTCAGGTCACAGTCTGAGGTCAGAGTATCAGAAAGGTAGTGGATTAAGGCAAAGGTGAGAGTCAAACGGATGGTCAAAGGTAAATCCAAAGTCGTCAGAGATCAGGATATAACTCAGAGCACAGAGCAGAAACACACACAACTTGAGCAAAGCTACAATTGGCAAAGGTCTGACAGCTGTCAGAGTGCTAAATAGCCCTGTAAATACCCAGAATAGATCACACCTGGAGGTGATACTGTAGGACGGCTGAGCTGTCAATCACAATACAAACACTTCAGCCTCAGATTGGGCGGTAGAGCGGTCACTCACAATCCTGACGGCTCAGCCATCCCTCGATTCCATAAGTCGGTAGAGCTGTCACTCACAGCATCCCCAGGACACCATGAGTAGTGGAATCCTGACAACAGCAGGGTTCCCCCTCCACTTTATAGGGATCAGAGGTGACCTATTATTCACTTATTAATCAATTAGGGACAAGACTCCCACTGCATTCGAGAAAAATATTAAATAAATAATACAATTTAAAACTGACATACAAATTTAAAATGTTAAAAAACATACTAATCAGTTAAAAGTCCAAATCAGGATTTAATTACATAGAAAATGATTCCTGTTATCTAACGTGTATTTTCAATAGTCTCATTTAACCCCCAATAATAATAATTTGAGGGGAGCAAGCAATCCTGCCTGTTGAATTTCAGTGGCTGAACATTTTATTCTCCTTCAAGATAAGCCAGCAACCGAGGATCTCTTATAGAGAACACAGGAGCACCTGGCTGAGACTAGCATTCCTATATATGGGGGAGTCGGGAAAAATAGCTGATGGCCAACAATTTTCTAATCTGTATGGGAAGAGATTAAAAGGGTATTTCCTTTTCCAAGATCCTATCCGAATATGTAGTAGGTATAACAATAATATTAGCAAATACCTCCAATTAGAAATGTAGTATAGTTCTTCTGATTAGCTTTGTCGCTTGCCTCATGTGCAAGGCATTGCAGTAGCTTAGTTACCAATGGTTACGACCACTAACAACTAACTAACTAACTAACTGTCACAATATGAGTGGTCATAACCATGGATACCTAAGCTATTGCTATGCCTGCACATGGGGAAAGCGACACAGGTAATCAGAAGAACTATACTACATTTCTAATTGGAGGTATTTGCTAATATTATTATCATATCTACTACATATTGGTATAGGATCTTGGAGATGGCGACACCCCTTTAACTTTCCCTACAAAGTCCAATTTTATATGAAGCCACTAGACATATCAGTATTTGTTCAGGGTGTGACAGAATATCGGAGTACATGAAAGGTTGCCAATGTCAGATTTGGAACAGAGAACCACCAACAATCTAATGAGTATGGGGTCTTGCACTGATTTCCCCAATACTGATCTAGGGGTGAATGAAGACTGGAAATGTTGGATTACAACATGGTCAGTCCTTTGTTCTACTAGGAGTGTGTATGACAGTGCTTTATCTCTCTTTACCCCATTACAATAAATATGATTACTTGGCTGAGTCCATCGTGCATGTTTATAGAAAAGCAGGGCAGGTAGGTTTCAGCTATCTTATATGTATGAATTATATCTTGCATCGGCCAAACAGTATTGTTCATCTGTTGCCCCTTGAGGAAAACATATTAATCACTGTTTGCAATGCAAATAAATATCCTTGGCAGATAATGAGAAATGATTTTAATGGGTTATTTATTAAACAGACTCCAGCAGACATTACTTAAGGTTTGTGTAATTCGTTTTCTAGGTCACTTTCTTAAATAAAATAGTAAACTACAGGCAATGATTAATGTGCTAGTGCCAAACTTTGCAATGAAAAGAGGGAAGGTGTGTATACATTGTAAAATGAGAGGTTACGAAATATTGGAAAAAAGTAAAAAGTAAGAACACGTTTGTACATGAAGCTGCTGAATATGTGCAAAACTAAAGCAAATTAGCCGTTCATTATGAAAACAGTCATTTATTCTAATTATAATAATGTAATATTATGACTTGGTCCATGTATGTAATAAAGGTGCGGTTACATCTCGGAGATGTAGGTGTACAAGACCCCATAAAAAGCTTGAAGAGCAAAGGTGCATTTACACTACATGATTATCGGGAGCTTACTTTCCTATGAATGCTTGTTTCTCGATAATCGTGCAGTGTAAACAGGCTACCGATCACCTGATGAACGAGCAAAATGATTGTTCGTTGGGTGAAAGGATAATTTGGCCGCACAGCCCTCCATGTGCTCGCCAGAGGTAGCCTGACTACCAATAGGTACCGAGATGAGATCCTCAGACCCCTTTTGAGACCATATGCTGGTGCGGTTGGCCCTGGGTTCCTCCTAATGCAGGACAATGCCAGACGTCATGTGGCTGGAGTGTGTCAGCAGTTCCTGCAAGATGAAGGCATTGAAGCTATGGGCTGGCCCGCCCGTTCCCCAGACCTGAATCCGATTGAGCACATCTGGGACATCATGTCTCGCTCCATCCACCACAGACTGTCCAGGAGTTGGCGGATGCTTTAGTCCAGGTCTGTGAGGAGATCCCACAGGAGACCATCCGCAACCTCATCAGGAGCATGCCCAGGCATTGTAGGGAGGTCATACAGGCAAGTGGAGGCCACACACAATACTGAGCCTCATTTTGACTTGTTTTAAGGACATTACATCAAAGTTGGATCAGCTTGTAGTGTGTTTTTCCACTTTAATTTTGGGGGTGACTCCAAATCCCGGCCTCCCTTGATTAATAAATTTGATTTCCATTGATGATTTTTGTGTGATTTTGTTGTCAGCACATTCAACTTTGTACAGAACAAAGTATTCAATGAGAATATTTCATTCATTCAGATCTAGGATGTGTTATTTAAGTGTGCCCTTTATTTTTTTGAGCAGTATATATGGATAGATAGATAATAGATATATGGATAGATAGATAGATAGATAGATAGATGGATAAATATATAGATAATAGATATATGTATATATAGATAGCTAATTAGTAGTGTTGAGCCACCCCCGTAGTGTTCGAGTTCGGTTCGGTTCGTCGAACACCCGTGTGTTCGCCGAACTGTTCGTCGAACTGTTCGTCGAACACCTTCGAACACCGTTAAAACCAATGGCAGGCAAACAAAAACACATAGAAACACATAGAAAACACCTTCAAAGGTGTCCAAAAGCTGACAAACTGCTCAGAAGACACAACTAACACATGGAAAAGTGACAAGTACATATAGTCATGCGAAAAGAAAAGAGGTGGAGGAGTAAAAGGAGGGGGAGACACAGATATAGGCATGTCATGCCCTTCTAAAATCCAAAAAGTGAGAAGCCGACACGTTCAGTCCGCTCCTGCCCGTGCCACCTCCGCGTCGCCGGGTTTGTGCCAGAGCCGCGGTGAACCCTGACGGCCAGCCCCCCTCTCCCAATACTGGTGCCTGTCCGCTGGTGGGTCGAGCGAGCCCCCCTGTGGTGGAGGCAGCTCTAAGCTTTTTAATTTAAATTGTCTCTCTAATTTGAATGAATACACTTTAAATCCATTTACAAGGATCTATTGGAGGGTCTAGTCTCATGCCAGCAGCCGCGTAATTCCAGCTCCAGTAGCGTCCACTAAAGCTGCTGCAGTTAAAAAGCTTTTATAAGGATCGAGCTCGGCTGTCCATCGCAAGGCATCCTACTGCCAGTCCCAGCCCCTATGCGTTGGGGTGCCTCCTGATGCTCTTCACTGAGTATCCCGTGGTCCCGAAGCATTTCCTTTGGAAAAATTAAGTGTCAAAACTACAGAACTACAGGTGGTGTAGCTTGCTTAACAGCCGGGATAATCCGCTGACTAGCAGACACTGCTACTAGGCACAAAGTATTTCCTGGGCTAGATGCAGTTAAAAATTTGTAATTAGATACTCTCGTTGGATGCTGAGAAAGCATTCCATAGAGTCTCCTGGCACGCCATATATGATTCTCTTAAAAAGCTTGGGGTAGGGGTCTAGGGGACCCTTTTATAGCCAAAATCACGGCCCTGTATCGCAATACGTCACCTAGGCTGAAGATAAATGGAACTGTATTACGCTGAGGGCTCGGTTGCTACAGAGGTATTGCACCTCACCCAGAGGTGTGATATCTCACTCTCAGGTAAGGATGGAGTGTGGATCAGGACCCGACACCTGCATGCATTACACCACATTGCCGTGGGGCAGAGCGATCAATATGCCCCTGAGATGGGCACGACAGTCCCTGTCCCTGGCTGGAGTGGGGGGAGGGAACACTGAGGAAGGGGAACCCTGTAGTGCAGGAGCAGGGAGGAAGCAGTTCCTGGGTGCATTGAGAAGGGAGTATAAAAGGTGGGCACCATCTTAGTTCAGTGCAGAGAAGTCTGAGCAGAAGTGGCAGGGAGCAGGGGCTCTGCATGAGCTCTGCTCCGGAGGCGGGCCTAGTAACAGAGGCCCAGGCCTGGAAGAGGGAGAAGGAAGGAAGAGGAGCGGAGAAGGCTCCAGGAACGAGGAACGCACGCCACCGCACGCCCGAATCCACCTGCGTGGAGGGGTCAGGCCAAAGGGGGAGACCGGTCCCCGAAACTAGTGGAGGCAGGAAACGACCCTCAGCTAGAAACAGGAGGCTGTGACATTTTATGTGGCGCAGCCCCTCGCTACACCCGCTAGGAAGGCACCACATAGGGTCAGGGAAACTGGCGCCAAGTTTACCAAGAGGAGGCCCGAGGCAGCCGGACAGAAGGGTTGGTAAGAAAGGCCAGACAAAGGACACACAAAGGGGGTCATGTGAAGCGCTCCAAAGTTATCTGGGAGTTGTCTGAGCCCCTCACCTGGTGAGCACAGTACGACGTGGGCAGCCGTTACCTGCAGACGTGGTCTGGATAATAAGAACTGTGAGTAAAGGCCCTGGACTGCATCACTGACTCCGTGTCGTTACTGCTGCTGCCCTGCACCATCACCCCCATCCTCCGCATACACTGCCCTGAGGCTATACTCCTCCCGTGGGGAGTTATGCTACGCTCTGCTGCACCCACAACACCAGCCTCAGCGGTCTGCCCTGGAGCGGCGGTTCACTCTGACCACAATCCACGGGTGGCGTAGTCGGACATTTAAACATCAAAACCACATAAATAGTTCCGCCACTGGTTTGACCGCCCTGAGCCACGGAACCGGGTCGCCGCCACGGAGACTACAACCACCAGCATCCACCAAAAAGGGTCCGGCTCCGGGTGTCCCAAGGCCCAGGGGGCGCGTCAGAACATTTTCATCACCTTTCACAATCACCAATGGGACAAGGCAGGGATGTTCTCTGTCCCCTCTCTTATACATCCTAGTGACGGAGCACCTGCTCTCATCAATTCGCCATAACCCCAATATTAGGTGGATTGAGGTGGGAGGCACCGAGTACAAGTGCTCTCTATTTGCTGATGATGTCCTAGTATATATCACTCAATCACATATATCCATCCATGCTGTTATGGCTGAAATAGATCACTTTGTTACATGGTCAAATTTTAAAATCAATGCAGCGAAGTCTGAGGCCCTCGATGTCTCCCTCCCCAAATCCATATAGGATTCCATCCAGTCCAACTTTCCCTTTGCCTGGCCCTCACAGGGTATCAAATACTTAGGAATTCCTATTCATAGAGACCTCTCCCATCTATGTTATCTTAATTTTGGGCCCTTTATTGAACAACTCCATACAGACCACGGTTGGCAAGTTAGAACTGTAAGATTCACTACGTGAACCACTGGTGTTTTGTGGAAAAGCACATGTACACTGTGTTCCAAATTATTATGCAAAAAGTGTTTAGGAGTGATAAGGGAAGAATTTGTTTGTTTGTCAGTT
Source organism: Phyllobates terribilis (assembly GCF_046119375.1). NCBI lineage: Eukaryota > Metazoa > Chordata > Amphibia > Anura > Dendrobatidae > Phyllobates > Phyllobates terribilis. Next base: position 148,378,206 of record NW_027362771.1, read on the forward strand.
AAACTCATTGATGGTGATGTGTGTCAGGACTCTTTATATCACTGTAAGCAATTGCAGACACCTGTGCTAATTAGTTTGGCAGGTGTGTCCAATGAAAGGCAAGACTACTTAAGAAGGCTGTCTCACATTATTAAGCAGCCTACATTTTCTTCCAAAATGGGAAAGAAAAAGGATGTGTCGGCTTCTGAGAAGCAACAAATTGTGGAGTGTTTAGGTCAAGGCATGACTACAATCAACATTGTGCGATGATCAGGATGAAGTGTCTTGGCAATCAAGAAGTATGTAGCTGATTCACAGTACACACGTGTGCGTGCTGATAAGGGCAAATTGAGGACTCTTTCCTACAGGCAATTACGTCAGGTTGAAAGAGCAGCGGCAAAAAAGCCTTGTCATAGCAGCAGACAAGTTTTTGAAGCTGCTGGTGCCTCCAACGTCCCCCGAACAACAAGATGCAGGGTCCTTCAGAGGTTTGCAGCTGTGCATACGCCATCCTGTCGACCTCCTCTATCCACTTCACACAAGCAGAAACGGCTCCAGTGGGCCAAACATTACATGAAGACTGATTTCAAAACTGTTTTGTTCACGGATGAGTGCCGTGCAGCGCTCGATGGTCCAGATGGATGGAGTGGAGGATGGCTGGTTGATGGACACCCCACGCAAACACGGCTACAGCGCCAACAAGGAGGAGGTGGAGTAATGTTTTGGGCTGGAATCATGGGGAGAGAGATTGTCGGCCCCTTTAGGATCCCTGAAGGCGCTAAAGATGAACTCCATAATGTATGTGGATTTTCTCAAACAGCACTTCCTGCCATGGTTCAAGAAGAAGAACTGTGTATTTCACAGCAAGATCATTTTTTTGCATGATAATGCACCATCTCATGCTGCACATAAAACATCTGCATCTCTGGCTGATATGGGCATAAAAGGGGACAAACTTATGGTGTGACCCCCATGCTCCCCTGACCTCTACCCCATTCAGAACCTTTGGAGCATCATTAAAAGGAGTGTCTATGATGGCGGGAGGCAGTTCACATCTAAGCAACAGCTCTGGGAGGGTATTCTGTCCTCATGCAAAACAATTGAAGCAGAAACCATCCAAAACCTGACAAATTCAATGGACGAGAGAGTTCAGAAGCTCCTTTCGAACAAGGGGTCCTATGTGAAAATGTAACATCACCTAGAATAAAGTTTTGAGTTGAAAACTGTTTGATTTCAGTTTCTAACAACCTGCTAATGCTTATAATTTCAAAAATGACCATTTTTTTGGTCTTTATTAAAATGAAAAGGTTGATCGAAAAGTTTGGGGGATCTAAGAGTGTGGCAACCCAGTAGTCATGATTACTTCGAATTCTGACAATATGAGGGTCATGATGCAGGTAGTGCAGCAAGAAGGCACTTATGTGTCTTGCGCATCTCGGAGCCCCAAAATTATTTTCCGGGCTAGATGCAGCTAAAAATTATTATTAATTTTAAATCTGGTGAAGCTTTAGTATAGATGGCCTAATAGGATCAGTGCTGCACACTGCTACAAAGCCCAAATTATTTTCCAGTCAAGATACAGATAAACATGATTAGTAATTTTAAATCTGGTGGAGCTTATTATAGATGGCCTAATAGAATCAGTGCTGCACACTGCTACAAAGCCCAAATTATTTTCCAGCCAAGATACAGATAAACATGATTAGTAATTTGAAAGCTTAAAACGGTTGGTAGGGTGATTTTAACCAATCATCAAGCTTTTACTCTCCCCAGGATGACACAGGGGTAGAAAAGTCGTTTCGGATCCATGATTTGTTCATCTTTATGAACGTGAGTCTGTCTACATTATCAGTGGAGAGCCGCGTGCGCTTATCTGTCAGCACACCACCAGCAGCGCTGAACACACGTTCAGACAGAACGCTGGCTGCGGGGCATGACAAGATCTCCAAGGCGTAAGTGGCTAGCTCCGGCCATTTATCCAGATTGGAAGCCCAAAAAGAGCAAGGGTCCAGTGACACAGTCATGGCTTCAATGTTTACTTGGAGATACTCCTGTACCATCGTCTCTAGGCGTTGACTATGTGTTAGACTTCTTGTCTCCTGTGGCCTTGCAAAGGATGGGCTAAAAAAGTGGTGAAATGATTCCGCAAAATTGATGTTACCAGCAGATACTGTGGTTCTGTTACGGTTTGAGTGCTGAACACTTGACAGTCCCATGGTTGGCAAGTTGGAACTGTGAGATTCACTACGTGCACCACTGGTATTTTGTGGAAAAGCACATGTAAGATTCTGCAACAGTCTCTGCTGTTACTCCTGCATGCGTGCATCCCTTTCTATGGCAGGAATAATTTCTGCAAATTTACTTTTGTACCGGGGATCTAACAGTATGGCAAACCAATAGTCAGGATTATTTCTAATTCTCACAATTCGAGGGTCATGTTGCAGGTAGTGCAGCAAGAAGGCACTCATGTGTGTTGCGCATCCAGGAGCACCAAGTCCCTGTTGTGTTGGTGGCGAGGTAACAATCTTCCTTCCTCTGTCCTCTCCCCCCAACCTCGCACAACAGAAATGTGATCAAGGTCTCCCTCATCTGATGAGTCTTCCATCAGTTCGTCCTCCACTTCTTCCTGGGCTCCTGCACCTTCCTCACTAGTTTGGCTGTTACCATGCGCCCTGGTAAAACCATCTCCCCCACCCTCACATGCCTGCCGCCTTGGTGCTGCCGACCGTCTGGACCTTGCAGATGTTAGCCTTTCCGCATACAACTCCTCCTCCTCTACTTCCTCCACCTCCTCTTGTGCCACCACCTGACTCCGAATTCTGTTTAACATGTGCTCCAGCATGTAAATCACCGGAATAGTCATGCTGATAATGGCATCGTCAGCACTAAACATCTTTGTCGCCATTTCAAAACTGTGCAGAAGGGTGCATAGGTCCCTGATCTGAGACCACTCCTCCAGCGTGATTTGCCCCACCTCTGGATCTCGTTGGCCCAGGCTATACGTCAGAACGTATTGCACCAGGGCTTGTCGGTGCTGCCACAGTCGCTGCAACATGTGCAGAGTTGAATTCCACCGGGTAGGCACATCGCATTTTAGCCGGTGAAGTGGCAGGCCCAACGACTTCTGTAGAGATGTAAGTCGCTGAGCTGCGGGATGCGAACGGCGGAAGTGAGCACACAGCGACCGTGCCCTCTGCAGAAGGCCATCTAGTCTGGGATAGTGGGCTAAAATTTGCTGGACAACCAGGTTCAACACGTGAGCCATACAAGGCACGTGTGTGACATTGCCCCGGCGAAGGGCCGCACCCAGGTTTGCAGCATTGTCGCACACGGCCTTCCCTGGTTTCAGGTCCAGTGGAGACAACCATTCATGAAATTGGTTCTCCAGAGCTGACCACAACTCCTCAGCTGTGTGACTCACATTTCCCAGACATTTCAATGTAAAACCCGCCTGATGACGTTGAACCCTACTGCCAGCATAGTAAGGAGGTGTGCAGGATCCCTTCTGCGCAGTTAGAAAGCTTGTGGCATGACCAGACAGGCTTTGGGTGCAGGTGGAAGACCGAGAGGAGGTTGAGGAGGCAGAAGCAGTGGAGGAACTTTGACATAAAGAGGATTGACGCACAACTCGTGGGGACGGCAAGACTTGGACAGCAGCCCCTTGTCCTGCTGTCACCATAGTTACCCAGTGCCCAGTCAGCGACATGTAACGCCCCTGTCCATGCCTACTCGTCCAAGTGTCTGTGGTGAAATGCACCCTGTCACACACAGAGTTTCTCAAAGAAGCGGTGATGTTGTGTGCGACATGCTGGTGGAGCGCAGGCACACCTTTCTTTGAGAAGTAGTGCCGACTGGGCATCTGGTACTGGGGCACTGCGACGGACATAAGGTCTCGAAAATCCTCTGTGTCCACCAGGCGGAAAGGCAGCATTTCTGTAGCCAAGAGCTTGCAGATGGTGAAATTCAACCTCTTAGCTTTCTCATGGCTAGGAGGAAATGGTCTTTTACTTGTCCACATCTGAGGGACCGAGGGCTGGCTATTGTGCTTAGACGGGGTTGATAAGGGTGTCCCCGGCAAACTGCCGGTCTGTGAGGAAGATGCAGGCGGACATGTTAGGTTGCCTTGATCCAAAGGTGGTGCTATCGATGTCGGACAGCGCTCAAGACCAGCTGGTGTTACCACCTCCAAAGAAAATGATGACCTGCCAATCACGCTGGCTGTTGCGGGTAAAGAGGTGGCAGGTCTGCGCCCCAAAACAGGTGTGACTGCTGTCCCCCCAGTCACAGAGGATGAAGAGGCCGCGGATGCACAAGATATGGCAGACGGTGGTTGGCCCGGCCGGCTAGGCCGCATTGTAGCACACTGAGCTTCCCACTGCAACTTATGCTTCATGTCCATGTGCCGGTTCATGCATGAAGTACTCAAACTATGTATTTTTTGGCCTCTACTTAGGTTTTGCTGACAAATGTTACAGATAACACGAGTTGGGTCATCTTTATCGATCTGAAAAAATGCCCAGGCTATGCAAGGCTTAGCACCCATGCGACCTGAAGAGCCACCACGACTTGTGGTGAGAGGCAGAGTTGTGTTTGAGGATGCAGTTGTTGACGTGCTTCCAGTACTACGTCTCTGTCCAGGAAGGCGCAACCTGACCTCGTCGTCACTAGCATCTTCCTCCACCTCCTCTGCTGACCTCATCTCTTGGCTGACTGTGGGTTGACAGTAAGTGGGATCTCCAACCTCATCATCATCACCCTGTGCGTTATCACACCCGTCGTCCTCAGAGCCAACCTGTTCCTGCCCTGACAAAAAACTAAAGTTGTCGCTCCAATCAGGTATTTGAGTCTTATCATCGTCTTTCACATTGTCTCCACCAACAGGAGTTACAGTTTGGGAATGAGGGTCTACATTATGGTCAGAACCTTCTGCGTCTGGTCCTGGATCCGACTCATAAAGATTCTGGGCATCAGTGCAGATCATTTCCTCGTCTGGATTCACAGAAGCGCTGGAGTCGACCTCTGATTCCCAGGCTATAGTATGAGTAAACAGCTCTGCAGACTCAACCATCTGTTCTACCTCATACTCAGACGGGCAGCTGGAGATTTGGGAGCTGTGAGGAAGCAAGTGCGATTGGGGTGACACCTTTGAGGACTGGAGTATTTGTGATGTTGAAGTTGATGTGGAGGAGAGCCCACTTAAAGGAGCACTTGATATCCGTTGAAGCACCTGCTGTTTTTGTGCCTCATCTAGAATTTGTAGCGATTGGCGTGGCCGTAAGAAAGGGATCTTATCACATTGTCCGCTGAAAGAAGTAGACATTTTAGTTTGGCTGGAAGATGGTCTTTCTTCTGCAGATGTTACTGTTGCTTTAACACCTACCCCACGGACACAACTTTTTTTCCCCTTCCCAACACGCCTATTCCCCTTTCCACCAGCAGCAGGCCTTTTTCCACTCATTTTGGTGGTTAACTCATTCACAACTCTGGAGTTGTTTGCACAAAAAAACAATGGATGGGAACCGAGCAGAGCTGAGTGGCCAAACTGTGGTATTAGGCCAAAACTATTGGCTGGGTTAGATGCAGAAAAAAATTATATTCAATTTGCAACCTGATGGAGGTCAGTATAGATGGACTAATAGAACAAGTCCCACACACAGCTAGAAGCCCAAATATTTTTTCAGAGGTAGATGCAGAAATTTTTTTTATTCAGTTTGCAACCTGATGGAGGTCTGTATAGATGGATTAATAGAACAAGTCCCACACACAGCTACAAGCCCAATATTTTTTCAGAGGTAGATGCAGAAAAACATATATATTCAGTTTGCAACCTGATGGAGGTCAGTATAGATGGACTAATAGAGAAAGTCCCACACACTGCTAGAAGGCCAAATATTTTTTCAGAGCTAGATGCAGACAAAAAATTATTTTGAATTTGCAACCTGATGGAGGTCAGTATAGGCGGACTAATAGAACAAGTCCCACACACTGCTAGAAGGCCAAATATTTTTTCAGAGCTAGATGCAGAAAAAAATTATATTCAGTTTGCAACCTGATGGAGGTCTGTATAGATGGATTAATAGAACAAGTCCCACACACAGCTAGAAGCCCAAATATTTTTCAGAGGTAGATGCAGATAAAAATTATTTTTAATTTGCAACCTGATGGAGGTCAGTATAGATGGACTAATAGAGAAAGTCCCACACACTGCTAGAAGGCCAATATTTTTTCAGAGGTAGATGCAGAAAAAAATATATTCAGTTTGCAACCTGATGGAGGTCAGTATAGATGGAGTAATAGAACAAGTCCCACACACAGCTAGAAGCCCAAATATTTTTTCAGAGGTAGATGCAGATAAAAATTATTTTTAATTTGCAACCTGATGGAGGTCAGTATAGATGGACTAATAGAGAAAGTCCCACACACTGCTAGAAGGCCAAATATTTTTTCAGAGGTAGATGCAGAAAAAAATATATTCAGTTTGCAACCTGATGGAGGTCTGTATAGATGGATTAATAGAACAAGTCCCACACACAGCTAGAAGCCCAATATTTTTTCAGAGGTAGATGCAGAAAAAAATATATTCAGTTTGCAACCTGATGGAGGTCAGTATAGATGGATTAATACAACAAGTCCCACACACAGCTAGAAGCCCAATATTTTTTCAGAGGTAGATGCAGAAAAAAATATATTCAGTTTGCAACCTGATGGAGGTCAGTATAGATGGACTAATACAACAAGTCCCACACACAGCTAGAAGCCCAATATTTTTTCAGAGCTAGATGCAGAAAAAAATTATATTCAATTTGCAACCTGATGGAGGTCAGTATAGATGGACTAATAGAATGATGCTATGCCCAAAAGATTTTACTTCACTAGGTGCAGTAAAAAATTGGTATTCTATACACAGGTGGTATATCTTGCAACACAGATAGGCTACTCCACTGACTAACACACTCTGCAATAGGCCAAAAAGGATTAGCTTTGCTAGATTCAGCCAAATGCTGTGAAAAAAACTTGCACAGCACTGGCACAGACCTGCCTGGCAAAAACTGATAGGAACTGATGTAACCTAGTCCTGAAAAGGACTCCAATTACAATTAGTCTTTACTCCCACAATCTATCTATTTAAGAGCACAGACCTGCCTGATAAAAGTCGTAGGAAATGCTGTAACCTAGTCCTTAAAAGGACTGCAATCACAACTATTCCCTACTCCCAAGCTATCTGTAGATTTGTGCGAAAATTGGCTTGAAATTAACAAGGTATAGCGCACACAGCAACAGCGGTGCCGTCTAACACGCAGCTGCAGCAGTGAGAAAATGGTGGCGACGGGGAAAATGGCTTGGTCTTATAGGGCAAGGACATGTGACATACACTGCCAATGACACATGCCCTTGCTTGTGTGAAAAAAAGCACTTCGCTCCGTGTGTGCGCTGCTGATAGGCTGACAGATTGCACCTCCCCACTGTAAATGCGGGAAAGAGAAAAAAAAATGTCGCCACCATTTTCTCACTGCTGCAGCTGCGTGTTAGACGGCACCGCTGTTGCTGTGTGCTCTTAAATAGATAGATTGTGGGAGTAAAGACTAATTGTAATTGCAGTCCTTTTCAGGACTAGGTTACATCAGTTCCTATCAGTTTTTGCCAGGCAGGTCTGTGCCAGTGCTGTGCAAGTTTTTTTCACAGCATTTGGTTGAATCTAGCAAAGCTAATCCTTTTTGGCCTATTGCAGAGTGTGTTAGTCAGTGGAGTAGCCTATCTGTGTTGCAAGACATACCACCTGTGTATAGAATACCAATTTTTTTACTGCACCTAGTGAAGTAAAATCTTTTGGGCATAGCATCATTCTATTAGTCCATCTATACTGACCTCCATCAGGTTGCAAATTGAATATAATTTTTTTCTGCATCTAGCTCTGAAAAAATATTTGGGCTTCTAGCAGTGTGTGGGACTTGTTCTATTAGTCCATCTATACTGACCTCCATCACGTTGCAAATTCAAAATAATTTTTTGTCTGCATCTAGCTCTGAAAAAATATTTGGCCTTCTAGCAGTGTGTGGGACTTTCTCTATTAGTCCATCTATACTGACCTCCATCAGGCTGCAAATTAAAAATAATTTTTATCTGCATCTAGCTCTGAAAAAATATTTGGGCTTCTAGCTGTGTGTGGGACTTGTTCTATTAGTCCATCTATACTGACCTCCATCAGGTTGCAAACTGAATATAATTTTTTTCTGCATCTAGCTCTGAAAAAATATTTGGCCTTCTAGCAGTGTGTGGGACTTTCTCTATTAGTCCATCTATACTGACCTCCATCAGGTTGCAAATTAAAAATAATTTATATCTGCATCTAGCTCTGAAAAAATATTTGGCCTTCTAGCAGTGTGTGGGACTTTCTCTATTAGTCCATCTATACTGACCTCCATCAGGTTGCAAATTAAAAATAATTTTTTGTCTGCATCTAGCTCTGAAAAAATATTTGGGCTTCTAGCTGTGTGTGGGACTTGTTCTATTAGTCCATCTATACTGACCTCCATCAGGTTGCAAACTGAATATCATTTTTTTCTGCATCTACCTTAGAAAAAAAATTTGGGCTTCTAGCAGTGTGTGGGACTTGTTCTATTAGTCCATCTATACTGACCTCCATCAGGTTGCAAATTGAATATATTTTTTTTCTGCATCTACTTCTGAAAAAATATTTAGGCTTCTAGCAGTGTGTGGGACTTGGTCTATTAGTCCATCTACACTGACCTCCATCAGGTTGCAAATTAAAAATAATTTTTATCTGCATGTAGCTCTGAAAAAATATTTGGGCTTCTAGCAGTGTGTGGGACTTGGTCTATTCGTCCATCTATACTGATCTCCATCAGGTTGCAAATTAAAAATAATTTTTATCTGCATCTAGCTCTGAAAAAGTATTTGGGCTTCTAGCAGTTTGTGGGACTTGGTCTATTAGTCCATCTATACTGACCTCCATCAGGTTGCAAATTGAATATCATTTTTTTCTGCATCTAGCTCTGAAAAAATATTTGGGCTTCTAGCAGTGTGTGGGACTTGTTCTATTAGTCCATCTATACTAACCTACACCAGGTTGCAAATTCAATATAATTTTATTCTGCATCTAGCTCTGAAAAAATATTTGGGCTTCTAGCAGTGTGTCGGACTTGTTCTATTAGTCCATCTATACTGATCTTCATCAGGTTGCAAATTAAAAATAATTTTTATCTGCATCTAGCTCTGAAAAAATATTTGGGCTTCTAGCTGTGTGTGGGACTTGTTCTATTAGTCCATCTATACTGACCTCCATCAGGTTGCAAACTGAATATCATTTTTTTCTGCATCTACCTCAGAAAAAAAATTTGGGCTTCTAGCAGTGTGTGGGACTTGTTCTATTAGTCCATCTATACTGACCTCCATCAGGTTGCAAATTGAATATAATTTTTTTCTGCATCTACTTCTGAAAAAATATTTGGGCTTCTAGCAGTGTGTGGGACTTGGTCTATTAGTCCATCTACACTGACCTCCATCAGGTTGCAAATTAAAAATATTTTTTATCTGCATCTAGCTCTGAAAAAATATTTGGGCTTCTAGCAGTGTGTGGGACTTGTTCTATTAGTCCATCTATACTGACCTCCATCAGGTTGCAAATTGAATATAATTTTTTTCTGCATCTACTTCTGAAAAAATATTTGGGCTTCTAGCAGTGTGTGGGACTTGGTCTATTAGTCCATCTACACTGACCTCCATCAGGTTGCAAATTAAAAATATTTTTTATCTGCATCTAGCTCTGAAAAAGTATTTGGGCTTCTAGCAGTGTGTGGGACTTGGTCTATTAGTCCATCTATACTGACCTCCATCAGGTTGCAAATTGAATATCATTTTTTTCTGCATCTATCTCTGAAAAAATATTTGGGCTTCTAGCAGTGAGTGGGACTTGTTCTATTAGTCCATCTATACTGACCTCCATCAGGCTGCAAATTGAATATAATTTTTTTCTGCATCTAGCTCTGAAAAAATATTTGGGCTTCTAGCAGTGTGTGGGACTGGGTCTATTAGTTCATCTATACTGACCTCCATCAGGTTGCAAATTAAAAATAATTTTTATCTGCATCTAGCTCTGAAAAAATATTTGGGCTTCTAGCAGTGTGTGGGACTCATTGTATTAGGCCATCTATACCAAGCTCCACCAGCTTTGAAATTAATAATAATTTTTAGCTGCATCTAGCCCTGAAAATAATTTTTCCCAATAGTGGTAGCAATAGAAATATGGGGCGCGCGCCTGGCTAACAAAAATATACGCTTCATAACACAAAACACCAGCCTAGCACACTGCATTAATAAGATGGCATCATCGTCTCTCCCAGTGCTAGGCCTACTACGCAGGCTAGCATTCCTGTGCCTAAAACACAATGTATGGGTCCGCGCTAGCCACTATGTTGAGGGGTATAAAGCTGCTGCTAACGCTTTATAACAATTCAATTGGCAGATTTTCACAGAGCTCTTCCACAACGCCCACCCATCGGGCAACAGTTGCCCACCCTCCCTATGGGATCTAGTGGCGAATAGTTGATGCCATTAATCAGAGCGTCAGTTGCCCCGTCAACGTGGCAAGCATACGGTAAGGCATGGGAAGAGTGGACACGACTAGTAGCAGGCAGACGGGTTGACCAATGTGAACAAGCCAGATCACAAGTCACCATAGAATTTCTCCACCAGCTAATGATGAGGGGCATATCAGGAGCGTCAGCGCAGCGGTGTCTGACCGGAGTAGCATTTCACTTCCAACTACTGAATTGGGGAGATGTGACAAAGATTCATCATCAGACAATCCATAAAAGGGTGGAAAAGGGGTCAGCCAAGTCAGGAATGTAGACGTCCCGTCCCGTGTCACTAAAACTGATTTCTCACATCATATCCCTAACACCATTAACATGACACTCACAATTTGAAGCAACATTAATGTCTACTGCATTTGTGATCGCCTTCTTCGGGGCGCTATGTATAAGCGAATTAGTCCCTCAATCCAAAATTACCACCAGTGGAGGCTTATTACACCAGGACGTAGTCATAGCCAATAATGTAATACGTCTACGCATACACCAATTGAAAACGGTTCCAGCGGGCAGGGGTACTTGGGTACTTCTACAACCCACAAACGGTACACTGAGTCGGGTAACAATAGTAAAAACATATCTAACCATCAGATCACAAAGTAATTTCTTCCTATCACACATTGATGGAACGCCATTATCAAGATACCTGTTCCAAGCTATATTTAATAAATGCATAACATCGGCAGGGAACCACCAGAAAGATTACGGGACACACTCATTACGCATAGATGCGGCCACGGAAGCAGCAAGAGCAGGACTGTCAGAAACGGAAGTTCAGAGGATAGGGAGATGGCGATCCTTGTGTTTGGCGAGATACATAAGACCGGACTTGTTATCCTAACGTGGTTTGTTTCTTTTACAGGTGACGCTAAGCCAACAGTGTGAGTGATAGGCCACTCGTATATATATTGGGCACAAAAAAGGGCGAAAGTCCGCCCAGGCGGGAGGAAATTAGAGTTTCATAACACATATTTCAACTGGAGAGGTATTAGAGGCCTGCTATGGCCACAGGTACTAATGGAAGTAATCAAGGTAGGGAGAGAGGCAAGAGGTCCGGTCATCTTAGTTATACAGGCCGGGGGAAACAACCTAGGTCATCACAAGAGCGCATAACTAATGGCAATAATGAAACTAGACACTGAGCGCTTCAGAGAATTTTTCACAAAATTAGCTATAGTATGGTAAGAGATTGTGCCGATAGCGGTATGGTAAGGTGCGCGAGACATCACGGCCATCGAATGGACAAGGCGGGTAATAAATATTCGGATGGTAAAATTTAGAAGAGACAGAGGCGGTGTAGTGATACGACACCGACAACTGGAAGGAGATAAAGCAGGCCTCATACGGCCCGACGGTGTTCACTTAATAGATATTGGACTGGACATATTCCTGTCAGGACTCCAGGACGGAGTGGAACAAGCGTAAAGAGTGATGGGTGGGGGTCAGAGTCCTGCATACGAGTACGCTGGATCCTCCGTGGCCTGGAAATAGAAAGGACATGTTGGAGAGTTACACTTGTTGGCCAACTTGCCGGAGTGGGGACCCAGGGCATGCTGCAACAAGCTGAATTATTTTAGAAATAAAATGCCTTTCTAATGGAATGAGTATAAAGAGTTAATAAAGCTGTGACCGATCCTCACCCATCCAGTTGTAAGAGTTACATTATTGTATTGTCCATGAAAGGGGGGCGGTAGGGGGGCTGAGCGTCTGGGTTTGGTTGGGGGTCCCCACAGTCTGCCTAGGCTAGATTCATTTAAAAATTCTTATTAGATACACAGGCGGTGCAGCTTGCTTCGCAGCTGGGCTACTACGCCCAAAGTATTGCCTAGGCTAGATGCAGTTAAAAATTCTACGCTGACTAGCAGACACTGAAGATTTGGAGCAGACCTCTAAGTAAACAGCTCTTCAGACTCAACCATCTGTGTTACCCCAAGCCATAGTGTATGTAGTTTCTTACAGTTAAAAGGGGGGGGGGGTGCGACCCAACCCACCTGGAATTGACGATGCCAACGTCACGTAAGACACAGCAAGGGGACTCCCAAAATTGTGGCACAGATACCACTTAACCCTAGAACGCATACCTGTGGCCTTGCAGGCCCGCCCAGTTAATTGTTTTCTATTTTCTGCAAGATTACTTTAGTTAGAATTTTGAAACTCTAGGTATTCTTCATGTATATAGTTGTTTGTCATTTGAGTTTGAGTTATTCCATGTTATTTGCACACGGGCCTAAAGGGCCCCAGGTATGTGAAAGTGTAGATTTTTATGGTCATGCGTTCTAGGGTTAAGTGGCATCAATTGCCCCACTGTTGCTTAAAACGGTTGGTGAGGTGATTTTACCAAATCCCCAAGCTTTTAGTCTCCCAAGGATGACACAGGGGTAGAAATGTCCTTGCGAATCCATGATTTGTTCATCTTTATGAACGTGAGTCTGTCTACATTCTCAGTGGACAGCCGCGTGCGCTTATCTGTCAGCACACCACCAGCAGCGCTGAACACACGTTCAGAGAGAACGCTGGCTGCATGGCATGACAAGATCTCCAAGGCGTGAGTGGCGAGCTCCGGCGTTTATTCCAGATTGGAATACCAAAATGAGCAAGGGTCCAGTGACACAGACATGGCTTCGATGTTCACTTGGAGATTCTCCTGTACCATCCTCTCTAGGCATTGACTATGTGTCAGACTTCTTGTCTCCTGTGGCCTTGCAAAGGATGGTCTAAAAAAGTGGTGAAACGATTCCACAAAATTGATGTTACCAGCAGATACTGTGTTACTGTTACTGTTTGAGTGATGAAGACTCGACAGTCCCACCGTTGGCAAGTTAGAACTGTGAGATTCACTACGTGCACCACTGGTGTTTTGTGGAAAAGCACATGTAAGATTCTGCAACAGCGTCTGCAGATACTCCTGCATTCATCAATACCTTTTTATGGTAGGAATTATTTCGGCAAATATATTTTTGTACCGGGGATCTAAGAGTGTGGCAACCCAGTAGTCGGGATTACTTCGAATTCTGACAATCCGGGGGTCATGTTGCAGGTAGTGCAGCAAGAAGGCACTCATGTGTCTTGCGCATCCAGAAGAACCAAGTCCTTGTTGTGTTGGTAGCGAGGTAAGAATCATGCTTCCTTCCTCTGCCCTCTCCCTCCAACCTCGCACAACAGAAATGTGATCAAGGTCTCCCTCATCTGATGAGTCTTCCATGCCCATCGCCAGTTCGTCCTCCACTTCTTCCTCGGCTCCTGCACCTTCCTCAACAGTTTGGCTGCTACCATGCGCCCTGGTTAATCCCTCTCCCCCACCCTCCCATGCCTGCCGCCTTGGTGCTGCCAACCGTCTGGACCTTGGAGATGTTATCCCTTCCGCATACGACTCCTCCTCTACTTCCTCCACCTCCTCTTGTCCCACCACCTGACTCTGAATTCTGTTTAATGTGTGCTCCAGCATGTAAATCACCGGAATAGTCATGCTGATAATGGCATCGTCGTCAGCACTAAACATCTTCGTCGCCATTTCAAAACTGTGCAGAAGGGTGTGTGGCGCCCCTGAGGGTTCAGTCGCCACAGAGTTACTGCATCTCACCCAGAGGTGTGGTATCTCACCCTCAGGTAAGGAAGACATATGGCTCGGGACCCTGACTCCTGCATCCAACACATACCCGCAGTGGGGGTAGGGCGAGATTGCCCCTAAGGGAGAGCACAGTCCCAGGTCCCTAGCTGGTTTGAGGGTCCTATGTAGTGGGTGCTTAGGGGAGCAGCTTCGGGGAGCACATGACAAGGAGAGTATAAATAGGAAGCCATCTTAGAAAGAGCAAGCCAGACAGAGGAGGAAAAGTGACAGGAGCAGAGACTAGGCATGAGCTCTGCTCCGGAGGCGGGCCTAGCCTGGGAGGCCCAGGACTGAAGGAGAGAAGAGAGGAGTGGGAGCTGGAAGGCTCCAGGAACCGAAGGGACCCTATGGCTACGGGCCATGCAGAAGGCCACCCGTACTCCCGCTGCTACCAGGAGGTAGAGGGGTCAGGCCAGATAAGGGGAACCGGTCCCTCAACTAGCGGAGAAACAGCAAGGCTCAACTAGAAACCGGAGGCTGCTGCATTTCATGTACTGCAGGCTAAAGTCCACACCAGTCTCACTAAGAAGGTAGCCACATAGGACCCAGGGGACGGAACACACGTCACCCGCCAAGGCCCGAGGATACCGGATAGAAGTGTCACTGGGTGTGAGGTGCAGGGAGAAGGCCAGAGAAAGGACACACAGAAGGGGGTCCTGCTAAGTACTCCGGAGCTATCTGGGGGTGGACTGAGCCCCTCACTGAGTATGCACAGCACGACGGGGGAGATTGCTCTGGTACCTGTAATCTGGACTACAACAACTGTGAGTAATATCTTGAGACAGCATCACACGGACTCTGTGTTCATTACTGACTCCCTGCACTACAACCACCATCATCCACCCACACTGCCCTGAAGCTACACTCTTCCTGTGGTGAGTAATAATACCGTTGCTGCAAAACCACCAGCTTCAGAGGACTGTTCCGCAGCGACGGCCCCTTTGGCCGCACTCCACAGGTGGCGTAGTCAGACATTATAAAATCCATATATACAAATTACCCTTGGATTGACCGCCCTGGGTCATGGACTGGGTCACCGCCACAGTGACTACAACCCCCAGCGTCTACCGGCCCGGCTCAGGGTACCCCATGGCCCAGGGGGCGCGTCAACTTCATAGGTCCCTGATCTGAGACCACTCCTGCAGCGTGATTTGCCCCACCTCTGGATCTCGTTGGCCCAGGCTATACGTCAGAATGTATTGCACCAGGGCTTGTCGGTGCTGCCACAGTCGCTGCAACATGTGCAGAGTTGAATTCCACCGTGTCGGCACATCGCATTTCAGCCGGTGAACTGGCAGGCCCAACGACTTCTGTAGAGATGTAAGTCGCTGAGCTGCGGGATGCGAACGGCGGAAGTGAGCACACAGCGACCGTGCCCTCTGCAGAAGGTCATCTAGTCTGGGATAGTGGGCTAAAAATTGCTGGACAACCAGGTTCAACACGTGAGCCATACAAGGCACGTGTGTGACTTTGCCCCGGCGAAGTGCCGCACCCAGGTTTGCAGCATTGTCGCACATGGCCTTCCCTGGTTGCAGGTCCAGTGGAGACAACCTTTCATGAAACTGGGTCTCCAGAGCTGACCACAACTCCTCAGCTGTGTGACTCACATTTCCCAGACATTTCAAAGTAAACACTGATGCCGTTGAGCCCTGCTGCCAGCATAGTAAGGAGGTGTGCAGGATTCCTTCTGCGCAGTTAGAAAGCAGGTGGCATTACCAGACAGGCTTTGGGTGCAGGTGGAGGACCGAGAGGAGGTTGAGGAGGCAGAAGCAGTGGAGGAACTTCGAGATAAAGAGGATTGACGCACAACTCATGGGGACGGTAAGACTTGGACAGCAGCCCCTTGTCCTGCTGTCACCATAGTTACCCAGTGCCCAGTCAGCGACATTTAACGCCCCTGTCCATGCCTTCTCGTCCAAGTGTCTGTGGTGAAGTGCACCCTGTCACACACAGAGTTTCTCAAAGAAGCGGTGATGTTGTGTGCGACATGCTAGTGGAGCGCAGGCACACCTTTCTTTGAGAAGTAGTGCCGACTGGGCATCTGGTACTGGGGCACTGTGACGGACATAAGGTCTTGAAAATCCTCTGTGTCCTCCAGGTGGAAATGCAGCATTTCTGTAGCCAACAGCTTGCAGATGGTGAAATTCAACCTCTTAGCTTTCTCATGGCTAGGAGGAAATGGTATTTTACTTTTCCACATCTGAGGGACCGAGGGCTGGCTGTTGTGCTTAGACGGTGTTGAGTAGGGTGTCCCCGGCAAACTGCCGGTCTGTGAGGAAGATGCAGGCGGACATGTTAGGTTGCCTTGATCCAAAGGTGGTGCTCGCGATGTCGGAGAGCGCTCAACACTAGCAGGTGTTTCCACTTCCCAATGAACTGACGACCTGCCAATCACACTGGCTGTTGCGGGTAAAGAGGTGGCAGGTCTGCGTCCAAAAACATGTGTGACTGCTGTCCCCCCAGTCACAGAGGATGAAGAGGCTGCGGATGCACAAGATGGGGCAGACGGTGGTTGGCCCAGCCGGCTAGGCCGCATTGTAGCACAGTGAGCTTCCCACTGCAACTTATGCTTCATATCCATGTGACGGTACATGCATGAAGTACTCAAACTATGGATTTTTTGGCCTCTACTTAGCTTTTGCTAACAAATATTACAGATAACACGAGTTGGGTCATCCTTATCGATCTGAATAAATGCCCAGGCTATGCAAGGCTTAGAGCCCATGTGACCTGAAGAGCCACTACGACTTGTGGTCAGAGGCAGAGTTGTGGTTGAGGATGCAGTTGTTGACGTGCTTCCAGTACTCCGTCTCTGTTCAGGAAGGCGCAACCTAACCTCGTCGTCAATAGCATCTGTGATGCCCCGCTGCGCTTGGTATCACAGATCCTAGAAGAGTGCATTGATGGAATCCTCCACAAGAGGCCCCCATAAACATTCACACATCTCCACCTTCCACCTCAGACCAGCAGAGGGAGCCCGTTAGGGATATAAATAGGGAAGGTGGAGCTAGGCAGTTCAGTTCCTCTGAAGAGTTCCTGCAGTAGAGAAGCCTAAGAGAGGTCAGTCTGCAGTGGAGCTCAGTCTAGTCTAGAGAACGCAGTTAATAGTTCAGCAGTGGAGCACGAGGCTCCTGCTTGCTAGATTCAGGGAGCCCAGATAGAGCTTAAGGTGTGCCGGTGCCGTAAGATCAGTGAAGCGCGGCAAGCTGCCGTTAGTGTGTATAGCCTAGTGAGGGCCCGAGTAGTCCGAAGGCAAGTGGCGAGTTAGTACATAAGGGCAGAGGAGCTTAACCAGCTCACCCCGAAGCATTTACCGGACACAGGATCCGAGCTTACCGGGATCTCTATGACCCAGTAATGCATAACCGGAATCCCTGGAGAACTACAAGTCCCAGGATCGCTAAGGTGCTGATATGTAACAGAGCCAGGAGATGCTTAGGCCCCGCATACTGGGAGCGTGAACTCCAAGAGAAGGCCCTACCACAAGGTCAGCCAGCGCAGGACAGAGACAAAGTTAGGCCTAGCTCCAGGCAGGTCAGAAACTTACTACGCAGAGGCAAGAAACAGGAGGCCCTACACCCGCTCATTGAGGAGGATCCTGATATGCACCCTTCACCCTACAGTGCTCCGGGATGTGCCTGAATTTCCACCAGTAAAAGGTACTGAAGTGACTACCGTGTCCGTTCCCGTTCTTGCTCTGACCCAGCTGGTTCTCGCCTGTCCTGCATTCCCCCTGCATACGCTGCCCTGTGACCTAGGTCCACCTGTGGGGAGCTATACCATCGAGCTGCCTTATCACCGGCCTCAGTGGACTGCTGCACCGCTGGTGCTTGTCACCAGATACCACAGGTGGCGTCATGAACTCTTATAAAATTAACAATTATCCACCCTTTTAAAGAGAGACCCCAGGATACGGGCCAGGGAGCCGACCACCGCGACATCCCCAAGGCCAGGCAAATGCCCGGGTACCGAGTCATCCCCATCCCCAGGGCTAGTCACATCCTCCTCCACCTCCTCTACTGACCTCATCGACTGGCTGACTGTGGGTTGACAGTAAGTGGGATCTCCAACCCCGTCATCATCACCCTGTGTGTTATCACAACTGTCGTCCTCAGAACCAACCTCTTCCTGCCCTGACCGAAAAGTCAAGTTGTCGCTCCAATCAGGTATTTGAGTCTCATCATCGTTTTCATCATTGTCTCCACCAACAAGAGTTACAGTTTGGGAACAAGGGTCTACATTATGCTCAGAACCTTCTTCATCTGGTCCTGGATCCGACTTATAAAGATTCTGGGCATCAGATCAGATCATTTCCTCATCTGGATTAACAGAAGCTCTGGAGCAGACCTCCGTTTCCCAGGCTATAGTATGAGTAAACAGCTGTGCAGACTCAACCATCTGTGCTACCCCATACTCAGACGGGCAGCTGGAGACTTGGGAGCTGTGAGGAAGCAAGTGCGATTGGGGTGACACCTCTGAGGACTGGAGTATTTGTGATGTTGAAATTGAGGTGATGGAGAGCCCACTTGAAGGAGCACTTGATATCCGTTGAAGCACCTTCTGTTTTTGTGCCTCATTTAGAATTTGTAGCGATGGGCGTGTCCGTAAGAATGGGATCGTATCACATTGTCCACGAAAAGAAGTCGACATCTTAGTTTGGCTGGAAGATGGTCTTTCTTCTGCAGATGTTACTCCCCCCCCACCGTGGGGGGCCTCGACCCACCGGCGGACAGGCACCAGTATTGGGATAGGGGGGCTGGCCGTCAGGGTCCACCGCGGCTCTGGCACAAACCCGGCGACACAGAGGTGGCACGGGCAGGAACGGACTGGCCGTGTCGGCTTCTCACTTTTTGGATTTTAGAAGGGCATGACATGCCTATATCTGTGTCTCCCCCTCCTTTTACTCCTCCACCTCTTTTCTTTTCGCATGACTATATGTACTTGTCACTTTTCCATGTGTTAGTTGTGTCTTCTGAGCAGTTTGTCAGCTTTTGGACACCTTTGAAGGTGTTTTCTATGTGTTTCTATGTGTTTTTGTTTGCCTGCCATTGGTTTTAACGGTGTTCGAAGGTGTTCGACGAACAGTTCGACGAACAGTTCGGCGAACACACGGGTGTTTGACGAACCAAACCGAACTCGAACACTACGGGGGTGGCTCAACACTAGTAGTCACTGGAAATGGTCTTCCAACAATCTTGAAGGAGTTCCCAGAGATGCTTAGCACTTGTTGGCCCTCATGCCTTCACTCTGCGGTCCAGCTCACCCCAAACCATCTTGATTGGGTTCAGGTCTGGTGACTGTGGAGACCAGGTCATCTGGCGTAGCATCCCGTCACTCTCCTTCTTGGTCAAATAGCCCTTACACAGCCTGGAGGTGTGTTTGGGGTCATTGTCCTGTTGAAAAATAAATGATGGTCCAACTAAACGCAAACCGGATGGAATAGCATGCCGCTGCAAGATGCTGTGGTAGCCATGCTGGTTCAGTATGCCTTCAATTTTGAATAAATCCCCAACAGTGTCACCAGCAAAGCACCCCCACACCATCACACCTCCTCCTCCATGCTTCACGGTGGGAACCAGGCATGTAGAGTCCATCCATTCACCTTTTCTGCGTCGCACAAAGACACGGTGGTTGGAACCAAAGATCTCAAATTTGGACTCATGAGACCAAAGCACAGATTTCCACTGGTCTAATGTCCATTCCTTGTGTTCTTTAGCCCAAAGAAGTCTCTTTTGCTTGTTGCTTGTCCTTAGCAGTGGTTTCCTAGCAGCTATTTTACCATGAAGGCCTGCTGCACAAAGTCTCCTCTTAACAGTTGTTGTAGACATGTGTCTGCTGCTAGAACTCTGTGTGGCATTGACCTGGTCTCTAATCTGAGCTGCTGTTAACCTGCAATTTCTGAGGCTGGTGACTCGGATAAACTTATCCTCAGAAGCAGAGGTGACTCTTGGTCTTCCTTTCCTGGGGCGGTCCTCATGTAAGCCAGTTTCTTTGTAGCACTTGATGGTTTTTCGGACTGACTGACCTTCATTTCTTAAAGTAATGATGGCCACTCGTTTTTCTTTACTTAGCTGCCTTTTTATTGCCATAATACAAATTCTAACAGTCTATTCAGTAGGACTATCAGCTGTGTATCCACCAGACTTCTGCACAACACAACTGATGGTCCCAACCCCATTTATATGGCAAGAAATCCCACTTATTAAACCTGACAGGGCACACCTGTGAAGTGAAAACCATTTCCGGTGACTACCTCTTGAAGCTCATCAAGAGAATGCCAAGAGTGTACAAAGCAGTAGAGATGAGCGTTGTTCTACTCGAACTGTTCGCCAATCTCAAATTCGAGCTGTTTTGGGCGGTGTTCGAGCCGTTCGGCGAACACGAACAATTTGAGAAAAATTCGGCTGTTCGAGGTTATGTTCGATAACTGTTCGTGCACCAAAATTATAACTGGATTTTTTCTCAGTAATGATGAAAATTAATGTTAATACGCAGTTTGAGTGTACAGCGGCGTGGGGGGAGGGGCAGGGGATGGATCTCTGCAGGAACAATGAAGATCTCCATTTTTTTTTCTCTTTCCCACATTTACAGTGGGGAGGTGCAATCTGTCAGCCTATCAGCAGCGCACACACGGAGCGAAGTGCTTTTTTTCACACAAGCAAGGGCATGTGTCATTGGC
This sequence comes from Phyllobates terribilis, assembly GCF_046119375.1. Taxonomy (NCBI): domain Eukaryota; kingdom Metazoa; phylum Chordata; class Amphibia; order Anura; family Dendrobatidae; genus Phyllobates; species Phyllobates terribilis. The sequence goes on from NW_027362771.1 coordinate 148,399,081, forward strand.
AGTGTATGTCACATGTCCTTGCCCTATAAGACCAAGCCATTTTCCCCGTCGCCACCATTTTCTCACTGCTGCAGCTGCGTGTTAGACGGCACCGCTGTTGCTGTGTGCGCTATACCTTGTTAATTTCAAGCCAATTTTCGCACAAATATACAGATAGCTTGGGAGTAGGGAATAGTTGTGATTGCAGTCCTTTTAAGGACTAGGTTACAGCATTTCCTACGACTTTTATCAGGGAGGTCTGTGCTCTTAAATAGATCGGTTGTGGGAGTAAAGACTAATTGTAATTGCAGTCCTTTTCAAGACTAGGTTACATGAGTTCCTATCAGTTTTTGCCAGGCAGGTCTGTGCCAGTGCTGTGCAAGTTTTTTTCACAGCATTTGGCTGAATCTAGCAAAGCTAATCCTTTTTGGCCTATTGCAGAGTGTGTTAGTCAGTGGAGTAGCCTATCTGTGTTGCAAGATATACCACCTGTGTATAGAATACCATTTTTTTTACTGCACCTAGTGAAGTAAAATCTTTTGGGCATAGCATCATTCTATTAGTCCATCTATACTGACCTCCATCAGGTTGCAAATTAAAACTAATTTTTATCTGCATCTACAGTATCTCTGAAAAAATATTTGGGCTTCTAGCAGTGTGTGGGACTTGTTCTATTAGTCCATCTATACTGACCTCCATCAGGTTGCAAACTGAATATATTTTTTTCTGCATCTACCTCTGAAAAAATATTGGGCTTCTAGCTGTGTGTGGGTCTTGTTCTATTAATCCATCTATACTGACCTCCATCAGGTTGCAAAGTGAATATATTTTTTTCTGCATCTACCTCTGAAAAAATATTTGGCCTTCTAGTAGTGTGTCGGACTTTCTCTATTAGTCCATCTATACTGACCTCCATCAGGTTGCAAATTAAAACTAATTTTTATCTGCATCTACAGTACCTCTGAAAAAATATTTGGGCTTCTAGCAGTGTGTGGGACTTGTTCTATTAGTCAATCTATACTGACCTCCATCAGGTTGCAAACTGAATATATTTTTTTCTGCATCTACCTCTGAAAAAATATTGGGCTTCTAGCTGTGTGTGGGTCTTGTTCTATTAATCCATCTATACTGACCTCCATCAGGTTGCAAACTGAATATATTTTTTTCTGCATCTACCTATGAAAAAATATTTGGCCTTCTAGTAGTGTGTCGGACTTTCTCTATTAGTCCATCTATACTGACCTCCATCAGGTTGCAAACTGAATATAATTTTTTTCTGCATCTAGCTCTGAAAAAATATTTGGCCTTCTAGTAGTGTGTCGGACTTTCTCTATTAGTCCATCTATACTGACCTCCATCAGGTTGCAAATTAAAACTAATTTTTATCTGCATCTACAGTACCTCTGAAAAAATATTTGGGCTTCTAGCAGTGTGTGTGACTTGTTCTATTAGTCCATCTATACTGACCTCCATCAGGTTGCAAACTGAATATATTTTTTTCTGCATCTACCTCTGAAAAAATATTGGGCTTCTAGCTGTGTGTGGGTTTTGTTCTATTAATCCATCTATACTGACCTCCATCAGGTTGCAAACTGAATATAATTTTTTTCTGCATCTAGCTCTGAAAAAATATTTGGCCTTCTAGTAGTGTGTCGGACTTTCTCTATTAGTCCATCTATACTGACCTCCATCAGGTTGCAAATTAAAACTAATTTTTATCTGCATCTACAGTACCTCTGAAAAAATATTTGGGCTTCTAGCTGTGTGTGGGACTTGTATTAGTCCATCTATACTGACCTCCATCAGGTTGCAAACTGAATATATTTTTTTCTGCATCTACCTCTGAAAAAATATTGGGCTTCTAGCTGTGTGTGGGTCTTGTTCTATTAATCCATCTATACTGACCTCCATCAGGTTGCAAACTGAATATAATTTTTTCTGCATCTACCTCTGAAAAAATATTTGGCCTTCTAGTAGTGTGTCGGACTTTCTCTATTAGTCCATCTATACTGACCTCCATCAGGTTGCAAATTAAAACTAATTTTTATCTGCATCTACAGTACCTCTGAAAAAATATTTGGGCTTCTAGCAGTGTGTGGGACTTGTTCTATTAGTCCATCTATACTGACCTCCATCAGGTTGCAAACTGAATATAGTTTTTTCTGCATCTACCTCTGAAAAAATATTGGGCTTCTAGCTGTGTGTGGGTCTTGTTCTATTAATCCATCTATACTGACCTCCATCAGGTTGCAAACTGAATATATTTTTTTCTGCATCTACCTCTGAAAAAATATTTGGCCTTCTAGTAGTGTGTCGGACTTTCTCTATTAGTCCATCTATACTGACCTCCATCAGGTTGCAAATTCAAAATAATTTTTTTCTGCATCTAACCCAGCCAATAGTTTTGGCCTAATACCACAGTTTGGCCACTCAGCTCTGCTCGGTTACCATCCATTGTTTTTTTGTGCAAACAACTCCAGAGTTGTGAATTAGTTAACCACCAAAATGAGTGGAAAAAGGCCTGCTGCTGGTGGAAAGGGGAATAGGCGTGTTGGGAAGGGGAAAAAAGGTTGTGTCTGTGGGGTAGGTGTTAAAGCAACAGTAACATCTGCAGAAGAAAGACCATCTTCCAGCCAAACTAAAATGTCTACTTCTTTTAGCGGACAATGTGATAAGATCCCTTTCTTACGGCCACGCCAATCGCTACAAATTCCAGATGAGGCACAAAAACAGCAGGTGCTTCAACGGATATCAAGTGCTCCTTTAAGTGGGCTCTCCTCCACATCAACTTCAACATCACAAATACTCCAGTCCTCAAAGGTGTCACCCAAATCGCACTTGCTTCCTCACAGCTCCCAAATCTCCAGCTGCCCGTCTGAGTATGAGGTAGAACAGATGGTTGAGTCTGCAGAGCTGTTTACTCATACTATAGCCTGGGAATCAGAGGTCGACTCCAGCGCTTCTGTGAATCCAGATGAGGAAATGATCTGCACTGATGCCCAGAATCTTTATGAGTCGGATCCAGGACCAGACGCAGAAGGTTCTGACCATAATGTAGACCCTCATTCCCAAACTGTAACTCCTGTTGGTGGAGACAATGAGGAAGACGATGATAAGACTCAAATACCTGATTGGAGCGACAACTTTAGTTTTTTGTCAGGGCAGGAACAGGTTGGCTCTGAGGACGACTGGTGTGATAACGCACAGGGTGATGATGATGAGGTCGGAGATCCCACTTACTGTCAACCCACAGTCAGCCAAGTGATGAGGTCAGCAGAGGAGGTGGAGGAAGATGCTAGTGACGACGAGGTCAGGTTGCGCCTTCCTGGACAGAGACGTAGTACTGGAAGCACGTCAACAACTGCATCCTCAAACACAACTCTGCCTCTCACCACAAGTCGTGGTGGCTCTTCAGGTCGCATGGGTGCTAAGCCTTGCATAGCCTGGGCATTTTTTCAGATCGATAAAGATGACCCAACTCGTGTTATCTGTAACATTTGTCAGCAAAAGCTAAGTAGAGGCCAAAAAATACATAGTTTGAGTACTTCATGCATGAACCGGCACATGGACATGAAGCATAAGTTGCAGTGGGAAGCTCAGTGTGCTACAATGCGGCCTAGCCGGCCAGGCCAACCACCGTCTGCCATATCTTGTGCATCCGCGGCCTCTTCATCCTCTGTGACTGGGGGGACAGCAGTCACACCTGTTTTGGGGCGCAGACCTGCCTACTCTTTACCCGCAACAGCCAGCGTGATTGGCAGGTCATCATTTTCTTTGGAGGTGGTAACACCAGCTGGTGTTGAGCGCTGTCCGACATCGATAGCACCACCTTTGGATGAAGGCAACCTAACATGTCCGCCTGCATCTTCCTCACAGACCGGCAGTTTGCCGGGGACACCCTTATCAACCCCGTCTAAGCACAATAGCCAGCCCTCGGTCCCTCAGATGTGGACAAGTAAAAGACCATTTCCTCCTAGCCATGAGAAAGCTAAGAGGTTGAATTTCACCATCTGCAAGCTCTTGGCTACAGAAATGCTGCCTTTCCGCCTGGTGGACACAGAGGATTTTCGAGACCTTATGTCCGTCGCAGTGCCCCAGTACCAGATGCCCAGTCGGCACTACTTCTCAAAGAAAGGTGTGCCTGCGCTCCACCAGCATGTCGCACACAACATCACCGCTTCTTTGAGAAACTCTGTGTGTGACAGGGTGCATTTCACCACAGACACTTGGACGAGTAGGTATGGACAGGGGCGTTACATGTCGCTGACTGGGCACTGGGTAACTATGGTGACAGCAGGACAAGGGGCTGCTGTCCAAGTCTTGCCGTCCCCACGAGTTGTGCGTCAATCCTCTTTATGTCAAAGTTCCTCCACTGCTTCTGCCTCCTCAACCTCCTCTCGGTCTTCCACCTGCACCCAAAGCCTGTCTGGTCATGCCACAAGCTTTCTAACTGCGCAGAAGGGATCCTGCACACCTCCTTACTATGCTGGCAGTAGGGCTCAACGTCATCAGGCGGTTTTTACATTGAAATGTCTGGGAAATGTGAGTCACACAGCTGAGGAGTTGTGGTCAGCTCTGGAGAACCAATTTCATGAATGGTTGTCTCCACTGGACCTGAAACCAGGGAAGGCCGTGTGCGACAATGCTGCAAACCTGGGTGCGGCCCTTCGCCGGGGCAATGTCACACACGTGCCTTGTATGGCTCATGTGTTGAACCTGGTTGTCCAGCAATTTTTAGCCCACTATCCCAGACTTGATGGCCTTCTGCAGAGGGCACGGTCGCTGTGTGCTCACTTCCGCCGTTCGCATCCCGCAGCTCAGCGACTTACATCTCTACAGAAGTCGTTGGGCCTGCCACTTCACCGGCTAAAATGCGATGTGCCTACCCGGTGGAATTCAACTCTGCACATGTTGCAGCGACTGTGGCAGCACCGACAAGCCCTGGTGCAATACGTTCTGACGTATAGCCTGGGCCAACGAGATTCAGAGGTGGGGCAAATCACGCTGGAGGAGTGGTCTCAGATCAGGGACCTATGCACCCTTCTGCACAGTTTTGAAATGGCGACGAAGATGTTTAGTGCTGACGATGCCATTATCAGCATGACTATTCCGGTGATTTACATGCTGGAGCACATGTTAAACAGAATTCGGAGTCAGGTGGTGGCACAAGAGGAGGTGGAGGAAGTAGAGGAGGAGGAGTTGTATGCGGAAGGGCTAACATCTGCAAGGTCCAGAAGGTCGGCAGCACGAAGGCGGCAGGCATGTGAGGGTGGGGGAGATGGTTTTACCAGGGCGCATGGTAGCAGCCAAACTAGTGAGGAAGGTGCAGGAGCCCAGGAAGAAGTGGAGGACGAACTGATGGAAGACTCATCAGATGAGGGAGACCTTGATCACATTTCTGTTGTGCGAGGTTGGGGGGAGAGGACAGAGGAAGGAAGCATGATTGTTACCTCGCCACCAACACAACAGGGACTTGGTGCTCCTGGATGCGCAACACACATGAGTGCCTTCTTGCTGCACTACCTGCAACATGACCCTCGAATTGTGAGAATTAGAAATAATCCTGACTACTGGGTTGCCACACTGTTAGATCCCCGGTACAAAAGTAAATTTGCAGAAATTATTCCTGCCATAGAAAGGGATGCACGCATGCAGGAGTATCAGCAGAGACTGTTGCAGAATCTTACATGTGCTTTTCCACAAAATACCAGTGGTGCACGTAGTGAATCTCACAGTTCCAACTTGCCAACAGTGGGACCGTCAAGTGTTCAGCACTCAAACCGTAACAGAACCACAGTATCTGCTGGTAACATCAATTTTGCGGAATCATTTCACCACTTTTTTAGCCCATCCTTTGCAAGGCCACAGGAGACAAGAAGTCTGACACATAGTCAACGCCTAGAGACGATGGTACAGGAGTATCTCCAAGTAAACATTGAAGCCACGACTGTGTCACTGGACCCTTGCTCTTTTTGGGCTTCCAATCTGGATAAATGGCCGGAGCTAGCCACTTACGCCTTGGAGATCTTGTCATGCCCCGCAGCCAGCGTTCTGTCTGAACGTGTGTTCAGCGCTGCTGGTGGTGTGCTGACAGATAAGCGCACGCGGCTCTCCACTGATAATGTAGACAGACTCACGTTCATAAAGATGAACAAATCATGGATCCGAAACGACTTTTCTACCCCTGTGTCATCCTGGGGAGAGTAAAAGCTTGATGATTGGTTAAAATCACCCTACCAAACGTTTTAAGCTTTCAAATTACTAATCATGTTTATCTGTATCTTGACTGGAAAATAATTTGGGCTTTGTAGCAGTGTGCAGCACTGATCCTATTAGGCCATCTATAATAAGCTCCACCAGATTTAAAATTAAAAATAATTTTTAGCTGCATCTAGCCCGGAAAATAATTTTGGGGCTCCGAGATGCGCAAGACACATAAGTGCCTTCTTGCTGCACTACCTGCAGCATGACCCTCATATTGTCAGAATTCGAAGTAATCATGACTACTGGGTTGCCACACTCTTAGATCCCCCAAACTTTTCGATCAACCTTTTCATTTTAATAAAGACCAAAAAAATGGTCATTTTTGAAATTATAAGCATTAGCAGGTTGTTAGAAACTGAAATCAAACAGTTTTCAACTCAAAACTTTATTCTAGGTGATGTTACATTTTCACATAGGACCCCTTGTTCGAAAGGAGCTTCTGAACTCTCTCGTCCATTGAATTTGTCAGGTTTTGGATGGTTTCTGCTTCAATTGTTTTGCATGAGGACAGAATACCCTCCCAGAGCTGTTGCTTAGATGTGAACTGCCTCCCGCCATCATAGACACTCCTTTTAATGATGCTCCAAAGGTTCTGAATGGGGTAGAGGTCAGGGGAGCATGGGGGTCACACCATAAGTTTGTCCCCTTTTATGCCCATATCAGCCAGAGATGCAGATGTTTTATGTGCAGCATGAGATGGTGCATTATCATGCAGAAAAATGATCTTGCTGTGAAATACACGGTTCTTCTTCTTGAACCATGGCAGGAAGTGCTGTTTGAGAAAATTCACATACATTATGGAGTTCATCTTTAGCGCCTTCAGGGATCCTAAAGGGGCCGACAATCTCTCTCCCCATGATTCCAGCCCAAAACATTACTCCACCTCCTCCTTGTTGGCGCTGTAGCCGTGTTTGCGTGGGGTGTCCATCAACCAGCCATCCTCCACTCCATCCATCTGGACCATCGAGCGCTGCACGGCACTCATCCGTGAACAAAACAGTTTTGAAATCAGTCTTCATGTAATGTTTGGCCCACTGGAGCCGTTTCTGCTTGTGTGAAGTGGATAGAGGAGGTCGACAGGATGGCGTATGCACAGCTGCAAACCTCTGAAGGACCCTGCTTCTTGTTGTTCGGGGGACGTTGGAGGCACAAGCAGCTTCAAAAACTTGTCTGCTGCTATGACAAGGCTTTTTTGCCGCTGCTCTTTCAACCTGACGTAATTGCCTGTAGGAAAGAGTCCTCAATTTGCCCTTATCAGCACGCACACGTGTGTACTGTGAATCAGCTACATACTTCTTGATTGCCAAGACACTTCATCCTGATCATCGCACAATGTTGATTGTAGTCATGCCTTGACCTAAACACTCCACAATTTGTTGCTTCTCAGCAGCCGACACATCCTTTTTCTTTCCCATTTTGGCAGAAAATGTAGGCTGCTTAATAATGTGAGAGAGCCTTCTTAAGTAGTCTTGCCTTTCATTGGACACCCCTGCCAAACTAATTAGCACAGGTGTCTGCAATTGCTTACAGTGATATAAAGAGCCCTGACACACATCACCATCAATGAGTTTAACTGACAAACAAACAAATTCTTCCCTTATCACTCCTAAACAGTTTTTGCATAATAATTTGGAACGCGGTGTACATGTGCTTTTCCACAAAACACCAGCGGTTCACGTAGTGAATCTTACAGTTCTAACTTGCCAACCGTGGTCTGTATGGAATTGTTCAATAAAGGGCCCAAAATTAAGATAACATAGATGGGAGAGGTCTCTATGAATAGGAATTCCTAAGTATTTGATACCCTGTGAGGGCCAGGCAAAGGGAAAGTTGGACTGGATGGAATCCTATATGGATTTGGGGAGGGAGACATCGAGGGCCTCAGACTTCGCTGCATTGATTTTAAAATTTTACCATGTAACAAAGTGATCTATTTCAGCCATAACAGCATGGATGGATATATGTGATTGAGTGATATATACTAGGACATCATCAGCAAATAGAGAGCACTTGTACTCGGTGCCTCCCACCTCAATCCACCTAATATTGGGGTTATGGCGAATTGATGAGAGCAGGTGCTCCGTCACTAGGATGTATAAGAGAGGGGACAGAGGACATCCCTGCCTTGTCCCATTGGTGATTGTGAAAGGTGATGAAAATGTTCTGACGCACCCCCTGGGCCTTGGGACACCCGGAGCCGGACCCTTTTTGGTGGATGCTGGTGGTTGTAGTCTTCGTGGCGGCGACCCGGTTCCGTGGCTCAGGGCGGTCAAACCAGTGGCGGAACTATTTATGTGGTTTTGATGTTTAAATGTCCGACTACGCCACCCGTGGATTGCGGTCAGAGTGAACCGCCGCTATAGGGCAGACCGCTGAGGCTGGTGTTGTGGGTGCAGCAGAGCGTAGCATAACTCCCCACGGGAGGAGTATAGCCTCAGGGCAGTGTATGCGGAGGATGGGGGTGATGGTGCAGGGCAGCAGCAGTAACGACACGGAGTCAGTGATGCAGTCCAGGGCCTTTACTCACAGTTCTTATTATCCAGACCACGTCTGCAGGTAACGGCTGCCCACGTAGTACTGTGCTCACCAGGTGAGGGGCTCAGACAACTCCCAGATAACTTTGGAGCACTTCACAGGACCCCCTTTGTGTGTCCTTTGTCTGGCCTTTCTTACCAACACTTCTGTCCGGCTGCCTCGGGCCTCCTCTTGGTAAACTTGGCGCCAGTTTCCCTGACCCTATGTGGTGCCTTCCTAGCGGGTGTAGCGAGGGGCTGCGCCACATAAAATGTCAGAGCCTTCGGTTTCTAGCTGAGGGTCGTTTCCTGCCTCCACTAGTTCGGGGACCGGTCTCCCCCTTTGGCCTGACCCCTCCACGCAGGTGGATTCGGGCGTGCGGTGGCGACTCGCCCGTCCGCCCCCCTGGGATCCGTTCATTCCTCGTTCCTGGAGCCTTCTCCGCTCCTCTTCCTTCCTTCTCCCTCTTCCAGGCCTGGGCCTCTGTTACTAGGCCCGCCTCCGGAGCAGAGCTCATGCAGAGCCCCTGCTCCCTGCCACTTCTGCTCAGACTTCTCTGCACTGAACTAAGATGGTGCCCACCTTTTATACTCCCTTCTCAATGCACCCAGGAACTGCTTCCTCCCTGCTCCTGCACTACAGGGTTCCCCTTCCTCAGTGTTCCCTCCCCCCACTCCAGCCAGGGACAGGGACTGTCGTGCCCATCTCAGGGGCATATTGGTCGCCCTGCCCCACGGCAATGTGGTGTAATGCATGCAGGTGTCGGGTCCTGATCCACACTCCATCCTTACCTGAGAGTGAGATATCACACCTCTGGGTGAGGTGCAATACGTCTGTAGCAACCGAGCCCTCAGGGTGCTACAGTTCCATTCATCTTCAGCCTAGGTGACGTATTGCGATACAGGGCCGTGATTTTGGCTATAAAAGGGTCCCCTAGACCCCTACCCCAAGCTTTTTAAGAGAATCATATATGGCGTGCCAGGAGACTCTATGGAATGCTTTCTCAGCATCCAACGAGAGTATCTAATTACAAATTTTTAACTGCATCTAGCCCAGGAAATACTTTGTGCCTAGTAGCAGTGTCTGCTAGTCAGCGGATTATCCCGGCTGTTAAGCAAGCTACACCACCTGTAGTTTAGACACTTAATTTTTTCAAAGGAAATGCTTCGGGACCATGGAATACTCAGTGAAGAGCATCAGGAGGCACCCCAAGGCATAGGGGCTGGGACTGGCAGTAGGATGCCTTGCGGTGGACAGCCGAGCTCGATCCTTATAAAAGCTTTTTAACTGCAGCAGCTTTAGTGGACGCTACTGGAGCTGGAATTACGCGGCTGCTGGCATGAGACTTGCCCTCCAATAGATCCTTGTAAATGGATTTAAAGTGTATTCATTCAAATTAGAGAGACAATTTAAATTAAAAAGCTTAGAGCTGCCTCCACCACAGGGGGGCTCGCTCGACCCACCAGCGGACAGGCACCAGTATTGGGAGAGGGGGGCTGGCCATCAGGGTTCACCGCGGCTCTGGCACAAACCCGGCGACACGGAGGTGGCACGGGCAGGAGCGGACTGGCCGTCTCGGCTTCTCACTTTTTGGATTTTAGAAGGGCATGACATGCCTATATCTGTGTCTCCCCCTCCTTTTACTCCTCCACCTCTTTTATTTTCGCATGACTATATGTACTTGTCACTTTTCCATGTGTTAGTTGTGTCTTCTGAGCAGTTTGTCAGCTTTTGGACACCTTTGAAGGTGTTTTCTATGTGTTTCTATGTGTTTTTGTTTGCCTGCCATTGGTTTTAACGGTGTTCGAAGGTGTTCGACGAACAGTTCGACGAACAGTTCGGCGAACATACGGGTGTTCGACGAACCGAACCGAACTCGAACACTACGGGGGTGGCTCAACACTACAAAGCAGTCATCAAAGCAAAAAGTGGCTACTTTGAAGAACCTAGAATATAAGACATATTTTCAGTTGTTTCACACTTTTTTGTTACGTATATAATTCCACATGTGTTAATTCATAGTTTTGATGTCTTCAGTGTGAATGTACAATTTTCAAAGTCATGAAAATACAGAAAAATCTTTAAATGAGAAAGTGTGTCCAAACTTTTAGTCTGTACTGTATGTATATATATATATATATATATATATATATATATATATATATACACTACTGTTCAAAAGATTGGGGTCATTTAGAAATTTCATTATTTTTGAAAGAAAAGCACATTTTTTTTCAATGAAGCTAACATTAAATGAATCAGTGTTGTAATGGTACATTGTGTTTGCTAACTGTGTAAGAAGGCTAATGGATGTTTAGAAAACCCTTACACAAGTATGTTAGCTGAAAACGGTTTGGCTAATTTGAGAAGCTATAAAATTGACCTTCCTTTGAGCTAGTTGAGAATCTGGAGCATTACATTTGTTTGGTCTATGAAACTCTCAAAATGGCCAGAAAAAGAGAACTTTCATGTGAAACTCAACAGTCTATTCTTGTTCTTAGAAATGAAGGCTATCCCATGCGAGAGGTTGCCAAGAAACTGAAGATTTCCTACAATGGTGTGTACTACTCCCTTCAGAGGAGAGCACAAACAGGCACTAACCAGAGTAGAAAAAGAAGTGGGAGGCCCCACTGCACAACTGAGCAACAAGACAAGTACATTAGAGTCTCTAGTTTGAGAAATCGACGCCTCACAGCTCCTCAACTGGCAGCTACATAAAATAGTACAAGCAAAATGCCAGTGTCAACGTTTACAGTGAAGAGATGACTCCAGAATGCGGGTCTTCAGGGCAAAGTGGCAAAGAAAAAGCCTTATCTGAGGCTGGCTAATAAAAGAAAAAGATTAATATGGGCAAAAGAACACAGACATTGGACAGAGGAAGATTGGAAAAAAGTTTTAAGGACAGATGAATCAAAGTTTGAGGTGTTTGGATCACATAGAAGAACATTTGTGAGACGCAGAACAACTGAAAAGATGCTGGAAGAGTGCCTGACGCCATCTGCTAAGCATGGTGGAGGTAATGTGATGGTCTGGGGTTGATATGGTGCTGGTAAAGTGGGAGATTTGTACAAGGTAAATGGGATTTTGAATAAGGAAGGCTATCACTCCATTTTGCAACGCCATGCCATACCCTGTGGACAGCGCTTGATTGGAGCTAATTTCATCCTACAACAGGACAATGACCCAAAGCACACCTCCAAATTATGCATGAACTATTTAGGGAAGAAGCAGGCAGCTGGTATTCTATCTGTAATGGAGTGGCCAGCGCAGTCACCAGATCTCAACCCCATTGAGCTGTTGTAGGAGCAGCTTGACTGCATGGTACACAAAAAGTGCCCATCAAGCCAATCCAACTTGTGGGAGGGGCTTCAGGAAGCATATGGTAAAATTTCTCAAGATTACCTCAGCAAATTAACAGCTAGAATGCCAAGGGTCTGCAATGCTATAATTGCTGCAAAGGGAGCATTCTGTGATGAAAGCAAAGGTTGAAGGAGAAAATTATTCTTTCAAATAAACATTATTTCTAACCTTGTCAATGTCTGGACTACATTTTCTATTCATTTTGCAACTCATTTGATAAATAAAAGTATGAGTTTTCATGGAAAACACAAAATTGTCTGGGTGACCCTAAACTTTTGAACGGCAGTGTATATATATATATATATATATATATATATACATATATATATATATATATATATATATATATATATATATATATATATATACAGTGGGGCAAAAAAGTATTTAGTCAGCAACCAATTCTGCAAGTTCTCCCACTTAAAAAGTTGAGAGAGGCCTGTAATTGACATCATAGTTAGACCTCAACTATGAGATACAAAATGAGAAAACAAATCCTGAAAATCACATTGTCTGATTTGTAAAAAAAAAAATTTCAAATTTTGGTGGAAAATAAGTATTTGGTCAATTACAAAAGTTCATCTCAATACTTTGTTATATATCCTTTGTTGGCAATGACAGAGGTCAAACGTTTTCTGTAAGTCTTCACAAGGTTGGCACACGCTGTTGCTGGTATGTTGGCCCATTCCTCCAGTGATGTTTTGGGGCTGTCGCTGGGCAACACAGACTTTCAACTCCCTCCAAAGGTTTTCTATAGAGTTTAGATATGGGGACTGGCTAGGCCTCTCCAGGACCTTGAAATGCTTCTTACAAAGCCACTCCTACGTTGCCCTGGCGGTGTGCTTTGGATCATTGTCATGCTGAAAGACCCAGCCACGTTTCATCTTCAATGCCCTTGCTAATGGAAGAAGGTTTGCACTCAAAATCTCACGATACATGGCCCCAGTCATTCTTTCATGTACACGGATCAGTCGTCCTGGTCCCTTGGCAGAAAAACAGCCCCAAAACATGATGCTGCCACCCCCATGCTTCACAGTAGGTATGGTGTTATTTTGATGCAATCAGCATTCTTTCTCCTCAAAACACACCGAGTTGTGTTTCTACCAAACAGTTCTACTTTGGTTTCATCTGAGCATATGACATTCTCCCAATACTCTTCTGGATCATCCAAATGCTCTCTAGGAAACTTCAGATGGGCCCAGGTGGCATAGTGTGTTATTGATGATAGCCTGTGTAACGTTGGTCCCAGCTCTCTGCAGATCATTTACTAGGTCCCTCCGTGTGGTTCTGAGATTTTTTTCTCACCGTTCTTGAGATCATTTTGACCCCACAGGGTGAGATCTTGTGTGGAGCCCCAGATCGAGGGAGATTATCAGTGGTGTATGTCTTCCATTTTCTAATTATTGCTTCCACAGTTGATTTCTTCACACCTAGCTGCTTGCCTATTGCAGATTCAGTCTTCCTAGCCTGGTGCGGGGCTACAATTTTTTTTTCTGGTGTCCTTCAACAGCGCTTTGGTCTTCACCATAGTGGAGTTTGGAGTGTGACTGTGTGAGGTTGCAGACAGGTGTCTTTTATACTGATAACAAGTTCAAACAGGTGTCAGTACTACAGGTAATGAGTGGAGGACAGAGGAGCCTCTTAAAGAAGAAGTTACAGGTCTGTGAGAGCCAGAAATCTTGCTTGTTTGTAATTGATTTTCGACCAAAATGTGAAAAAAAATTCTTTCCAAATCAGACAATGTGATTTTCAGGATTGTTTTCTCATTTTGTCTCTCATAGTTGAGGTCTACCTATGATGTAAATTACAGGCCTCTCTCATCTTTTTAAGTGGGAGAACTTGCACAATTGGTGGCTGACTAAATACTATTTTGCCCACTGTATATATATATATATATATATATGTATATATATATATATATATAGATAGATAGATAGATAATAGATATATGAACAGATAGATAGTGTCAGGGACCGTCGGTGACGACACCGGGGAGATCACACAATTTCTCACCGCTGCCGTCACTCTGCCAGGATTGTCAGGAATTCTCGCACACACGATCTCGATTACTCACTATGTAGCTATCGGCATGCGAGCAGAAAGCGTATGGCATTCCCACCTCATAGAATATATGTATACGCCCCAATACGCTTGCTGCCAGCTTCACGATAGCCCAATTATTATTATTCGCTGCCACCACTGACCCAATTTAAAATATAATTCAAGCCGGGTCGAACGCCTGCGTTCTGGTAGCGTATGGCTTCGGGGGAGGGAACGATTACAGAGCAAAAGAAACAGAACTATTACATTTTATATTTAATTCAAAAGGGAGGCAGTGTTTATGAAAAATCTACAAAGATTTTATAATTTGACATTTTCAGTACAGAATATACAGTTACACAAAATAAACAGGATTAAAGAAGAAACTTACTATAAAGTTCACAGAGACGACTCAGTATAGCTGAAGGGGAGCGCTCCTATGACCGTTCAGTGAACGTGACCCCATGCTTATGAAACATATACTCCCGGCAATGAGCACTGACCCCACCTTCTGCTGTGTCTTTTATGCCAAAGGGAGAGACCTGCCCACCCACCCCCTGTGATGACCTCACGTGGGCCGGGCTCCAGCCTTCATATTTTTATTAGCATATCTGATTTCTGCGATAATTTCTTGCTGGTTGATTACAGAAGCCCAAAAATGATACCATATTTTTCATTATGAATTTACCTTTCTCCAGAGACCACACATGATACAGCTGCGGTCTCTGTCATTCTGTACTTTTGCGTTACTGCTCCCCAGAGCGGCGTACAGCTACGGAAAATTATTCATATTGTTCCTTGGCAGACCCTGCCACTAAAAATATGGATCCCATTATTATCGGACGTATGAAACTTCAGATATTCCATATTTTGCGCCGGTGCTGGCCAGACTAAAGATTTTTGTTGAATTCTTCTCACCTAGATGTAGATTTATCACATGTTTGTGTCACTGAAAAACACACTCGCATGCTAATTGGGATTGCCACCTCTCTTTGTACTGGCCTCTGCTTCTTAGCCACTTCTCATGTGTGTATTAATTTGCATAGAAGCCACTGGCCAAAGTGTCAGTTCTTTAGATTGTCAGCTCTGACAAATGGTAGATAGGAGGGGGGATGAGAGGTTTCAGGGGGAGAGAGAAATCCTTAATATTTTCTTAATATCTAGAACAGGGGAGAAGAAAAATTTTCAATATTTCCACGACAGATATATAGATAATAGATATATAGATAGATACTGTATATGGATATTTATATAAATAGATATATGGATAGATAAATATATAGATATACACTGTGTGCCGAATTATTAGGCAAATTGTATTTTAGAGGATTATTTTTATTATTGATCAACAACTATGTTCTCAATCAACCCAAAAGGCTCATAAATATCCAAGCTTAATATTTTTGGAAGTTGGAGTGGTTTTTTTTTAGATTTGGCTATCTTAGGAGGATATCTGTTTGTGCAGGTAACTATTACTGTGCAGAATTATTAGGCAACTTAATAAAAACCAAATATAATCCCACCTCACTTGTTTATTTTCACCAGGAAAACTAATATCAGTGCACAAAATTTAGAAATAAACATTTCTGACATGCAAAAACAAAAACCCAAAAAAATTAGTGATCAATATAGCCACATTTCTTTATGATGACACTCAACAGCCTTCCATCCATAGATTCTGTTAGTTGCTTGATCTGTTTTCGATCAACATTGCGTGCAGCAGCCACCACAGCCTCCAAGACACTGTTCCGAGAGGTGTACTGTTTTCCCTCCCTGTAGATCTCACATTTTATGATGGACCACAGGTTCTCTATGGGGTTCAGATCAGGTGAACAAGGGGGCCATGTCATTATTTTTTCTTCTTTTAGACCTTTACTGGCCAGCCACGCCGTGGAGTAGTTGGATGCATGTGATGGAGCATTGTCCTGCATGAAAATCATGTTTTTCTTGAACGATACCGACTTCTTCCTGTACCACTGCTTGAAGAAGTAGTCTTCCAGAAACTGGCAGTAGGTCTGGGAGTTGAGCTTCACTCCATCCTCAACCCGAAAAGGTCCCACAAGTTCATCTTTGATGATACCAGCCCATACCAGTACCCCACCTACACCTTGCTGGTGTCTGAGTCGGAGTGGAGCTCTCTGCCCTTTACTGATCCAGCCTCTGGCCCATCCATCTGGTCCATCAAGAGTCACTCTTATTTCATCAGTCCATAAAGCCTTTGAAAGATCAGTCTTAAGATATTTCTTGGCCCATTCTTGACATTTTATCTTATGTTTCTTGTTCAAAAGTGGTCGTTTTTCAGCCTTCCTTACCGTGGCCATGTCCCTGAGTATTGCACACCTTGTGCTTTTTGATACTCCAGTAATGTTGCAGCTCTGAAATATGGCAAAACTTGTGGCGAATGGCATCTTGGCCGCTTCACGCTTGATTTTACTCAATTCATGGGCAGTTATTTTGCGCCTTTTTTGGCCAACACGCTTCTTGCGACCCTGTTGGCTATTTGCCATGAAACGCTTGATTGTTCGGTGATCACGCTTCAAAAGTTTGGAAATTTCAAGACTGCTGCATCCCTCTGCAAGACATCTCACAATTTTGGACTTTTCAGAGCCCCTCAAATCTCTGTTCTGACCCATTTTGCCAAAGGAAAGGAAGTTGCCTAATAATTAAGCACACCTCATATAGGGTGTTGATGTCATTAGTCAACAACCCTCCTCATTACAGAGATGCACATCACCAGATTTACTTAATTGGTAGTTGGCTCTCAAGCCTATGCAGCTTGGAGTAGGACAACATGTATAAAAAATATCATGTGATCAAAATACTCATTTGCCTAATAATTCGACACACAGTGTATGGATAGATAAATAGATTTATAGATAGATAGATAATAGCTAAAAGTCAATAAAAAGAGCAGCACCAGCCACATTGGTAGTGCAAAGCCTCCCAGGTACATGCCAGTCCTTCAAATATCAAAAAATCACGGAGACAGGACACAAAATTCAGGTGAAAAATAGAAAATTTAATGGCCCATGAGGCGACGTTTCAGTCCAACAATGGGGACCTTTCTCACGTTCAACTGATTGGCAAGTGTGGGAAAATACTCACTGCGCAGCCGCTGACCTCAAGCAGCCGGCAATACACTGAGTCAGTGTATTGTCGGCTGCTTAACAGAGTGGTCACATTTTACAATGTGGCCGCTCTGCTAAGGGGATCTTCGTGGACTCTTGTTATTTGGACTGCTTCGGAAAGGTAAGGATGAGGTTGGTTTATTATTTTATTTTTATTACCGTTGATCTTTGGCTTCAGCTGGAATGGGCGTGACGGTAAGTATGGTTTAATTTAGAACAATAAAGGGTGTCTGTTTTATTTCAAATAAAATATTTTATTCTGGGTGTGGGTGTTTTTATTTTACATTTCACCTTCACTATGGGGTTATTAATGGGGGTGTCATATAGACGCCTCTCCATTACTAACCTGGGCTTGATGTCAGCTGGCATTATAAGCTGACATCAACCCCAACCCTATTACCCCACTGCCACCGCTACAGGGCAGTGGGTAGAGCGAGGCTAAGTGCCAGAATTGGCGCATCTTATGGATGCGTCATTTCAGGGGCGGCTGAGGGCTCCTGTTTCTAGCCTCAGAGGGGGCCAATATTCATGGCCCCTTCATAGGGTATTAATATCAGCCCCCAGCTCTCTGCATAGCCTTTGCTAATTGTTAAAATAGAGGGACCCCATGTAATTTTTTTTGGGCGTCCCCCATTTTAATAGCTAGTAAAGGCTAAGCTGGGGGTTGATATTAGTAGCCTGGAAAGCTCCATGGGTATTACCCCATTCCCAGGCTAAAAACATCCGCCCCAGCTGTCTCTCTGCTGGTTAATAAAATTACTGGAGAACCCCACGCCATTTTTTTTCCAGAAATGTACTCATTTATTAATAAATAAGCTAATTAAACACCTAAATAAGCTAATTAAACATCTGTCAGCCTGATGCCACAGCGCTCTGATCGCGGTAATGCAATTACCGCGATCAGAGCCTGTGTTTCCTGCGCTGTCATGCAAATGACAGCGCGGGAAACCAGGTAAATTTGGGTCCCCCATTCAAATGAATGGAGTCTGTGTTCGGGTTCGGGTACTGTTCTGGTACACGAACCCGAACTTTTAAAAAACTGTTCGATGTTCGGCTATATTAGCCGAACCCGAACAGTCATGGGTTCGCCCATCACTATTCATTTGTCAAATGGCTGCAGATATATAGTTGATAGATCTGTGCTTCTATCAAAATCTTACTGCTGTAAACACTATGCTTTTGAGGCCCATTATCATTAGATCTGGTAGCTGATATTTATTTCATATGAAATTCTCTTTGAAATCCCAATTTGTATATATAGATATGCAACAAGGCCCATTTACACAAAATCACTTTAAAATTACCAATAAATGATCTTTTATTTATTTAACATGAGGTTTCCAATGATCTGATGGACATCTCAGGACCATCATTGTTGCGTCGCAACAGCTGTTATGCATTATATATACAGTAAGTTGATATGAGCAGTATTTACATTAATGGATTATGCCATCAAGAATGATATTTTTTTCAGTGAGAAAATAGATCCAGATTGATAGAAGTGAGTTTAAAGGGGAATAAATTTTTTTATACCTATAAAATGTAAAGGAGCAGCCTGGTAAGAGTCTTTTAAAGACTTCTAGGTGGGATGAATGTTGCACCAGTTTTGGGGTATACTCATTCGCAAGACTCGTTGAGTAAAGGTTTGGACTTGAGTCCAATAAGTAGATAATACCAGAAGATGTGGGGTAATGTACTTGAACATATAAGACATCGCCAAAAGTGATCAGGGCTAGGTGGATTCTCTTTGGCTTAGGTCCATCAAATTTGCGAATTAGCAAAGCTTCACTTAAAGGAGTTTTCCCAAGATTGATCTGATGCCCCATTCATCCTACCAAGATGACTTTACAAGGCTTATGTCAGACTGTTCCTTCATATTTTCATATTCTCCACGTTTATCTGATCCAACCTTCCCCTTGGCCCTTTTCTTTCCTTCCCCTTCCCCTCTACCTTTCCTAACTTTTCCTTTCACATACTTTTCCTCTTGCACCTACCCTTTTTTCTCTCTTGATTCTTCTTTGGATAGAACTTCTTACTTGTTTAGTTGAACTAGTTTTAGATCATTCTGTTATGTTTTATCACTCACTTTATTGACTATAATCCCCTCCCTAAAAATTGTTAAAAAAATACCCCAAATAAAAAGAATATTATTATATTTTCTAGTCATAAAAAAATCTCTTCTGGAACAAAAAAATTGTCCCTGTTTTTGCTTTATGATTTGTATACTTTAATAAAAGATATGTTCAATTTGAATAAAATAAATACCAACCTGAACACCAAAATTGACAGATTCCTTTGAACCATTGGACTCCTCCTGAGATTTTTAATGATCTGTTCGCTGGGCATGATTTTATTTTAGTATTTCACGTTTTGTTCCCCACCTATTGGAGCGCCAACATATTCTGAAGCAAATGTTCTTTTCCGAGGACTGAGTGAGCGTTTTAAAGCAGTCTTGAGCATAGTCTTATAGATAACTCTCTTGAGATGTTGGCACTTTAAGACAAATTACAGTTTCATCATTATTACATCAGAAGACACCACAAAGAAGGCTTATTATTGTTCCTATACAGCAAAATGTTAGCATAGATTAAGTGTATTTCTGCTTCTCCACATGCTAAATCACATGTGTATTTACTTAAAATGTTTGTTATATTAATGTTTAACTGAATGTTGTTTGGAAGTTACATGATGAAAGATGTTACTATATACAGGAACAGCTGGTATTTCCCTATTGAGAAATGTTTACATACTGGGTCATATGGTTTTCTTCCCTTGTGTATACATTTTACATATAGAAGAAACAATTCCATAAACCAGAGTATATGTACAAATATGGGCTATAGAGCAAAGCTTCCCTTTTGGTGAACATGTGCTTACATTTTATGGTAGTACATATAAACTAAAGCCATAAAAATCTATCTTCCTTAAATTGCTTTTTTTTTAACAACAGGGAGCTTTTAAAATAACAGAGTAAAGCAGACAAGGAGATATCAAATATCCAGCAGCTGAAATCTCAGTAAAGTTAGAGGAATATATTTAGAGTTTTTCCAATAGGTTACGACAGCATGTAACAACACACATTAACAGGAAATATTACAAAACATTCGTAATATAGCATGAGCAAGAATATTTTTTTTCACAACAAATTGATATTTCATTGTGTATTGCTTTTCTAATAAACATTTCTTTTACCATTTATGCTACTGTAGGTATGATATTAAGCAAGGGCCCTCAGAACTGCTATCAGACTAGAAATTAGTAGGCCCACCAACCAAAATGATTTCGAAGGCTTACAGAACCCATGTGTATCCACTTTTAATATGATTGTAAACTTTATATTTTATGAATGGGACACACTTATCAAAAAGCTTTTGTGAATCAGCTAATTAGAAATACACCCTAGAGCAGAGGTCCCCAACCTTTCTGACCTTGAGAGCCACTTTCAGCTCAGAGAGGGTCGTGAGCCACATCCAGCTTTCGCCCCCTCACAGTAGTGACAACCAAAGCCCACATTATGGGTATAATGATAACCAAAACGTATTCACAGAAATCACCCCGAAGCAGGATACCAAGATCCAAGGGTTCCCACAATACCCCCACTCAGTATTGTTCCATCAATCACTCCCAACACACTGTCGCATCCAGCTTCAAGCACCTCCTCTGACAGGTAGTATCATTCTGTTTCCAGCGTACCATACTTAATGCTCACCTGTCAGCAGGATTGTGCTCAGTAAACTGCATAAAAGCAACCAGCATAGCCAGAATAATAAATAGAATTTTTAGAAAAATTCAAAAATCAAATTAGAAAATAGCAAAAAGGCATTGCCTTTTTGCTATTTTCTAATTTGAGTTTTGAATTTTTCAAAAAATTCTATTTATTATTCTGGCTATGCTGGTTGCTTTTATGATAGAGTAGGGACTCGCAAAATCATGAGGAACCTTGACGTTTGGGTTGCGAGCTTACGTATTTTGGCCAAAATATCAACTAATACCTCATATGATATATTTTTTTGCACTTTTTTATGTGCCAGGGCGCTTCCAGGCCCACTTATGGTGACCCTGTGAATGGGGGCATTGCACCTCTGCGATGCACGGAGAGGGTGCCGGGCATCCCGCCTAATCGAATGGGAAGGGCATTTAATAGGATGCCGGCCAGGCACAGTTGCCGCGAGTGTGAATGGCACCCTATTTGCAGGTTTCATCTGGTGCGGTTATATTGCGGGGCAGTCACTCCTCCAGTGTGAGTGGTTGAGATTGATTGCTCACGGCATTCTGCACCTGTGTCATCTCCTTCCTACAAGAGGGGGGCCGGCCGCGTCCTGGTGTGCATTTCTCTTGAACCTTTGGCTGGTAAGTTCCATTGCCTTTTTGCTATTTTCTCAGTAAACAGCCTACATTGTCAGGTGGGCGACATTACACTGATTAAAATGATACCTTGGTTGATGAAATCCATCCTGTGGTTCTTGTGTAATCTTTACTTTCAGTCTGGAGATAATGATATGCTCGTGCTTCGGGCGGCCTTTGTGTGGGCTCTATCTGGTGCTCTGCTTACATATTCATCTTTGCTGCTCTTATGACAGCTCACTGTGCCTTCCCACTGACCTGCCTCCTATTTTACATAATGCATCTAGTAGTGCGGGGCTAGGTAAAATAGGAGGCAGGTCAGTAAAGGCAGAGTGAGCTGTCATCAGAGCATGCAGATGAATATGTAAGAAGAGCGCCGGTTAGAGGGCCCCCCAAAGGCCTCCCCGAAGCACAAGAATATCATTAACTCCAAACTGAAAGTAAAGATTACACAAGAACAACAGGACGGATTTCATCAACCAATGTATCATTTAAATCAGTGTAATGTCGCTCACCTGACAGTGTATTTAGTGTACTGAGCACAATCCTGCTGACAGGTGCACTTTAACCCCTTTCCGACGACGTCAGTAATAGTACGTAGCTGTGCCCTGGGATTTATGGACCAACTACGTACTATTACACGAGCAGCGATCGCGCCCGCACACAAGCGGTGCGGGGCGATCGCCGCCGGGTGTCAGTTAATTGTTACAGTTGACACCCTGTGCTATGTGCAGGGAGCGGTCCCGCTCTGCTCCCGACGCATAAGCCGCCACAATGCTGCGATCGAAATAGATCGCAGCATTGCGAGGGAAGGGGACGTGATCGCTATACTCACCTCTCCTGCCGGCCTCCAGCAATGTCTGCCGTGGCTTCTCGGATGTTACCATGACGACCCGATGTCGTCATGACAACATCCGGGTCACCAGGAGGCAGGACGTTACTTTGGTCATGCGCAGTGCATGGCTAAAGTAATGTCTCCCTGTGTGCAGCGCTGACAGGCTGCATGGCATAGGGAGCTGCTGCTCTCTATGCCATGCAACCGATTAGGCTGCAAAAAGTAAAAGTCCCATAGTGGGACAAAAAATTGAGAAAAATAATCCCCCCAAAATAAAAATGTATTGAACCCATAATATTTATTGATTATGAAAAGCAAACAAAAAAACAATAAAAGTACACATATTTGGTATTGCCGTGTCCGGAACGACCTGACCTATAAAACTGTCCATTAGTTAACCCCTTTAGTGAACACGGTAAAACAAACAAAAAAAAACTAAGCAAAAAGCAACGCTTTATCATACTGCCAAACAAAAAATGTAATAACACGAGATCAAAAAGACGAATGTAAATAAAAATGGTACCGCTGAAAACGTCATCTTGTCCCGCAAAAAACAAGCCACCATACAGCTCCATCATCCAAAAAATAAAAAAGTTACAGGTCTCAGAATAATGCGATGCAAAAAAGTTATGTTTTCTAGAAAATAGTTTTTATTGTGTAGAAGTGCCAAAAAAGAAAAAAAAAAGATATAAATGCGGTACCGCTGTAAACGTACTGACCCGAAGAATAGAGCTGCCTTATCAATTTTACCACACGCGGAGTGGCATAAAAAAAGCCCATAAAAACAATTCCTGAATTGCTGTTTTTTGTTTATTCTGCCTCCCAAAAATTGCAATAGAAAGAGATCAAAAAATGTCATATGCCTGAAAATGGTACCAAAAAAAAGTCAACTTGTCCCGCAAAAAACAAGCCATCACATGACTCTGTTGGCCAAAATATGGAAAAATTATAGCTCTCAAAATATGGCGATGCAAAAACTAGTCTTTGCAAAAAAAAGTGACTTTTAGTGTGTGACAGCTGTCAATCATATAAACCTGATATGAATCTGGCATCGCTGTAATCGCACCGACCTGAAGAATAAAGTCGTCTAATCACTTATACCACACAAGGAACGGTGTAAAAAAAATAAACTTTAGAGTTAGGGTTGTGGTTAGGGTTGTGCTACGGTTAGGGCTGTGTTATGGTAGGGCTAGGGTCAGGGTTGGGCTAGGGTTAGGGTTGGGGTTGGGGTTAGGGTTGGGATTAGGGTTGGGGTTGGGATTAGGGTTGGGGTTGGGGTTAGGGTTGGGATTAGGGTTGGGGTTAGGATTGGGATTAGGGTTGGGGATAGGGTTGGGGATGGGGTTAGGGTTGGGCTAGGGTTAGGGTTGGGCTAGGGTTAGGGTTGGGCTAGGGTGGAGCTAGAGTTAGGGTTGGGCTAGGATTAGGGTTGGGGTTAGGGTTAGGGTTGGGATTTTTTCAAAAGTAAAGAAAAAAAAATGATGACGATATGGAGACCAGAGTTGAGCGCAAATGCTCGCTACTTGAGTTTTCATTGGGTGCTCGTGTATGTACTGAGTATCGTGGGTGTACGAGTGACATGCTTGGGTCTCCGCCTCATATGCTTCGCTGCCAAAAAAACAATGCTGGGACCACCTGCCATGCACGAGCGATCCCCGCATGTTTTTTAGGGGTGTCTAACAACTGTGAAACATGCGGGGCAGGAACTGGAGCATGTAACTCGAGCACCTGTGATACATGGTGCATACCCGAGTACCCGATGCAAACTCAAGTAGAGAGCACTTACGCTCAAGACTAATGACAACTTATTCAATATGATGACCTAATGTTATCAAATTCTGTCGTACCTCTGGGTTCAAAATGTATACTATACCCCTTGATCAAATCCTTGAGGGGTCTAGTTTCCAAAATAGAGTTAATTGTGGGGGGTTTCCACTGTTTAGGCACATCAGGGGCTCCCGAAATGCGACATGGCGTCCGTTCTTGATTCCAGCCATTTTTGCGTTCAAAAAGTCACACAGTGCTCTTTCCCTTCTGAACCCTGACGGGCGCCCAAACTGTGTATTTTCCCCACATATGGGGTATTGGCGTACTCAGGAGAAATTGCACAACAGTTTTTAGGTTCCATTTTCTCCTCTTACCCTTGTGAAACTAAAAAATTTGGAGCTAAAAGATTATTTTTGAGGAAAAAGTTAGATTTTTTTATTTTCACGGCTTCATGTTATAAACTTCTGTGAAGCACCTGGGGGTTCAAGGTCTAGTTTCCAAAATGATGTCACTTGTGGGGGGTTTCCACTGTTTAGGCACATCAGGGGCTCTACAAACGCAACATGGCGTCCGCTATTCATTCAAGCAAATTTTACATTCAAAAAGTCAAATGGCGCTCCTTCCCTTCCGAACCCTGCCGTGCGCCCAAGCAGTGGTTTTCCCCCACAAATTGGGTATCGGCTTACTCAGGAGAGATTGCACAACAAGTTGCTTGGTGCAGTTTCTCCTGTTACCCTTATTAAAATGCAAAACTGGGGGCTGAAAAACATTTTTGTGGGAAAAATGTGAAAATTTTATTTTCACGGCTCCATGTTATGAACTTTTGTGAAGCACCTGGGGGTTCAAGGTGCTCACTACACATCTAGATAAGTTCCCTGAGGGGTCGAGTTTCCAAAATGATGTCACTTGTGGGGAGTTTCCACTGTTTAGGCACATCAGGGGCTCTCCAAACGTAACATGGCGTCCGCTAATTATTCAAGCAAATTTTACATTCAAAAAGTCAAATGGCGCTTCTTCCCTTCTGAGCCCTGCTGTGCACCCAAACAGTGTTTTTTCCCCACGTATGGGGTATCTGCGTGCTCAGGAGAATTTGCACAACAAATTTTGGGATCCATTTTTTCCTGTTACCCCTGCAAAAAATAAAAAAAATTGGGTTTTTTATTTTTGTGCAAAAAGTTAAATGTTTATTTTTTTTCTTCCCCATTCCAAAAATTCCTGTGCAGCACATGAAGGGTTAATAAACTTATTGAATGTTGTTTTGAGTACCTTGAAGGGTGCAGTTTTTATAATGGTGTCACTTTTGGGTATTTTCTGTCAAAAGGGTCCCTCAAAAGTCACTTCAAATGTTATGTGGTCCCTAAAAAAATGGTTTTGCAAATTTTGTTGTAAAAATGAGAAATCCCTGGTCAACATTTAACCCTTATAGCTCCCTAATAGAAAAAAAAATGTTTCCAAAATTGTGCTGATGTAAAGTAGGCATGTGGGAAATGTTATTTATTAACTATTTTGTGTGATATATCTCTCTGATTTAAGGGCATAAAAATTAAAATTTTGAAAATTGCTAAATTTTCAAAATTTTCTCCAAATTTCCGATTTTTCCACAAATAAACGCAAGTGATATCGAAGAAATATTACCACTATCATGAAGTACAATATGTCACGAAAAAACATTCTCAGAATCAGTGGGATCCATTGAAGCGTTCCAGAGGTATTACCTCATAAAGTGACAGTGGTCAGATTTGTAAAAATTGGCCCGGTCATTAACGTGCAAACCACCCTCGGCGGTAAAGGGGTTAAATTATCTCTAAACCCCTTAGACCAGTATATGTGCATCCAGATCTGCTCTTTTGTGCAGGGGTACTCACAAAATGTACCATTTTAAGATGTGTTCTTCATACCTGTTTGCTATACCTGGAGCTAGTGCACAAAGCTGGCAGACAGTCACGAGCCCACCCCTGCGATAGAGGTAAGCAATTGCCTCCAAAGTCAGTTAGACATAGAGTTATCTTTTGTTCGACCTTGGGGGATCACTATTGCATCAGAGCTTAGAAGTTTGATGGACCTATCTGAATTTGCTCAGAATCCATCATCCATCTACAGTTTAAAAATGCCCAACTTAACTAAAAAGAATAGAGAATACAGAGGGGAATATGGTAACTTTGATACTGTAAAAATATGAAGCTGATTTCATATTCTGCTCTGAAATTTATGCTGCATGTAAACTGAACTAAAATATAAAAGCAACACTTGTTTTCGCTCTCATTTTTTGTGAGCTGAACTCGAAGATCTAAGACTTTTTCTATGCACGCAAAAGGCCTTTTTCTCTCAAAAATTGTTCACAAATTTGTCTAAATCTGTGTTAGTGAGCACTTCTCCTTTGCCGAGATAATCCATCCACCTCACAGTTGTGGCATATCAAGATCCTGATTAGACAGCATGATTATTGCACAGGTGTGCCTTAGGGTGGCCACAATAAAAGGTTTTACAGTACTGGTGTGATCCAAGGGGATCAGAAAATCAGTCAGTATCTGGTGTGGCCACCATTTGCCTCACGCAGTGCAACACATGGAGTTGACCAGGTTGTTGATTGCGGCCCGTGGAATGATGCTCCACTCCTCTTCAATGGCTGAGCGAAGTTGCTGGATATAGAACTTAAACATGCTGTACTAATTTTTGTGTTTTAAAATGGCCAACAAAAACTATGGTCAAAATTCTAAATAAAATAAAAACACGTTTGTAAAAATAGTTTATTAAACAAGTCCATGCATATCTTAATTGCGATCTGCCATAATGCCATAATCATTTATTATACAAATACTCGTTAAAACTAGAGAAGAGCAAACAAATTTGTGTGCAAGTGAATTTTACTCAAATTTTACAATTACTCGCATTCGCCAAAAAGCAGATTTTTTGTAATTTGCCTCTCCGCTGAACATTTTAATTTCTAAAGATGTTCTTGTTCTTATTACTTTCTTGTCCTGGCTACAGCACCAATCTGCATGTCCTCCATCCTTGGCAGCTGTTTGTCCTTGCTATTGTGCATGTTGGGTTACCATGGTGATACCACCTTTCTAGGTCTTTTAATGCTGACTGAGGCTGTGACATACCACCTAAGTATTCAGGAAGAAAGCACACACTGCTACAATGTGCACACTCTGCTTAGCGACAAGACAAATACATCTCTATTATTGCTGGTCTTTGCTACAGTCTCCTCAAAGTATTCCTCCATTTTAAATCTTCTCTGCTGTTCCAAGGTACTGTCTGCACATTCAGCTCCACTATACCTTTTATAGGCTCACCTGGTGACATGGATTCTCTAAGCTAGGGGTGCAAAACCCTTTTTAGTCTGAGGGACACATTGTCATCTTTTTCTACTTTAGGGAGCTGCATTAAAACTCAGGTTGCTTTATGTCGTACTTATATGACATCTGCACTCATGGTGGCTAAATAATGAAATTCTCATATATACTGAAGTTTAAAATTGCTCATTATTCCCTGCTGTTCAGGTCCTATTCTATTTAGTGGCACGCACATCAATCACTTATCAAACACATGCAGCACACACATCTATCACATACATTTTTCTACTTTAAAGGAGTTGTCCAACTTTGGAGACAATTATTGTTGCAATAATTTTTTAAATTGTGTTTCATTAAAAACTTCACAGTTTGCCTTCTATATCCTCTGCATTACACTGCCTATTGCTGGCTGCAGAATCAGGTGATGGGGTTAACCACACCTATATAATAGTAAGTGCCACAATCATGTCTCCAAAACATTTGATGAAGTATAGATAATGTGGGCAAACCCGCTAATTGCTTCTGCATCCAGCAATAGACAGTGTAAGGACTTACACTCATCTATGTATAAAACATCGCTCTGATGTTGATCCAGAAAAGTAAGACGAGAGTCATGCGAGTACAATGCAATCTTTACTGTGTGATAGGAGCCTCTCAGCAATCAAGGCGCACTTTGTGTTACTACCAGGGAGAGCGCTCATAGGTTAGTGCAGGCACCTGTCACCGAGTCTCTGCCACTGATAGTAGCCTCTAATAACCAATGAGCGCTCTCCACTCCAGTGAATGAAAACACTCATTACTTACCGCGCAACTACCCTCGCAGTGCAGTGCACAAATTTGCAATCAGCTGTTTCTGGTCCTCACTGCACCATCCTCAATTAGGAGCAGTGTGGGTAGCATGTGGCCCAAGGGCCATGGGTTGTGCACCCCTGCTCCAAGCCATAGGACATTAGAAGATTAAAAAATTGTGATGGCACTTCCAGAGTGATGATAGTTACAATCCAAAGTGGTAACCTTACTGACTGAACTGGTGAAAGGAGTATGTCCTTGGTCACAGGATATCGGCTACAAATTATCTCTGTTCAAAAAACATCCTAGCATTATTATCTGTTAAGGCAATAGAACTGGTATTATTGGCATATTTTTAATAATGCTGATTACTGATAAAAAAAATACCATGTACTCCAAATAGGAAGTTTGTGGAACAAAAAGTTATTGATGTTTGCATGCATGTTGCATGCATATATTATCTGAGGAAGAGATGAGTCCTTAGCCCCCAAAACACATTAAAAAGGCCATTATTGTAAATTTTATATGTCTATTAAACATATTTTTGAAGTATACTGTTCGTGGAGGATTACTAGTGGAGCACCAAGGATTCATAGGTGGACAAACATCTTCTACTTGGATAGCAAGACTACTTTGACCCTTAGGGTGATTAGCGATCCAGGTAGGGGGTAAGTCAATGTGTATCTAATATCCTCTTTAACCCCTTAAGGAGCGAGCCACTTTGTAGGTTAATGACCAGGCCTCATTTTTTAAATTTGACCACTGTCACTTTATGAGGTAATAACTCTGGAACGCTTCAACGGATCCTGATGATTCTGAGATTGTTTTTTCGTGACATATTGTACTTCATGATAATGGTAAAAATAGCAGTGAAAATAAAAAATCATTTTTTTTCCACAAAAATTATCTTTTAGTCCCAAATTTTTTATTTTCACAAAGGTAACAGGAGAAAATGGACCTCAAAATTTGTTGTGCAATTTCTCTTGAGTACGCCAATGCCCCATATGTTAGGGAAAATCACTGTTTGGGCACACGGTTTAGAGTGCCCCTGATCCGCCTAAGGCTGTGTGCCCACGATGCGTTTTTGGTGCGTATTTGCAGCGCGTAAATGCTCCAGAAACGCATTGCATACCTTATCCCATGACTTCCTATGACATTCTGCAAGTTCTGTGCACAGGATTTTTTCTGCGCAGATTTTACTCGCAGAAAAAATACGGACATGACCAATTCTTGTGCGTTTCTGCATGCGTATTTGCCTATACAATGCATTGGAAAAACGCATGGCAAATAAGCATGCAAAAACGCATGGCTAATACGCGTCAAAAACGCATGTAAAAACCGCATGCGTTTTTCCGCCAAGGAGATGCAGAAATGCTCAGGAAAATTTCTTCTTCATTTCTGCATCGTGGGCACTAAGCCTAAACAGTGGAAACATACCACAAATGACCCCATTTTGGAAACTCAAGAAACATATTTAGATGTGTGGTAAACACTTTGAACCTCCAGGTGCTTCACAGAAGTTTATAACGTAGAGCTATGAAAATGAAAAATCTATTTTTTTCCACAAAAATGATCTTTCAGTTACAAATTTTTTATTTTCACAAGGGTAACAGGACAAAATGGACCTCAAAAGTTGTTGAGAAATTTCTCCTGAGTTCGTCAATACACAATGTGTGGTCGAAAACTACTTTTGAGCACACTGCAAAGCTCAGAAGGGAAGAAGTGCCATATTCGAGTTCAAATTTTGCTGGAATGGTTGGAGGGTCCATGTCACATTGGCAGAGCCTCTGAGGTGCCAAAACAGCAGAATCCCCATTAAGTGACCCCATTTTACAAACTACACCTCTCAATGAATTCATCTAAGTGTGCAGTGATCATATTGACACCACCGATGTGTCACAGAATTTTATACCATTGGGCAGTGAAGAAAAAATAATTACATTTTTACCACAAATATTTTGTTTTAGCCCCAGATTTTACATTTTCACATGGGAAATTGGAAAAAAAAAATGGCACCAAAATGTGTCACACAATTTCTGCTGAATGTGGCAATACCTCACATATGGTTGTACAGTACTGCTTAGCCACACGGTGAGACTTGGGATGGATGGAGCGCTATTTGCCTGCTGGAGCGCATATTTTCCTAGAATAGTTTGTGAACTTCATATACAGAGGCCCTAAGTGCTAGAAGAGCAGAATCCCCCCTCAAGTGACCCCATTTTCAAAATCATACCCCTGCCAAACATGTGAATGCTAAATGTGGTTCACACTGTGGAGCTCAGAAGGGAGGGGGGATTTGGATTTGGGAGAGCAGAATTTGCTGAATTTCTTTTGGGGGGTGAGGAGCCATTTTGCTTTTCCAGAGCCTTTGTACTACCAGTAACGTTAATTTCCATTAACACATGACAGACCTGAGTGGGGGCTTTTTATGTGAAGCTTTTATTGGGAACATTTTACATAACATTTTAGATCACATTTATCTAGCGCTCTACACTGAGCACTTACTTTGGGGTTTCCATCTAAATCTCCGAATGACGTGATTCAGATGAAACCCCCCAAAGGATCCATTCACTAAAATGAGATGAGGCAGCAAAGTTACTCTGGACTCCGCCTGGCCTCTGTTCAGCGTTGTCCTTTTCAGAGGTTCACAAAACTGTGGCTGACCCCACTTTTATCTACTCCTAAAAAGATGGACACCGCCGGATAATAGATCAGACAGCGTCCACGGTGCCTCCATCTGACTCATTACAGGGAATCTTCTGCGGGAGTTCCGTCTGAATCACTTATTTCAGAGATTTTCAGATTGACTGACCGATCACAGCGATCGGGGTGCAAGGACCACCGGCATGGGTCCCTGCACCTCTTCCCCTTCCACTCAGCTGTCTGTGACAGCTGTCAGCACTGGATTGTCACTGCATGTTAATGTGGCACCCCAGGGGTCTGGTTACCACAGTAATAGAAATATGACGTCTGAGAGCAAGTGGGAGGTTTCCTGGTCAGGAGCCCTTAAGCATGCAACACCTCCTGCCCAGTCCTGGGAGGGGAGGAATCTGCCCTTATAAACTGGGTCTGGGGCGGGATTAGATAGACAGAGCCTGAAGTGAAGTTCCAGACACAGGGCAAGAAACAGCAGGAGCTCTGTAGGAGCAGGAGCTGAGTGCCAGGGGCTAGAGCTAAGCAGAGTTCGCCCTGGCAGAAGAATCTAAGTACCGGACACCGGAGTCCGAGGCTGTGGGAACCTCTAAGGTCAGCAGCAGAAACCAGCCGGCAGGGGATTCCAGGTCCTCTGGCCATAGAAGCCCGGAGGCTCAGTCACAAGGAAGGGACCAGCACCGCCATCGAGGAGCGGAGGCTATCAGAAGGCCCCAAGTCACCAGCCATACGGGTGAGCACCACACGGTATACTCAGGGACGTGGTGTAGCACCCTGAGGATTCGGCTGCTACAGGGGTATTGCACCTCAACCCAGAGGTGTGATATTCCACTCCCGGGTAAGGATGGAGTGTGGAACTGAGCTCGGTAGGCTGCATGCACTACACACATCCCATTTCCGAGGAACAGACCGACGGTACTCCCACTTAGAAATGTGCAGGTACGACCGAGTCTGTTCCTGGCTGGAGTGGGAGGGGGGTGGTACATCCCAAGTAGTGTAGGGGCAGATAGGGGGAGCAGCCTGGGTAAAGATAGGAGCTCATTGGGTGCTGGTCACCTGAGCTCACACATAGAGGGTGTATATAAGGTGGGCACCATCAGAGAACAGGGTCAGTCTGTCAGCCTTTTGCAGAGAGAAGTCAGAGGAGGAAGAGGAGCAGAGCAGTCCCAGAGAGAGAGAGAGGAGAAAGCCAGAAAGACCCAGAGGGGGAAACAGAAAAGGAACTCTGAGAACCCAAAGTCCATCAGCGGGTGAAGAGTTGGCATCAGGGTACCGGAACCCAAGCTGGTGGGGGCAAAAACACACCCTAGCCAGAGACCGGAGGCCGTGGGCAGCGTCTGCCACGGCCACCCACCACATCCACCTCGAAGGCATACCACGTGGAGGGTCAGGGAACCCAAGGCCAAGGGTCTCCCAACAGAAGGCCCGAGGGAGCTGGACCTGGGTGGATCAATAGTGGGGACGGCCAGAGAAAGGACAGAAGGAGAGCTCAGGGTCACGCTCCGGACTCGCTTGGGGGTTGGCTGGATCCAGGACCTGGTGGATGCAGCACGGCTCGGGAGGTCACTTGAAGCTGGAGTGACCGGAACATCAGCAGTGAGTAAATACCCTAAACTGCACAACCCGACTCTGTCTTCCTTTCACATCTATGCTGCACCACCACAACCCCCATCCTCTGCACCTGACCCCCTGAGGCTATACCCCACCCGTTGGGGGTTATACCACCAAAAGCTGCACCTACACCATCAGCCTCAGCGGACCCTGCTGCAGCGGCGGCCATAGTGACCGCAATACAACGGGTGGCGTAGTCGACAATAAAGAACTTAATAACATCTGTAGGACTGCCACATACAACTGAGTTTGACACCCTGGGCACGGACCGGGTCACAGCCACTCGGAAGACTACAACTCCCATCTGATCCGGCTCCGGATATTCCCCCTAAAGAATATGGCCCAGGGGGCGCGTCACGTGGGCTACTTCCACTCGCTTACAGCAAGGTAGCCAGGAAGAGTGCAAATAGACAGGGAGGCCTACAACTCCACCTGGCCAGGGGAACTCCTGCTTGCTCGCAGACTGACCAGGCCCCTTATGCTAGCCAGTACTCCCGGGAGGGTCTGCCTTAATATCATCAGTAAAGACCCTGAACTGCACTGCAAAGACTCTGAGTCGTTCCTGCTTTCTCACCGCATACAGCACTACTAGTACTGGGATGCCCACGTACCATTACTCCCATCATCCACATTCCCTGCCCTGAGGCCATACTCTTCCCGTGGGGAGTTATCCCATCTTTAGCTGCGCACACCACACCAGCCTCAGCGGACTGCCTCGCAGCGGCGGTACACCCTGACTGCAATCCACGGGTGGTGTAGTCGGACATTAAACCGCAAAAACCCTATAAAGACTGCCACTGGTTTGACCACCCTGAGCCACGGGACCGGGTCGCCGCCACGGAGACTACAACCCCCAGAGACCCGGCTCCGGGTATCCCACGCACGTGCACACATGGCCCAGCGGGTGCATCAACTTTGGTGTAGTCGGCAGGATTTTGTGCCCGCAACCACCGGGTACTGCGTGCCTTCAAAAGACTGTCATACCTGCCGTGGTGAAGGTTCCCGCCATCTGGGGCCGTTTCCCGCCGTCTTCGGAAGTTTCCCGCCATCCGCAGCTGTTTTCCCGCCATCCGCAGTCGTTTTCCCGCAATCGGACGCCATCTTCGGGACGAAGAAGAGGGGCGTGGACGCCGAAAGCGCGCGAGACCCGAAGCTCCGCCCCACGCACAGACGCTGCACAAGGTCCTGGAAGGGAGAGAGAGCGACGCTGACGTCACCAGGACGCGACCCAAGGTCCTCGTCCGGAGCAGCACCAGCGGAGCCGCGGCCTACAGAAGAGGATCATTGGAAGGTAGGCCACACTTAACTAGGGGGGAGGAAGATGACGGACACGGAGGGACCCTCTACCACCAGCGCGGCCACTGCCGCAGTAATGCCATTTACAATGCCTTACATCCCTGGAGCGGCCTGGCTGCCCCAATACTCAGGGGAGTCGCATACACTAAGCGACTTTAAAGAGAGACTGTACAGCCTATTTAAGGTATACTCCCTGACGGAGGGCCAGAAAGTGAGCATATTGATAGGCCAGCTAACCGGCGCAGCCCAACGCGAAGTAAAGTCCTGGTCAGTCCGGGACAAGGAGACTGTAAAGGAGATCTTGGCCCGTCTGAAGGACACTTTTGATACCCGCACCTCAGCCGAGATCAAAATGAAATTTTATGGGTGCAAGCAGCGGGCCCAAGACAGTATAAGAGACTATGCTTTGAGTTTGCAAGAGGCCCTGGGAGTCATTAAACAGGCAGGCCCTGACAGTGTGCGGAATTCAGATGATCTGTTAACTGAGCAATTCATTGAGGGTCTGCTGTCCAATGCCCACCGAACCCAGTTGCGTGCAATGGCCTTGCAGAACCCTGGTTTAGACTTTGCAAAGTTCAAGGACAGGGCCATCCGGGTGCTCCGAGAACCGGCACCGGGTAGCGCTGTAACCCACCAGCGTCCTGCTATTACCTATCATCAAGAGGCGGCGCCCTTGTCAGCAGAGCCAGTAGGAGCTGGTGCGCAGGCTTTGGACAACAACCCATCTACAGACCTGCACCATCAGGTCCAAGACCTAACTAAAAGCGTAGCCGCGCTAACCCGAACTGTGCAGTCTTTACAGGTCTCTCCTCCAGGAAGGATCAAGCTGGCCACCAGTCCGGAGGACGTCCCGTGGCACCGACAGAGGAGGATCCCATCGTCCAGAGGAAGACCCAGCGACAGATACAACGAGGACGGACAACCCATCTGCCGCCGCTGCAATCAACCCAGACATATGGCAAGGTACTGTTATTTAAACGGGCACAACCTGGGGCAGAGGGCCAACCCCCAGGCATAAGATCATCAGGCCCATCGAACTGGCGTGATAAATACGTAGGGGGACGTCCGGTCTTGCCTGTGGTACTGGATGGCATTCCTATGAGTGCCCTACTAGACACTGGGTCACAGGTGACTACCATCCCGTACGTGCTCTTTAAGTGGTACTGGAATGACTCGGACATAACCCGCTACCCAGATGATGACCTGAGTATCATCGCCAGCAATGGTCAGCCCGTGCCGCAGGTGGGGTTCAAAGAGGTGACCATTAAGGTCGGTAAGGTCGAAATGGCGGCACAAGGACTGATTATTGTGGACATTGACCGTCGTGAGAGTCACCCTAGAATAACTTTGGGAACTAACGTGATTGAAAATTGTCTTGCAGAGGTGATTCTCATTTTACAGCAGGTTGCCAAAAACGCCAGTTCCAGCCAGCAGCAAGTCCTCCAAAAAGAAATCCGGGCACTGATGAAACGGCAACAGGTGGAATTATCTGGTGGTGAGATTGGTAGCGTGAGAATGTGTGACCCGTTCCGTATTGCCATGCCCCCGAAAAGTGAGATGATGATATGGTGCCGGGCAGCTATTGGTCTAAGAGGTAGAGACTACCAGGCAATGGTAGAGCCCGTCTACTCAGACAGTAGGCCCACCATTTTGACAGCACGGGGAGTGGTCGATGTACGCCATGGGAGGGTACCTGTCCGCATCGTAAATATCGGGGAGAGAGAAGTACACCTGCCCCGGCATGCCACGCTAGCCAAATTGTTCACCATAAAGCAAAATTCTGTAAAGGCCGTAGAACCCTTGCCTCCATCTCAACCAGAGGAAGGTAACGGCTCTAAGAAACAAATGGAGGACTGGTGTCAGCAACTGCATTTGGGTACTGACTCCACTCCTTCACACCAAAAACAGGGAGTCTACCGGGTGGTTCAGGAGTACGAAAGAGTCTTTAGTAAACACCCGCTAGACTTCAGGCGAGTAAAGGGGGTAGAACATCACATCCCCACAGGAGATCATCCACCCATAAAGGAAAGATACCGACCTGTACCCCCTGCACACTATCAGCATGCAAAGGGGATGTTGCGGGACATGAAGGAGGCTGGGGTAATCAGGGACAGCTGTAGCCCCTGGGCAGCTCCACTAGTTCTAGTGAAAAAGAAGGACAACACAATGAGAATGTGTGTAGACTACAGAAAGGTCAACCGTATCACACACAAAGATAC
This sequence comes from Phyllobates terribilis, assembly GCF_046119375.1. Lineage (NCBI taxonomy): Eukaryota > Metazoa > Chordata > Amphibia > Anura > Dendrobatidae > Phyllobates > Phyllobates terribilis. Next base: position 148,435,178 of record NW_027362771.1, read on the forward strand.
TTACCCGTTACCTAGAATAGAAGAATCTTTAGCTGCATTAAAATCTGCTAACTTCTTCTCCACTTTGGATCTTACTAGCGGGTACTGGCAGGTTCCTGTAGCAGAGGCAGACAAGAAGAAGACTGCATTCGCCACCCCGATGGGTCTCAGCGAATTCAACTGTATGCCGTTCGGGCTCTGCAACGCACCAGGAACCTTCCAGTGGTTGATGGAATGCTGTCTGGGACACCGGAAATTGAGACGGTCCTGTTATACCTGGACGATGTCATCGTTTATTCCAAAACCTACGAGGACCATTTGAAACACCTGGCAGAAGTGTTTGACGACCTGGCAAGCTACGGCCTAAAGGTGAAACCCTCCAAGTGTCACCTGCTGAAACCAAAGGTGCAGTACCTGGGACACGTGGTGAGTGCTGACGGAGTGGCTCCCGACCCCAATAAGCTCACCGTGATTAAAGACTGGCCAAGACCCTCCAGCATAAAGGAAGTGCGGCAGTTCCTCGGGTTGGTAGGCTACTACCGAAGATTCATTCCCGGTTTCACCAAAATGGCAGTTCCTATGCAGGACCTCCTGATAGGTCAATCCAGGAAGGCCAAAAACCAGAAGCCGCCCTTCAGGTGGGAAAAGCTGGAAGAGGAGTCCTTCCGCCAGCTGAAGATGGCCCTCATGGGGGATGAAATCCTGGCGTACCCTGACTACAGCCAGCCCTTTATCCTCCACACGGACGTGAGCAACATCGGGCTAGGAGCCGTACTGTCCCAGATCCAGCAGGGGAAAGAACGGGTAATCGCTTACGCCAGCCGAAAACTACGGCCCACAGAGAGAAACCCTGAGAATTATAGCTCATTCAAGCTAGAGTTCCTGGCAGTGGTGTGGGCAGTGACCGAACGTTTCAAGCATTACAATGCCTCTTCCAAGTTCACCGTGTACACGGATAACAACCCATTGACACACCTGGACACTGCAAGACTTGGTGCCCTGGAGCAGAGATGGATGGCCCGCCTGTCCAACTATGAATTCACCATCAAATACCGGGCGGGACGCTCAAATGCCAATGCGGATGCCCTGTCCAGAATGCCAAACTTACCGGACGTAGGGGAAGATCCAGAAGAACTGGAAGAAGTCGAACTCCCTGCGTTCCACCGTCATGGGATTACCCTGTATTCCCACCGTGTAAGGGACAGGCGCTCTGCCACGTTCAATCCCTTACCCCACTACAGCTGGGCGGAGACACAGGACAGTGATCCCGCAGTCCGTCTAGTGAAGGAAATGCTGACACAGGCTGATGCCCGTCTTGACCCAGACGCTCCGGAGGAGACCAAGCAACTGTGGAAGGAGAAAAGTAGACTGTTTCTTTACAAGGAGAAGCTGTGCCGGAGAATGGTCAACTCTAGAACACATGAGCTGACCTGGCAGGTAGTGGTCCCAAGACGAGACGCGGCTATGGTTCTGGAGGCATACTATGATGGAGCTGGACACTTCGGATGGAAGAAGCTGGAGTTCCTGTTGCGTGGACGGTTCTACTGGGTAGGCATGAGAGGAGCCATTGAGAGGTGGTGTAGAGACTTTGGCCCGTGCAACCTAAGAAGGAAGGACCGCGCCAGCCAGAAGACTCCCCTGCAGCCCATCATCACCAGACAGCCACTGGAACTGGTAGCCCTGGACCATGTGAAACTGGCTCCAAGCAGATCTGGGTACATATACGCCCTCATCATCGTAGACCACTATTCCCGGTTCCTGGTGGTGGTCCCTGTCAAGGACTTAATGGCTCAAACAGCAGCTAGAGCCTTCCAGCAGCACTTCTGCCATCCACACGGGTATCCGGAGCAAGTGTTGACTGACCAAGGGCCAGCCTTCGAAGCGGAGGTCTTCCAAGAGTTCTGCAATCTGTATGGCTGCAGGAAGATAAGAACAACGCCCTATCACCCTCAGACCAACGGACTATGTGAGAAAATGAACCAGGTGGTGATAGACTTGCTAAAAACGTTGCCCCTGGAAGAACGCAGTCTCTGGCCTGAAAAACTGCCTGATCTGGTGGACTTATATAATCACATCCCCGTAGGTTCCACCAACTGTACCCCGGCTTACCTAATGAGAGCAAGACCTGGTAAGCTGCCTATTGACCTGGATATGGGAGTCCTGACACCTGAGGACACCTCGCCAGAGGCAGACTGGGATGCAGAACGGCAGCAGCAGTATCGGAAAGTACAGGAGAGCGTCGAGCGAAGTCTCTCTCAAGCAAGAGAAAGGCAAGAGAAGACTTATAACCAGTATGCTCCCGCTGTTACCCTGGTACCTGGAGAGCAGGTCTTGAAGAGAAAGAGGCGGCTCCACAAGTTGGACGACCAGTGGGAGAAGGACCTGTACACCATACTGCCCTCAAGCCATGACAATCCAAAAGTCTGTATAATCAGTAAGGATGGAGGAGAAACCACAGCCAATGTCTCCACAGACCACCTGAAAAAGTGTCCCGAGCAGCTGCAAAGCGCTGACGAAGATCAAGAGAACCCTCAACCTGCAGAGGAAAGGGAAGAAATGATCAGTACCGTACTCGGAGACTTTCACCGGTCCTGGACTCAAATCAACAACGCAGTCGTGGTACCCGTCCTCACCTTTCTCCAGCCAGCCCCTCAAGGGCCTACAGAAGAACAGGTAGTGTCAGAAGAGCAGCCGGCCCAGGAGGCAGAAGAATCCATACCAGCAGCCCAGGAGAATCAACCTTCTGCTAGTAGTGAGCCTGCTGTGCCCCTAGTAAGCCAAAGAGTACGCTGAAAGCTGCCAGGCCTACCCGTAACACCTCCTACACCCTGTAGTGCAGAACCAGATAGTGGGTTACGTAGGTCCACCAGGAGCACTAGAGGACAGATGCCCGCTCGCTGGAGAGTCTAATGCCAAGTATATATTTACCAGTACATACGTAAATGCTGAAAAAGGTTTATGTTTTTGTTGCCTGTTCACTAATTATGTTTCTCTAGTTACCCTTCAGGCTTATTTGGACTGACAGGTTATGAACGCTGAGTAACCGGAACTACATTGTAGATAGTTGCACCTTGGTGCCTCTTGCAAAGATGGCCGCGGAAGAGAAAAACCTGTCTGGCGTGGCCTCCTTGTGGCCCAAAGTAGCTAGCCTCAGCCTTGCAGCCACGCCCAGGGCCAACATTTGGGGTTTGCTTTGGACAGGTCCCCTACTCTGTTCCAAGACTTCACCTTGTTGGGTGACATGGACACCCGGTTACGGACACGCCGTGACCTCTAAAGACTAAAGCTTCTTGTACATATGTTGTTGTATTATTGTTTATACCCTGTACTTGTATTTTCTTAAAAATGTGGTTAGTCCCGGAGTACTAAAATTTACTAGGGGGGAATGTGGCACCCCAGGGGTCTGGTTACCACAGTAATAGAAATATTACGTCTGAGAGCAAGTGGGAGGTTTCCTGGTCAGGAGCCCTTAAGCATGCAACACCTCCTGCCCAGTCCTGGGAGGGGAGGAATTGGCCCTTATAAACTGGGTCTGGGGCGGGATTAGATAGACAGAGCCTGGAGTGAAGTTCCAGACACAGGGCAAGAAACAGCAGGAGCTCTGTAGGAGCAGGAGCTGAGTGCCACGGGCTGGAGCTAAGCAGAGTTCGCCCTGGCAGAAGAATCTAAGTACCGGACACCGGAGTCTGAGGCCGTGGGAACCTCTAAGGTCAGCAGCAGAAACCAGCCGGCAGGGGATTCCAGGTCCTCTGGCCATAGAAGCCCGGAGGCTCAGTCACAAGGAAGAGACCAGCACCGCCATCCAGGAGCGGAGGCTATCAGAAGGCCCCAAGTCACCAGCCATACGGGTGAGCACCACACGGTATACTCAGGGACGTGGGCTACTTCCACTCGCTTACAGCAAGGTAGCCAGGAAGAGTGCAAATAGACAGGGAGGCCTACAACTCCACCTGGCCAGGGGAACTCCTGCTTGCTCGCAGACTGACCAGGCCCCTTATGCTAGCCAGTACTCCCGGGAGGGTCTGCCTTAATATCATCAGTAAAGACCCTGAACTGCACTGCAAAGACTCTGAGTCGTTCCTGCTTTCTCACCGCATACAGCACTACTAGTACTGGGACGCCCGCGCACCATCACTCCCATCATCCACATTCCCTGCCCTAAGGCCATACTCTTCCCGTGGGGAGTTATCCCATCTTTAGCTGCGCACACCACACCAGCCTCAGCGGACTGCCTTGCAGTGGCGGTACACCCTGACCGCAATCCACGGGTGGCGTAGTCGGACATTAAACCACAAAAACCCTATAAAGACTGCCACTGGTTTGACCACCCTGAGCCATGGGACAGGGTCGCCGCCACGGAGACTACAACTCCCAGAGACCCGGCTCCGGGTATCCCACGCAGGTGCACACACCGCCCAGGGGGCGCGTCATTTACACCCAGTGACAGTTCAAAGTCATGACGGGGCTAATCTGTCCTGGTGCACGAACCCACATCCAGCCATAACGGGTTATCCCCGGTAATGAACGTTGTGGGGTTAATGGAGAAAGTCACATAACTTTATGACTCTAAGCCATAGATTATGGTGAGCAATGACAATGGCACAGTTGCAAGACGTGCTGGATTGTATGCAGATCAGAAAGGAACAAAACCCTGGGATATGCAAGCTAGCAGACCGACAAATGGAGCAGGAAACACCAAAAAGACATGGAGCCAAGTTTAAGAGCGGTCTTCGCTCGAAACGCATCTGGTAGCGCACCCCTCCTTGGTGCCCCTGTGTTTTCCCTTCTATTATTGTTCTTCCACCATCTGGAGTTACATTATCGCTATTTGGATATTTAAAAAAAAAAAAATAAAAGACATTTGTTTTTATTATTGGAGTCTGTGGAGCTGGATCATCGTCTTTCCTATTACCTCTCTACTGAGCACAAGCAGCAGCGCTGATCACGGATCCCGGCGACACCCAGCTGATTCATGGAGGTGAGCTGTTTTTTTTTTTCCCCTTTTCATAGTAGAAAGGAGCAGGGCCTAGCCCTGGAATCAAGACCACTGATTTCCAATTCTATGCAAGACAAGCAAACAAACTTGTTTCTAGTTTGCTTGGGATACAAGATGGGTCTTCCATATCTATTTGCTTTATTTATGTTCTAGCTGTTGAATTCCTTCATATCTACCACACTCTGTGCACTCCATCTATATCAGTCCCTCTCTCCTCCCCTCTTCTATTTACAGCTCACATGCTCTTTTCACATTCCTAAACCACACAGATACATTCACTCCAACTGAGCTTGGGTTATACATCAGGACAATGATCCAAAACACATCAGCAAGTCCACCTCTGAATGGCTTAAGGAAAACAAAATTAAGACTTTGGAGTGGTCTAGTCAAAGTCCTGACCTCAATCCGATTGAGATGCTGTGGCATGACCTTAAAAATGCAGTTCATGCTCGGAAACCCTCTAATGTGACAGAATTACAAAAATTTTGCAAAGATGCGTGGGCCAAAATTCCTCCAGAGTGTTGTAAAAGACTCATTACCAGTTATCGCAAACGCTTGATTGCAGTTGCTGCTGCTAAAGGTTGCCCAATCTGTTATTAGGTTTAGGGGGCAATCACTTTTTCACACAGAGCCCTGTAGCTTTGGATTTCTTTTTCCATTAATAATAAAGACCTTCATATAAAAACTGCATATTGTGTTTATTTGTGTTATCTTTGTCTAATATGTAAATTTGTTTTGTGATCTGAAACATTTAAGTGTGGCAAACATGCAAAAGAATAGGAAATCAGGAAGGGTGCAAACACTTTTTCACACCACTCTATGTCTTTTACATGTAGTACTTCTATTTATCCTAAAAAGGATATTAATTCTCAACTGTACTCAAGACGCTTCATGTTTCATGCCAAGCATGCATTTTGTTTTTCAATGGACTCCTCTCAAATCGGCCCTTAATAGGGGGGTACTCTTGCTCACCTGTCCCAAGCTTTTCATCCACCTTCTCCCTGGCAGCCATTTCCCTCTGTGCTAGCATACCTCAAGTTATTATGACAATCAATGAACCTCTAATTTTTTTATCCAAAACCTTTTAAAGACGAGTATTCAGGTAGCAAGTGCATACTGTTACTATGTGCTTTACCGAATTCAAGCCACAATTTAATTTTGGTTCTACTACAGCTATGTGCCCAATTGTCTATTCAGCTTTTCTTGAGTCCTAATCACACACCCACCTCTCCTACAACATGTTGTCTGATTGTCTGCTCAGCTCTGCTGTTCCTAAGTCCTATTTGCATGTCCAGCTTTACTACAAGGTGCCTAATTGTTTATTCAGCCAAGCCATTCCTGAATACTATCTGCATACTCAACTCAACCACATCAGGCTACCTGCCTGCCTACTCATATCTGCTCATTTAACATGCGGTCTGCACGGTCAACTCTGCAACATTAAGGTACCTGCTTACATTTCTGCTGATTCAAAGTGATGTCTGCACACTCAACTTTGCTGTACCAGTCTCTCTACAGGCAGGTCTAAATTGAATAAAGGTTCTTTCTGCATGCTCAACTCTACTTCATCAGTGTACCTGCCTGCCTACTCATCTATGCTGATTCAAGGTGCTTTTGCATGAAGCTACGAGCCTGCCTACTCATCTCTACTTATCCAAGGTGCTGTCTACATGCTCAATATCCTGCATCAAGGAAGGGGACAATGGATGGCGTCAGTGGTAACCAACAGCAGTATTCAGGTGGTGTGTATTTTGTCTATTCATAGACTATTTCAACAAGGAAGTTTACAAAAAAAATTTAAACGCAAAAAATTCAACAAAACTTTCTACATTGAGGTAGACAGTTATGTTCAAATTTCTAGAATGTGAAGGTTTTTATTATGTTTGAAAAAAATGACTTGTCTGTCTCATAAGTCAGGAAGTACACTTTCCATGATACACATGCCTTTTTTTCCAGGATTTTTCTTTAGCACCAAATTAGGACAGAGGATTGTTTAATTGTCCTCCTTGTGCACCATTGCACACAATGGTATGTGATGACTGAAAAAATGTATTTATTACGGAGCTATTAATGCAGCATATCCAGATCAGTCAATTACAGTCACCTCACCTCCCTATATCACTAGAAACTTTGGATTATTATTTACAGACATAAACCACCATTCCTATTTTCAATGTGCCTCAGTGCTACATTAGTATACCACAAGCAGATATAGGCCTTTTTCCGTCCCAATGTGTATTGAGCTGTGCGCTTTGACTTTTTATCCTTAGGCTATAAAATCCTAAAATGTCACTGTTTGGCCAGTCCTGATCTTTTATAGAGGCTGCGATATTCCCCTATGATTGCCTGTGCGAGACTATGTGATGTGATAGCTACAGGGCATTATGATGAAGCCCGCATGGCCGCATCTCTCTCTGGCTGTTGCAATCTTCAGCAGTGTGTAAAAAGGCGTCAGGCATGTATTTTTCAATACTCAAGAATCGAGTCACAAATTGTTAAAATTCGCAAGGACCTGAGAATTACAGGAAATTTTACTTGATGTGCATCTGCAGCATATTGATCCTCTCTACTCATAGACTAATTGATCCTCTCAGTTGTACATTACTTTGAGCATGATAGGCACAGGTTAAGAGGTTAAGCCTAAGAAAATTTTGAGAGTGCCCTCCAGAACCTGGAAACAAATTGCACACCATGGTTAGAAACTGTATAAACTGGAAAACCCTGGAATGAACATTTCTTTGAAAAATTCTTGGGCTGTGGAGCAGATGGAAATCCAGGTAATGGAACAAAATGAGACATTTTGGAAAAAAGGGTCCACCAAGACACAGATGGTGGTGAACCCTTGAATCTCAGGAAGATCTGTAACAAAGTCCATGGTGATTAAGTCCAAAGTTCTTGTGGAATAGATAGAGTCTGTAAGAGGACCAGGAGGTGCTTGACTGGAGAGAAAAGAAGAATGCACCCAAGTTAAGATCTTCCATCGAAGTGTTTTAGAAATGAGGGAGAATTAGCAAAAGAGTAAATAGAAGGAAGAATAAGTTCCAGTTCAATTACTTGTTATAATGTGACGCGCCCCCTGGGCCGTGGGGTACTCGGTGCCGGGCCGATCGGTGCAGGGGATGTCACAGTGGCAGTGACCCGGTCCGTGACCCAGGGCGGTCAATAAAAGAGGATTATAGTTTTTATAGTTTAATGTACGTGACGCCACCTGTGGTATGCGGCTATATGGAGCCGCCGCTGCGGTGCAGATCCTCTGGAGCTGAAGGTGACGCAGCAGAGTTGGGACAGCTCTCCACAGGCAGAGCTTAGCTCCAGGGCAGGAAATGGTGATGTTATAGATGTTGCTGTGCAGTGTAGTGCAGGGAATGGCCAGATAATAACCAGTCCACAACTTAATGGCGGTTTCCTCTTATCTTTTACTTGCGGTGGTTAGGCAGACCGGGGCACGGGTACTAGCTTGTAGTAGAGGTCCGGGCGGCCTGGAAGCAAGTTGGGAATCCACCTCGCCAGGTGAAGTTGGAGGCCTTCCCTTTGCGCTAATCTCTTTGGCCCTGCTGCTTATAGCTGTGCTGTGGCCCTCGTCCCTGAGTAAAACGTCTTTGTGCTCACCCGTATGGCAGGCAGCTCGGGCCTTCCTGGAGTGTCGCTCCCACGTGGCGGTGCTGGGCCCTATGTGATGCGGAGCCTCCGGCGTCTGATGGGGCCAGGAGACCTGCAGTCTTCTGCCCTCCGGTTTCTGCTGCTGGGCCTTCAGTGCCCCACAACCTCGGACTCCGGTGTCCGGTTTTTCTACTCTCCTCTCTGGGGTGAGCTGCCGTGCAGCTCCACTCCCCAGGTCTTTCCTCTTCGCTGTCCTGTCTTCAACTCCTCTCACTAACTCTAACTAACCCCGCCTCCAGATTCCATTTGCTAAGGGGAGGAGCTCCCCTTGCTGGTCTGGAGCCAGGAAAGTGTTGCATGCTAGTATACTTGACTAGGGGACCCCGGGTTGAGCCAGGCATAGCATCACCTCTTGTGAGGGAGGCAATGCCACTGTCGCAACCGGACCCCTGGGGTGCCACAAATGCATCTTCAGATGCATCACATACTGTAAATCAAAGAACCTGGAAATAGCATCATTCCTACGTCACAGCTGGACGATAGGTGAGAATGTAGTCTAACCGCAAGAAGAAAAGTGAGCATCGAACTTGACATGGATTAAGTTTACGGGCTGACTGAAGATACTCCAGATTTTTATGGTCAGTAGATGTTCACTGGAATCTTAATTCCCTCAAGTAGATGATACAACTCCACCAAAGCTAATTTTATAGCAAGTAGTTCTAAATCATCAATATAGTAGTTCCTTTCTGCGAAAAAAATGTTCTACATAAGAAACCGCAAAGATCGTTTTTAGATACTGTAACACCACTGCCTGCATCCCTGCATGACTTCCCATCCCCCACCATGCAGGGGCATCGACTTACTCACCACCCTGGGACATGCAATGTGTTCCTGTTTTTTTGCTTGCTGTGCATGTTTCCTGGCTTCATGCTTAGGGCGGCTGTGCGTGCACTTCCTGATTCTTAAAGATATAGTGCGCACATTCCTAATGAACTTATTGCTGGGAGGCACTTGGTACTTAAGGCACCTACACCTGTTGGGAGGTGCCTGAGCAACAATCTTTTTCAGTGTGTGTTCAACTACTGAGTTGCCAGGTCCTGTCCTGTTTCTGCCACCTTGGGGCTGAATACCCAGGCTGAACTCTGAACTTGTACTTGTATCTGATACTTGCCTGTTCCTGCCACCCTGGGGGCTGAATACCCAGGCCTGAGCCATAGACCTGTAGCTGTGTCTGTCTTTGTCTGAATTAGGACCAATCCCTGAACCTGTTTGTATCGAAGTCTGGATGTTTTCCTAAATGTCCTGTGTCTGAACCAGTATATATCTCTGAAATCTGCAGTGTCTGAACCTGTACCTATCTCTGAAACCTTCAGCGTCTGAACCAGTACCTATGTACAATCTGTTACCTCTGTGCAATATTAGTGGTTTACGTGTATATTTGCTACTTCATTGTAATCTTGTGTGAATCTGGCTCTCTCTTGTGTGTACCTGTCCTTATGTTTGTCCTGCGTGACCCTGTCTGTTCTATGTGAACCTACTCCTGTTTGTCCTATGGGAACCTGCCTGTCTGCCCCGGCGGTTCCCTGCCTGTGCGCACCTGCGGTTCCCTGCCTTTCTGCATCTGCGGTTCCCTGCTTGTCCGCACTTGCGGTCCTGTTACACGCTGCCAGTGATCCAGTTCTTCCTGAAGCTGTTCCTGCCCATTCAGTCTGAACTGGGTCCTTACCTCTCCTGCCTGTATACCAGTCGTGGCTGCCTGTAACCGCCTGTCTGTGAATCAGCCGTTCCAATCTGTATACCTCCTTGAGGGTCAGCTGCCGTGTGTCGGAGGTCTACCCTGGAGTAGCACATGGTCTTGCCCTCCCTGTGTTCTCCTCAGATCGCGGCACCATCAGTTGCCATGCATCCTAAGTTAGTCTTGGTGTGGCACTTAGTCACGCTCCTCCAGGCTCTCCTCGGTCCACGGTACAGTGGGACCACGACCCACTCTCGTGCTTCACAGTTCAAGCGCAAGCATAACAGATACAGAAGAATCTTGAAATAGACCTGCTCCTACACCAATAGCAAAGACATCCACTTTAAGGAAATATGGCCTGTTGACTTGTGATTGTGTTGAACCACCAGATGAAAATACAATTTAAGGAGTTTTATTCCCGAATCACTCTAGTTCCTAAAATTAGTGCCCTTCTGAGTGCACTTGAGAATAATTCTTCATGAGCCGGCAGTAACAGTTTGAAAAAGCCAAGGAATCTTTGCAGGGCTTGAAGTCCAATCCAGAATAGCAGAGTCTTTCTTTGGGTCCATGTGCAGACCTCAAACGGAATAACCCAATTAATTTGGCATACCAAGCATCATATTAAATATTTTTTCAACTCACAATCATATAATCACACAGAGCAATCACTTATAAAGTTAAAAAATGTATGTTTTATATTTCTTCTTTTAAAATAATAATTTAAACCATTACACTGTGTTCCAAATTATTATGCAAATAATATTTTCTCAGATTTTCCCAAATTACCTATATGAATTGCAGTCATTGTAATTTTCCAGTCAAATAACTATTAGAGTACAGTTGAAAGGTTTTTGTACAAACTGCCTATGATAACAGTATATTTTTTAAAAAATAAAAAACTCAAACTGCACTCAAAATGCATGTTCCAAATTATTATGCACAGCAGAGTTTTCAACCTTTTCATTTTAATAAAGAACAAAAAAATGGTCATTTTTGAAATTATAAGCATTAGCAGGTTATTACAAACTGAAATCAGACAGTTTTCAACTCAAAACTTTATTCTAGGTGATGTTACATTTGCACATAGGACCGCTTGTTCGAAAGGAGCTTCTGAACTCTCTCGTTCATTGAATTTGTCAGGTTTTGGATGGTTTCTGCTTTAATTGTTTTGCATGAGGACAGAATACCCTCCCAGAGCTGTTGCTTAGATGTGAACTGCCTCCCGCCATCATAGACACTCCTTTTGATGATGCTCCAGAGGTTCTCAATGGGGTTGAGGTCAGGGGAGCATGGGTGCCACTCCATAAGTTTGTCCCCTTTTATGCCCATAGCAGCCAGAGATGCAGATGTGCTATGTGCAGCATGAGACGGGGAATTATCATGCATGAAAATGATCTTGCTGCGAAATGCACGGTTCTTCTTCTTCAACTATGGAAGGAAGTGCTGTTTGAGAAACTCAACATACATTATGGAGTTCATCTTTACCCCTTCAGGGATCCTAAAAGGGCCGAGAATCTCTCTCCCCATGATTCCAGCCCAAAACATTACTCCACCTACTCCTTGTTAGCGCCGTAGCCGTGTTTGCATGGGGTGTCCATCAACCAGCCATCCTCCACTCTATCCATCTGGACCATCGAGATCATTTCTGGATCACCAGAACTTGAAGCGCAAAATGCATAGAGTGAGGGCAGCACGTGGGATTAGTAGAGTTGACTAGGCAGGCTGGAATTTTAATGCAGCAGAGTTGAGTGTGCAGACTGAACCTTAAATCAGCAGAGAAGAGTAGGCAGTCACCTTAGAACAGTAAGGTCATGTAGATAAGGAGAGCATGAAATGTCAGTTACAGCAGAGCCAAGATTGCAAACTACATGTGTGATTAGTAGGAACAAGTAGACAGGCTGTTACCTTGTTATAGGTGAGCTGAAAGTGTTGATAGCACTCAGGAACAGGAAAATTGAGTAGACAATCAGGAACTTTGTTTTTAAAGAGCGGAATGTGTGAATAGCACTCAGGAAAAAGAGTATACAATCAGGCAGATTGTTGTAGGGGAGCTGTATGTGCAGATGCAACTCAACTGCAGCTGTGTAGACAAACCGACACCTGGCTGAAGCAGAGCTAAGTGGCTTGACTCCTAAAGACCACATGGTAGCAGTGTGCACTTGCTACCTTAATACTCAGATGACATCAAACCCTATGGGCTGGCCTTAAAAGACCTTGGGAGATTGCATTAGAGGTGTGTTTGGGTACCATAATAACTAGACATGTACTAGCACAGAGGTAACCATCTGCTGGGGAAAGAGGAAGCAAAGTCAGGCTCTGGAGCCAGGACAGGTAAGTAACAATCTTCACTAAATTTGCCCTGCATGGAGCTTATAGCCCTATGCTTATTAAAAATATTGGCAAATGGAAAATTGCATTTAATACGCAGGATGGTGGCTATGAATATCTTTTCATCACCTTTGGATTGTGCTACTCTCCAGTTGTGTTTCAGCATTTTGTCAATGATATATTTTCACAATGCCCTTTACCAGTATGTTCTTGTCTGCATGGAAGTCATCATTATCTTCTCCAAAGATCAGATCTCACACACACTACTTGTGCATTCTAAGTTAAAAAGTCTGTGACAAAATGATTTTCATGCCAAGCTTAAAAATGCCTCTTTTTGCCTTGAATTGTTACTTCTGGGATACTGTATATTCTGTTCAAGTGGTCTGTGAATGGAACAGGAGAAAATCTCAGTTATTCTGGACTGGCCTCAGCAAGTAGATCTTAAAGCACTTCAAAGATTCCTTGACTTTGTCAACTGTTATTAGCCATACATCTAGAACTATTCCAAAGTTGTTGCTTTTCCTATGGACCTAATTTGGAAGGACAATAATTTTCAGAACTGGCTGGACTCTGTCATTCAGGCCTTCAAGTTCCCTGTTAAGGAGCTCATCTGGTGAGGTAGATCCTCTAAGCAGCATGCACCAGAGGCGATGGAGCAGTGGAGTGGGTCTTCCCGAATGGTATGTGAAACTGCAAGGACCAGAACAACTGAGTATGTAGGAAGGCAACAGACAAGTGGAGCATGAAACACTGGATGAAACTGAGCCAAATATGAGGCACACATGGGAACAATAGATGTATACACAATACAGAACAGGCTGCAGACACATGGTTAATAGCAAGATAGCAGCAATGTAATGGCAACTAATTTGTGCTTGCAGAAGTATGGTTACACCCAGAAGTAGACAAATAGACAATCTGGTAACTAGATTGTATAGTTATGGTTCATTGTGCAGAGATATGCAAAACGGAACTTGTAGCAAGGAGATGGTTAATCGCAGGAAAGCAGTGTAGCATTGACAAATGGTTCTTACCTGCACAGATGAGGTTCACATACAAATATGAAAAATATATAGGCAAACTGTGAACTCAGCTTGGTGTGATGCATTATCTTGATAGCATTGACTGAGATGTGAACAGTGATGGGAACAATTGATAATATGAAAACTTGATTTGCAGAGATAGATTTGGACTACACCTGGAAAAGCTTGTCTGAACTTTGAAACTGAATTCTAGTAGTTGAATGGGAGTCAGGAGAAGGAGGAAATAATTAGGCACTTCACTGGAGTGACGTGCCCCCAGGACCGTGGGGTACTCGGCAGCCGGACCTCTGCGTATGCCAGTAGGGGAGTATCACGGTGGCTGGCCCTGTCCGTGACCCAGGGCGGTCAGTGCAAAACGGGGGTACTTTTACATGGGTTTTTTGGGATTGTTAGTGACGCCACCTGTTGAATGCGGCTAAGGGGTGCCGCCGCTGCGGAGCAGTCCTCTGGAGCTGGTGTTACGGCAGCAGGGATGGCGTGGCTCTCCACAGGTAGAGCTAGCTCCAGGGCAATATAGGAAGACGGTGGTTGCGAAGGGCGTTGTAGTGCAGTGAGGGAAAGATGGCGCAGATAAAGAATGGACGCAGGCAGTGCGGTGCAGTCATCCGAGTCTTTACTCACAGTTTTTATGACAGTTCCACTGGTGCACTGTACGGGTGCTAGCCTCCCACGTCGGGCTGCGTTCACCAGGCAGGGGTTCAGCACTTCCTCAGGCAGATTAGGAGTACTGGACAGAACCCCACTTTCTCGTGTTCCTAGCTAGACTGACTTCACGCTGGGTCTTTCTCCCTCCTGCCCTGCGCTGCCCACTTTCAATCCCACTCGGGTGCTCTGAAGTCCCTCCTGTGCGTCGGAGTTCCCTGACCTGCTTGACCCTCCTGGGGATTAGAATGCGGCTTCGGCAACTGACTATATAAGCCAGGAGCCTCCAGTTTTTCCAGCCGGGACTTGAAGTACACGACTGGGCCAAGGGGCCGGTCCCCTTCTTGTGGCCTACGACCCCTCTGTCTTCTGACAGATGCGGGGCGTACGGGTGCTGTCCTGCACTTGCCGTACCCCCTAGGATCCCTTCTTTAGAACGGAGCCTACTCTTCTGCTCCCCTCCTGGGCCTCTATCACTAGGCCCCTACTTGTGGAGCAGAGCTCTTACTGAGACTCTGCTCCCAGACTGTTCTTCTGAATTGTCTTCTCACTTATCTGCCAACCCAAGATGGCTTCCCTATTTATACTCCTACCAAAGTGCCCCCCCCGTAACTACTTCCTACACCCACACCCACTACTGGTTCCCCCTACCTCTGGGTTCCCCCCACTCCAGCCAGGGTCAGGGCTCAGCAGGAAAACACATTGCGTCTTGCCCTTCTAGCTGGCCTGGAGCAGTGTAGTGTTGGATGCAGGTGTTGGGGTTCCGGGCAGCACTCCCTCCTTACCTGAGAGAAGGAGACACCACACCTCTGGGTGAGGTGCAGTACCTCTGTGGTGACTGAACCCTCAGGGGCACTACAGGAGCTCAGCTAATTGAAAGATAAAGCAACTTCTCACAAGCACATGATTGCAGAGAGCAAAGCTGTCTCAATACTATCTCAATACTCAGCTAACAATTGGCTGCCTGAGCCATCATTAAATGACCTTGGTTGATGATGTCAGAGGTGTTTGCTGGCTTACCAAAGTAACTCAGCATAGACTAGGATAAAGCAAACTGGCCTATTGATAAATAAGACCCAGTGTTGGTGCTGGTGCAGGTGAGTTACACTGTCCAGTGCCAAAAAATGCATGATTGATGCACTTTGCAGCTGACGTGCCCCCTGGGCCGTGGGTAACTCGGTGCCGGGCCACTCGTTGCTAGGGGATGTCACAGTGGCGGTGACCCGGTCCGTGATCCAGGGCGGTCAGTAAAAAGGAGATATTTACAGGGGATTTATAGTTTTTATATACAGTTCGTGACGCCACCTGTGGTATGTGGCTAAAGGGAGCCTCCGCTGCAGAGCAGGTCCTCTGGAGCTGTTGTTAATGAAGCAGAGTTGGTTTATCTCTCCACAGGTGGAGCTTAGCTCCAGGGCAGTGTAGACGTTGCTGTTATGATGTAGTGCAGAGTGGCGCAGTTAATAATCAGTCCACAACTTAATGGCGGTTTCCTCTTATCTTTACTTGCGGTGGTTAGGCAGAGTGGGGCACGGGTACTAGCTGGTAGTAGAGGTCTGGGTGGCCTGGAAGCAAGTTGGGAATCCACCTCGCCAGGTGAAGTTGTAGGCCTTCCCTTTGCGCTACCTCTTTGGCCCTGCTGTGTATAGCTATGCTGCGGCCCTCGTCCCTGAGTAAAACGTCTTTGTGCTCACCCGTATGGCAGGCAGCTCGGGCCTTCCTGGAGTGTCGCTCCCACGTGGCGGTGCTGGGCCCTATGTGTTGTTGAGCCTCTGGGCATCTGTTGGGACAGGAGACCTGCAGTCTCCTGCCCTCCGGTTTCTGCTGCTGGGCCTTCAGTGCCCCACAACCTCGGAATCCGGTGTCCGGTTCTTCTGTGCTTTCCTCTGGGGTGAACTGCCATGCAGGTCTACTCCCTAGGACCTTCCTCATCGACGTCCTGACTTCAACTCCTGTCTGTTCTCCTCACACTAACTAACCCCGCCTCCAGATCCAGTTGCTAAGGGGGGGAACTCCCCTTGCTGGTCTGGAGCCAGGAAGTGTTGCATGCTAGCAAAACCTGATTAGGGGACCCCTCCTTGCTTCCAGGCATGGCATCACCCCCTTATGAGGGAGGCAATGCCACTGTGGCAACTGGACTCATGGGGTGCCACACAGCTCTTTTAATCCTTCAGATTCTCCTGAGGAAGTGCCTTCTCATGTAACTAAACCTGTACAAATTCTTCCCTGTATTTCATCTTCATCTATAGCTCCATGAAAAGGACAACTCTTGTCTCTAAAACACTTCACCAGAAGGTTTTATCTTGGTCTTATTCTTCATTCCTCTTTGGTAACCTTGGAGCTAAGCAAACTGCTCTATTTCTATTGGTGACGGGTCATAAAAGTTTGTAGGTTCTTGCTCTCAATGTGCCCAATTAATTTCGTTAGGCACTTCTTGGTCCTCTACAACCATTACGTGATCAGAAAAACCATGAGCTGAAATTTCTATAGCATTTTTACTGACCTTCCTGAGACATAGGGGTTTACTACAATCTGGGTTGTGGTTGATCCTTTTTTTTTCTGTTACCTGAATTTCCATCTGCTACACAGATGGCCAAAGTTTCCTTCAGAGAGATTTTCTATTCCTACGGCCTTCTTGCTCATATAGTCACTGATTGAGTTATACAATCTATTTCAAGGTTCTAGAGAGCGCTTTGCAAATCATCAAAATTTACTTAGACTTCTGCTTCTTCTTATCACTGCCCATGTAATGGATAAACTGTAAAGATCAATCAATCTTTGGAACAATACATTTGGATTTTTCTAATACCAATCAGGACAATTGGCCAGATTTGCTTCCTGATGCTGAATTTCCTCATAACAATTCCGTTTCTAAATCTTCCTGAAAATCTCCTTTTTACACAGTCTTTGGTTGAGAGCCTTGTCTTTCTTTGCTTAAAAGTCAACTTCCTGAACAGTGTATATTTGGACATCTATGAAATATGTACCAAGGTGCTATCCAATTTTGCAGCTAAGATGGTGTAAAGTGCTGGTAAACATATGTGGCGCCGCTGCGGGTCCAGTTGCCACAGAGGTACTGCATCTCAGCCAGAGGTGTGGTACCCCACTCTCGGGTAAGGAGGGAGCACTACCCGGGACCCACACACCCACATCCAACACCACATAACTCCAGTAGGGAAGGGCGAGATTGCTCCTGAGGGAGAGCACAGTCCCTGTCCCTGTCTGGAGGAGGGAACTAGGTAGAGGAGGTGGGTGGAGGAAGTAGTTTAGGGGAGCACTGAAGGAAGGACTGAAGGTAGAAGGGACCACGTAGAGTGACAGTTGGTGACATGGGTCACATAACAGGTAGTATAAAAGGAAAGGTAGAAAGATCTAGAAGGGTCCTAGGAGCAAGAGCACAGTGAGTTAGGACCGTTGAAGAGTAGGATCCAGTCAGAGGGGCCCAGTAAGAGAAAGAAAAAGAGGAGCAAGGGAGTCAGAGAAGGGCTCCAGAGACAGAGATCTTAGGGGCACTGGAAGTGCGGAGTCCACCCATGCACCCGAGTTCACGCTGACCGTGAAGGGATCAGGTAGCAGTAGGGGACCGGCCCCAGACTAATGGAGGGCTGCAAGACTCAGCTAGCAAACCGGAGGCTGCGGTATCTCTAAGTGCTGTAGTTAAAAGTACACACATTCGCTGAAAAGGTGGCCATATAGGACCAAGGGGACAGAGAGGACGTCGCCCTACAATGCCCGCGGCCAATGGCTCGAGACACTGTGTGTGAGGCACAGGGCAGGAGGGTGAGAGCCAGCGCAGAGAGACGACCTGGGAAGGTACACAAGAAGGGGGTCCCAATTAAGTGCACCCAAGTTATCCGAGAGTTGGCTGGATCACTTCCCCGGAGGACACAGGACTCGGTGGGCTGTTATAACATAGCAAGCAGTTGTTACCTGGAGCACCATAAGAACTGTGAGTAAAAACTTGAAGACTGCACCCCCAACAACATCCAAAATTACCTATTTAACTGCCCTGGGGCCTAGCTCTACCAGTGGAGAGCTGAACCATCTCTGCAGCCCCAGTGGATCTGAACAGCAGCGGCGGCCACTTATAGCCGCATACCATGGGTGGTGGCATGAAACTTTATCCCCAAAACTATTATTTCCCTCTTTTCTTTATTTATTGACCACCCGGGGCCACGAACCGGGTCACGCCGCCGTGACTATCCTAAAAGAACTGACCGGCCTGGCTACCGAGTACCCCACGGCCCTAGGGGGCGCGTCACATAGATGACCTAACATTCACTTCAAAAGAGCTGATAAACCTAAGAGTCACTTTTTTGCAGGAAGTGAGCAGACCCACCCATTTACTTTCCATTTGAATCTGCTCTCCATCTTGAAGATTCCTAACATTTTTCATCTTTTTATTTTTTTTACTTTGTCAATTGTATGTCAATGAATTCTCCTATATTATCAAGTTAGCTCCTGATTTCACTAACGATCCTGACACGGAGTATGAAACTAACAAAATTCTCTTTTGTAAGAAAGTTTATGGGAATCTCCTGTATTTCTTTAACTGGGAAGGATATGGCCCCAAAGAGAGATGCTGGGTACCTAAAATGCTCCAGTTTTGCTCAAACTTTTTTATGTCAAGTTTCCCTTCTCTATTTTGATGAACTGTTCTGGGAAGGGCCCATAAGTGTGTGGGATATGTTAATCACCTGTGCAAGATCAAGGGCCTATTCTTGCATTTCCCTCCTTGGTTTCAAGGTGCTTGTCCACATGTTCAGCTCCGCTGTTCCATGTCCCATCCAGCACATTCAGTTCCACAATTCCATACAATTCCTTGTGCCATCCAGCATATCCAGTTTCCCTGTTCCATGCTGTTTCATGTTCCATCCAGAATATCCAGTCCCACTGTGCCGCCACACTCCAGGTGAGGACATGCTAATCCAGCGCTGTTCCTCGAGCCATCCCGTTATCGTATTCCATTGCATCAATGCTTCCGGTCTGATCTGTTCATCAAGCCTCATGTCTTAGCGAAAGCACCTCACTAAGGGAGCTATCACACTTATCTTGCCTTTTAAACCTATTCCTCATCTGTATATTAGATTGAGCTTGAAATAGGTCATTATTACCAGCCTCCATAAATCCACGTATTTCTTTACAGCATTTTTTTCCAGAAATACTGTAATACTTCCCTCTCAGCTCATCTGTTTTACCAAATATATTTATTTCTCGTGTCATGGTAACATTACATTGTCAATTTGTTCACACATTTCCAGGAGGTTTGACAGAGGAATAGTGCAATTCATTGTTCTAAGAGACGATGCTCCAGAATGGGGGATCCATGTATTTACTAAAGTAAACATGTCAGAACAATGAACAGGTCCTTGAAAAAGAGCCATTAAAACTGAGACTGGCATATTAGACTGTCCTCAATTTAGATGGGATCTGCCAATAATATGACAAGTTACAGTCCTTCGTAACTGCTTCCCAGCCTTAAAACTGATAAGGTTATTCTTGAATTTGTTTCTAGATGTAATGGAGCATAGAAAAG
Organism: Phyllobates terribilis; assembly: GCF_046119375.1. Lineage (NCBI taxonomy): Eukaryota > Metazoa > Chordata > Amphibia > Anura > Dendrobatidae > Phyllobates > Phyllobates terribilis. Next base: position 148,455,034 of record NW_027362771.1, read on the forward strand.
ATCATTTGCATTTGATAGCATGATACAATAGCTTTCTTATGCTTCAGATATTATATAACGTGGCAACGTGCCGCCTGTGATTCACTCCCAAGTTATACAATGCATTTAGCTCATCAGAAATACCTAAGAACTGCATAAATATGCAATTCATACATGTTACAATCCTTTCAACTTACAAAACAGAATAATGATTCTCTGGGTAGAATGTAAGGCTTAAGCAAAAATATCAGCAGCAAAAAAGGAGACTCTTCCACGCACAGTATTTGCATTGAGATGGGAAAAACTGGCAGTTGGACTGTGATATATGATTGTAAGAGTGGTAAAAAACTGTTAGACTGTTTAAATAGTGGTATAGGATGTTGACCCAGTTCTTCATCACAAATTAAAGGGGTATTCCCAAAAAATTAGTTATTCCCTATCTATAAGACAGGGAATAAGTTGCTCATCGCTGGGAGTCCAACTGCTGGAAACTCCAGCAATCCTGAGATTAGGGCATTGGAAGCCAGAAAATGGGGCTTTGCAAACCCATATTACCTGGAGCGGAGGAGATGCATGTGTTTGACCTCCATTTCATTGATTGTCTATGAAAAGGGGATCACTTGTTTTTCGGAAAATAACCCTTTAAAGTTGTTTAGTTCCATAAAAATGAATTGAGCCATTGCTGTTTATGCTCTAAAAAAAATTTAAAAAATAATAACATTTGCTTACTGAAGCCATTGATGCCTCTCCTCAGCTCCATGCCTGTCTTTGTTGACAGGTTGCAGTGGTGATGTCACATGTAGAACACAAGACCACTGCAGCCCAATCACTGTGATACTGACATAGATGCCATCATACCACCAAACCCAGTGATTTGCTTCAATGTATTGAATATGTGACATTACCATTGCAGCCCTGTCAACAAAGAATGAGAGGAAACAGGTGACGGGGAAATGGCATGGACTTTAGTGGGTAATGGCTGCTTAGTATAAACAGCCTTGACTCCGTTTTTATAGAGTAAAAAATTAGGTTTCGTTCATGCATTGAGGGCAATGGAGGAATGCAGTATTATTTTAGAAATGTTTTAATTACCTTTGCCCACATCTAGAGATGATTGAATCAATTCGATGCAAATTGAATTTGCACCAAATTTCATGTAATCTTCTGGTCCTGTCGAATTTCAACAATGTGCAATACTATTTGTGCAAATCAACCAAAACCTGCCATCACCATTTTACACACTATAGTAGATTGTATCTGTCACAGACTGCTGCATGGACTTCCCTAACATAGCTTTCAGCTGTGCGGCAGTCTCTCTATCTCTCTCTCACTCTCATCCCACTCTCGTATTAATTTCTACTGAACGCCTGCTAAGATTTAGGTACTCTCAAAGCGCTCATTACACAGCTTAATTAACACTAATGGAGATGTGTGCATCTTTTGAAATGTGAATTTGTTGTCTTTGTCAAATTTTCCCCAAAAATGTAATTTGCGCAAATCTCAATACTGGAAAGCTTATAATTGCTCGGAAAATACACTTAGGGGAGAGGAGAGTCAGAGAGCTCGGCTGAACATAAGAGCTTACACTCTATAGAAGAGGAAGAGGGAGAGAGGACCCTGCTGACCGTAAGAGATTACACTTTGCAGGTGAGAGACAGAGAAGACCGCACAGACAATAAGATCTTACACTCTACATGTGAGAAATAGAGACAGAAGACGATACAACAGAAAAGAGACATTCACCCAGTGACTCTGGAGATGGAAAATGACTCTGCCATACAAAATACGCTCCACTGGGACTGCTGATCTGCGATGGCCAAGGTATTGACCAATACTGTACAAGGTATCATAATCCGTGAGATGTCATAACTGCAGCGCATTATGGGGAAGCCAGAGTGGCAAGGCAAAATGATGTAGGCTTGCTCTCTGACGCTTCAGCAGTGTGAAAAAATGTGTAGGGCAAGTTTTTATTTTTTTTTGCAAACCACAAATCGCTCCTCAAAATGTTTGAGTTTGCGTGAAATTGCAAATTTCAAGAAATTTGAATTGAACTCAATCCTCTATGGATCGATCCGTTCTTCTCTATACACTAACACATTTCTTCCTGTAAATAGTTTCTCATTACTCCTCTTTAGCGGTGCCTGTTTTTTTCCCACTCATCATTCCTCTTACAACTAGTCTTAAAGTACACTGTGCTCCAAATTATTATGCAAATAATATTTTCTCAGATTTTCCCAAATTACCTATATGAATTGCAGTCATTGTAATTTTCCAGTCAAATAACTATTAGAGTACAATTGAAAGGTTTTTGTACAAACTGCCTATGATAACAGTATATTTAAAAAAAATAAAAAACTCAAACTGCACTCAAAATGCATGTTGCAAATTATTATGCACAGCAGTGTTTTCAACCTTTTCATTTTAATAAAGAACAAAAAAATTTTAATTTTTGAAATTATAAGCATTAGCAGGTTATTACAAACTGAAATCAAACAGTTTTCAACTCAAAACTTTATTCTAGGTGATGTTACATTTGCACATAGGACCCCTTGTTCGAAAGGAGCTTCTGAACTCTCTCGTGCATTGAATTTGTCAGGTTTTGGATGGTTTCTGCTTTAATTGTTTTGCATGAGGACAGAATACCCTCCCAGAGCTGTTGCTTAGATGTGAACTGCCTCCCGCCATCATAGACACTCCTTTTGATGATGCTCCAGAGGTTCTCAATGGGGTTGAGGTCAGGGGAACATGGGTGCCACACCATAAGTTTGTCCCCTTTTATGCCCATAGCAGCCAGAGATGCAGATGTGTTATGTGCAGCATGAGACGGGGCATTATCATGCATGAAAATGATCTTGCTGCGGAATGCACGGTTCTTCTTCTTGAACCATGGAAGGAAGTGCTGTTTGAGAAACTCAACATACATTATGGAGTTCATCTTTACCCCTTCAGGGATCCTAAAAGGGCCGACAATCTCTCTCCCCATGATTACAGCCCAAAACATTACTCCACCTCCTCCTTGTTAGCGCCGTAGCCGTGTTTGCATGGGGTGTCCATCAACCAGCCATCCTCAACTCCATCCATTTGGACCATCGAGATCATTTCATGCATGATAATTCCCCGTCTCATGCTGCACACAACACATCTGCATCTCTGGCTGCTATGGGTATAAAAGGGGACAAACTTATGGTGTGGCACCCTTGCTCCCCTGACCTCAACCCCATTGAGAACCTCTGGAGCATCATCAAAAGGAGTGTCTATGATGGCGGGAGGCAGTTCACATCTAAGCAACAGCTCTGGGAGGGTATTCTGTCCTCATGCAAAACAATTGGAAGCAGAAACCATCCAAAACCTGACAAATTCAATGGACGAGAGAGTTCAGAAGCTCCTTTCGAACAAGGGGTCCTATGTGCAAATGTAACATCACCTAGAATAAAGTTTTGAGTTGAAAACTGTTTGATTTCAGTTTGTAATAACCTGCTAATGCTTATAATTTCAAAAATGACAATTTTTTTGTTCTTTATTAAAATGAAAAGGTTGAAAACTCTGCTGTGCATAATAATTTGGAACATGCATTTTGAGTGCAGTTTGAGTTTTTTATTTTTTTTAAAATATACTGTTATCATAGGCAGTTTGTACAAAAACCTTTCAATTGTACTCTAATAGTTATTTGACTGGAAAATTACAATGACTGCAATTCATATAGGTAATTTGGGAAAATCTGAGAAAATATTATTTGCATAATAATTTGGAACACAGTGTATATATAAAGTCTACTATTTTACATAATGACTATGGCGAACAGATATAGGATTCACATGTCCAAAAGGAGCATCATGGCTACCTCAAATTGTCGTACGCCAGAACTGTGCTCGTCTCTCTTACTCTCATATCGTCCAACTTCCAACTAACTGAGGTCCTAAACACATTAAAACAAGCAGCATACACTACCAGGAAACCTGACTGTTAAACTCATTATTTCGGCACAATTAAACTACCTATGATTCACGTCAAATTTATTCACCATAATTCGAATTTTTGGGAAAAATTTGCCAAACCTGATGAATTTGAATTTCAAAAGGTTTGATCATCTATATCCACATTATTATACTTGTATACAAGGTTTCTGAGCTCAGACTGTTTTGCTCAAATTGGTCAAGAAACAGTCTTCTTACTCTGATTTAATATATTCTAGCACAACAAGTATCATAGTAGAAAAATGTTTTAATTGTACAGCGCAAGAACAATGAGGTATCACTGCTGGGAATTCTAACGTATGAAAGCTGGGCAGCAAACAAGGTGGTAAATATTGCTGTCTTAATGGTTTTCTCCCGTTTTGGAATTATTCTTAACTCTGATCTGTCCTTTCTTCCTCGTATTCAGTTACTTACAAATCTAGTTGCCTTCATTTAAAGCAATCTTTCATATTTGTCCCATATCTCACCACTGACACCATGTTCAATTCTTGTCTCTGCTAGATTACTGTAACTCATAATAACTGACTTTCCACTAAATTAACTTAGACTTTTTTAATTCATTATGAGCAGCATCCAGGTTGATTTTTCTGTCTGGCATTTATACTAAAGCCATTGCTTCCTGTAGCTCATTACACTTCTTGCCCTTTACTTAGTGACCCAAAGCCCAAACTCTTAGGCTACAAAGCTCTCCATAATGCTTCACCATCTTATTTCTCAGCTTTATTGTTTTTTTTAACATACCACTTGTGTTATTTGCTTAACCATCTTTCATCTTCCATTACTGGCTTTTTATCCTTTTCTACGGGACTTCTCTTGTGCTGCACCTATTTTGTGCAACTCAAAACACTGGACCATTTTACCTATTCCTAACATTTCCAGTTTTAAATGTGTCTTAAAAACTAATATTCCTAACCATAATGCCTGGCCGATGCTCAACCTGACTTTTATATCAAGCTGTACTTTAACCTGTTCAATCTGTACTTTATATCCACTTACAGTGCATTGTGAAAGTATTTGGCCCCCTTGAACTTTTCTACCTTTTGCCACATTTCTGGCTTCAAACATAAAGATATAAAATTCTAATTTTTTTGGGAAGAATCAGCAACAAATGGGACACAATTGTGAAGTGGAACGAAATTTATTGGATATTTGAAACTTTTTTAACAAATTAAAAGCTGAAAAGTGGGGCATGCAATATTATTCGGCCCCCTTGAGTTAATACTTTGTAGCGCCACCTTTTGCTGCGATTACAGCTGCAAGTCACTTGGGGTATGTCTCTATCAGTGAGAGGCTGAAATTCTTGCCCATTCTTCCTTGCAAAACAGCTCAAGCTCATTGAGGTTGGATGGAGGGCATTTATGAACAGCAGTTTTCAGCTCTTTCCACAGATTCTCGATTGGATTCAGGTCTGGACTTTGACTTGGCCATTCTAACACCTGGATACGTTTATTTTTGAACCATTCCATTGTAGATTTTGCTTTATGTTTGGGATCATTGTCTTGTAGGAAGATAAATCTCCGTCCCAGTCTCAGGTCTTTTGCAGACTCCAACAGGTTTTCTTGCACTGTATATCCACTTTTACCAACTGTTGAGTGGCTCATGCAGCATTATTGTTATGATAGTATAGCAACTCACTCTGGAGAAAAGGTAACACACTAAAACTGTAACTGATTCTGCTGGTTCCTGTACAGACTAAAGGTCCTGACCTCGCAGTCCTTAGTGGTTCCTGCATGAGCTGAGATAGCCCTAACCACAGACCAGACAATGGCAACTCAGACCTATGCTGCCTGAAAGGCCGTCAAGCGCTTCACATTCCTCCTAAAGAACAGAAGGACAGAGCAAAGTGCAAATTACCTACAAAAGGGAAAATGTGCTGAAATAGAAAGATCCTAGACTGAGTAAAACAAACCACAAAATACAAAATTAAGGATTAAGTATATAGTGTTAAAGAATATGCTGTCTACTTCCAAAAAAGAAACAGAAGATAGGTACAGGGTAAAGAACATAATCAGCAGAGAGATAAATCCTAGCTGGTCTTTCACTGATTGGCTTAAACTATAGCAGTATGGCTGGGCATCCAAATGAGACTATCACCAGCAGGGAATACCAGTAGGGGGAAAGTATATAAAGCTATGCCTAAAAGGTGATAGGGCAGACAAATGAGTAAATGAAAACACCTGTTACCCTAAAAAGACTGAAGCAAGGATAACAGAAACTAAACACGTGTATCTGCTGTGGCTTGGCAGGCAGAGAAGCCGACCACAAAGCACAGGCTCAAGGGTTCAAGCCCAGAAGCAATACAATTATTTAAATTCACATTACCAATACAAGGAGCTAGCCTTCTATATAAGATTAGCACCATGTGCCTACAGTGGATACAATAAGTCAACATACACATGCTAAAATGCCAGTATTATGTCATGTAAAAAAGAAGAATTTCAGATTGTTTTCCATCATTAATTTCATCCATAATCTGTATAATTCAGTTAAAAAAAAAACAGTAAAATCTTTTTGAGTGGAAAAAGGAAAATAAAGAACTAAAATAATGTGGTTGCATAAATATTTTTAATACTATTTATAACTGATCTTCATCAGGTGTAGCCATTCTTTTGTTGATTTGCAGGTATGCTTAGGGTTGTTGTCATGCTGAAAGATGAAATTCCTCTCAATCTTCAGCTTTTTAACAGAATCCTTTGTTGCAAAATTAATATTTGGAATTGTTCATAATTCCATTGACTAAAACCCTAGTCAAAGCTGACAAAAACATCACCAAAGCATATGCTGCCTTCACTATGCTTCATTGTGAGTATGGTGTTCTTTTGGTGATGGCAAGTGTTTTGATTTGCGCCAAACTTACGTTTTCAAATTATGGCTAAAAAGTTCAACCTTGGTCTCATCAGACAATAGCACTTCTCCCACATGCTTTTGGTAGACTTGAAATTGGTTTTGTCAAAACATAGCCAGGCTACATAAATACAAAATATTATTTAAAAAATATGAAAATTTATGTGATGAAGACCTTGTCTACCATAAGTGTGAAAACTAATTAATTTATAATTAATTCTGTTAGAATTTTTTTAGAACTAGTACCAAAATCCTCGATATTGTATAATATCCCGGAATCTTTTTTTAAAATTGGATGGTCATGTGAGAATTCCTGATGCCTGCATTGTGTTTGCGTTTCCTGTGACATAGCTAACAATGAATTACATTATAAAACAAGGAAACACGTCTATTTCTCAACTCAGATAATTTACATCCGAAAATTCATTGTTAGCATATTGTATCCACCTCGGACAGCTGTTATTGCCATGGGGGAATAAATCACAGCTCTACAGGCCTGGTGGCTTATGTTCTTGTAGCCACTTGAATGCAGGAACTTGCTGTGTCTTGTTGAGCTTACCAGTAAATTCAACTTCCTTGCACACTCAGTTTGGTAAATTAAATTTATAATCTTTGTTTAGAAAAGGCACATCAGATTTTCTGTGGCCTTGAGACCATCATCAGATGATCTGTGGCATTATAGATCTTTACATACAAACAGAAAAAGGAAAGGAAAGAAAATTATAACAAGGTATTAAATTACATACAGTACAGACCAAAAGTTTGGACACACCTTCTCATTTAAAAATTTTTCTGTATTTTCATGACTATGAAAATTGTACATTCACACTGAAGGCATCAAAACTATGAATTAACACATGTGGAATTATATACTTAACAAAAAAGTGTGAAACAACTGAAAATATGTCTTATAGTCTAGGTTCTTCAAAGTAGCCACCTTTTGCTTTGATGACTGCTTTGCACACTCTTGGCATTCTCTTGACGAGCTTCAAGAGGTAGTCACCAGAAATGGTTTTCACTTCACAGGTGTGCCCTGTCAGGTTTAATAAGTGGGATTTCTTGCCTTATAAATGGGGTTGGGACCATCAGTTGTGTTGTGCAGAAGTCAGGTGGACACACAGCTGATAGTCCTACTGAATAGACTGTTAGAATTTGTATTATGGCAAGAAAAAAGCAGCTAAGTAAAGAAAAACGAGTGGCCATCATTACTTTAAGAAATGAAGGTCAGTCAGTGCGAAAAATTGGGCAAACTTTGAATGTGTCCCCAAGTGCAGCAGCAAAAACCATTAAGCGCTACAAAGAAATTTGCTCACATGAGGACCGCCCCAGGAAAGGAAGACCAAGAGTCACCTCTGCTTCTGAGGATAAGTTTATCCGAGTCACCAGCCTCAGAAATCGCAGGTTAACAGCAGATCAGATTAGAGACCAGGTCAATGCCACACAGAGTTCTAGCAGCAGACACATCTCTTCAACAACTGTTAAGAGGAGTCTGTGCAGCAGGCCTTCATGGTAAAATAGCTGCTAGGAAACCACTGCTAAGGACAGGCAACAAGCAGAAGAGACTTCTTTGGGCTAAAGAACACAAGGAATTGACATTAGACCAGTGGAAATCTGTGCTTTGGTCTCATGAGTCCAAATTTGAGATCTTTGGTTCCAACCACCATGTCTTTGTGCGATGCAGAAAAGGTGAACGGATGGACTCTACATGCCTGGTTCCCACAGTGAAGCATGGAGGAGGAGGTGTGATGGTGTGGGGGTGCTTTGCTGGTGACACTGTTGGGCATTTATTCAAAATCGAAAGCATACTGAACCAGCATGACTACCACAGCATCTTGCAGCAGCATGCTATTCCATCCTGTTTGCGTTTAGTTGGACCATCATTTATTTTTCAACAGGACAATGACCCCAAACACACCTCCAGGCTGTGTAAGGGCTATTGACCAAGAAGGAGAGTGATGGGGTGCTACGCCAGATGACCTGGCCTCCACAGTCACCAGACCTGAACCCAATCGAGATGGTTTGGGGTGAGCTGCACCGCAGAGTGAAGGCAAAAGGGCCAACAAGTGCTAAGCATCTCTGGGAACTCCTTCAAGATTGTTGGAAGACCATTTCCGGTGACTACCTCTTGAAGCTCATCAAGAGAATGCCAAGAGTGTGCAAAGCAGTCATCAAAGCAAAAGGTGGCTACTTTGAAGAACCTAGAATATAAGACATATTTTCAGTTGTTTCACACTTTTTTGTTAAGTATATAATTCCACATGTGTTAATTCATAGTTTTGATGCCTTCAGTGTGAATGTACAATTTTCAAAGTCATGAAAATACAGAAAAATCTTTAAATGAGTAGGTGTGTCCAAACTTTAGGTCTTTACTGTATTTACTCAGTCTAAACAGTTGGCAAGTGCTCGTTACAGTGATAAATGATAAAACTATGGCAAATCCAAATTACCTTATGTGTATCAGAGACCTAAACTTAGAATTTCAATGAGTCTCATAAAGTCACATACAGTATATCACAAAGGTGAGTACACCCTTCACATTTTTGTAAATATTTTATTACATCTTTTCATGGGACAACACTGAAGATATGACACTTTAATACAATGTAAAGTAGCTAGTGTACAGCTTGTGTAACAGTGTAAATTTGGTGTGCCCGCTAACTCATCACACAGGTATTAATGTCTAAACCGTTGGAAAAAATAGGGAGTACACCCCTAAGTGAAAATGGCCAAATTGTGCCCAGAGTGTCAATATTTTGTGTGGCCACCATTTTTTTCAAGCACTGCCTTAACTCTCTGGGAATGGAGTTCACTAGAGCTTCATAGGTTGCCACTGGAGTCCTCTTCCACTCTTCCACCATGCAGGAACATGGTCTGATCAGACCACATCTTCAGGCCAGGTGAGGAAGCAAAAGATTATACAGACATTACAGCATTGTATCGCAGCTGATTCTTTATTTGAAGTAAAACATTGCTTAAAAACAGGCAGTGAAATGTTTTACCTCACAGAAAGCAGCAGCTGTGATCCCCTGCTGTCCTGTCTGTATACTCTTTTGCTTCCTCCAGAAGCTGTGGTATAATCAGATCATGTTTCTGCACGGTGAGACACAGCCATTACACCGTACACAGCAGGGGCACATTTATAAGATTATCTCAGCACAGGAACATTTTATTTAACACATCCAATTGTGGAAGTTATTATTATTCCAAGAACTATTAGTTAAAATGTACTTTGTTTGTGGGAAAACCCCTTGACGTATAGGTCATATATCTACTTAAACCTCTGTGTTTGTATGCAGAGCTTCCAAGCTGGGCAAACACATAAAAAAGTTGTTAAAAAACAGCTTGTTGGCCGACAGTTATAACACTGGACCCTACAATAAATGTGAATGAGCACAGACAAATGTTTATTTTAATAGGTAGAATGGAATAGCTTATCTCTCCCGAACCTGCAAAAGCTCAATCCTCATTAGATTGTCAAAATCATGTCCATACGGTAGGTGATTGTATTGAAATGTTACACAAGACTTTATCCATTAGGCCCCACTATCAGTATTCGGTGAGTATTTTTTCTCAGGAGTGGGAGCCAAAACCAGGTGAGGAACAATCAGAGAAAAGGTATAATAGAAACAAGTCACCAATTCTGCATTTATCACCCACTCCTGGTTTTGGCTCCCACTCCTGAGAAAAAATACTGACTGAATACTGATAGTGGGGCCGTGGCCTTAAGGCGTATCTCACGTTTATTCTTGTGTTTACGCCCCGAATTGCTTCAGTACAGCACAGAAATGAATTCCCTCTCAAGCCCCTCTTTTCTGCAACTTATTCAGATTAAATTGTATTATAATAGTATGGTCGGCGTGATTTTCCAACATTAAATATTGAGAAGAATGGTGCTGATGTTTTTATGAGTAATTTACCCATGTGAAAAATATTGATGGAAGTTTTTTTCAAATGTGCTGATATTTCCAAGAATATGTAATCAAGATGTTCTGAAAATCGTACAATAATATTATAGCGTATTGTAGTTTCTAGCTATGTTCTGGTGCTGTGATCTTCTAGATTCTTGCATCGGAGGAATCTTATTGTTATCACAGAATAACCAGTAAATATTAGATCCTGGCTCTGTACCAGCAACATCCTGTTCTGTTTCTGCTTACTCGAAAACATTTACTTATTTTCAGTCGCATCAAGCTGAGGTTTCTTTTGTTGTGTGTTCAAGCACAACTTTTCTCTGAATTATATAATTATAGTAAGCGTATCCTTTTGCTGAACTATGCAGATGACAATACACAACTATACAACCCATATGAAAATAAGGGAGATGGTTAATATAAAACCAACTTCAATGGAAACCAGTTTCCCTTACTGACACAGCTCATGGGCAATTTGTATTGGTCTTAATGCTGAATAAACTCATTTGGTTTACAGTGAATCTATGAAGAAGCTGCCTGCTGATAACCAGATATTGTATATTTACAGAATATATATAGTCATCTAACATTAGAAAATGTTTTTTTTTTCATAGCTATATAATTAAAAATAATTTTACATCTAAATGACTTACTTCCTATATCTTTTTGCCATAGCACAAAAGGGCTAGGAGGGTTTCTACACTTCTGAAAACTATAGAATTGTCAGCATTTGGAATTTGCAGCAACGCACCTCCATTCTGACTGCGAATGGTGTCATAATGACTTCTATTGTTGACCATTGACTAGCTAATGGGAATGCTATTCTTACATGCATATATTACATAAGCACGTTTGTATGGAGGGATGAGTCACAAAATGCACATATCTTCTTGTGTTGCTGCTTTATATTTTTCAGGATGTACTATACTGTTCATCAACAAGAGGACCCATTTCAGCAGGGCTGTCACTTGCACTGTGTGTCTGGGGTACGTCAAAAGTTTTTAGCCTGTGGATGTAGATACAGTTAAAAACAACAGCAAACACACTTCTTGCTTTTACTCTACACTCTAGGACCCCGATTTATCAAGCGATTACGTAAATTGTTTCAAAAATCGCACATTTTTTATGCTGCGAAAAAAATTGTGACTTTTGGAGTTTTCATTATAGTTTTCCCCAGCTCTGCCAAAATAGGTGGAGCTGGGATGGGACAGGGGCACAACATGACGTGACACCACAGATCATTTAATTCGGTATGAGTTGTGGTGCCAGAAATATTACTCCAGTCCCTGACTATAGTAAGATGTGCAGCAAGGCGCATGGCGTATGCCATTTGTCAGATGCTCCGGATTCATTAAGAGGCATGTACCTCTAAATGAATCAGAAGTGTCTTACTCCAACACGCTCCCTCATCAAGACTAATGTGAACATTACTGTTTTAGACCGGCAGATTACAAGACACTGGGGCTATACTCTGTATGTCAGAGCTCCAGTGCAGAAAGTTTGATGACATCACTACATTACATCACTCCCATCAGGTGGATAAAAGTGCAGGCAAGAAAAGACATATGTGGTCAATGGGAATGGAGTTAGGTGATTAGCACTGTTTAGCACTATTAGTGAGCTGGATTTGAAGATACAAAGGTAGCCATACTCTTTGTATGGTGCACAAAGAGGGACATCAGCACGGTATGGGAGCACAAAACGTGACATCAGCTAAGTAGAGGCATTGAGTTGGAGCACAAAGGCGGAAATAAAATTTGTTTCTTAAGGGGGACATCAATACTTTTAATGTGTAAAGAGAGGAGAGAACAAGGCGCAATGGGTGACTCAGTATTGCAATTGTTAGAGGGGTGTGAGGATGGCTACTAACCTTATGAAGTTGTGCACCTCTGCACAACCCCAGTGTAAAGCTCCACAAGCTCCGCTCTGTTGGTGGCTGTCATCTATTTCCAGCGGCGTTCACAGATCCTGATCTCTCGGTGGTGGATCACGTGGTCAGGTTAGTTGCATGTAACGCCGAGATGGACGCCCAGCTTCACCAACACCCCCGGCAGCGTTCCGGAGGGGTTAGGGCAGCGCAGCTTGGAAAACCAGGGTAGTGATTCTAATTAAATTCCTCCCACAGGTGAAAGAACAATAAGTTAAAGGCAGCTCTACCGCACCCCAACAGGGGGAAAGGGACAATAAATGGATATGAATAGCGGTACCAGAGCGCCAATAACAGGGCAAAAATATTAAAAGGACTGATTTATTAATATACACACAACGCGTTTCGGTGGACACAGCCACCTTCATCAGGTGTGACAAGCAGCAAACAATTGATCCTTATATACATTTGACTAGGTATACAATTACTTAAAAGGGGCGGGGCCAGATACAGAGTAATACCTCTATATTAACCCCTTGAGTTCATATATGCTCAATAGAGTAAAAAGGATTGTTATAAAATAATGCCTAATGAAGCATATAGGGTTCTTATAAAAAGGATTCGCTGTAAAAAAACAACAACTTGTGAATCCTATAATCTTAATACTTCATAGGATATATTGTCATCTACCACCCTATATTTTAGATTATATAAAAAAATAATAATAATTTTTACATACAACATAAAACAATGCATAAATATAAAGTATAAAATTACAATCAGTTTCTATCATTATAATTAGGAAAAGTAGACGAAGAAAGGAAAGAGAAAAAAAAAAAAAAAAAAAAATCCCCCCCAAAAAAAAAAAAAAAAAATTTTCAAAAAAAACAAAAATAAAAAAAAAAATAAAAAATTTTTCTTTAAATTTTTATTTTTTTTTTTTCTTTTTTCCTTCCTTTTCTTCCCCTCTTTCTCCCTTCTCTCTCTCTCCTCCCTCCTCCCCTCCCTCTCTCCTTTCCCCTCTTCCCTCCTTCTCTCTCTCCTCCCCCCTCCTCCTCCATATAAAAGATATATATAATAAATTTGCTAAAATATGAAAACAATTATTTAAAAAGTTGTCTTCTCTATATTAAGGTTCAAACCTTCAGGAGACAAGGTTCCCATTTTGAAAATCCAATAATTTTCACGTGTAATGAGACGATTTAGTCTATCAGGGTGTGTATCAACTATATGATCAATGATAGTTAGTTTTAGGTTATTAGGATTTTTTTGATGTTCTTTTAAGAAATGATTAGAAACACTATGTAGGGGAAAGCCGTTTCTAATATTTTGGCGATGTTTATTTAATCTGGAGTGCATTTCCTGGATAGTGCGGCCAATGTATTGCAGGCCGCAGGTGCACCGGAGCAGATAGATCACATATGAGGACTGACATGTAAGTCTAAAGCGAATGGGATATATCTCTCCAGTGACCGCAGAGACGAATGTTTTGGCTCCGTTATCAATGGATTGACAGCATAAGCATTTAGGGACATTACATTTATAACATCCATTATTGCTAATAGGAACTGAATGGTTCGGTCTTCTACCAATTGTTGTATTGCTAGGGGCTATATAGTTTCCTAGATTTTTACTCCTCCGATATATGACATGAGGAAATTCCGGTAAATGACCAGTTAATATTGGATCATTACTTAAAATGAACCAGTATTTTTTTAATAAACTGGATAACACTTGCGTAGGTTTACCATAGGTAGTAATCAGATTTAAACTGAAATCGCTGTATGGCTCTTGGCTGGTATTCTTGGATTTGTTGATACACAGGTTCTGTGATAGGGATCTAATATTCCATACGGTCAATATTGGCGTGTCAGAAAAAATTGTACACATGATTCGGATTTTTTTCTGGAATCTAAGGTTTTACAAAAACGTTTTAGAGCTAAGGGATACCCCCGGAAATTATTAGAGGATGCTTTCTCCAAAACTAGATCCCTATCACAGAACCTGTGTATCAACAAATCCAAGAATACCAGCCAAGAGCCATACAGCGATTTCAGTTTAAATCTGATTACTACCTATGGTAAACCTACGCAAGTGTTATCCAGTTTATTAAAAAAATACTGGTTCATTTTAAGTAATGATCCAATATTAACTGGTCATTTACCGGAATTTCCTCATGTCATATATCGGAGGAGTAAAAATCTAGGAAACTATATAGCCCCTAGCAATACAACAATTGGTAGAAGACCGAACCATTCAGTTCCTATTAGCAATAATGGATGTTATAAATGTAATGTCCCTAAATGCTTATGCTGTCAATCCATTGATAACGGAGCCAAAACATTCGTCTCTGCGGTCACTGGAGAGATATATCCCATTCGCTTTAGACTTACATGTCAGTCCTCATATGTGATCTATCTGCTCCAGTGCACCTGCGGCCTGCAATACATTGGCCGCACTATCCAGGAAATGCACTCCAGATTAAATAAACATCGCCAAAATATTAGAAACGGCTTTCCCCTACATAGTGTTTCTAATTATTTCTTAAAAGAACATCAAAAAAATCCTAATAACCTAAAACTAACTATCATTGATCATATAGTTGATACACACCCTGATAGACTAAATCGTCTCATTACACGTGAAAATTATTGGATTTTCAAAATGGGAACCTTGTCTCCTGAAGGTTTGAACCTTAATATAGAGAAGACAACTTTTTAAATAATTGTTTTCATATTTTAGCAAATTTATTATATATATCTTTTATATGGAGGAGGAGGGGGGAGGAGAGAGAGAAGGAGGGAAGAGGGGAAAGGAGAGAGGGAGGGGAGGAGGGAGGAGAGAGAGAGAAGGGAGAAAGAGGGGAAGAAAAGGAAGGAAAAAAGAAAAAAAAAAAAAAAAAAAAAAAATTTAAAAAAAAATTTTTTATTTTTTTTTATTTTTGTTTTTTTTGAAAATTTTTTTTTTTTTTTTTTTTTTTTTTTTTGGGGGGGGATTTTTTTTTTTTTTTTTTCTCTTTCCTTTCTTCGTCTACTTTTCCTAATTATAATGATAGAAACTGATTGTAATTTTATACTTTATATTTATGCATTGTTTTATGTTGTATGTAAAAATTATTATTATTTTTTTATATAATCTAAAATATAGGGTGGTAGATGACAATATATCCTATGAAGTATTAAGATTATAGGATTCACAAGTTGTTGTTTTTTTACAGCGAATCCTTTTTATAAGAACCCTATATGCTTCATTAGGCATTATTTTATAACAATCCTTTTTACTCTATTGAGCATATATGAACTCAAGGGGTTAATATAGAGGTATTACTCTGTATCTGGCCCCGCCCCTTTTAAGTAATTGTATACCTAGTCAAATGTATATAAGGATCAATTGTTTGCTGCTTGTCACACCTGATGAAGGTGGCTGTGTCCACCGAAACGCGTTGTGTGTATATTAATAAATCAGTCCTTTTAATATTTTTGCCCTGTTATTGGCGCTCTGGTACCGCTATTCATATCCATTTATTATCAATACTTTTAATGACACACAAAGGGGGACATCGTCACTGTGAAGAGGAAAGACGAAGGCACAAGAGTAACATAAACATTAAGGTGGCAAAAAAGGAGGCACATCAACTATGTTTGGGGGGACAGCAGGAGATATCAACAAAGTGTTTAGGCATAAAGAGGGAAGTAAATCACTAAGTGAACACATGGGCACTAGTGATGGGCGAGCACTAAAATGCTCGGGTGCTCGATGCTTGGGTCAAGCACATTGGAATACTCGGGTGCTCGACCCGAGCAACGAGCCCCATGTAAGTCTATGGGAAACTCGATTATTTTTCAGACGGCTCCCCCCGGCGGTCTGCAGAGGGCCTAAAAATTGCCCAAATCGATGGGAACAGTGCTCAAATGACATGGGAACAGCATGGGGAAGACCCCTGGAAGCATTCCTGACTCCCAGGTCACTTCTGTCAACAATGTTGTCAGAGGTATTACGCCACTTTTACGGACTCACAATAAAACATACAAAAACGAAACCAAAATGGATTGTCCTGGGAAATATGTTCAGGAACATCCTTTCCAGGGTAATGACTTGTATATAAAGCAAAATAAATAACCAAAAACAAAAATGCTCCTCCACACCTTGGGCTATGTTCACACGTAGCGTTTTTGATGCATTTTTTCACTTTTGCATTGCTGTCAACCTTGACAAAAGCATTCACTAGGAAATGTCATTTTAACATTTTACAACCTTATCTGGCCATGTTGTGTGTGAGATATCATCAGACACATCGTGTTTCATTTATGAAGGAGGGACTCTGAAAGTCACAAAGCCTATTTTTATATAGGCCCTCAGGCGACTTTTACTATTCTTAAAGGGCCAGCAGTCGGCCCTCACTAGTGTTAGAGAGCCATCAGCTGCCTATGTTTTATTGTTCCCATTACTAAAGAGTGGGTCTACTATACTGTTATTGCGTATGCAGTGAGTGGCTGGGCTGCCCTAAATTTGGACGCACCCCAATACCACTTTGAAAATTTGGATGCACCACAATAATCCTTTGAAGAGACTTAGAGGAGGGCCTCCTTAAAACAATGTTCCCATTATTAGGAAGTGGGTCTCCCATTGTGTTTGCCTATGCAGTGAATGCAAGGGCTGCCAAAAATTGGAAGGCACTCCAATACCCCTTGGAACAGACGTGGAGGAGGGCCTCATAAAAAAAATGTTCTCATTAGAAAAGAGCGGGTCTCCTATACTTGTAATGCTCATGCACTAAGTGTATGGGCTGACAAACATTTACCCCTGGGGGCTTTACATGAGCATACTATAAAAAAATATTTTTTACCGGCATCATAAACACCCTTTAAAAAAATTATGTGGGTGTTGCATCACGGACCACGGTCACCCTGGTGATATGGTGATGGAGGATGAGAAGACAGAGGAGGACAAGAGCAAATAGACAAAATCAGGAAGCGTATGCCCATGTGTGGGTGTGAAGAGGTGCATGGGAATACACCTCCAAAAAAAAGACACTGGATTTGAGTTTATGTTACGCTGCTATCATTCGGTGGTGTTGAGAAGTCTGGCCCAATCCAGCCCTTGTTCATTTTTATAAGTGTCAGCCTGTCAGCAATTTCAGTTGACAGCCAGATGCGCTTATCAGTTATAATTCCACTAGCGGCACTAAAAACTCGCTCTGATAAAACGCAGGCGGCAGGGCAGGCCAGGACCTCCAAGTCATAGAGAGCCAGTTCATTCCACGTATCCAGCTTGGATACCCAATAATTATAAGGCACAGAGGAATCACGGAGGACATTGGTATGGTCGGCAAGGAACTCCCTCAGCATCTTCCCAAACTTTGCACTCCTTGTGAGAGTACCCCGAGCCTCAGGGCTTGTGCGATGGGAGGTGCTGAGAAAATTCTCCCAGAACTTTGACAGTGTTCCCCTGCCTCTGCTAGATTGAAGTTGTATCTCTCTCGCCTCTACTCCTTGGTTGTCCAATGAAGTGTGACCTCTGCCGCCAGTGTTTTCAGATGGGAATTTTTTAATAGTTTCGCAACAAGGGCCTTCTGGTACAGCCCCATTTTTGTAGACCTGTCCGCCTCAGGAATAAGAGATATAAAGTTCTCCTTGTAGTGTGGGTCTAGAAGTGTCATCAACCAGTAATGACTGTCACCCAAAATTTTGAGAACGCGAGGGTCATGGGAAAGGCAGCGTAACATAAACTCAGCCACGCGTGCCCGACTGCTAACAAGCAAGACTTCCGTGTCCTCACCAAGAGGATGACTGACCATGCTCTCCTCCTCCTCTCTGTCCTCTGGCCATCCACACTGAACAGATGGTATGACAGCTGTGCAGGTAGTACCGTCTATAGCGCATGAAACTAGCTTCTGTTCTTCCTCCTCCTCTTCCTCTTTGTCGCCCAATCCGCGTTGGGATGAGATGAGGCTGGGCTGTGTGTAATCACCCTGTATGGTTCCTTGCTCCATCTCATCGTGCTCCGCCTGCAATGCATCCTCTTTGATTGTGAGCAGAGAGCATTTCAGAAGACAGAGAAGCGGGATGGTGACGCTAATTATGGCGTCATCGCCGCTCACCATCTTGATGGAGTCCTCAAAGTTTTGGAGGATGGTACATATGTCTGACATCCATGTCCACTCCTGAGGTCTTATGTATGGAGTCTGAACTGAATACAGACGGCCTTGTTGATGCTGGTACTCAACAACTGCCCTCTTCTGCTCACAAATCCTTCCCAACATCTGCAGTGTAGAGTTACAACGCATGGGGACATCACACACCAGTCTGTAAGCCGAAAGCTGCAAACGCTGCTGAAACACAGCAAGGGCGGCAGAAGCTGTAGCTGACTTTCTAAAATGGCCACACAGGCGGCGTATTTTAACAAGCAGATCTGGCAGCTCCGTGTAGGATTTGAGAAACCGCTGAACCACGAGGTTAAGCACATGGGCCAGTAGGCTGTAGGTTCAGCGGTTTGAGCCACCGATCTGCCTGCTCTTTCAGAGCTGTCCACAACTCTTCAGCATTGTGTGATTTGTCACCTAAGCATATTAGATTCAGCTGTTGCCGCTTGGCCGAGGCAGTGCTGCAGTGCTTCCAGCTTGTGACTGATGTGGTAATTTCAGAGATGGAGGCTAAAGAGGAGGAGATGGCTGACGAGGATGAGGTGCAGGAGCTGTAGACTGTGGGGGCAACCCTGATTGACCTAGGGCCCGCAATCCTTGGCATCGGGGGGACGTGTTCCGTCCCAAGGTCTGACTAGGTCCCGGCTTCCACTATGTTAACTCAGTGTGCCGTCAGTGAGATGTACCGTCCCTGCCCACAAGCACTTGTCCACGTGTCCGTGGTTAGGTGGACTTTCCCGATAACTGCGTTGTTGAGGGGGGCACGGCTAACTGTGGCGGTTGGGGACCGAGTACCGAGGGACAGCCGCCGCCATCAGGTTGCGAAATGCTTCCGTCTCCACAAGCCTAAAAGGCAACATTTCGAGTGCAAGAAGTCGTGAAATGTGGGAATTTAGTAGTGTGGCCTGTGGAGCATTGGCTGCGTATTTGCGCTTGCGTTACAAGGACTGGGGTATGGGCAACTGAACACTGCGCTTGGACAAGGACGTGGACTTGCTTCCTGATGCTGCTACATGAGAGTGTGCAATAACAGTAGGGCAGGAGGCATCTTCGCATTCACCATGGACAGCGGATTGGCTTGCATGCACAACAGTGGAAGAAGCAATGGTGCCACCCGCTGACACTGTTCCTGGACCCTGGGGTTCGGCCCACAAAGTCGGGTGCTTTGCTGCCATGTGCCTGATCATGGTGGTGGTGGTCAGGCTGGTCGTTTTGCCACCCCTGCTGATGCTGGCCTGGCAGGTGCTGCAAATGGGCTTTTTGGGGTTATCGGCAGAGTCTTTAAAAAACAACCAGACTTGGGAAGACCTAACAGTTGTACTGGCAACTTCCGTCGTGTTGGTGTTACGGGGAACAGTTGCCTGCCTTCTGTCTGCTGCCACCACATTGCTTCTTCCTGCCTGTTGGGGTGCTCTGCCTCCCTCCCCCTGTGAGCTGCTGTCCTCGCTCTGCAAGTCCTCCTGCCAGGTTAGGTCAGTTACTATATCATCCACCACCTCGTCTTCCATTTCCCACCCTGGTCGTCCTCCTGACTTTCTGGCAATTGTGTCTCATCATCCCACTGTCGCCTTCGTGTGACCGTGGCTACTTAAATATTTGGGCATCGCTACACGCGATCTCCTCTTGCCCCGCTTCAAGTGCTCCAGGCAAGAGGCCCGAAACTATAAATGGAAAAGTGAACAGCTCTTCAGAGTGTCCAAGTGTGGGATCAGTTGTCTCTGGGCACTCGGCATGGTGGGAGGAAGGAGGATCAGGGTGAGGAATATGTGGTCCAGACTCACGGCTACTGAGACTTGACCGTGTGGAAGACAGGGTGGTGGTGGCTGAGTGACTGGAAGCATTATCCGCTATCCAGCCAATAACCTTTTGACACTGCTCTGGGTTCAATAGTGGTGTGCTGCAGTCCCCTAGAAATTGGGACAGGAAGGTCAGGCGAGAAGATGAGGGTGTTTGTTGTGGCACAATTTCGGCTTGCCCACGGCCTTATCCTCGGCCTCTGCATGCACCATTACCATCACATCCAGTTCCCCGTCCCTTGCCACGTGCCTTGCTCATTTTAAATGGAGGACAGTATCTTCCACGCTCACTACAAATTACTGAGTTTGGAGCGAACTTATATGTGATCCGTGTGATAGAGAAAACAGAGTTTTAAATACCTGGCTTGTAGGTAAGTAGTTTGAACTGTAAACTGCTGTGAATTGCTTCACTGACACACTAAAGGAAATTTTTAATGGAGGCCAGAAATGGCAGTATTTTCTGACAACGTATATGTGATCCGTGTGATGGAGAAAACAGAGTTTTAAATACCTGGCCTGTAGGTAAGTAGTTTGAACAGCAAACTGCGGTGAATTGCTTCACTGACACACTAAGGCTATGTGCCCACGATGCAGAAATGCTGCATATTTTTTACGCTTCTCCCTGGTAGGAAAAACGCATGCGGATTTTACATGCATTTTCCCGCCAGGTAGAAGCGTTTGTCAAGCGTTTTTGCATGCATTTCTGCATGTGGGTTATCAAGCGCTTTTCCATGCGATATTAGCATCACCTGGAAAAGTGCTTGACAACTTGTTCACACTATATAAATCCATGCAACCGGCATGGATTTATAGTAGTGTGACCAAGTTAGTTAAAAAAAAAGAATAAAAATGGTAAAAAATAAAAAAATAAAGTTTATACTCACCTTCCGTTGTCCTCCCGGTGTTTTGTCTGCTCCGTCCGGTGTCTTGCACTGCTCACGCTCACATGACTCAATGACGTCATGGCAGGTCCTTCACAACAGCGCGAGCAGTGCAAGACACCGGACGGAGCAAACAAAACACCGGGAGGACAATGGAAGGTGAGTATAAACTTTATTTTTTATTTTAAATTCTTTTTTTTTACAGTTTCTATGGTACCCAGGTCTGGATGAGAGTCTCCTCTCCTCCAGACTTGGGTACCATCCGCACATAGAAACGCATAATATCCGTGTGTACAAATGTACTGACACGGATATTATGCAAGTCAATGGCGGCGATTACGCTGCGTGTCCGCAAAATTAATGGACATGCTGCGGATTTTTTAGCGCAGCATAAATGCTGCGGAAAAATCCGCAGCATGGGCATTGACATTGCGGCTTGTCATTGGGGACCATGAGGGGCGGATTACCAAGCGTTTCCCAAATGTTTATGCTGCGGAAATTCCGCAGCATAAACGCTTGGAAAACGCATAGTGGGCACACGGCCTTAAGGAAATTTTTAATGGAGGCCAGAAATGGCAGTATTTTCTGACAACGTATATGTGATCCGTTTGACGGAGAAAACACACTTTTAAATAGCTGGATTTCTAGCGCTCTAATATGGAAAGGACCTGGCTGTATTCTGCAGTACCAACAAGCAAATGACGCAGAAAAACGGTGTTCTCTGGATTGCTTTTTAAGCAAATAATGAGGATTAAGATCCAAAGAAAAGTATTCCTGGCCCCTGAGACCTGGGCCTTTGTACAGAAATATCTAACAGCAGCAGAAGGCAGAATTGGAATGGAGCCTCTTGTGCTATATGCACTGTAGTCTGCTATATACCCTGCCTGCCTATATACACTGCCTGAATGATATCTCTGCAGATGGATTAGTCCTCAAAAGGACTGTTTGTTAAGATGGATATGTGTAATGTACTGTTTTTCTCCATACACTACCTAATACACAAGCAAATCTCTCCCTGACACAGCAGCTCTCCCTACACTGTCTGATCCGGAGTAACTGTGACGAGCATGGCGGCGCCAGGTCTGATATAGACCTGATGACGCTGTGCGGCCAGCCAATCACTGTAATGCCCACAACCAACATGACTACGGCATTACAGTGCATGGCAGGCAATTCCTGCATGTTCATTGGCTCTCTAAAGAGCGCCAAACATGCAGGGAGGGGACCCGAGTTCCCACCCGAGCAACCTGGAAATACTCGGCGAGCGCCGATCATCTCGAGCAGTAGTGAGCATGCTCGCTCATCATTACCTATTACATTTTGGTGTTTCCTACAGTGTGTAAAATAAGTTATGTACACCATAACCATGAACAGCTTGCAAAATAATCAATATATAAAATTTATATACTTTTTTATAAAGGGAATTTGCACTAGCTTTACACATTTACAAAGTATACTACAACTAAACACATTTATTGAGAAATGACTAGGAAGAATACGTTTTACCCAAGAGTATAACAAGTCAGAAATCTAATTTTCTGTAAACTATACAGGAAGATTAATGGTGCATTAACAAATCAATATAAACAGTGCTTTTTAATGTATCGATCTTCATATTGCATTCCCTCTGACTGTGGTACGGAGAATGCTCTGTGGAGACATACAGAAAATTTGGATGTATTAGTAGGATAACTGCATTGGGGTAATCTGCTCTATTTGTTCTACAATACAAAGTTATTGCTTTTAAAAATCTCCAATTGTTTGGAATGATATTTTTAAAAGCCAAATACATCAAGAGAAAACATGTAATTCTGGAGTGTTTTACAGTAAAATAACAATCCCTTTAGATGGCAGGTGCTCTTTTCTCATGCTAATCTTCCAAGCTTCACTCCATCATTTCATAAACACAAATTCAATTGATAGCACTTTTGGGAAATAAGCAGTATATATGCAAATAACAACATAAGCATAAACTGTGGCAATATATACGCACATTATCTGCTTGACATGAGACTTTATATCTGAGGAGGAATAATTAGCAGGGTCTACGGAGCATTGCTCAGAATATCAGTATGATATTAAGGAGTTCTTTATTTTGATTTACGTAGAATTTAATTAACAAAGTCAGTGAGAGAAATGGGGGCACTGCCTGCTTCTATGATTTTCTATCTGAATGAGCAAAATAGTTTTTGGAAATTTCTAGGAGATAATTTTTGTCTTGTCTGACAGCTAAAATATTTAGCAAATTAACACATTTTAGATGAATTCATTAAGTGTTGCATATATTTATTTTTAGAATATTAATAATGTTCCTTTAAATAAAACCAATGTTAAACACAGTTTCCTTAAAGGAGTTTTCTCATCTGGAATATTAATAGGGTTTGCTAAAAAATGTCCTCTAGACGCAGGACCCACTCCAGGGAACTGCATATATCTCTAGAATAGGGACCAGTTAGGCGTTGTAGGAATGGAAAGGTGACCATGCAGGCATGGATCTCTCTTATCATTTCTGTAGGAGCTCCAAAAATGACTGAGGAAGCACTTAATATTTGGATCATCAGACTTCATTGGCCTTCATTGGTTCTATCAAGTAGGGATTGTAAATTAGCATTTCATCACATCCTGTTATGTGAAATCACTCTTAGGCTATGTGCCCACGATGCAGAAATGCTCTGGATTTTACCTGAGCGTTGCTGCATCTCCCTGGCAGAAAAAACGCATGCGGATTGTACATGCGGATTGTACATGCGGATTGTACATGAGTTTTCCAGCCAGGAACATGCGGAAGTGAAGCGTTCTTCACTTGCATTTCCCCATGCGGATTGACAAGCGCTTTCCAGGCGATTTTAGCATCACTTGGAAAGTGCTTGTCAACTTGGTCACACTATATAAATCCATCCAACCGGCATGGATTTATATAGTGTGACCCGAGAGAATGTCAAAAAATAAAAAAATAAATCTATACTTACCTTCCGATGGCCCTCGCAGTCTTGCTTCGCTCCGTTCTCCCTTGCCGGCAGCGGTACACTGAAGGACCTGCCGACGTCAGCGCCGTGTGACCCGTCACATGACTATGACGTCAGCGCAGGTCCTTCAGTCCATCGCGAACTGCCGGCATGAGAGGAGGAGCGCATCGGGGGCCGCCAGAAGGTACGTATATATTTATTTTTTATTTTATTCTTTTTTTTTTTACAGTTTTCTATGGTACCTGGGTCCGGAGGAGAGTCTCCTCTTCTCTAGACCTGGGTACCATCCGCACATTAGAACGCATGGAATGCGCATCTACATATACAGTGATGCGTAATCCATGCGATCTAATGCAAGTCAATGGCGGCGAAAACGCAGCACTTCCGCAAAATAATTGGTAGTGCTGCGTTTTTTTCCGCAATGATAATCCGCAGCGGAAATTTCCGCAGCATGTGCACAGCACATTCAGATTATTATTGGGGAACATGGCAGGCCTTCTACTATGCGTTTTTTAAGCGTTTCTGCAGCGTTTTTGCGGCTGCGGAAACGCTTAAAAAACGCATCGTGGGCACACAGCCTAGAAAGGAGGCAGATCTGTTGAGATTTTTTATAGGGACCATCTTGCAATGTCTTAAGTAGTGTATTCAACCTTCAAAGATGATCCAAAAACAATGTTCATTTTCTTGGACATAAATGGTGATCTCCCAGGCAGCTCATATCATTGCCACATTTCAGTGGTCGACAACAGACTTTAGGTATGGTCTGGACAACAAGGGATCCCAGAAATGTCAAACATTGGTGAGTGTAAATGTGGCACCCCAGGGGTCTGGTTTCCACAGTAACAAGCAATGTTATGTCTGAGAGCAGGTGGGAGGTCTCTTGGTCAGGGATCCTGTGCATGCCACACCTCCTGCCCAGTCCTGGGAGGGGAAGAACTTCCCCTGTATAAACCTGGGGCTGAGGCAGGGTTAGAGAGTTCAGAGGGAGAGTGCAGCCAGGAGGGCTGACAGGGAGCTGTGGCTCCGGCTGGGCCCAGCTCCTGGGCCATGCCAGAAGTAGAGAAGAGAAGCAGCATAGGAAGAAACAACAGGAGCTCTGTGGGAGCAGTGTTACAAAGAGTCAGGGGCTGGCAGCTGCAGAGCTCGCCCTGACTGAGAAGATTTCTTACCGGACCCGGAGTCCGAGGCTGTGGGGACTAACTCCTACCCAGCAGCAGAATCCGTCAGGCAGGGGATTTCAGGTCCTCTGGCCAAGAAACCCGAAGGCACGGTCACACGCATGGGACCAGCACCGCCGTCGTGGAGCGGAAGCTACTAGAAGGCCCCGAGTCACCGGCCATACGGGTGAGCACCACACGGTACACTCAGGGACGTGGGCTACTTATACTCGCTTCTAGCAAGGTAGCCAGAAGAGTATCGTTAGTTTGGGAGGCCTACAACTCCGCCTGGCCAGGGGAGATCCCATCTGCTCAAGGACTGACCAGGCCCCAACCGCTAGCCAGTACTCCGGGAGGGTCTATCTTTGTCACCAGTAAAGACCCTGAACTACACCGCATCGTCTCTGAGTGGTTCCTGCTACCCCCATCATCCACGTCGGCTGCCCTGAGGCCATACCCCTCCCGTTGGGGGTTATACCATCCACGCTGCACCATCCTTCCACCGGCCTCAGCGGTCTGCCCTGCAGCGGAAGCTCCATAGCTGCATTCAATGGGTGGCGTAGTCGTACAACATCTACCGCTGATAAAGCGCCACTTAGTCTGACTCCCTGGGCACGGACCGGATCACCGCCACGAGACTACAACCCTCAAGAGATCCGGCTCCGGGTAAGCTCCCGCGTGCGCAACGCAGCGCGACACAGGCCCAGGGGCGCGTCAACTTTTGGCGTAGTCGGCAGGATTTCGTGCCCGCAACCACCGGGTACTGCGTGCCTGAAAAGGACTGTTCAAACTTACCAGTGGTGAAGATTCCCGCCATCCGTGGAGGTTTCCCGCCATCCGGCGCCATCTTCTACCTTCTTCCCGCCATCCGCGAAGTTTTCCCGCCATCCGGCGCCATCTTCTACCTTCTTCCCGCCATCCGCGAAGTTTTCCCGCCGTTGGACGCCATCTTGAAGATGTCGCGCAGGAAGAAGAGGGGCGTGGACTCCAAAAGCGCGCGAGAACTGAAGCCCTGCCTCACGTCCAGACGTCGCGTAAGGTCCTGGAAGGAGCCGAGCAGACGCTGACGTCACAGGAGCGCGACGGAAGGTCCTCAACCCTGACGATCCACTGCGGAGCCG
This sequence comes from Phyllobates terribilis, assembly GCF_046119375.1. Lineage (NCBI taxonomy): Eukaryota > Metazoa > Chordata > Amphibia > Anura > Dendrobatidae > Phyllobates > Phyllobates terribilis. The sequence continues at coordinate 148,481,672 of NW_027362771.1, forward strand.
CGGCCTATGGAAGAGGATCATCGCAAGGTAGGCCACGGTCCACTAGGGGGGAGAAGGATGTCGGATACGGAGGAGAGCTTCACCGCTTCAATCCCCGCCAGCGCCACCGCTGTTGCGGTCATGCCTTTCACCATGCCCTATATCCCGGGGGCAGCCTGGCTACCCCAGTACTCAGGGGAGTCACATACCCTGCATGACTTTAGAGAAAAGCTGGATAGCCTCTTCCAGGTGTACCCCCTCACAGAGGAGCGAAAAGTGAGCATCCTGGTGGCCCAATTAACCGGGGCAGCCCAAAGGGAGGTAAAGCCCTGGCCACCTGGGAGGAGGACTGTCGCAGAGATACTAACCCAGCTAACCGAGGAGGAGCTGCAGTACTACCAATACGAGGAAAGCCAAGAGGACCCGGACGGGTCTGAGGACTACCCTCAGGAGGGAGCACAAAGAGGACATAGCTACTAAAGGGAAGTAGCGTGAATAAAGAGCTGTACATAGTTACCCGTTAGGGTACAAGGACTGCTGCTAATTAAAATATGGTCCCCGTTGGGATTAGTGAATTGTTCCCCGTGTGTCCCTATCCCTTACCAGGCTGAGGACTGTGAGCAGCCATCCCCTATCCCTTACCAGGCTGAGGACTGTGAGCAGCCAATCCTTATCCCCACTAGCCGAGGACTGAGAGCGGCCATATCCTGTAAATAATTATGTGTTTCTAGTAATTTATAGGAGTCCTTGGTGGATTTACCGGGAATCCTTTGTACAGTTAGTGGAGCGTAACCCAGGATGGACTAAAAGACTGTTAAGGACTCGGGGCAGGACAGACCCCTACCTGGTTACGTCTCCCTGTTTTGGTGAAATGGACACCTTTGTTTCCTTCAAAGACTGCACCCGGTTGCGGACACGCCGTAACCATCTTTATGTGTTTTCTTTATTGTACTGTTTCTGTTTTTACTTGTTATGTTTTACAAAAAAAATATGTTTAGTCCCGGAGTACTAAATTTCACTAGGGGGGAATGTGGCACCCCAGGGGTCTGGTTTCCACAGTAACAAGCAATGTTATGTCTGAGAGCAGGTGGGAGGTCTCTTGGTCAGGGATCCTGTGCATGCCACACCTCCTGCCCAGTCCTGGGAGGGGAAGAACTTCCCCTGTATAAACCTGGGGCTGAGGCAGGGTTAGAGAGTTCAGAGGGAGAGTGCAGCCAGGAGGGCTGACAGGGAGCTGTGGCTCCGGCTGGGCCCAGCTCCTGGGCCATGCCAGAAGTAGAGAAGAGAAGCAGCATAGGAAGAAACAACAGGAGCTCTGTGGGAGCAGTGTTACAAAGAGTCAGGGGCTGGCAGCTGCAGAGCTCGCCCTGACTGAGAAGATTTCTTACCGGACTCGGAGTCCGAGGCTGTGGGGACTAACTCCTACCCAGCAGCAGAATCCGTCAGGCAGGGGATTTCAGGTCCTCTGGCCAAGAAACCCGAAGGCACGGTCACACGCATGGGACCAGCACCGCCGTCGTGGAGCGGAAGCTACTAGAAGGCCCCGAGTCACCGGCCATACGGGTGAGCACCACACGGTACACTCAGGGACGTGGGCTACTTATACTCGCTTCTAGCAAGGTAGCCAGAAGAGTATCGTTAGTTTGGGAGGCCTACAACTCCGCCTGGCCAGGGGAGATCCCATCTGCTCAAGGACTGACCAGGCCCCAACCGCTAGCCAGTACTCCGGGAGGGTCTATCTTTGTCACCAGTAAAGACCCTGAACTACACCGCATCGTCTCTGAGTGGTTCCTGCTACCCCCATCATCCACGTCGGCTGCCCTGAGGCCATACCCCTCCCGTTGGGGGTTATACCATCCACGCTGCACCATCCTTCCACCGGCCTCAGCGGTCTGCCCTGCAGCGGCAGCTCCATAGCTGCATTCAACGGGTGGCGTAGTCGTACAACATCTACCGCTGATAAAGCGCCACTTAGTCTGACTCCCTGGGCACGGACCGGATCACCGCCACGAGACTACAACCCTCAAGAGATCCGGCTCCGGGTAAGCTCCCGCGTGCGCAACGCAGCGCGACACAGGCCCAGGGGCGCGTCATAAACAGCCGTAACTTCTTCCTCTGTTTTCTTACATTCAGAAACATTGTGGAAGATTTCTTATCATTATCCTAATATTTGAAGCATACAACTTTATGGATAACTGTGCCAAATTAATCAGAGTGGCGTATGCTGTATAAGTTTAGGGCAACTCGTTAGACATTATTTCAGATTATAATTTGGCACAGTTTACGTGTGACGTTTTTTTTTGTTCAATTTTGGACAAAATTTTGGGGGCATTTTGCTTAGTAAACCTCCCTCTGTATCTGAAATAGAATATCAGGAATATGAGAATAAGGAGCAAATTGAGATTAATGTCTCATCGGGATAAAGAGACATTGTTCAAGCCCAGAAACTAGATACATTTTTAATTAATAAATATGTTAATCTCATTTCTCGATTCTTCTTTGTAGACTAAACGGAAACTGTCACGTTGTACATACAGTCTGATCTGTGGACAGCATGGTATAGAGAAGGAGACGCTAAGCAGAATGATATACAGTAGATAGGTTTAATGGAGGAAAAAATACATTATAACTTGTATTTTAGTTATTGATATCCCTAGTGTTTATATACATGAGTCTATTAGGCATTCCAACTAGTAATTGACAGCTATCTCTATATGCATAGTCATACAGGAAAGGCTGTCAATCACTGAGTGGGACTGCCCACTGGACTCCTATGTATACAGATACCAGGAATTTCAATGAATAAAGTAAGTTTTACTGAATCTTTCCAACAAAAATGTACATCAATCTGCTCAGCTCCTCCTGCTTTATAATATCCCGCCTGCAGATCAGATACTATTTTCAACATGACAGGTTCCTTTTAAGCATCCAAGGATTTTAGGACTTTGAGTTGGTGAAGACTTGCTTGAATATGGTGGTTTGTACATTCTTGACCAGCTTAGATCTTAGCTAGTCATTTAGCAGGTACAAAGCTCTGTGATATGTTTATACAGTGATAAAGAAGTCCAAAGTAGGTGAACAAAACAAAGGCTCAACGTGGCATGAATAAAATCAGAAAAATGGATCCATGCAGTTGTGAAAGCTGACTAACAGTTTGTAGTCTGTTGCTAAAAAAACAATGGAAGTAACTAATAGAATGATAAATGGCATAAAAGACACCCCTTGTCTCTTTCCATGTACAACCCCAATTCCAAAAAAGTTGAGACGCTGTGTACATTGTAAAAAATATAAAAATTTGTTCACAGACAATGATTCCGGAAGTATTCCTGAACCCACGCAGTGATTTGCATGAACAAATCATTCCTGTCTTTAATACAGTGCTGCCTGAAGGTCTTGAGCACATGAATTTCCCCAGAACTTCTGAATGTTTTGATGATATCATGTGCTGTCGATAGTGGGATATTCAAAGTCTGGCAATATTATGTTGAAGAACATTTTTTCTGAAATTGCTGCACAATCTTTAGATGCAGTTGTAAGAATATGGACATTCTGCCCACATTCCCCTTTGAAGAAATGAGTATTGTTGTAATGTGTAATGCGTATTGTGACATGTGTTATTAGTGATGGCATTGTAGTTTGCCCGACAGTTAGGGTTAATGAGTGAAACTAGTCCAGAGTGGGAGGGGGTAAGGTGAAAAGACAGACACAGTTTCCTCTCAGTAAGTGAGATAGGGCTCAGCCTGCAGAAGAAGCAGACCTAAGGTCTGATCAGGGAGCAGAGTTGCAAGACATTTGTGTCCCTGATGTGAGTGAAGATCGGGACAGTGGATAGTGTGATCTTGAGCACAGAAAGGAAAAGTGATAGAAGGACAGAGTGATACACTGAGACGGGTCCTGGAACAGGATGCCTAGCAGTACGGCCCCGAGTTTGCAACCCAGAGAGGTAATGGGCTAGGACGAAACAGGGAATGTGTGATGAAGAAATGAAGAAAATGCCCCAGGAGGCAGAGAATCTGAGAAGCAAAGTAAAGGCCATAGTGGCAATCTAGCTCCCCTAAGGGGAAAAAAGGACGCAGAACCGTGGGTTGAAATATAGGACTCCTGTGTTCTGGATGATAGTACCGTTATTGGGGACTAGAAAGGCTCCCAAAGTACTGTGCTGGGTTGTGGTGAAGGTAGAGATGCTAGCTGAGGCAGAAACCAGTAAGCCCAGAGAATCGAAGAGGAAATGTGTGAAGATGCTCTATGTTCTAAAGGAAACGTTCACAATGTTATGCACCCATTATCTATTGTACATAATTCCCACCAAGTTAATGTTCAGTAAAAGATTGTTTTTTTTTTACTTGTGTTCTCCCTCATCGAACATTTGGTCATTGCCAACCGAAGTCATCGGCCTGCAAGGGCATAGCGCCCCTATAGACAAAGCCTACACACACAGCCAGGACCCCAATCTTCATGTAGCATGCCGGGGCGTGAAGAACAAGTACCTTGCCCATGGCTACGTTACACAGTTATTTACAAATTGAAGAAACTCTGACCATCTTTACTTCTGAGAGACTGCCTTTTTTATACACATTTATGTGACTTAGTTGAAAATTGTCAATGTTTTTCATTAGTACCACTTACTTTTCCAACCTTTTGTTAACCTTGTCCCAAATTTTTTGAATGAGTTTCTGCCATCAATTTCTACATGAATTATTTTTTTCAAATGAAAAGAAAAAATTGTGTAACTTTCCAAAGAGATTTCCATTCATTGCATTCTTATTTTCTTTACATTTTACAGTGTTCCAGCTTTTTTGGAATTGGGGTTGTACATTTGTATCAAAAATTGTTTTATTCTTTTATGCTGCATGGCCCATTTCAAAGAGTTATATCTTTATTCTTTAGAAATGTATTACTAATGTGTATAGCACTATGGCAATGGTTTGGGACATAAACAATATTTCATGACCGGTCTCTAAGTAACCCACATTTCTCAACTCCAAATTTGCTGTTATATCAGTATCCTTGCTTAATTCTAAATATTAAACTATCAGCATATGGCTATTGTTTTTTCATGACATTTTATATAGGCATTGCATTTGATAATGAACTGTGAGTATAATGGTAGTACATAAATAAATGATGAGAATAAACTTTATTCTTTTCAGGACATAAACATGACGATTTTATGAATAACGCCATCAGCATTTTCTCAACAGATGCATCCTGGAAAGACTGAACTGCATTGTTAAAGAATGACATGTTGGCGTACTACATGTGGGTAGCACCTTCTCCAGCACTATTAATGATTTAAATTATTTTTTGTTACAACAAATAGACATTAATAGCCATTAAAGGGAGTTTCCAAAGTTTGAAGGCTACCAACCCCACACCTCTCATCCCCACCATGGACAAAAAAAATGCCAAGTGACAGTTAACCTCTATTATACTCTCGACACCAACAGATAACCTTGGCTCCTGCTAACCCCATGCCATTGCCTACAATAAACGTTCCAAGCTTCTATAGTTCTCTATGCAATATTAACCATAAGAATGCCAGACATATCGTAAAATTGCATTTTTCCCGTGCTTCCCCCCTACTCTGGAACTCTCTACCCCAACATATCAGACTCTCGTCGATCGTGGAAACCTTCAAAAGGAGCCTGAAGACCCACCTCTTCCGACAAGCCTACAACCTGCAGTAACCACCGCTCCACCATACCACTGCATGACCAGCTCTACCCTCACCTACTGTATCCTCACCCATCCCTCGTAAATTGTGAGCCCTTGCGGGCAGGGTCCTCGCTCCTCCTGTACCAGTCACTGTCACATTGTGTTCAAGATTATTGTAATTGTTTTTGCTATGTATACCTCTTTTTCACATGTAAAGCGCCATGGAATAAATGGCGCTATAATAATAATAATAATTTTTATCGACAGCCTCTTGTGACAGGGTCACTGGTGTTATATGTGAGGGGAGGTATGGGTCACTATGGCTGCTAGCCTGTGTGAACTGAACCTACAATTTTTCCCCAGCATGTTAGTTGTTGGGGGTGTAATCCCCATTTTGAAGGGAGTGGTCTGGTGTGAATGACATAAAGATCGGGTGGGAAGTCATTCACCCTACCTCCCCTCAGGGTGTGGTTGACAAGGTTAAATATTCAGTCACTATTTTTTTTCTCTGATGTGAGCTGGAGAGTGAAGTCTCCGGGCTGTGTGTGGAAGCTAGAGAGCTCCACAAAAGGATTTTTCCTGTACGACTTGTGAGACTGAGAGCAGACGGAATCCACTCACTTATGGACTGCGCTATACTTTGTTTTTGTTTTGCCGTTACGCCGGAAAGGCCGTGTTTATTTTGCTGAATCTTCAGTGCTTATGCCGCTACAATAAACCAGCAGAGGAAACCGTGTCCTGAGTCAACTTCTGAAAGCAGCCGAGTGAGTCGTCTTAGCCCACTCTCTAACAGATTTCACTGCAAACACACATGACACAAGTTTCGCAATTGCTTCATCTGGCAAAAATATTTGCGAAAGATACATTGGGCTGAGTTGGTAAATTTTGCTATTTCACCGTGTATCTTCTTTACCTTCTGTTTCACTGTATTATTATTTTTTGGCACCCTAATTTCTGATGTCTACCCTGTGTATCTATTTCTTCTTTTACTATTTTATCGCTCAGATGCACCCATTGCTGAATTCTCTGTGGTTGCATTGTTTATGCTATTTGTTTTTATTATGGATGATTCCCTGCTAGCTCACCCATCAACTTGTTCTTGCGTCTATTATGTTGGATACAAGCATTGTTTTTACACATATTTAATAAAAGTAACATTTTATTTACATTTTTAATTTCTTTGGTCCTGCAGTGCACCTTCTCTTGTGTTCGTTTTTGACTTGTTTATGTTCTTTTGGACCTCCTACAATGCTACGGATCACTATCTTGGGTTTGTTAATTTAAGTGCATGGATTTAACAAGGGACTTGTTTTTTTGTTTACAGTTTTGATCCCTGGGTGGAAAGCCCACCGGAGAGCAAAACATAATATGATAGTGCGTCTCTTACACAGATTTCACATCAGCAAAATGGTAGGACATTTTTAGGAAGCAAATGTGGCCATAGACTTTAAGGTCACCTAGTACAGTGGGACAATTATGGTAAGTGACACAATTATGCTGGGAATTGGGCTGTGTATAGGAAGCTACTTAGCTATTCTGAGGAGCTGAAGCTCTTGAGATTGCACCTAATGAATTTCTAACATGTTGTGAAGGGCAGTGAGATATTGTATGGTATATGACAGTTTTCACTGTAAAGTTGAAATAATTACAAGTCAGATTTGCTACAAAAGTGTCTGCTATTGCAAATCAGCTCCAGATATCTGTATTGTTCGACTGAGAGGTAATTTTTCATGTGTGTTGTTTACGGTAAAGATCATTGATCATCAATCATAATAATGTGTGTATGCTTGGAGTCAATGAGTTGCATGTAACATGGTCTTTGATCTTTCCTTGTGATATAAAGCATTTCTCTTGATACACTTTCTTGCAAAAAAAAAGACTTCATCTCAAAAATCTGTAAACAGGATCATGTTATGAAAAGAAGTGTTCCAGGCAAACCACACTTTTTCCAATTTTCATCATATTTATTATTTAGTTTATTCACTTACATAGCACCATTAGTTTTCGCAGCACTTTACAGACATTATGGGCTCTGGGCTCACAATCTAAATTCCATATCAGTATGTCTTTGGACAGTGGGAGGAAACCAGAAATCCGAGAGGAACCATCACAAACCTGTCGCCGGGTTTTTCCCATGTAAAGTAGAGCTAGCACCTGTAAGCCCTCTGTTTCAGCATACTAGAATGCTGTATGTATGTCCCAATTACCCTCTGCATAACACAAAAAATAGCTTTCGTTATACTCACCTACGGTGCGGTCTGATCCGACGGGCATCGCTGGTCTTGATCCGGTGCCTCCTCTCTTCTTGTGATCGCTGTGTCCCTCCTTGCTTCGTGTGGATGACGCTTCCTATGTCATCCACAGAGTGTCCTCTATTGTGCAGGCGTACTTCTCTGCACTGCCAAGGCAAAGTATTGTCGCGCGCATGTGCGGGGAAAGGGCAGAGTACAAGTGTATAGCCAATACGAGCAGAACAAGTTATTTATTATATACGGTATATATGTGTTAATATATACAGTTGAAACCAGATATCAGCCAAGATATGTAAACTTCTGGTTTCAACTATATATATACAGTATATTAGTTATACCCTATTATATTATTTACTTAATGTACATATATTCCATGCCATATGTTACATTTCCTCCACGTGGCATACTAGTTTGATCTCTTCAGGTATATTTAGTGTAGGCAATAAGCATTTAGAGAATGCAATGGTTTGTTATGTCTATCGGCAATAAAAAGAAATACTTCTGTTTCATGTTATAAATATGTGGCTTTTCAAAAACAGTAGAAACAAAAGGATTTATACTAAAAGTCAACGAGAAGCTTGTAATAATCCACACTTTAAGGTCTTGAATTTGAAGAATTCCTTTAATCTTCATTAACCATACTGCTTACTATATCATTCATCTCTAGGAGCCAATGTAGACAATATTTCAGAAAGTACAAGACTAATCATGTTAGTCGCCGCAGACTATTTTTTGTGCATCCTTGTGGGGAGTATGTAGATAAATAATGGTGCAACGCTAAACATCTGCTTATGTAATATCTGTACAGATTTATATATTTATTATACTTGCTTACATAGCGCCACCATATTCCGCAGGGCTAAATGACACATTTACTTATATAATGAAACAAGATAAAGTGGAGGAACATCTGGCCAGCACCATAGCTTCAACTTCCATTTGTGCTTAAATGTCAAGCCTTGCTTCGCCATACTTTTTTTTCATTGTTGCATGAGAAGTCTCAGACGTTGATAAAAGGAACGTATTAATCTTTGGGATTTGCAGCCTTTGAAGCAGATGTACCCAGCTAGCATCCCAGTGTGACTCCTTTTCCCCTTGTGAGTTTGGGCAAATGTCTATTTTCTGCTGCCTCGAGCACCACAGAATATGTTGTGGAGGAAAGAGAATCTTTGAACCAGCAAAGCATTAAATGTTTAATTAATTATAGTGTTTCTAAAATACTGTTTTACATTACTTAACTATTTAGGGTCTTGTGTCATTTCCTATATTGTGGCATTGTCTATACAGGTCTCAAACTTTCCACTGTGCAGTATAAGAATATTATATGTTTGTTTGTATGTATATATATATATATATATATATATATATATATATATGTATATATATATACAGGGTGGACCATTTATATGGATGCACCTAAATAAAATGGGAATGGTTGGTGATATCAGCTTCCTGTTTGTGGCACATTAGTATATGGGAGGGGGAAAACTTTTCCAGATGGGTGGTGACCATGGCAGCCATTTTGAAGTCAGCCATCAAACTTATTGAGAATTTCATAAGAAAAACAATGGTGTGCTTCGTTTTAATGTAACTTTATTCTTTCATGAGTTTTTTACAAGTTTATGACCACTTCTAAAATGTGTTAAAAGTGCTGCCCATTGTGTTGGATTGTCAATGCAACCCTCTTCTCCCACTCTTAACACTGATAGAAACACCGCCGAAGAAATGCTAGCACAGGCTTCCAGTATTCGTTGTTTCAGATGCTGCACATCTTGTAACTTCACAGCATAGACAATTGCCTTCAGATTACCCCAAAGATAAAAGTCTAAGGGGGTCAGATCAGGAGACCTTGGTGGCCATTCAACTGGCCCACGACGACCAATGCACTTTCTAGGAAACTGTCCATGTAGGAATGCTCGGACCTGGCACCCATATTGTGGTGGTGCACCATCTTGTTGGAAAAACTCAGGGAACGTGCTATCTTCAGTGCATAAAGAGGGCAACACATCATCATGTAGTAATTTCAGATATCCAGTGGCATTGAGGTTTCCATTGATGAAGAATGGCCCCACTATCTTTGTACCCCATATACCACACCATACCATCAATTTTTGTGCTCCAACAGTTTTGGAGGGATCTATCCACTGTGGGTTAGTGTCAGACCAATAGCGGTGGTTTTGTTTGTTAACGTCACCATTCACAAAAAAATTTGCCTCATCACTGAACATAATGTTCTGTGTAAACTGAGGGTCCTGTTCCAATTTTTGTTTTGCCCATTCTGCATATTCCGTATGCCAATCTGGGTCTGGATTTTGTAAGGGTGCCATTTGTGAGTAGCTAATACCCACCGAAGGGATGTTTGACTGATGCCACTCTCCAGTGACATGCGGCGAGTGCTACGCTGTGGGCTCTTGCTAAATGAAGCTAGGACAGCCATTGAGGTTTCTTCATTAGTGACGGTTCTCTTGCGTCCACATTTTGGCAAATCCAACACTGAACCTGTTTCACGAAATTTGGCAAGCAGTTTGCTAACTGTAGCATGGGAGATGGGTGGTCTCGTAGGGTGTCTTGCATTGAAATCTGCTGCAATGACCCGGGTACTGAGTTCACCAGACATCAACACAATTTCTATCCGCTCCTCACGTGTTAACCTCTGCGACATGTCAATGGCTGTAAACAAAGAGAAACTTGTAAATAACTCATGAAAGAATAAAGTTACATTAAAACCAAGCACACCATTGTTTTTCTTATGAAATTCTCAAGAAGTTTGATGTGTCACATGACCCTCTTCCCATTGAAAAAAATAAAGTTGGATCCAAAATGGCCAACTTCAAAATGGCCACCATGGTCACCACCCATCAGGAAAAGTTCCCCCCCTCCCATATACTAATGTGCCACAAACAGGAAGTTGATATCACCAACCATTCCCATTTTATTTAGGTGTATCCATATAAATGGCCCACCCTGTATATATATATATACAGTGGGATACGGAAAGTATTCAGACCCCCTTAAATTTTTCACTTGTTTCATTGCAGCCATTTGGTAAATTCTAAATAGTTAATTTTTTTCTCATTAAAGTACACTCTGCACCCCATCTTGACTGAAAACCCCCCAGAAATGTAGACATTTTTGCAAATTTATTAAAAAAGAAAATCTGATATATCACATGGTCATAAGTATTCAGACCCTTTGCTCAGACGCTCATATTTAAGTCACATGCTGTCCATTTCCTTGTGATCCTCCTTGAGATGGTTCTACTCCTTCATTGAAGTCCAGCTGTGTTTAATTAAACTGATAGGACTTGATTTGGAAAGGCACACACCTGTCTATATAAGACCTCACAGCTCACAGTGCATGTCAGACCAAATGAGAATCATGCGCTCAAAGGAACTGCCCAAGGAGCTCAGAGACAGAACTGTGGTAAGGCACAGATCTGGCCAAGGCTACAAAAGCATTTATGCATTACTCAAGGTTCCTAAGAGCCCAGTGACCTCCATAATCCTTAAATGGAAGAAGTTTGGGAACACCAGAAGTCTTCCTAGACCTAGCCGTCCAGCCAAACTGAGCAATCGTGGGAGAAGAGCCTTGGTAAGAGAGGTAAAGAAGAACCCCAAGATCACTGTGGCTGAGCTCCAGAGATGCAGTAGGGAGATGGGAGAAAGTTCCACAAAGTCAACTATCACTGCAGCCCTCCACCAGTCAGTCCTTTTTGGCAGAGTATTGCCCAACGGAAGCCTCTCCTCAGTGCAAGACATATGAAAGCTTGAATAGAGTTTGCTCAAAAACATATGAAGGACTCCCAGACTATGAGAAATAAGATTCTCTGGTCTGATGAGACGAAGATAGAACTTTTTGGTGATAATTCTAAGCGGTATGTGTGGAGAAAACCAGACACTGCTCATCACCTGCCCAAAACAATCCCAACAGTGAAACTTGGTGGTGGCAGCATCATGATATGAGGTTGCTTTTCAGCTGCAGGGACAGGACGACTGGTTGCAATTGAAGGAAACATGAATGCGGCCAAGTACAGAGATATCATGGATGAAAACCTCTTCCAGAGTGCTCTGGACCTCCAGAGTTGGCCGAAGGTTCACCTTCCAACTAGACAATGACCCTAAAGCCCCCGTCTCACATAGCGAGATCTCTAGCGAGATCGCTGCTGTGTCACGGCTTTGGTGACGCAACAGCGACCTCACCAGCGATGTCGCTATGTGTGACACTTTGCAGCGATCAGGCCCATGCTGTGAGGTCGCTGATCGCTGCAAAGTGTCCTGGACCATTTTTTGGTCGTTGCCCTCCCGCTGGTCAGCACACATCGCTGTGTGTGACCATCGGGAGCAGTGATCAGGCTGGTAACCATAATAAACAGCGCGTTACTAGGGGCACACGCGCACCTAGTAACCCGTTGTTTATCATGGTTACGAGCCTGCTAAAGTGAGCGGTAACCTCCAGCTCACCGTTGCAGAGTGGTAACCATGATAAACAACGGTTACTAGGTGCGCTTGTGCCCCTAGTAACCCGATGTTTATCATGGTTACCAGCCTACTCCTGCTTCAGCAGGCTGGTAACCAGGAGCAGGACATCGTGGAAAGATTCTTTCCACGATGTCGCTGCTCCCCTGATCGTTGGTGGGCCTGCCTGTTTGACAGCTCACCAGCGACCACATAGCGACGCAGCAACGATCCCTGACAGGTCGTATCGTTGTCGGGATCGTTGCAGCGTCGCTAAGTGTGATGGGGCCTTAAGCACACAGCTAATATAACAAAGGAGTGGCTTCAGAACAACTCTGTGACTATTTTTGACAGGCTCAGCCAGAGCCCTCACCTAAACCCAATTGAACATCTCTGGAGAGACCTGAAAATGGCTGTCCACCAACGTTCAACATCCAACCTAACGGAACTGGAGAGGATCTGCAAGGAAGAATGGCAGAGTATCCCTAAATCCAGGTATGAAAAACTTGTTGCATCATTCCCTAGAAGATTCATGGCTGTACTAGCTCAAAAGGGTGCTTCTACTCAATACTGAGCAAAGGGTCTGAATACTTATGACCATGTGATATTTCAGTTTTTCTTTTTTAATAAATTTGCAAAAATGTCTGCATTTCTGTTTTTTTTTCAGTCAAGATGGGGTGCAGAGTGTACTTTAATGAGAAAAAAATGAACTTTTTAGAATTTAGCAAATGGCTGCAATGAAACAAAGAGTGAAAAATTTAAAGGGGTCTGAATACTTTCCGTACCCACTGTATATACACTGCTCAAAAAAATAAAGGGAACACTCAAATAACACATCCTAGATCTGAATGAATGAAATATTCTCATTGAATACTTTGTTCTGTACAAAGTTGAATGTGCTGACAACAAAATCACACAAAAATCATCAATGGAAATCAAATTTATTAACCAATGAGGGCCTGGATTTGGAGTCACCCCCAAAATTAAAGTGGAAAAACACACTACAGGCTTATCCAGCTTTGATGTAATGTTCTTAAAACAAGTCAAAATGAGGCTCAGTATTGTGTGTGGCCTCCACGTGCCTGTATGACCTCCCTACAATGCCTGGGCATGCTCCTGATGAGGTTGCAGATGGTCTCCTGTGGGATCTCCTCCAGGATGGCACATCAATGCGAGCTGTGGCTAGAAGGTTTGCTGTGTGTGTCAGCGTAGTGTCCAGGAGCTGGAGGCGCTACCAGGAGACGAGCCAGTACACCAGGAGACGTGGAGGGGGCCGTAGGAGGGCAACAACCCAGAAGCAGGACCGCTACCTCCGCCTTTGTGCAAGGAGGAACAGGAGGAACACTGCCAGAGCCCTGCAAAATGACCTCCAGCAGGCTACAAATGTGCATGTGTCTGCACAAACGGTTAGAAACCGACTCCATGAGGGTGGTATGAGGGCCCGACGTCCACAGATGGGGGTTGTGCTCACAGCACAACGCCGTGCAGGATACTTGGCATTTGCCACAGAACACCAGGATTGGCAAAGTCGCCACTGGCGCCCTGTGCTCTTCACAGACGAAAGCAGGTTCACACTGAGCACATGTGACAGACGTGACAGAGTCTGGAGACGCCGTGGAGAGCGGTCTGCAGCCTGCAACATCCTTCAGCATGACTGGTTTGGCAGTGGGTCAGTAATGGTGTAGGGTGGTGACGCGCCCCCTGGGCCGTGGGGTACTCGATGCCGGGCCGGTCGGTGCAGGGGATGTCACAGTGGCAGTGACCCGGTCCGTGACCGAGGGCGGTCAATAAAAAGGGGATTATAGTTTTTATAGTTTAATGTTCGTGACATTATGCGGCTATATGGAGCCGCCACTGCGATGCAGATCCCCTGGAGCTGATGGTGATGCAGTAGAGTTGGTTCAGCTCTCCATAGGTAGAGCTGAGCTCCAGGGTGGTGCAGTGATGATTAATGAGGTAGATGTTGCTGTGCAGTGCAGTGCAGGGGATGGCGCAAATAATAATTATAGGACACAGTGGGGTGCAGTATTCAAGGTTTACTCACAGTTGTTGAACTCCAGGCTACCAGGACCAGGGTATCCTCCCACGCTGTCCTGTGTTTACCAAGGCAGGGGTTCAGAAAACTCCCATTTCTTTAAGGAGTACATAACCGGACCCCATTCTGTGTGCCTTCCTTGGTTGTCTTCCTGCACTGATTCTCACCCTCCTGCCCTGCGCCTCGCTACGGGGGTCCCAAGCCGATAACCTCGGATTTTGGCGGGTAACCTGCAGTCCCCTGAATCCTATGTGGCTACCTTTTTAGCGATTAGTTGCGGTTGTGAGCAACTGCACCCTGAAAGTACAGAAGCCTCCGGTTTCTAGCTGAGCCCTGTAGTTCTCCACTACTTAGGGGCCGATCCCCTTTGCGGCCTGATCCCTCCACGTTTCTGCAGATTCGGGCGCACGGGTGGCTTCCTGCACTTCCCGTGCCCCTGGGATCCCCTCTGTTCCTGGAGCCTTCCTCTGCTCCCTTCCTCGTCCTGCCAGTCCTCCTGAGCCCCTCACTCTAGGCCCGCTCCTCTGAGTAGAGCTCCTACAGAGCTCCTGCTCCCACTCCTTCTCCTCTGTCTGACTGGTTCTCTCTGCCTGCTTCTAGATGGTTCCTTGCTTTCCTATACTCCTACTGAAGTGCTCCCCTAAACTACTTCCTCCACCCACACCCACTACATGGTTCCACCCTCCAGCTACGGACCAGGGACTGTGCTCTCCCTTAGGAGCAATCTAGCCCATCCCTCTGAAGTGAAGTGTAATGGATGCAAGTGTGTGAGTCCCGGGCAGTACTCCATCCTTACCTGAGAGTGGGATACCACACCTCTGGGTGAGATGCAGTACCTCTGTGGCGACTGAACCCGCAGGGGCGCCACAGTAGCATTTCTTTGAAGGGCCGCACAGCCCTCCATGTGCTCACCAGAGGCAGCCTGACTGCCATTAGGTACCGAGATGAGATCCTCAGACCCCTTGTGAGACCATACGCTGGTGCAGTTGGCCCTGGGTTCCTCCTAATGCAGGACAATGCCAGACCTCATGTGGCCTGAGTGTGTCAGCAGTTCCTGCAAGATGAAGACATTGAAGCTATGGACTGGCCCACCTGTTCCCCAGGCCTGAATCCGATTGAGCACATCTGGGACATCTTGTCTCGCTCCATCCACCAACGTCACGTTGCACCACAGACTGTCCAGGAGTTGCTTTAGTCCAGGTCTGGGAGGAGATCCCACAGGAGACCATCCGCAACCTCAACAGGAGCATGCCCAAGCGTTGTAGGGAGGTCATACAGGCACGTGGAGGCCACACACAATACTGAGCCTCATTTTGACTTGTTTTAAGGACATTACATCAAAGTTGGATGTAGTGTGTTTTTTCACTTTAATTTTGGGGGTGACTCCAAATCCAGGCCTCCATTGGTTAATAAATTTGATTTCCTTTATTGATTTTTGTGTTATTTTGTTGTCAGCACATTCAACTTTGTACAGAACAAAGTATTCAATGAGAATATTTCATTCATTCAGATCTAGGATGTGTTATTTGAGTGCTCCCTTTATTTTTTTGAGCAGTGTATATATATACACTGGTATCCATTGGTGGATGGAGCGAAACATGATGTCCCGGATGTGCTCAATCAGATTCAGGTTTGGGGAACGGGTGGGCCAGTCCATAGCTTCAATGCCTTCATCTTGACTCCAAATCCAGGCCTCCATGGGTTAATAAATTTGATTTCCATTGATGATTTTTGTGTGATTTTGTTGTCAGCACATTCAACTTTGTACAGAACAAAGTATTCAATAAGAATATTTCATTCATTCAGATCTAGTATGTGTTATTTGAGTGTTCCCTTTATTTTTTTGAGCAGTATATATATATATATATATATATATATATATATATATATATATATATTATACACTATATACAGTACAGACAAAAAGTTTGGACACACCTTCTCATTTAAAGATTTTTCTGAATTTTCTTGACTATGAAAATAGTACATTCACACTGATGGCATGAAAACTATGAATTAACACATGTGTAATTATATACTTAACAAAAAAAAGTGTGAAACAACTGAAAATATGTCTTATATTCCAGGTTCTTCAAAGTAGCCACCTTTTGCTTTGATGACTGCTTTGCACACTCTTGGCATTTTCTTGATGAGCTTCAAGACGTAGTCACCGGAAATGGTCTTCCAACAATCTTGAAGGAGTTCCCAGAGATGCTTAGCACTTGTTGGCCCTTTTGCCTTCACGCTGCGGTCCAGCTCACCCCAAACCATCTTGATTGGGTTCAGGTCTGGTGACTGTGGAGGCCAGGTCATCTGGCGTAGCACCCCATCACTCTCCTTCTTGGTCAAATAGCCTTTACACAGCCTGGAGGTGTGTTTGGGGTCATTGTCCTGTTGAAAAATAAATGATGGTTCAACTAAACGCCAACCGGATGGAATAGCATGCCGCTGCAAGATGCTGTGGTAGCCATGCTGGTTCAGTATGTCTTCAATTTTGAATAAATCCCCAATAGTGTCACCAGCAAAAAACCCCCACACCATCACACCTCCTCCATGCTTCACGGTGGGAACCAGGCATGTTGAGTACATCAGTTCACCTTTTCTGCGTCGCACAAAGACACGGTGGTTGGAACCAAAGATCTCAAATTTGGACTCATCAGACCAAAGCACAGATTTCCACTGGTCTAATGTCCATTCCTTGTGTTCCTTAGCCCAAACAAGTCTCTTCTGCTTGTTACCTGTCCTTAGCAGTGGTTTCCTAGCAGCTATTTTACCATGAAGGCCTGCTGCACAAAGTCTCCTCTTAACAGTTGTTGAAGAGATGTGTCTGCTGCTAGAACTCTGTGTGCCATTGACCTGGTCTCTAATCTGAGCTGCTGTTAACCTGCGATTTCTGAAGCTGGTGACTCGGATAAACTTATCCTCAAAAGCAGAGGTGACTCTTGGTCTTCCTTTCCTGGGGCGGTCCTCATGTGAGCCAGTTTCTTTGTAGCGCTTGATTGTTTTTGCAACTGCACTTGGGGACACTTTCAAAGTTTTCCCAATTTTTCGCACTGACTGACCTTCATTTCTTAAAGTAATGATGTCCACTCGTTTTTCTTTACTTAGCTGCTTTTTTCTTGCCATAATACAAATTTTAACAGTCTATTCAGTAGGACTATCAGCTGTGTATCCACCAGACTTCTGCACAACACAACTGATTCTCCCAACCCCATTTATAAGGCAAGAAATCCCACTCATTAAACCTGACAGGGCACACCGGTGACTACCTCTTGAAGCTCATCAAGAGAATGCCAAGAGTGCGCAAAGCAGTCATCAAAGCAAAAGGTGGCTACTTTGAAGAACCTAGAATATAAGACATATTTTCAGTTGTTTCACACTTTTTTGTTAAGTATATAATTCCACATGTGTTAATTCATAGTTTTGATGCCTTCAGTGTGAATGTACAATTTTCATAGTCATGAAAATACAGAAAAATCTTTAAATGAGAAGGTGTGTCCAAACTTTTGGTCTGTACTGTATATACAGTATATATATATATATATGCACTGCTCAAATAATGCAAGCATTCCAATGACTTGGAATGCAAGCGCTAGTATGCAGCCAGCCATCCACCCACAGGCCGCAATACTAAACTGCCTGATTTCTGGGCAGCTGCTTGCCCTTGAAATGTGGCCTTTTAGGCTCGTGGAGGTGGAAGCTGTCCACAGCCTCATGGCGGCGGCCAGGTTTACAAACTCTGTCCCCAGCTGCCACTATTTCTCCCGGTATTGTCTCCGCTTTCTACAAGCGCAGGTTCCTGAACAATACTGCTGATACTTTTCTGTGGGAATCTGCTTGCCTCCTACCAGCCTGGAATATTTCCAGTAAACTATGGTACGACGCCATGGTATTAGCACTGCCCCCAGTACCAGTAGCGAAGCTATCCCCAATTTCCTTCTCAGGAATTTTATTTGGTAGACTGAGCGGCTGCCCAAATACATTAGTTTCTCACAAAGGAGCTGAAGATAGAGTGGCAGTAGGTGCAAGTTTCTCCAGCCTGTTAGATATTAGAGGGTGAGCGGCAGCACATTGGATCAGTGGTTAGCGCTGAAGCCTTGCAGCACTGTGATCCTGGGTTCAAATCCCAGCAAGGACAACATCTGCAAGGACTTTGTATGTTCTCCTCGTATTTGCGTGTGTTTCCTCCTCAGTAAAAAAGCAGCCATAGAGTGTCCGGGAACCTTCCCACACACTTTTCTTAGCCAGGACTGCTTCTCGGCAGGGTTGGACGGTCCCACCAGAGAATCCTTGGCTTCTACCTCAGGAGAGTTCATGATAGCGCTAACCATGCAGCTGCTATGGGGCTCTTGAGCGGGTGAGAAAGGTTAGCCCTCAGAATCAAATCCACTGGTGGGCACAATGTTTTTCAATCTGAAACAGCTTCTCAGTGGGAGTTGTATTTCACCACAGCCATATTCTTTAGCTCGGTGAAAGGACTGGCATAGAGGGAAACTGTATCTACCCCAGCTGTCATTTCTCCGTCACCAGGTTCCGCCAATTGTCACACATGACCATGCCTGGCTGTATGTTCAGCGGTGAGAGCCACAGATCAGGCTGCTGTGTTACAGCTTTCAAAAACTCTGCAGCGCTGGGCGGTTTGTCACCTAACCATTAAGCATGTTATCTTCAGCATAGCCTTGGCCAAGGCAGTGCTGCAGTGCTTTCACTTTGTGACTGATGTGATCATTTCGGAGATGGTGCAGTAGCTGAACAATGTGATTATATTGAGGTTACAATGGTGACTCTGTTTTTTATACTAAAGAAAGATCCTACTGTTTTTTGTTTTTTTTAAGCTATTTTTTAAGACAATTGCATTCACCGGGAAATGTCATTTTAACATTTTACAACCTTATCTGGCCATGTGGTGTGTGACACATCATCAGACACATCCTGTTTCATTTATGACTTACTATTCATAAAAGGATAGCAGTCGGCCCTCGCTATTGTTAGAGAGTAGAGATGAGCGTTGTTCGACTCAAACTGTTCGCCAATCTCAAATTCGAGCTGTTTTGGGCGGTGTTCGAGCCGTTCGGCGAACACGAACGATTTGAGAAAAATTCGGCTGTTCGAGGTTATGTTCGATAACTGTTCGTGCACCAAAATCATAACTGGATTTTTTCTCAGTAATGATGAAAATTAATGTTAATACGCAGTTTGAGTGTACAGCGGGGCGGGGGGAGGGGCAGGGGATGGATCTCTGCAGGAACAATGAAGATCTCCATTTTTTTTTCTCTTTCCCGCATTTACAGTGGGGAGGTGCAATCTGTCAGCCTATCAGCAGCGCACACACGGAGCGAAGTGCTTTTTTTCACACAAGCAAGGGCATGTGTCATTGGCAGTGTATGTCACATGTCCTTGCCCTATAAGACCAAGCCATTTTCCCCGTCGCCACCATTTTCTCACTGCTGCAGCTGCGTGTTAGACGGCACCGCTGTTGCTGTGTGCGCTATACCTTGTTAATTTCAAGCCAATTTTCGCACAAATCTACAGATAGCTTGGGAGTAGGGAATAGTTGTGATTGCAGTCCTTTTAAGGACTAGGTTACAGCATTTCCTACGACTTTTATCAGGCAGGTCTGTGCTCTTAAATAGGTTGGGAGTAAAGACTAATTGTAATTGCAGTCCTTTTCAGAACTAGGTTACATCAGTTCCTATCAGTTTTTGCCAGGCAGGTCTGTGCCAGTGCTGTGCAAGTTTTTTTCACAGCATTTGGCTGAATCTAGCAAAGCTAATCCTTTTTGGCCTATTGCAGAGTGTGTTAGTCAGTGGAGTAGCCTATCTGTGTTGCAAGATATAGCACCTGTGTATAGAATACCAATTTTTTTACTTCACCTAGTGAAGTAAAATCTTTTGGGCATAGCATCATTCTATTAGTCCATCTATACTGACCTCCATCAGGTTGCAAATTCAAAATAATTTTTTGTCTGCATCTAGCTCTGAAAAAATATTTGGCCTTCTAGCAGTGTGTGGGACTTTCTCTATTAGTCCATCTATACTGACCTCCATCAGGTTGCAAATTAAAAATATTTTTTTGTCTGCATCTAGCTCTGAAAAAATATTTGGCCTTCTAGCAGTGTGTGGGACTTTCTCTATTAGTCCATCTATACTGACCTCCATCAGGTTGCAAACTGAATATATTTTTTTTCTGCATCTACCTCTAAAAAAATATTTGGGCTTCTAGCTGTGTGTGGGACTTGTTCTATTAGTCCATCTATACTGACCTCCATCAGGTTGCAAACTGAATATAATTTTTTTCTGCATCTACCTCTGAAAAAATATTTGGGCTTCTAGCTGTGTGTGGGACTTGTTCTATTAGTCCATCTATACTGACCTCCATCAGGTTGCAAACTGAATATAATTTTTTTCTGCATCTAGCTCTGAAAAAATATTTGGCCTTCTAGCAGTGTGTGGGACTTTCTCTATTAGTCCATCTATACTGACCTCCATCAGGTTGCAAATTAAAAATAATTTTTATCTGCATCTAGCTCTGAAAAAATATTTGGCCTTCTAGCAGTGTGTGGGACTTGTTCTATTAGTCCATCTATACTGACCTCCATCACGTTGCAAATTCAAAATAATTTTTTGTCTGCATCTAGCTCTGAAAAAATATTTGGCCTTCTAGCAGTGTGTGGGACTTTCTCTATTAGTCCATCTATACTGACCTCCATCAGGTTGCAAATTAAAAATATTTTTTTGTCTGCATCTAGCTCTGAAAAAATATTTGGCCTTCTAGCAGTGTGTGGGACTTTCTCTATTAGTCCATCTATACTGACCTCCATCAGGTTGCAAACTGAATATATTTTTTTTCTGCATCTACCTCTAAAAAAATATTTGGGCTTCTAGCTGTGTGTGGGACTTGTTCTATTAGTCCATCTATACTGACCTCCATCAGGTTGCAAACTGAATATAATTTTTTTCTGCATCTACCTCTGAAAAAATATTTGGGCTTCTAGCTGTGTGTGGGACTTGTTCTATTAGTCCATCTATACTGACCTCCATCAGGTTGCAAACTGAATATAATTTTTTTCTGCATCTAGCTCTGAAAAAATATTTGGCCTTCTAGCAGTGTGTGGGACTTTCTCTATTAGTCCATCTATACTGACCTCCATCAGGTTGCAAATTAAAAATAATTTTTATCTGCATCTAGCTCTGAAAAAATATTTGGCCTTCTAGCAGTGTGTGGGACTTGTTCTATTAGTCCATCTATACTGACCTCCATCACGTTGCAAATTCAAAATAATTTTTTGTCTGCATCTAGCTCTGAAAAAATATTTGGCCTTCTAGCAGTGTGTGGGACTTTCTCTATTAGTCCATCTATACTGACCTCCATCAGGTTGCAAATTAAAAATATTTTTTATCTGCATCTACCTCTGAAAAAATATTTGGGCTTCCAGCTGTGTGTGGGACTTGTTCTATTAGTCCATCTATACTGACCTCCATCAGTTTGCAAACTGAATATAATTTTTTTCTGCATCTAGCTCTGAAAAAATATTTGGCTTTCTAGCAGTGTGTGGGACTTTCTCTATTAGTCCATCTATACTGACCTCCATTAGGTTGCAAATTAAAAATAATTTTTATCTGCATCTAGCTCTGAAAAAATATTTGGCCTTCTAGCAGTGTGTGGGACTTTCTCTATTAGTCCATCTATACTGACCTCCATCAGGTTGCAAATTAAAAATAATTTTTTGTCTGCATCTAGCTCTGAAAAAATATTTGGCCTTCTAGCAGTGCGTGGGACTTTCTCTATTAGTCCATCTATACTGACCTCCATCAGGTTGCAAACTGAATATATTTTTTTCTGCATCTACCTCTGAAAAAATATTTGGGCTTCTAGCTGTGTGTGGGACTTGTTCTATTAGTCCATCTATACTGACCTCCATCAGGTTGCAAATTGAATATAATTTTTTTCTGCATCTAACCCAGCCAATAGTTTTGGTCTAATACAACAGTTTGGCCACTCAGCTCTGCTCGGTTCCCATCCATTGTTTTTTTGTGCAAACAACTCCAGAGTTGTGAATTAGTTAACCACCAAAATGAGTGGAAAAAGGCCTGCTGCTGGTGGAAAGGGGAATAGGCATGTTGGGAAGGGGAAAAAAGGTTGTGTCCGTGGGGTAGGTGTTAAAGCAACAGTAACATCTGCAGAAGAAAGACCATCTTCCAGCCAAACTAAAATGTCTACTTCTTTTAGCGGACAATGTGATAAGATCCCTTTCTTACGGCCACGCCAATCGCTACAAATTCCAGATGAGGCACAAAAACAGCAGGTGCTTCAACGGATATCAAGTGTTCCTTTAAGTGGGCTCTCCTCCACATCAACTTCAACATCACAAATACTCCAGTCCTCAAAGGTGTCACCCCAATCGCACTTGCTTCCTCACAGCTCCCAAATCTCCAGCTGCCCGTCTGAGTATGAGGTAGAACAGATGGTTGAGTCTGCAGAGCTGTTTACTCATACTATAGCCTGGGAATCAGAGGTCGACTCCAGCGCTTCTGTGAATCCAGACGAGGAAATGATCTGCACTGATGCCCAGAATCTTTATGAGTCGGATCCAGGACCAGACGCAGAAGGTTCTGACCATAATGTAGCCCCTCATTCCCAAACTGTAACTCCTGTTGGTGGAGACAATGAGGAAGACGATGATGAGACTCAAATACCTGATTGGAGCGACAACTTTAGTTTTTTGTCAGGGCAGGAACAGGTTGGCTCTGAGGACGACGGGTGTGATAACGCACAGGGTGATGATGATGAGGTTGGAGATCCCACTTACTGTCAACCCACAGTCAGCCAAGAGATGAGGTCAGCAGAGGAGGTGGAGGAGGATGCTAGTGACGATGAGGTCAGGTTGCGCCTTCCTGGACAGAGACGTAGCACTGGAAGCACGTCAACAACTGCATCCTCAAACACAACTCTGCCTCTCACCACAAGTCGTGGTGGCTCTTCAGGTCGCATGGGTGCTAATGACGCGCCCCCTGGGCCTGTATTGTGCAGGGGAACCCGGAACCGGGCCTGTTGTAGAATGCTTGGGGTTGTAGTCTCCGTGTGGCGGTGACCCGGTCCGTGCCCAGGGTGGTCAAACCAGTGGCAGTCTTAATGTATAGCAAATGTCCGACTACGCCACCCGTGGATTGCGGTCAGTGGGGACCGCCGCTGCGCTGCCGACCGCTGAGGCTGATGTTGTTTGCGCAGCCGAGTATAGGATAACTCCCCACGGGAGAAGTATTGCCTCAGGGCAGCTAGTGTGAGAGATGATGGGAGTGTTGGTGTGAGGGTCCCAGTGCTAATGGTGCTGGTGCGGCAAGGAATCACAGAGACGTGAGGTGCAGTTCAGGGTCTTTACTGATGGTACAAGGCAGACCCTCCCGGGAGTACTGGCTAGTATAAGGGGCCTGGTCAGTCTGCGAGCAAGCAGGAGTTCCCCTGGCCAGGTGGAGTTGTAGGCCTCCCCGTTTATCTGCACTCTTCCTGGCTACCTTGCTGTCAGCGGTTACAAGTAGCCCACGTCCCTGAGTATACCGTGTGGTGCTCACCCGTATGGCTGGTGACTTGGGGCCTTCTTTTAGCCTCCGCTCCTGGATGGCGGCGCTGGTCCCTTCTTTGTGACTGAGCCTCCGGGCTTCTATGGCCAGAGGACCTGGAATCCCCTGCCGGTTGGTTTCTGCTGCTGGGTATATATCAGTCCCCACAGCCTCGGACTCCTGTGTCCGGTTTTAGTAACTTCAGCCAGGGCGAGCTATATCTCTGCTCACAGCCCCTGGCCTTCAGCTGCTGCTCCTACAGAGCTCCTGTTCTCACTTTCCCTCTCCAGGCTCTGACTGCTCTGCTTGTTCTGCAGGCTCTGTCTCCAGCTTCACTCACTAATCCCGCCCCAGACCCAGTTTATAAGGGCAGTGTCCTCCCCTCCCAGGTCTGGGTGGGCCGTGTTGCATGTTTAGGGCTCCTGACCAGAGAAACCTCCCACTTGCTCTCAGACATAATATCTCTATTACTGTGGCAACAAGACCCCTGGGGTGTCACATTCCCCCCTAGTAAATTTTAGTACTCCGGGACTAAACACATTTTTTTAAAGAAACATAAATACAGGGTATAACAATAACACAATAACATATTTACCAGAAGCTTTAGTTCTTTAAAGGTCACGGCGTGTCCGCAACCGGGTGTCCATATCACCCAAGGTGAAGTTTTAAGCGAAGTAGGGGACCTGTCCAAAGCAAACCCCTTGCGTTGGCCTTGGGCGTGGCTGCAAGGGTAGACTAACTACTTTGGGCCGCAAGGAGGCCACGCCAGACAGGTTTTCTCTTCCGCGGCCGTCTTCGCAAGAGGCACCATGGTGCAACTATCTACAAAACTGTTCCGGTTATCCAGCGTCCATAACCTGTTAGTCCATAAAAATCTGCAGGTTAACTGAGAAACATAATTAATAACAGGCAACAAACATAAACCATAAACAGTTAACAGATAAATTCACAGTGCATTAGTTTAGATTCTCCAGCGAGCGGGCATCTGACCTCTAGTGACTCTATTGGACCTACGGAGCTCACTAACTGGTTCTGCACTACAGGGTGTAGGAGGTGTTATGGGTAAGCTGGGCAGCTGTCTGCGCACTCTTTGGCTCACTAGGGGCACGGCAGGCTCACTACTAGCAGAGGGTTGATCCTCCTGTACTGCTGGTGTGGACTCTTCTGCCTCTTGGGCCGGCTGCTCTTCCAGCTCTACCGGTTCCTCTGTAGGCACTTGCGGGGCTGGCTGGAGAAAGGTGAGGACGGGTACCACGACAGCGCCGTTTACTTGTGTCCAAGACCGGGGGAAGTCTCCGAGTACGGTACTGATCATTTCTTCCCTTTCCTCTGCGGGTTGAGGGTTTCCTTGATCTTCTTCAGGGCTTTGCAGCTGCTCGAGACACTTCTTTAGGTGGTCTCTGGAGACAATGGCTGTGGTTTCTCCTCCATCCTTACTGATTACGCAGATTTTTGGGTTCTCATGGCTTGATGGCAGTACGGTGTACGGGTCCTTCTCCCACTGGTCGTCCAACTTGTGGAGCCGCCTCTTCCTCTTCAAGACCTGCTCTCCAGGTACCAGGGAACAGTGGGAGCATACTGGTTATAAGCCTTCTCTTGCCTTTCTCTAGCTTGAGACAGACTTCGCTCGACGCTCTCCTGTACTTTCCGATACTGCTGCTGCCGTTCTGTATCCCAGTCTGCCTCTGGCAAGGTGTCCTCAGGCGTCAGGACTCCCATATCCAGGTCAATAGGCAGCTTACCAGGTCTTGCTCTTATTAGGTAAGCCGGGGTACAGTTGGTGGAACCTACAGGGATGTGGTTATACAGGTCCACCAGATCGGGCAGTTTCTCAGGCCACAGACTGCGTTCTTCCAGGGGCAACATTTTTAGCAGATCTGTCACCACCTGGTTCATCTTCTCGCAGAGTCCATTGGTTTGAGGGTGATAGGGCGTTGTTCTTATCTTCTTGCAGCCATACAGGTTGCAGAACTCCTGGAAGACCTCCGCTTCGAAGGCTGGTCATTGGTCTGTCAACACTTGGTCCGGGTACCCGTGTGGATGGCAGAAGTGCTGCTGGAAGGCTCTAGCTGCTGTTTGAGCCGTTAAGTCCTTGACCGGGACCACCACCAGGAACCGGGTGTAATGATCTACGATTGTGAGGGCGTAGACATACCCAGATCTGCTTGGAGCCAGTTTCACATGGTCCAGGGCTACCAGTTCCAGTGGCTGTGTGGTGATGATGGGCTGCAGGGGAGTCTTCTGGCTGGCTCGGTCTTTTCTTCTCAGGTGGCACGGGCCACAGTCTCTGCACCACCTCTCGATGGCTCCTCTCATGCCTACCCAGTAGAACCGTTCACGCAACAAGAACTCCAGCTTCTTCCATCCGAAATGCCCTGCTCCGTTGTGGTATGCCTCCAGAACCATAGCCGAGTCTCGTCTTGGGACCACTACCTGCCAGGTCAACTCATGTGTTCGAGAGTTAACCATTCTCCGGCACAGCTTCTCCCTGTAGAGGAATAGCTTACTTTTCTCCTTCCACAGTTGCTTGGTCTCCTCCGGAGCATCTGGGTCAAGACGGGCATCGGCCTGGGTCAGCATTTCCTTCACCAAATGGACTGCGGGATCACTGTCTTGCGTCTCCGCCCAGTTGTAGTGGGGCAAGGGATTGAACGTCACGGAGCGCCTGTCCTTCATACGGTGGGAATACAGGGTAATCCCATGACGGTGGAACGCAGGGAGCTCAACTTCTTCCAGATCTTCTGGATCTTCCCCTACGTCCGGTAAGTTCGGCATTCTAGACAGGGCATCCGCGTTGGCATTTGAGCGTCCTGCCCGGTATTTGATGGTGAATTCAAAGTTGGACAGGCGGGCCATCCATCTCTGTTCCAGGGCACCGAGCCTTGCAGTGTCTAGGTGTGTCAACGGGTTGTTATCTGTGTACACGGTGAATTTGGAGGAGGCAAGGTAATGCTTGAAACGTTCGGTCACTGCCCACACTACTGCCAGGAACTCCAGCTTGAATGAGCTATAATTCTCGGGGTTCCTCTCCGTGGGCCGTAGCTTTCGGCTGGCGTAAGCGATTACCCGTTCTTTCCCTTGCTGGATCTGGGACAGTACGGCTCCTAGCCCGATGTTGCTTGCGTCCGTGTGGAGGATAAAGGGCTGGCTGTAGTCTGGATATGCCAGAATTTCATCCCCCGTGAGGGCCATCTTCAGCTGGCAGAAGGACTCCTCTTCCAGCTTTTCCCACCTAAAGAGCGGCTTCTGGTTTTTGGCTTTCCGAGATTGACCTATCAGGAGGTCCTGCATAGGGGCTGCCATTTTGGTGAAGCCGGGAATGAATCTTCGGTAGTAGCCTACCAACCCGAGGAACTGCCGCACTTCCTTTATGCTGGAGGGTCTTGGCCAGTCCTTAATAACGGTGATCTTATCAGGGTCAGGAGCCACTCCGTCAGCACTCACCACGTGTCCCAGGTATTGCACCTTTGGTTTCAGGAGGTGACACTTGGAGGGTTTCACCTTTAGGCCGTAGTTTGCCAGAGCTTCGAACACTTCTGCCAGGTGTTTCAGGTGGTCCTCGTAGGTCTTGGAATAGACGATGACATCGTCCAGGTATAACAGGACCGTCTCGAAGTTCCGGTGTCCCAGACAGCATTCCATCAACCGTTGGAAGGTTCCTGGTGCGTTGCAGAGCCCGAACGGCATACAGTTAAATTCGCTGAGACCCATCGGGGTGGTGAATGCGGTCTTCTCCCGGTCCGCCTCTGCTACAGGAACCTGCCAGTACCCGCTAGTGAGATCCAAAGTAGAGAAGAAGTTAGCATATTTTAATGCAGCTAAGGACTCTTCTATCCTTGGTAACGGGTACGCATCTTTGTGTGTGATACGGTTGACCTTCCTGTAGTCTACACACATTCTCATGGTGTTGTCTTTCTTTTTCACTAAGACTAGTGGAGCTGCCCAGGGGCTACAGCTGTCCCTGATTACCCCAGCCTCCTTCATGTCTCTAAGCATCCCCTTGGCGTGTTGGTAGTGTGCCGGGGGTACGGGTCGGTATCTCTCCTTTATGGGAGGATGGTCTCCCGTGGGGATGTGGTGTTCTACCCCCTTTACTCGCCCGAAGTCTAGCGGGTGTTTACTAAACACTCTCTCGTACACTCGAACCACCCGATAGACTCCCTGTTTCTGGTGTGAGGGAGTGGAGTCAGTACCCAAATGCAGTTGCTGACACCAGTCCTCCATTGGTTTCTTAGAGCCGTTACCTTCCTCTGGTTGAGATGGAGGCAAGGGTTCCACGGCCTGTACAGAGTTCTGGTTGATGGTGAACAATTTGGCTAGCGTGGCATACCGGGGCAGGTGTACTTCTCTCTCCCCGATATTTATGATGCGAAAGGGCACCCTCCCATGGCGTACATCGACCACCCCCCGTGCTGTCAAAATGGTGGGCCTACTGTCTGAGTAGACGGGTTCTACCATTGCTTGGTAGTCTCTACCTCTTAGACCAATAGCTGCCCGGCACCAAATCATCATCTCACTTTTTGGGGGCATGGCAATAGGGAACGGGTCACACATTCTCACGCTACCTATCTCACCACCAGATAGTTCCACCTGTTGCCGCTTCATCAGTGCCCGGATCTCTTTTTGGAGCACACGCTGCTGGCCGGAACTGGCGTTCTTGGCAACCGGCTGTAAAATGAGAATCACCTCTGCAAGACAATTTTCAATCACATTAGTTCCCAAGGTTATTCTAGGGTGACTCTCATGACGGTCTATGTCCACTATAATCAGTCCTTGTACCGCCAGTTCGACTTTACCGATCTTAATGGTCACCTCTTTGAATCCCACCTGCGGCACGGGCTGACCATTGCTGGCGATGATACTCAGGTCGTCATCTGGGTAGCGGGTTATGTCCGAGTCATTCCAGTACTGTTTAAAGAGCACGTACGGGATGGTGGTCACCTGTGACCCAGTGTCTAGTAGGGCACTCATAGGAATGCCATCCAGTACCACAGGCAAGATTGGACGTCCCCCTACGTATTTATCACACCAGTTTGATGGGCCTGATGGTCTTATGCCTGGGGGTTGGCCCTCTACCCCAGGTTGTGCCCGTTTAAATGACAGTACCTTGCCACATGTCTGGGTTGATTGCAGCGGCGGCAGATGGGTCGTCCGTCCTCGTTGTATCTGTCGCTGGGTCTTCCTCTGGCCGGTGGGGTCCTCCTCAGTCGGCGCCACGGGACGTCCTCCGGTCCGGATGCCAGCTGGATCTTTCCTGGAGAAGAGACCTGTAAAGACTGCACAGTTCTGGTTAGCGCGGCAACGCTCTTAGTCAGCTCTTGGACCTGATGGTGCAGGTCTGTAGCCGGGTCACTGTTTAAAGCCTGCGCATCAGCTCCCACAGGCCCTGCAGACAAGGGCGCCGTCTCCTGGTGGTAAGTGATAGCAGGGCGCCTGTGGGTCACAGCGCCACCTGGTGCCGGTTCTCGGAGCACCCGGATGGCTCTGTCCTTGAACTGTGCAAAGTCCAGGTCAGGGTCCTGTAAGGCCATTGCCCGCAACTGGGTTCGGTGGGCATTGCACAGTAGACCCTCAATAAATTGTTCAGTCAACAGCTTATCTTCATTTCCCACGCTGTCAGGGTCTGCCTGCTTAATGGCTCTCAGGGCCTCTTGTAGGTTTAGAGCATAGTCTCTTATACTCTCATGTGCCCGCTGTTTACACCCGTAAAATCTGAGCTTTATTTCGGCTGAGGTGCGGGTATCAAATGTGTCTTTCAGCCGGGCTAGTATTTCTCTGACAGTCCTCTTCCTCCCAGGTGGCCAGGACTTTACCTCCCTTTGGGCTGTCCCGATTAATTGGGCCAGGATGCTCACTTTTTGCTCTTCTGTGAGGGGGTACACCTGGAAGAGGCTATCCAGTCTTTCTCTAAAGTCATTTAGAGTATGTGACTCCCCTGAGTACTGGGGTAGCCAGGTTGCCCCCGGGATATAGGGCATGGTGAATGGCATGACTGCTGCAGCGGTTGCGCTGGCGGTGGCTGTGGCAGTGGAGCTCCCCTCGGTATCCGGCATCCTCCTCCCCCCTAGTGGACCGTGGCCTACCTTGCGATGCTCTTCTTCCGTAGGCCGCGGCTCCTCAGTCGATCGTCGGGGTTGAGGACCTGGCGTCGCGCTCCGATGACGTCAGCGTCGCTCTTCCTCCCTTCCAGGACCTTGCGCAGCATCAGAGCGTGGGGCGGAGCTTCGGATCTCACGCGCTTTCGGCGTCCACGCCCCTCTTCTTCCCGTGCGGCGTCCCGAAGATGGCGTCCGAAGGCGGGAAGCAGCCGCGGATGGCGGGAAGAAGGCAGAAGACGGTGGGAAACGGTCCAAGATGGCGTCTGATGGCGGGAATCGGCTCCGGATAGCGGGAAACGACTCCGGACGGCGGGAAACTTCACCACAGGTAAGTATAAAAGTCTCTTTTTCAGGCACGCAGAACCCGGTGGTTGCGGGCACGAAATCCTGCCGACTACGCCAAAGTTGACGCGCCCCCTGGGCCTGTATTGTGCAGGGGAACCCGGAACCAGGCCTGTTGTAGAATGCTGGGGGTTGTAGTCTCCGTGTGGCGGTGACCCGGTCCGTGCCCAGGGTGGTCAAACCAGTGGCAGTCTTAATGTATAGCAAATGTCCGACTACGCCACCCGTGGATTGCGGTCAGTGGGGACCGCCGCTGCGCTGCCGACCGCTGAGGCTGATGTTGTTTGCTGCCTCAGGGCAGCTAATGTGAGAGATGATGGGAGTGATGGTGTGAGGGTCCCAGTGCTAATGGTGCTGGTGCGGCAAGGAATCACAGAGATGTGAGGTGCAGTTCAGGGTCTTTACTGATGGTACAAGGCAGACCCTCCCGGGAGTACTGGCTAGTATAAGGGGCCAGGTCAGTCTGCGAGCAAGCAGGAGTTCCCCTGGCCAGGTGGAGTTGTAGGCCTCCCCGTTTATCTGCACTCTTCCTGGCTACCTTGCTGTCAGCGGTTACAAGTAGCCCACGTCCCTGAGTATACCGTGTGGTGCTCACCCGTATGGCTGGTGACTTGGGGCCTTCTGTTAGCCTCCGCTCCTGGATGGCGGCGCTGGTCCCTTCTTTGTGACTGAGCCTCCGGGCTTCTATGGCCAGAGGACCTGGAATCCCCTGCCGGTTGGTTTCTGCTGCTGGGTATATATCAGTCCCCACAGCCTCGGACTCCTGTGTCCGGTTTTAGTAACTTCAGCCAGGGCGAGCTATATCTCTGCTCACAGCCCCTGGCCTTCAGCTGCTGCTCCTACAGAGCTCCTGTTCTCACTTTCCCTCTCCAGGCTCTGACTGCTCTGCTTGTTCTGCAGGCTCTGTCTCCAGCTTCACTCACTAATCCCGCCCCAGACCCAGTTTATAAGGGCAGTTTCCTCCCCTCCCAGGTCTGGGTGGGCCGTGTTGCATGTTTAGGGCTCCTGACCAGAGAAACCTCCCACTTGCTCTCAGACATAATATCTCTATTACTGTGGCAACCAGACCCCTGGGGTGTCACACTAAGCCTTGCATAGCCTGGGCATTTTTTCAGATCGATAAAGATGACCCAACTCGTGTTATCTGTAACATTTGTCAGCAAAAGGTAAGTAGAGGCCAAAAAATACATAGTTTGAGTACTTCATGCATGAACCGGCACATGGACATGAAGCATAAGTTGCAGTGGGAAGCTCACTGTGCTACAATGCGGCCTAGCCGGCCGGGCCAACCACCGTCTGCCATATCTTGTGCATCCGCGGCCTCTTCATCCTCTGTGACTGGGGGGACAGCAGTCACACCTGTTTTGGGGCGCAGACCTGCCACCTCTTTACCCGCAACAGCCAGCGTGATTGGCAGGTCATCATTTTCTTTGGAGGTGGTAACACCAGCTGGTGTTGAGCGCTGTCCGACATCGATAGCACCACCTTTGGATCAAGGCAACCTAACATGTCCGCCTGCATCTTCCTCACAGACCGGTAGTTTGCCGGGGACACCCTTATCAAACCCGTCTAAGCACAATAGCCAGCCCTCGGTCCCTCAGATGTGGACAAGTAAAAGACCATTTCCTCCTAGCCATGAGAAAGCTAAGAGGTTGAATTTCACCATCTGCAAGCTCTTGGCTACAGAAATGCTGCCTTTCCACCTGGTGGACACAGAGGATTTTCGAGACCTTATGTCCGTCGCAGTGCCCCAGTACCAGATGCCCAGTCGGCACTACTTCTCAAAGAAAGGTGTGCCTGCGCTCCACCAGCATGTCGCACACAACATCACCGCTTCTTTGAGAAACTCTGTGTGTGACAGGGTGCATTTCACCACAGACACTTGGACGAGTAGGCATGGACAGGGGCGTTACATGTCGCTGACTGGGCACTGGGTAACTATGGTGACAGCAGGACAAGGGGCTGCTGTCCAAGTCTTGCCGTTCCCACGAGTTGTGCGTCAATCCTCTTTATCTCAAAGTTCCTCCACTGCTTCTGCCTCCTCAACCTCCTCTCGGTCCTACACCTGCACCCAAAGCCTGTCTGGTCATGCCACAAGCTTTCTAACTGCGCAGAAGGGATCCTGCACACCTCCTTGCTATGCTGGCAGTAGGGCTCAACGTCATCAGGCTGTTTTTACTTTGAAATGTCTGGGAAATGTGAGTCACACAGCTGAGGAGTTGTGGTCAGCTCTGGAGAACCAATTTCATGAATGGTTGTCTCCACTGGACCTGAAACCAGGGAAGGCCATGTGCGACAATGCTGCAAACCTGGGTGCGGCCCTTCGCCAGGGCAATGTCACACACGTGCCTTGTATGGCTCACGTGTTGAACCTGGTTGTCCAGCAATTTTTAGCCCACTATCCCGGACTAGATGGCCTTCTGCAGAGGGCACGGTCGCTGTGTGCTCACTTCCGCCGTTCGCATCCCGCAGCTCAGCGACTTACATCTCTACAGAAGTCGTTGGGCCTGCCACTTCACCGGCTAAAATGCGATGTGCCTACCCGGTGGAATTCAACTCTGCACATGTTGCAGCGACTGTGGCAGCACCGACAAGCCCTGGTGCAATACGTTCTGACGTATAGCCTGGGCCAACGAGATCCAGAGGTGGGGCAAATCACGCTGGAGGAGTGGTCTCAGATCAGGGACCTATGCACCCTTCTGCACAGTTTTGAAATTTCGACGAAGATGTTTAGTGCTGACGATGCCATTATCAGCATGACTATTCCGGTGATTTACATGCTGGAGCATATGTTAAATAGAATTCGGAGTCAGGTGGTGGCACAAGAGGAGGTGGAGGAAGTAGAGGAGGAGGAGTTGTATGCGTAAGGGCTAACATCTGCAAGGTCCAGACGGTCGGCAGCACCAAGGCGGCAGGCATGTGAGGGTGGGGGAGATGGTTTTACGAGGGCGCATGGTAGCAGCCAAACTAGTGAGGAAGGTGCAGGAGCCCAGGAAGAAGTGGAGGACGAACTGATGGAAGACTCATCAGATGAGGGAGACCTTGATCACATTTCTGTTGTGCGAGGTTGGGGGGAGAGGACAGAGGAAGGAAGCATGATTGTTACCTCGCCACCAACACAACAGGGACTTGGTGCTCCTGGATGCGCAACACACATGAGTGCCTTCTTGCTGCACTACCTGCAACATGACCCTCGAATTGTGAGAATTAGAAATAATCCTGACTACTGGGTTGCCACACTGTTAGATCCCCGGTACAAAAGTAAATTTGCAGAAATTATTCCTGCCATAGAAAGGGATGCACGCATGCAGGAGTATCAGCAGAGACTGTTGCAGAATCTTACATGTGCTTTTCCACAAAACACCAGTGGTGCACGAAGTGAATCTCACAGTTCCAACTTGCCCACCGTGGGAACGTCGAGTGTTCAGCACTCAAACCGTAACAGAACCACAGTATCTGCTGGTAACAGCAATTTTGCGGAATCATTTCACCACTTTTTTAGCCCATCCTTTGCAAGGCCACAGGAGACAAGAAGTCTGACACATAGTCAACACCTAGAGACGATGGTACAGGAGTATCTCCAAGTAAACATTGAAGCCATGACTGTGTCACTGGACCCTTGCTCTTTTTGGGCTTCCAATCTGGATAAATGGCCGGAGCTAGCCACTTACGCCTTGGAGATCTTGTCATGCCCCGCAGCCAGCGTTCTGTCTGAACGTGTGTTCAGCGCTGCTGGTGGTGTGCTGACAGATAAGCGCACGCGGCTCTCCACTGATAATGTAGAAAGACTCACGTTCATAAAGATGAACAAATCATGGATCCGAAACGAATTTTCTACCCCTGTGTCATCCTGGGGAGAGTAAAAGCTTGATGATTGGTTAAAATCACCTCACCAACCGTTTTAAGCTTTCAAATTACTAATCATGTTTAGCTGTATCTTGGCTGGAAAATAATTTGGGCTTTGTAGCAGTGTGCAGTACTGATTCTATTAGGCCATCTATACTAAGCTCCACCAGATTTAAAATTACTAATCATGTTTATCTGTACCTTGGCTGGAAAATAATTTGGGCTTTGTAGCAGTGTGCAGCACTGATTCTATTAGGCCATCTATACTAAGCTCCACCAGATTTAAAATTAATAATAAATTTTAGCTGCATCTAGCCCGGAAAATAATTTTGGGGCTCCGAGATGCGCAAGACACATAAGTGCCTTCTTGCTGCACTACCTGCAACATGACCCTCATATTGTCAGAATTCGAAGTAATCCTGACTACTGGGTTGCCACACTCTTAGATCCCCCAAACTTTTCGATCAACCTTTTCATTTTAATAAAGACCAAAAAAATGGTCATTTTTGAAATTATAAGCATTAGCAGGTTATTACAAACTGAAATCAAACAGTTTTCAACTCAAAACTTTATTCTAGGTGATGTTACATTTTCACATAGGACCCCTTGTTCGAAAGGAGCTTCTGAACTCTCTCGTCCATTGAATTTGTCAGGTTTTGGATGGTTTCTGCTTCAATTGTTTTGCATGAGGACAGAATACCCTCCCAGAGCTGTTGCTTAGATGTGAACTGCCTCCCGCCATCATAGACACTCCTTTTGATGATGCTCCAGAGGTTCTGAATGGGGTAGAGGTCAAGGGAGCATGGGGGTCACACCATAAGTTTGTCCCCTTTTATGCCCATATCAGCCAGAGATGCAGATGTTTTATGTGCAGCATGAGATGGTGCATTATCATGCATAAAAATGATCTTGCTGTGGAATACACGGTTTTTCTTCTTGAACCATGGCAGGAAGTGCTGTTTGAGAAACTCCACATACATTATGGAGTTCATCTTTACCCCTTCACGGATCCTAAAGGGGCCGACAATCTCTCTCCCCATGATTCCAGCCCAAAATATTACTCCACCTCCTCCTTGTTGGCGCTGTAGCCGTGTTTGCTTGGGGTGTCCATCAACTAGCCATCCTTCACTCCATCCATCTGGACCATCGAGCGTTGCACGGCACTCATCCGTGAACAAAACAATTTTGAAATCAGTCTTCATGTAATGTTTGGCCCACTGGAGCCGTTTCTGCTTGTGTGAAGTGGATAGAGGCGGTCGACAGGATGGTGTATGCACAGCTGCAAACCTCTGAAGGACCCTGCATCTTGTTGTTCGGGGGACGTTGGAGGCACCAGCAGCTTCAAAAACTTGTCTGCTGCTATGACAAGGCTTTTTTGCCGCTGCTCTTTTAACCTGACGTAATTGCCTGTAGGAAAGAGTCCTGAATTTGTCCTTCACAGCACGCACACGTGTGTACTGTGAATCAGCTACATACTTCTTGATTGCCAAGACACTTCATCCTGATCATCGCACAATGTTGATTGTAGTCATGCCTTGACCTAAACACTCCACAATTTGTTGCTTCTCAGCAGCCGACACATCCTTTTTCTTTCCCATTTTGGCAGAAAATGTAGGCTGCTTAATAATGTGGGACAGCCTTCTTAAGTAGACTTGCCTTTCATTGGACACACCTGCCAAACTAATTAGCACAGGTGTCTGCAATTGCTTACAGTGATATAAAGAGCCCTGACACACATCACCATCAATGAGTTTAACTGACAAACAAACAAATTCTTCCCTTATCACTCCTAAACACTTTTTGCATAATAATTTGGAACACAGTGTACATGTGCTTTTCCACAAAACACCAGTGGTTCACGTAGTGAATCTTACAGTTCTAACTTGCCAACCGTGGTCTGTATGGAGTTGTTCAATAAAGGGCCCAAAATTAAGATAACATAGATGGGAGAGGTCTCTATGAATAGGAATTCCTAAGTATTTGATACCCTGTGAGGGCCAGGCAAAGGGAAAGTTGGACTGGATGGAATCCTGTATGGATTTGGAGAGGGAGACATCGAGGGCCTCAGACTTCGCTGCATTGATTTTAAAATTTGACCATGTAACAAAGTGATCTATTTCAGCCATAACAGCATGGATGGATATATGTGATTGAGTGATATATACTAGGACATCATCAGCAAATAGAGAGCACTTGTACTCGGTGCCTCCCACCTCAATCCACCTAATATTGGGGTTATGGCGAATTGATGAGAGCAGGTGCTCCGTCACTAGGATGTATAAGAGAGGGGACAGAGGACATCCCTGCCTTGTCCCATTGGTGATTGTGAAAGGTGATGAAAATGTTCTGATGCACCCCCTGGGCCTTGGGACACCTGGAACCGGACCCTTTTTGGTGGATGCTGGTGGTTGTAGTCTCCGTGGCGGCGACCCGGTTCCGTGGCTCAGGGCGGTCAAACCAGTGGCGGAACTATTTATGTGGTTTTGATGTTTAAATGTCCTACTACGCCACCTGTGGATTGCGGTCAGAGTGAACCGCCGCTGCAGGGCAGACCGCTAAAGGCTGGTGTTGTGGGTGCAGCAGAGCGTAGCATAACTCCCCACGGGAGGAGTATAGCCTCAGGGCAGTGTATGCGGAGGATGGGGGTGATGGTGCAGGGCAGCAGCAGTAACGACACGGAGTCAGTGATGCAGTCCAGGGCCTTTACTCACAGTTCTTATTATCCAGACCACGTCTGCAGGTAACGGCTGCCCACGTCGTACTGTGCTCACCAGGTGAGGGGCTCAGACAACTCCCAGATAACTTTGGAGCGCTTCACAGGACCCCCTTTGTGTGTCCTTTGTCTGGCCTTTCTTACCAACCCTTCTGTCCGGCTGCCTCGGGCCTCCTCTTGGTAAACTTTGCGCCAGTTTCCCTGACCCTATGTGGTGCCTTCCTAGCGGGTGTAGCGAGGGGCTGCGCCACATAAAATGTCACAGCCTCCGGTTTCTAGCTGAGGGTCGTTTCCTGCCTCCACTAGTTTCGGGGACCGGTCTCCCCCTTTGGCCTGACCCCTCCACGCAGGTGGATTCGGGTGTGCGGTGGCGACTCGCCCGTCCGCACCCCTGGGATTCCTTCGTTCCTCGTTCCTGGAGCCTTCTCCGCTCCTCTTCCTTCCTTCTCCCTCTTCCAGGCCTGGGCCTCTGTTACTAGGCCCGCCTCCGGAGCAGAGCTCATGCAGAGCCCCGGCTCCCTGTCACTTCTGCTCAGACTTCTCTGCACTGAACTAAGATGGTGCCCACCTTTTATACTCCCTTCTCAATGCACCCAGGAACTGCTTCCTCCCTGCTCCTGCACTACAGGGTTCCCCTTCCTCCGTGTTCCCTCCCCCCACTCCAGCCAGGGACAGGGACTGTCGTGCCCATCTCAGGGGTATATTGGTCGCCCTGCCCCACGGCAATGTGGTGTAATGCATGCAGGTGTCGGGTCCTGATTCACACTCCATCCTTACCTGAGAGTGAGATATCACACCTCTGGGTGAGGTGCAATACCTCTGTAGCAACCGAGCCCTCAGGGTGCTACAGTTCCATTTATCTTCAGCCTAGGTGACGTATTGCGATACAGGGCTGTGATTTTGGCTATAAAAGGGTCCCCTAGACCCCTACCCCAAGCTTTTTATGAGAATCATATATGGCATGCCAGGAGACTCTATGGAATGCTTTCTCAGCATCCAACGAGAGTATCTAATTACAAATTTTTAACTGCATCTAGCCCAGGAAATACTTTGTGCCTAGTAGCAGTGTCTGCTAGTCAGCGGATTATCCCGGCTGTTAAGCAAGCTACACCACCTGTAGTTTGGGACTGGCAGTAGGATACCTTGCGGTGGACAGCCGAGCTCGATCCTTATAAAAGCTTTTAAACTGCAGCAGCTTTAGTGGACGCTACTGGAGCTGGAATTACGCGGCTGCTGGCATGAGACTTGCCCTCTAATAGATCCATGTAAATGGATTTAAAGTGTATTCATTCAAATTAGAGAGACAATTTAAATTAAAAAGCTTAGAGCTGCCTCCACCACAGGGGGGCTCGCTCGACCAACCAGCGGACAGGCACCAGTATTGGGAGAGGGGGGCTGGCCGTCAGGGTTCACCGCGGCTCTGGCACAAACCCGGCGACACGGAGGTGGCAAGGGCAGGAGCGGACTGGCCGTGTCGGCTTCTCACTTTTTGGATTTTAGAAGGGCATGACATGCCTATATCTGTGTCTCCCCCTCCTTTTACTCCTCCACCTCTTTTCTTTTCGCATGACTATATGTACTTGTCTCTTTTCCATGTGTTGGTTGTGTCTTCTGAGCAGTTTGTCAGCTTTTGGACACCTTTGAAGGTGTTTTCTATGTGTTTCTATGTGTTTTTGTTTGCCTGCCATTGGTTTTAACGGTGTTCGAAGGTGTTCGACGAACAGTTCGATGAACAGTTCGGCGAACACACGGGTGTTCGACGAACCGAACCGAACTCGAACACTACGGGGGTGGCTCAACACTATTAGAGAGCCATTAGCCGGCTATGCTTTGTTGTTCCCATTTTTAACGAGTGGGTCTCCTATACTGTTATAGCATATGTAGTGACTGCAAGGGCTGCCAAAAATTCGGACGCAACCCAATACCCCTTTGAAGAGACATAAATGAGAGTTTCAGTAAAAAAAATGTTCCCGTTATAAAGGAGCGGGTCCCCTATAGTGGTAATGCCCATCCTGTGACTGCAAGGGCTGCCAAAATTTGAGAAAAACTCCACTAAGAATTTAAAGACACATAGAGCAGGGCCACAGTAACGAGTATTACATGTTCCCATTAGAAAGGAGAGAGTCTGCTTTACAGTTATAGGGTATGCTGTGAGTCAAACGGCTGAC
Organism: Phyllobates terribilis; assembly: GCF_046119375.1. Lineage (NCBI taxonomy): Eukaryota > Metazoa > Chordata > Amphibia > Anura > Dendrobatidae > Phyllobates > Phyllobates terribilis. The sequence continues at coordinate 148,520,771 of NW_027362771.1, forward strand.
CAAATTTAGGAAAAACCCCACTAAGAATTTAAAGACACATAGAGCAGGACCACAGTAATGAGCACGACATGTTCCCATTAGAAAGGAGGGGGTCTGCTATACAGTTATAGGGTATGAAGTGAGTCCAACAGCTGACCAAATTTAGGAAAAACCCCACTAAGAATTTTAAGCCACATAGAGCAGGGCCACAGTAACGAGTACGACATGTTCCCATTAGAAAGGAGAGGGTCTGCTATACAGTTATAGGGTATGCAGAGAGTCCAACGGCTGACCAAATTTAGGAAAAACCCCACTAAGAATTTAAAGACACATAGAGCAGGGCCACAGTAACGACTATTCCCATTAGAAACGAGAGGGTCTCCCATAGTGTTGGCCTATGCAGTGAATGCAAGGGCTGCCAAAAATTGGGAGGCACTCCAATGCCCCTTGGAAGAGACGTAGAGGACCTCATGAAAAAATGTTCCCATTATTAGGAAGTGGGTCTCCCAGAGTGTTGGCCTATGCAGTGAATGCAAGCGCTGCCAAAAATTGGGAGGAACTCCAATTCCCCTTGGAAGAGACATAGAGGGCCTCATAAAAAAATATTCCCATTAGAAAGGAGCGTGTCTCCTATACTTGTAATTAGTGTTGAGCCACCCCCGTAGTGTTCGAGTTCGGTTCGGTTCGTCGAACACCCGTGTGTTCGCCGAACTGTTCGTCGAACTGTTTGTCGAACACCTTCGAACACCGTTAAAACCAATGGCAGGCAAACAAAAACACATAGAAACACATAGAAAACACCTTCAAAGGTGTCCAAAAGCTGACAAACTGCTCAGAAGACACAACTAACACATGGAAAAGTGACAAGTACATATAGTCATGCGAAAAGAAAAGAGGTGGAGGAGTAAAAGGAGGGGGAGACACAGATATAGGCATGTCATGCCCTTCTAAAATCCAAAAAGTGAGAAGCCGACACGTTCAGTCCGCTCCTGCCCGTGCCACCTCCGCGTCGCCGGGTTTGTGCCAGAGCCGCGGTGAACCCTGACGGCCAGCCCCCCTCTCCCAATACTGGTGCCTGTCCGCTGGTGGGTCGAGCGAGCCCCCCTGTGGTGGAGGCAGCTCTAAGCTTTTTAATTTAAATTGTCTCTCTAATTTGATTGAATACACTTTAAATCCATTTACAAGGATCTATTGGAGGGCAAGTCTCATGCCAGCAGCCGCGTAATTCCAGCTCCAGTAGCGTCCACTAAAGCTGCTGCAGTTAAAAAGCTTTTATAAGGATCGAGCTCGGCTGTCCACCGCAAGGCATCCTACTGCCAGTCCCAGCCCCTATGCCTTGGGGTGCCTCCTGATGCTCTTCACTGAGTATCCCGTGGTCCCGAAGCATTTCCTTTGAAAAAATTAAGTGTCCAAACTACAGGTGGTGTAGCTTGCTTAACAGCCGGGATAATCCGCTGAGTAGCAGACACTGCTACTAGGCACAAAGTATTTCCTGGGCTAGATGCAGTTAAAAATTTGTAATTAGATACTCTCGTTGGATGCTGAGAAAGCATTCCATAGAGTCTCCTGGCACGCCATATATGATTCTCTTAAAAAGCTTGGGGTAGGGGTCTAGGGGACCCTTTTATAGCCAAAATCACGGCCCTGTATCGCAATACGTCACCTAGGCTGAAGATAAATGGAACTGTAGCACCCTGAGGGCTCGGCTGCTACAGAGGTATTGCACCTCACCCAGAGGTGTGATATCTCACTCTCAGGTAAGGATGTAGTGTGGATCAGGACCCGACACCTGCATGCATTACACCACATTGCCGTGGGGCAGGGCGACCAATATGCCCCTGAGATGGGCACGACAGTCCCTGTCCCTGGCTGGAGTGGGGGGAGGGAACACTGAGGAAGGGGAACCCTGTAGTGCAGGAGCAGGGAGGAAGCAGTTCCTGGGTGCATTGAGAAGGGAGTATTAAAGGTGGGCACCATCTTAGTTCAGTGCAGAGAAGTCTGAGCAGAAGTGGCAGGGAGCAGGGGCTCTGCATGAGCTCTGCTACGGAGGCGGGCCTAGTAACAGAGGCCCAGGCCTGGAAGAGGGAGAAGGAAGGAAGAGGAGCGGAGAAGGCTCCAGGAACGAGGAACGAAGGGATCCCAGGGGTGCGGACGGGCGAGTCGCCACCGCACGCCCGAATCCACCTGCGTGGAGGGGTCAGGCCAAAGGGGGAGACCGGTCCCCGAAACTAGTGGAGGCAGGAAACGACCCTCAGCTAGAAACAGGAGGCTGTGACATTTTATGTGGCGCAGCCACTCGCTACACCCGCTAGGAAGGCACCACATAGGGTCAGGGAAACTGGCGCAAAGTTTACCAAGAGGAGGCCCGAGGCAGCCGGACAGAAGGGTTGGTAAGAAAAGCCAGACAAAGGACACACAAAGGGGGTCCTGTGAAGCGCTCCAAAGTTATCTGGGAGTTGTCTGAGCCCCTCACCTGGTGAGCACAGTACGACGTGGGCAGCCGTTACCTGCAGACGTGGTCTGGATAATAAGAACTGTGAGTAAAGGCCCTGGACTGCATCACTGACTCCGTGTCGTTACTGCTGCTGCCCTGCACCATCACCCCCATCCTCCGCATACACTGCCCTGAGGCTATACTCCTCCCGTGGGGAGTTATGCTACGCTCTGCTGCACCCACAACACCAGCCTCAGCGGTCTGCCCTGTAGCGGCGGTTCACTCTGACCGCAATCCACAGGTGGCGTAGTCGGACATTTAAACATCAAAACCACATAAATAGTTCCGCCACTGGTTTGACCGCCCTGAGCCACGGAACCGGGTCGCCGCCACGGAGACTACAACCACCAGCATCCACCAAAAAGGGTCCGGCTCCGGGTGTCCCAAGGCCCAGGGGGCGCGTCAGAACATTTTCATCACCTTTCACAATCACCAATGGGACAAGGCAGGGATGTTCTCTGTCCCCTCTCTTATACATCCTAGTGACGGAGCACCTGCTCTCATCAATTCGCCATAACCCCAATATTAGGTGGATTGAGGTGGGAGGCACCGAGTACAAGTGCTCTCTATTTGCTGATGATGTCCTAGTATATATCACTCAATCACATATATCCATCCATGCTGTTATGGCTGAAATAGATCACTTTGTTACATGGTCAAATTTTAAAATCAATGCAGCGAAGTCTGAGGCCCTCGATGTCTCCCTCCCCAAGTCCATATAGGATTCCATACAGTCCAACTTTCCCTTTGCCTGGCCCTCACAGGGTATCAAATACTTAGGAATTCCTATTCATAGAGACCTCTCCCATCTATGTTATCTTAATTTTGGGCCCTTTATTGAACAACTCCATACAGACCACGGTTGGCAAGTTAGAACTGTAAGATTCACTACGTGAACCACTGGTGTTTTGTGGAAAAGCACATGTTCACTGTGTTCCAAATTATTATGCAAAAAGTGTTTAGGAGAGATAAGGGAAGAATTTGTTTGTTTGTCAGTTAAACTCATTGATGGTGATGTGTGTCAGGGCTCTTTATATCACTGTAAGCAATTGCAGACACCTGTGCTAATTAGTTTGGCAGGTGTGTCCAATGAAAGGCAAGACTACTTAAGAAGGCTGTCTCACATTATTAAGCAGCCTACATTTTCTGCCAAAATGGGAAAGAAAAAGGATGTGTCGGCTGCTGAGAAGCAACAAATTGTGGAGTGTTTAGGTCAAGGCATGACTACAATCAACATTGTGCGATGATCAGGATGAAGTGTCTTGGCAATCAAGAAGTATGTAGCTGATTCACAGTACACACGTGTGCGTGCTGATAAGGGCAAATTGAGGACTCTTTCCTACAGGCAATTACGTCAGGTTGAAACAGCAGCGGCAAAAAAGCCTTGTCATAGCAGCAGACAAGTTTTTGAAGCTGCTGGTGCCTCCAACGTCCCCCGAACAACAAGATGCAGGGTCCTTCAGAGGTTTGCAGCTGTGCATACGCCATCCTGTCGACCTCCTCTATCCACTTCACACAAGCAGAAACGGCTCCAGTGGGCCAAACATTACATGAAGACTGATTTCAAACCTGTTTTGTTCACGGATGAGTGCCGTGCAGCGCTCGATGGTCCAGATGGATGGAGTGGAGGATGGCTGGTTGATGGACACCCCACGCAAACACGGCTACAGCGCCAACAAGGAGGAGGTGGAGTAATGTTTTGGGCTGGAATCATGGGGAGAGAGATTGTCGGCCCCTTTAGGATTCCTGAAGGCGCTAAAGATGAACTCCATAATGTATGTGGATTTTCTCAAACAGCACTTCCTGCCATGGTTCAAGAAGAAGAACCGTGTATTTCATAGCAAGATCATTTTTTTGCATGAAAATGCACCATCTCATGCTGCACATAAAACATCTGCATCTCTGGCTGATATGGGCATAAAAGGGGACAAACTTATGGTGTGACCCCCATGCTCCCCTGACCTCTACCCCATTCAGAACCTTTGGAGCATCATTAAAAGGAGTGTCTATGATGGCGGGAGGCAGTTCACATGTAAGCAACAGCTCTGGGAGGGTATTCTGTCCTCATGCAAAACAATTGAAGCAGAAACCATCCAAAACCTGACAAATTCAATGGACGAGAGAGTTCAGAAGCTCCTTTCGAACAAGGGGTCCTATGTGAAAATGTAACATCACCTAGAATAAAGTTTTGAGTTGAAAACTGTTTGATTTCAGGTTCTAACAACCTGCTAATGCTTAGAATTTCAAAAATGACCATTTTTTTGGTCTTTATTAAAATGAAAAGGTTGATCGAAAAGTTTGGGGGATCTAAGAGTGTGGCAACCCAGTAGTCATGATTACTTCGAATTCTGACAATATGAGGGTCATGCTGCAGGTAGTGCAGCAAGAAGGCACTTATGTGTCTTGCGCATCTCGGAGCCCCAAAATTATTTTCCGGGCTAGATGCAGCTAAAAATTATTATTAATTTTAAATCTGGTGAAGCTTTAGTATAGATGGCCTAATAGGATCAGTGCTGCACACTGCTACAAAGCCCAAATTATTTTCCAGTCAAGATACAGATAAACATGATTAGTAATTTTAAATCTGGTGGAGCTTATTATAGATGGCCTAATAGAATCAGTGCTGCACACTGCTACAAAGCCCAAATTATTTTCCAGCCAAGATACAGATAAACATGATTAGTAATTTGAAAGCTTAAAACGGTTGGTAGGGTGATTTTAACCAATCATCAAGCTTTTACTCTCCCCAGGATGACACAGGGGTAGAAAAGTCGTTTCGGATCCATGATTTGTTCATCTTTATGAACGTGAGTCTGTCTACATTATCAGTGGAGAGCCGCGTGCGCTTATCTGTCAGCACACCACCAGCAGCGCTGAACACACGTTCAGACAGAACGCTGGCTGCGGGGCATGACAAGATCTCCAAGGCGTAAGTGGCTAGCTCCGGCCATTTATCCAGATTGGAAGCCCAAAAAGAGCAAGGGTCCAGTGACACAGTCATGGCTTCAATGTTTACTTGGAGATACTCCTGTACCATCGTCTCTAGGCGTTGACTATGTGTCAGACTTCTTGTCTCCTGTGGCCTTGCAAAGGATGGGCTAAAAAAGTGGTGAAATGATTCCGCAAAATTGATGTTACCAGCAGATACTGTGGTTCTGTTACAGTTTGAGTGCTGAACACTTGACGGTCCCACGGTTGGCAAGTTGGAACTGTGAGATTCACTACGTGCACCACTGGTATTTTGTGGAAAAGCACATGTAAGATTCTGCAACAGTCTCTGCTGATACTCCTGCATGCGTGCATCCCTTTCTATGGCAGGAATAATTTCTGCAAATTTACTTTTGTACCGGGGATCTAACAGTGTGGCAACCCAGTAGTCAGGATTATTTCTAATTCTCACAATTCGAGGGTCATGTTGCAGGTAGTGCAGCAAGAAGGCACTCATGTGTGTTGCGCATCCAGGAGCACCAAGTCCCTGTTGTGTTGGTGGCGAGGTAACAATCATGCTTCCTTCCTCTGTCCTCTCCCCCCAACCTCGCACAACAGAAATGTGATCAAGGTCTCCCTCATCTGATGAGTCTTCCATCAGTTCGTCCTCCACTTCTTCCTGGGCTCCTGCACCTTCCTCACTAGTTTGGCTGCTACCATGCGCCCTGGTAAAACCATCTCCCCCACCCTCACATGCCTGCCGCCTTGGTGCTGCCGACCGTCTGGACCTTGCAGATGTTAGCCCTTCCGCATACAACTCCTCCTCCTCTACTTCCTCCACCTCCTCTTGTGCCACCATCTGACTCCGAATTCTGTTTAACATGTGCTCCAGCATGTAAATCACCGAAATAGTCATGCTGATAATGGCATCGTCAGCACTAAACATCTTCGTCGCCATTTCAAAACTGTGCAGAAGGGTGCATAGGTCCCTGATCTGAGACCACTCCTCCAGCGTGATTTGCCCCACCTCTGGATCTCGTTGGCCCAGGCTATACGTCAGAACGTATTGCACCAGGGCTTGTCGGTGCTGCCACAGTCGCTGCAACATGTGCAGAGTTGAATTCCACCGGGTAGGCACATCGCATTTTAGCCGGTGAAGTGGCAGGCCCAACGACTTCTGTAGAGATGTAAGTCGCTGAGCTGCGGGATGCGAACGGCGGAAGTGAGCACACAGCGACCGTGCCCTCTGCAGAAGGCCATCTAGTCTGGGATAGTGGGCTAAAAATTGCTGGACAACCAGGTTCAACACGTGAGCCATACAAGGCACGTGTGTGACATTGCCCCGGCGAAGGGCCGCACCCAGGTTTTCAGCATTGTCGCACACGGCCTTCCCTGGTTTCAGGTCGAGTGGAGACAACCATTCATGAAATTGGTTCTCCAGAGCTGACCACAACTCCTCAGCTGTGTGACTCACATTTCCCAGACATTTCAATGTAAAAACCGCCTGATGACGTTGAGCCCTACTGCCAGCATAGTAAGGAGGTGTGCAGGATCCCTTCTGCGCAGTTAGAAAGCTTGTGGCATGACCAGACAGGCTTTGGGTGCAGGTGGAAGACCGAGAGGAGGTTGAGGAGGCAGAAGCAGTGGAGGAACTTTGACATAAAGAGGATTGACGCACAACTCGTGGGGACGGCAAGACTTGGACAGCAGCCCCTTGTCCTGCTGTCACCATAGTTACCCAGTGCCCAGTCAGCGACATGTAACGCCCCTGTCCATGCCTACTCGTCCAAGTGTCTGTGGTGAAATGCACCCTGTCACACACAGAGTTTCTCAAAGAAGCTTTGATGTTGTGTGCGACATGCTGGTGGAGCGCAGGCACACCTTTCTTTGAGAAGTAGTGCCGACTGGGCATCTGGTACTGGGGCACTGCGACGGACATAAGGTCTCGAAAATCCTCTGTGTCCACCAGGCGGAAAGGCAGCATTTCTGTAGCCAAGAGCTTGCAGATGGTGAAATTCAACCTCTTAGCTTTCTCATGGCTAGGAGGAAATGGTCTTTTACTTGTCCACATCTGAGGGACCGAGGGCTGGCTATTGTGCTTAGACGGGGTTGATAAGGGTGTCCCCGGCAAACTGCCGGTCTGTGAGGAAGATGCAGGCAGACATGTTAGGTTGCCTTGATCCAAAGGTGGTGCTATCGATGTCGGACAGCGCTCAACACCAGCTGGTGTTACCACCTCCAAAGAAAATGATGACCTGCCAATCACGCTGGCTGTTGCGGGTAAAGAGGTGGCAGGTCTGCGCCCCAAAACAGGTGTGACTGCTGTCCCCCCAGTCACAGAGGATGAAGAGGCCGCGGATGCACAAGATATGGCAGACGGTGGTTGGCCCGGCCGGCTAGGCCGCATTGTAGCACACTGAGCTTCCCACTGCAACTTATGCTTCATGTCCATGTGCCGGTTCATGCATGAAGTACTCAAACTATGTATTTTTTGGCCTCTACTTAGCTTTTGCTGACAAATGTTACAGATAACACGAGTTGGGTCATCTTTATCGATCTGAAAAAATGCCCAGGCTATGCAAGGCTTAGCACCCATGCGACCTGAAGAGCCACCACGACTTGTGGTGAGAGGCAGAATTGTGTTTGAGGATGCCGTTGTTGACGTGCTTCCAGTACTACGTCTCTGTCCAGGAAGGCGCAACCTGACCTCGTCGTCACTAGCATCTTCCTCCACCTCCTCTGCTGACCTCATCTCTTGGCTCACTGTGGGTTGACAGTAAGTGGGATCTCCAACCTCATCATCATCACCCTGTGCGTTATCACACCTGTCGTCCTCAGAGCCAACCTGGTCCTGCCCTGACAAAAAACTAAAGTTGTCGCTCCAATCAGGTATTTGAGTCTTATCATCGTCTTCCTCATTGTCTCCACCAACAGGAGTTACAGTTTGGGAATGAGGGTCTACATTATGGTCAGAACCTTCTGCGTCTGGTCCTGGATCCGACTCATAAAGATTCTGGGCATCAGTGCAGATCATTTCCTCGTCCGGATTCACAGAAGCGCTGGAGTCGACCTCTGATTCCCAGGCTATAGTATGAGTAAACAGCTCTGCAGACTCAACCATCTGTTCTACCTCATACTCAGACGGGCAGCTGGAGATTTGGGAGCTGTGAGGAAGCAAGTGCGATTGGGTGACACCTTTGAGGACTGGAGTATTTGTGATGTTGAAGTTGATGTGGAGGAGAGCCCACTTAAAGGAGCACTTGATATCCGTTGAAGCACCTGCTGTTTTTGTGCCTCATCTGGAATTTGTAGCGATTTGGCGTGGCCGTAAGAAAGGGATCTTATCACATTGTCCGCTAAAAGAAGTAGACATTTTAGTTTGGCTGGAAGATGGTCTTTCTTCTGCAGATGTTACTGTTGCTTTAACACCTACCCCACGGACACAACCTTTTTTCCCCTTCCCAACACGCGTATTCCCCTTTCCACCAGCAGCAGGCCTTTTTCCACTCATTTTGGTGGTTAACTAATTCACAACTCTGGAGTTGTTTGCACAAAAAAACAATGGATGGGAACCGAGCAGAGCTGAGTGGCCAAACTGTGGTATTAGGCCAAAACTATTGGCTGGGTTAGATGCAGAAAAAAATTATATTCAATTTGCAACCTGATGGAGGTCAGTATAGATGGACTAATAGAACAAGTCCCAAACACAGCTAGAAGCCCAAATATTTTTTCAGAGGTAGATGCATAAAAAATTTTTATTCAGTTTGCAACCTGATGGAGGTCTGTATAGATGGATTAATAGAACAAGTCCCACACACAGCTACAAGCCCAATATTTTTTCAGAGGTAGATGCAGAAAAAAAATATATTCAGTTTGCAACCTGATGGAGGTCAGTATAGATGGACTAATAGAGAAAGTCCCACACACTGCTAGAAGGCCAAATATTTTTTCAGAGCTAGATGCAGACAAAAAATTATTTTGAATTTGCAACCTGATGGAGGTCAGTATAGGTGGACTAATAGAACAAGTCCCACACACTGCTAGAAGGCCAAATATTTTTTCAGAGCTAGATGCAGAAAAAAATTATATTCAGTTTGCAACCTGATGGAGGTCTGTATAGATGGATTAATAGAACAAGTCCCACACACAGCTAGAAGCCCAAATATTTTTTCAGAGGTAGATGCAGATAAAAATTATTTTTAATTTGCAACCTGATGGAGGTCAGTATAGATGGACTAATAGAGAAAGTCCCACACACTGCTAGAAGGCCAAATATTTTTTCAGAGCTAGATGCAGATAAAAATTATTTTTAATTTGCAACCTGATGGAGGTCAGTATAGATGGACTAATAGAGAAAGTCCCACACACTGCTAGAAGGCCAAATATTTTTTCAGAGCTAGATGCAGATAAAAATTATATTCAATCTGCAACCTGATGGAGGTCAGTATAGATGGACTAATAGAACAAGTCCCACACACAGCTAGAAGCCCAAATATTTTTTCAGAGGTACTGTAGATGCAGATAAAAATTATTTTTAATTTGCAACCTGATGGAGGTCAGTATAGATGGACTAATACAACTAGTCCCACACACAGCTAGAAGCCCAATATTTTTTCAGAGATAGATGCAGAAAAAAATATATTCAGTTTGCAACCTGATGGAGGTCAGTATAGATGGAGTAATAGAACAAGTCCCACACACAGCTAGAAGCCCAAATATTTTTTCAGAGGTAGATGCAGATAAAAATTATTTTTAATTTGCAACCTGATGGAGGTCAGTATAGATGGACTAATAGAGAAAGTCCCACACACTGCTAGAAGGCCAAATATTTTTTCAGAGCTAGATGCAGATAAAAATTATATTCAATTTGCAACCTGATGGAGGTCAGTATAGATGGACTAATAGAGAAAGTCCCACACACTGCTAGAAGGCCAAATATTTTTTCAGAGCTAGATGCAGATAAAAATTATATTCAATTTGCAACCTGATGGAGGTCAGTATAGATGGACTAATAGAGAGAGTCCCACACACTGCTAGAAGGCCAAATATTTTTTCAGAGCTAGATGCAGATAAAAATTATATTCAATTTGCAACCTGATGGAGGTCAGTATAGATGGACTAATAGAACAAGTCCCACACACAGCTAGAAGCCCAAATATTTTTTCAGAGGTACTGTAGATGCAGATAAAAATTATTTTTAATTTGCAACCTGATGGAGGTCAGTATAGATGGACTAATACAACAAGTCCCACACACAGCTAGAAGCCCAATATTTTTTCAGAGGTAGATGCAGAAAAAAATATATTCAGTTTGCAACCTGATGGAGGTCAGTATAGATGGAGTAATAGAACAAGTCCCACACACAGCTAGAAGCCCAAATATTTTTTCAGAGGTAGATGCAGATAAAAATTATTTTTAATTTGCAACGTGATGGAGGTCAGTATAGATGGACTAATAGAGAAAGTCCCACACACTGCTAGAAGGCCAAATATTTTTTCAGAGCTAGATGCAGATAAAAATTATATTCAATTTGCAACCTGATGGAGGTCAGTATAGATGGACTAATAGAGAAAGTCCCACACACTGCTAGAAGGCCAAATATTTTTTCAGAGCTAGATGCAGAAAAAAATTATATTCAGTTTGCAACCTGATGGAGGTCAGTATAGATGGACTAATAGAGAAAGTCCCACACACTGCTAGAAGGCCACATATTTTTTCAGAGGTAGATGCAGAAAAAAATATATTCAGTTTGCAACCTGATGGAGGTCTGTATAGATGGATTAATAGAACAAGTCCCACACACAGCTAGAAGCCCAATATTTTTTCAGAGGTAGATGCAGAAAAAAATATATTCAGTTTGCAACCTGATGGAGGTCAGTATAGATGGATTAATAGAACAAGTCCCACACACAGCTAGAAGCCCAAATATTTTTTCAGAGGTAGATGCAGATAAAAATTATTTTTAATTTGCAACCTGATGGAGGTCAGTATAGATGGACTAATAGAGAAAGTCCCACACACTGCTAGAAGGCCAAATATTTTTTCAGAGCTAGATGCAGATAAAAATTATATTCAATTTGCAACCTGATGGAGGTCAGTATAGATGGACTAATAGAACAAGTCCCACACACAGCTAGAAGCCCAAATATTTTTTCAGAGGTACTGTAGATGCAGATAAAAATTATTTTTAATTTGCAACCTGATGGAGGTCAGTATAGATGGACTAATAGAGAAAGTCCCACACACAGCTAGAAGGCCAAATATTTTTTCAGAGCTAGATGCAGAAAAAAATTATATTCAGTTTGCAACCTGATGGAGGTCAGTATAGATGGACTAATAGAGAAAGTGTTATGTTCTGCTACCAGAGCTAAGGAAAGAGAGGAGATCTGTCCCTACGATAGAACTCAGCTGAATCCCTACGATGTAACAGGGAACCTGATCCTGCGATCAGACCTGCTAAAGTCCTAAGCTAGTCTGTACGGAGACCTATAGATGTGGGGAAGGAATCCCTACAAGTACTAAGGACTGGGAGGAAAATGGGACACCTCCTAACAGAAATAGTAGCAGACAGACGAACAAACAAAATATATAGAACATAGAGGTCCGTAGACCAAGCAAACTAACAGAGTTAGATACAGAGCACAGGCTAGCTAGAAAGTAGTTATACAATGAAGTCCAGCAAAGCCAGAAGGGCGGAGCAGGATTAAATAGGCCAACAAGGTCATGTGACCAGCAAAGGAAAAAACCTAAGAGCAAGGTTCTAACAGTACCCCCCCTTCTAAGAGGATCCTCCGGATCCCCTAGGACCAGGCTTATCAGGAAATCTCCTGTGAAACGCTCTGATAAGTCTGGACGCGGAAACATCATCTGACCTCACCCAAGAGTTATCCTCGGGTCCGAAACCTTTCCAGGCCACAAGATACTGCAAACTACCTCTATACCGTCTAGAGTTAAGGATGCGAGAAATTTCATATTCCCCGTCCTCCACCACCGGAGGAACAGAGGCAGAGGCGTCACCATCCGACACAACAGCTTTTTTTAACAGAGAGACATGAAATACCGGATTAATTCTCCAGGAGGTAGGAACCTCCAACCTAACAGCAGATTGGTTGACAACCTGAAGCACCTTAAAGGGCCTTACAAACTTGGGACCCAATTTCTTAGAAGGAATCCTCAACCGCAGATTCCTAGAGGACAACCAAACCATGTCACCAACAGCGAACAAAACCTCCTGTCGTTTCCTATCAAAGTAGTCTTTAGATTTTCTGTTGGCCTCCTGAAGATTACCACGCACATCCGTCCAAACTCTCTCCAAATCACCGGAAAAATTCTCCTCCTCAGGCACGGCAGATCCCAACTTGGAGAACGACCCAAACGACGGATGTCTCCCAGAACAACAAAAAAAAGGCGAACAACCAGCAGAAGAAGATGTATGATTGTTCAGAGCAAATTCAGCAAGTGGCAGAAACTCAGACCACCCCTTTTGATTGTCTGCCACAAAACAACGCAAGAACTGCTCAACATCCTGGTTTTTCCTTTCTGTCTGGCCATTAGATTGAGGATGATATCCGGACGAGAACGACAAATGAACTCCCAACCTGTCACAAAAGGCACGCCAAAAACGAGCCACGAACTGAGGACCCCTATCAGAAACAATGTCAGTAGGAACGCCATGAAGTCTGACAATTTCCTTGACAAAGGCCTTAGCGAGAGTTTTAGCGCAGGGCAGTTTGACGAAGGGAACCAAGTGACACATCTTGCTAAAACGTTCCACGACCACCCAGATGACAGTAAAACCCTCAGAGGGGGGAAGGTCAGTTATAAAGTCCATAGCCAAATGTGTCCAAGGAGCACTGGGAACCTCCAAAGGACAAAGCAACCCCGCAGCAGGAGTATGTGAGGACTTAGATCTAGCACATATAGTACATTGACGCACCCACTTAATGACCTCCTTCTGCCATCCAGGCCACCAAAAACTGCGACCCACCAGTCTCTTGGTCTCAGAGATTCCGGGATGACCTGCCAACCGAGACTCGTGACACTCAACAAACAAATCTCTCCTAAAGGTCCCAGGCACAAACAACCTCCCATGAGGAGTGTTAGATGGGGCATTCTCCTGTGCTTTAAGAATCTCATCTTCCAAAACGGAGTCCAAAGCAGCTATCACAACACCTTCTTGTAAAATGTTCTCCTCTTTCTCAGCACCGACTATGGGAGAAAAACTGCGAGACAAGGCATCCGCCTTAACATTCTTAGTACCAGGGATGTAAGTAACAGAGAAATTAAACCGCGAGAAAAACAGTGCCCACCTAGCCTGACGGGCATTCAGGCGCTTGGCAGCATCAAGATATAACTGTTAGAACCTTGCTCTTAGGTTTTTTCCTTTGCTGGTCACATGACCTTGTTGGCCTATTTAATCCTGCTCCGCCCTTCTGGCTTGGCTGGACTTACTGTTATGTTCTGCTACCAGAGCTAAGGAAAGAGAGGAGATCTGTCCCTACGATAGAACTCAGCTGAATCCCTATGATGTAACAGGGAACCTGATCCTGCGATCAGACCTGCTAAAGTCCTAAGCTAGTCTGTACGGAGACCTATAGATGTGGGGAAGGAATCCCTACAAGTACTAAGGACTGGGAGGAAAATGGGACACCTCCTAACAGAAATAGTAGCAGACAGACGAACAAACAAAATATATAGAACATAGAGGTCCGTAGACCAAGCAAACTAACAGAGTTAGATACAGAGCACAGGCTAGCTAGAAAGTAGTTATACAATGAAGTCCAGCAAAGCCAGAAGGGCAGAGCAGGATTAAATAGGCCAACAAGGTCATGTGACCAGCAAAGGAAAAAACCTAAGAGCAAGGTTCTAACAGAAAGTCCCACACACTGCTAGAAGGCCACATATTTTTTCAGAGGTAGATGCAGAAAAAAATATATTCAGTTTGCAACCTGATGGAGGTCTGTATAGATGGATTAATAGAACAAGTCCCACACACAGCTAGAAGGCCAATATTTTTTCAGAGGTAGATGCAGAAAAAAATATATTCAATTTGCAACCTGATGGAGGTCAGTATAGATGGATTAATAGAACAAGTCCCACACACAGCTAGAAGCCCAAATATTTTTTCAGAGGTAGATGCAGATAAAAATTATTTTTAATTTGCAAACTGATGGAGGTCAGTATAGATGGACTAATAGAGAAAGTCCCACACACTGCTAGAAGGCCACATATTTTTTCAGAGGTAGATGCAGAAAAAAATATATTCAGTTTGCAACCTGATGGAGGTCTGTATAGAGGGATTAATAGAACAAGTCCCACACACAGCTAGAAGCCCAATATTTTTTCAGAGGTAGATGCAGAAAAAAATATATTCAGTTTGCAACCTGATGGAGGTCTGTATAGATGGATTAATAGAACAAGTCCCACACACAGCTAGAAGCCCAATATTTTCTCAGAGGTAGATGCAGAAAAAAATATATTCAGTTTGCAACCTGATGGAGGTCAGTATATATGGAGTAATAGAACAAGTCCCACACACAGCTAGAAGCCCAATATTTTCTCAGAGCTAGATGCAGATAAAAATTATTTTTAATTTGCAACCTGATGGAGGTCAGTATAGATGGACTAATAGAACAAGTCCCACACATAGCTAGAAGCCCAAATATTTTTTCAGAGGTACTGTAGATGCAGATAAAAATTATTTTTAATTTGCAACCTGATGGAGGTCAGTATAGATGGACTAATAGAGAAAGTCCCACACACTGCTAGAAGGCCAAATATTTTTTCAGAGCTAGATGCAGATAAAAATTATATTCAATTTGCAACCTGATGGAGGTCAGTATAGATGGACTAATAGAACAAGTCCCACACACAGCTAGAAGCCCAAATATTTTTTCAGAGGTACTGTAGATGCAGATAAAAATTATTTTTAATTTGCAACCTGATGGAGGTCAGTATAGATGAAGTAATACAACAAGTACCACACACAGCTAGAAGCCCAATATTTTTTCAGAGGTAGATGCAGAAAAAATATATTCAGTTTGCAACCTGATGGAGGTCAGTATAGATGGAGTAATAGAACAAGTCCCACACACAGCTAGAAGCCCAAATATTTTTTCAGAGGTAGATGCAGATAAAAATTATTTTTAATTTGCAACCTGATGGAGGTCAGTATAGATGGACTAATAGAGAAAGTCCCACACACTGCTAGAAGGCCAAATATTTTTTCAGAGCTAGATGCAGATAAAAATTATTTATAATTTGCAACCTGATGGAGGTCAGTATAGATGGACTAATAGAACAAGTCCCACACACAGCTAGAAGCTCAAATATTTTTTCAGAGGTACTGTAGATGCAGATAAAAATTATTTTTAATTTGCAACCTGATGGAGGTCAGTATAGATGGACTAATAGAGAAAGTCCCACACACTGCTAGAAGGCCAAATATTTTTTCAGAGCTAGATGCAGATAAAAATTATATTCAATTTGCAACCTGATGGAGGTCAGTATAGATGGACTAATAGAACAAGTCCCACACACAGCTAGAAGCCCAAATATTTTTTCAGAGGTACTGTAGATGCAGATAAAAATTATTTTTAATTTGCAACCTGATGGAGGTCAGTATAGATGGAGTAATACAACAAGTCCCACACACAGCTAGAAGCCCAATATTTTTTCAGAGGTAGATGCAGAAAAAATATATTCAGTTTGCAACCTGATGGAGGTCAGTATAGATGGAGTAATAGAACAAGTCCCACACACAGCTAGAAGCCCAAATATTTTTTCAGAGGTAGATGCAGATAAAAATTATTTTTAATTTGCAACCTGATGGAGGTCAGTATAGATGGACTAATAGAGAAAGTCCCACACACTGCTAGAAGGCCAAATATTTTTTCAGAGCTAGATGCAGATAAAAATTATATTCAATTTGCAACCTGATGGAAGTCAGTATAGATGGACTAATAGAGAAAGTCCCACACACTGCTAGAAAGCCAAATTTTTTCAGAGCTAGATGCAGATAAAAATTATATTCAATTTGCAACCTGATGGAGGTCAGTATAGATGGACTAATAGAACAAGTCCCACACACAGCTAGAAGCCCAAATATTTTTTCAGAGGTACTGTAGATGCAGATAAAAATTATTTTTAATTTGCAACCTGATGGAGGTCAGTATAGATGGACTAATAGAGAAAGTCCCACACACTGCTAGAAGGCCAAATATTTTTTCAGAGCTAGATGGAGAAAAAAATTATATTCAGTTTGCAACCTGATGGAGGTCAGTATAGATGGACTAATAGAGAAAGTCCCACACACTGCTAGAAGGCCACATATTTTTTCAGAGGTAGATGCAGAAAAAAATATATTCAGTTTGCAACCTGATGGAGGTCTGTATAGAGGGATTAATAGAACAAGTCCCACACACAGCTAGAAGCCCAATATTTTTTCAGAGGTAGATGCAGAAAAAAATATATTCAGTTTGCAACCTGATGGAGGTCTGTATAGATGGATTAATAGAACAAGTCCCACACACAGCTAGAAGCCCAATATTTTTTCAGAGGTAGATGCAGAAAAAAATATATTCAGTTTGCAACCTGATGGAGGTCAGTATATATGGAGTAATAGAACAAGTCCCACACACAGCTAGAAGCCCAAATATTTTTTCAGAGGTAGATGCAGATAAAAATTATTTTTAATTTGCAACCTGATGGAGGTCAGTATAGATGGACTAATAGAGAAAGTCCCACACACTGCTAGAAGGCCAAATATTTTTTCAGAGCTAGATGCAGATAAAAATTATATTCAATTTGCAACCTGATGGAGGTCAGTATAGATGGACTAATAGAGAAAGTCCCACACACTGCTAGAAGGCCAAATATTTTTTCAGAGCTAGATGCAAATAAAAATTATATTCAATTTGCAACCTGATGGAGGTCAGTATAGATGGAATAATAGAACAAGTCCCACACACAGCTAGAAGCCCAAATATTTTTTCAGAGGTATTGTAGATGCAGATAAAAATTATTTTTAATTTGCAACCTGATGGAGGTCAGTATAGATGGACTAATAGAGAAAGTCCCACACACTGCTAGAAGGCCAAATATTTTTTCAGAGCTAGATGCAGAAAAAAATTATATTCAGTTTGCAACCTGATGGAGGTCAGTATAGATGGACTAATAGAGAAAGTCCCACACACTGCTAGAAGGCCACATATTTTTTCAGAGGTAGATGCAGAAAAAAATATATTCAGTTTGCAACCTGATGGAGGTCTGTATAGAGGGATTAATAGAACAAGTCCCACACACAGCTAGAAGCCCAATATTTTTTCAGAGGTAGATGCAGAAAAAAATATATTCAGTTTGCAACCTGATGGAGGTCTGTATAGATGGATTAATAGAACAAGTCCCACACACAGCTAGAAGCCCAATATTTTCTCAGAGGTAGATGCAGAAAAAAATATATTCAGTTTGCAACCTGATGGAGGTCAGTGTATATGGAGTAATAGAACAAGTCCCACACACAGCTAGAAGCCCAATATTTTCTCAGAGCTAGATGCAGATAAAAATTATTTTTAATTTGCAACCTGATGGAGGTCAGTATAGATGGACTAATAGAACAAGTCCCACACATAGCTAGAAGCCCAAATATTTTTTCAGAGGTACTGTAGATGCAGATAAAAATTATTTTTAATTTGCAACCTGATGGAGGTCAGTATAGATGGACTAATAGAGAAAGTCCCACACACTGCTAGAAGGCCAAATATTTTTTCAGAGCTAGATGCAGATAAAAATTATATTCAATTTGCAACCTGATGGAGGTCAGTATAGATGGACTAATAGAACAAGTCCCACACACAGCTAGAAGCCCAAATATTTTTTCAGAGGTACTGTAGATGCAGATAAAAATTATTTTTAATTTGCAACCTGATGGAGGTCAGTATAGATGAAGTAATACAACAAGTCCCACACACAGCTAGAAGCCCAATATTTTTTCAGAGGTAGATGCAGAAAAAATATATTCAGTTTGCAACCTGATGGAGGTCAGTATAGATGGAGTAATAGAACAAGTCCCACACACAGCTAGAAGCCCAAATATTTTTTCAGAGGTAGATGCAGATAAAAATTATTTTTAATTTGCAACCTGATGGAGGTCAGTATAGATGGACTAATAGAGAAAGTCCCACACACTGCTAGAAGGCCAAATATTTTTTCAGAGCTAGATGCAGATAAAAATTATTTATAATTTGCAACCTGATGGAGGTCAGTATAGATGGACTAATAGAACAAGTCCCACACACAGCTAGAAGCTCAAATATTTTTTCAGAGGTACTGTAGATACAGATAAAAATTATTTTTAATTTGCAACCTGATGGAGGTCAGTATAGATGGACTAATAGAGAAAGTCCCACACACTGCTAGAAGGCCAAATATTTTTTCAGAGCTAGATGCAGATAAAAATTATATTCAATTTGCAACCTGATGGAGGTCAGTATAGATGGACTAATAGAACAAGTCCCACACACAGTTAGAAGCCCAAATATTTTTTCAGAGGTACTGTAGATGCAGATAAAAATTATTTTTAATTTGCAACCTGATGGAGGTCAGTATAGATGGAGTAATACAACAAGTCCCACACACAGCTAGAAGCCCAATATTTTTTCAGAGGTAGATGCAGAAAAAATATATTCAGTTTGCAACCTGATGGAGGTCAGTATAGATGGAGTAATAGAACAAGTCCCACACACAGCTAGAAGCCCAAATATTTTTTCAGAGGTAGATGCAGATAAAAATTATTTTTAATTTGCAACCTGATGGAGGTCAGTATAGATGGACTAATAGAGAAAGGCCCACACACTGCTAGAAGGCCAAATATTTTTTCAGAGCTAGATGCAGATAAAAATTATATTCAATTTGCAACCTGATGGAAGTCAGTATAGATGGACTAATAGAGAAAGTCCCACACACTGCTAGAAGGCCAAATTTTTTCAGAGCTAGATGCAGATAAAAATTATATTCAATTTGCAACCTGATGGAGGTCAGTATAGATGGACTAATAGAACAAGTCCCACACACAGCTAGAAGCCCAAATATTTTTTCAGAGGTACTGTAGATGCAGATAAAAATTATTTTTAATTTGCAACCTGATGGAGGTCAGTATAGATGGACTAATAGAGAAAGTCCCACACACTGCTAGAAGGCCAAATATTTTTTCAGAGCTAGATGGAGAAAAAAATTATATTCAGTTTGCAACCTGATGGAGGTCAGTATAGATGGACTAATAGAGAAAGTCCCACACACTGCTAGAAGGCCACATATTTTTTCAGAGGTAGATGCAGAAAAAAATATATTCAGTTTGCAACCTGATGGAGGTCTGTATAGAGGGATTAATAGAACAAGTCCCACACACAGCTAGAAGCCCAATATTTTTTCAGAGGTAGATGCAGAAAAAAATATATTCAGTTTGCAACCTGATGGAGGTCTGTATAGATGGATTAATAGAACAAGTCCCACACACAGCTAGAAGCCCAATATTTTTTCAGAGGTAGATGCAGAAAAAAATATATTCAGTTTGCAACCTGATGGAGGTCAGTATATATGGAGTAATAGAACAAGTCCCACACACAGCTAGAAGCCCAAATATTTTTTCAGAGGTAGATGCAGATAAAAATTATTTTTAATTTGCAACCTGATGGAGGTCAGTATAGATGGACTAATAGAGAAAGTCCCACACACTGCTAGAAGGCCAAATATTTTTTCAGAGCTAGATGCAGATAAAAATTATATTCAATTTGCAACCTGAAGGAGGTCAGTATAGATGGACTAATAGAGAAAGTCCCACACACTGCTAGAAGGCCAAATATTTTTTCAGAGCTAGATGCACATAAAAATTATATTCAATTTGCAACCTGATGGAGGTCAGTATAGATGGAATAATAGAACAAGTCCCACACACAGCTAGAAGCCCAAATATTTTTTCAGAGGTATTGTAGATGCAGATAAAAATTATTTTTAATTTGCAACCTGATGGAGGTCAGTATAGATGGACTAATAGAGAAAGTCCCACACACTGCTAGAAGGCCAAATATTTTTTCAGAGCTAGATGCAGAAAAAAATTATATTCAGTTTGCAACCTGATGGAGGTCAGTATAGATGGACTAATAGAGAAAGTCCCACACACTGCTAGAAGGCCACATATTTTTTCAGAGGTAGATGCAGAAAAAAATATATTCAGTTTGCAACCTGATGGAGGTCTGTATAGATGGATTAATAGAACAAGTCCCACACACAGCTAGAAGCCCAATATTTTTTCAGAGGTAGATGCAGAAAAAAATATATTCAGTTTGCAACCTGATGGAGGTCAGTATAGATGGATTAATAGAACAAGTCCCACACACAGCTAGAAGCCCAAATATTTTTTCAGAGGTAGATGCAGATAAAAATTATTTTTAATTTGCAACCTGATGGAGGTCAGTATAGATGGACTAATAGAGAAAGTCCCACACACTGCTAGAAGGCCAAATATTTTTTCAGAGCTAGATGCAGATAAAAATTATTTTTAATTTGCAACCTGATGGAGGTCAGTATAGATGGACTAATAGAACAAGTCCCACACACAGCTAGAAGCCCAAATATTTTTTCAGAGGTACTGTAGATGCAGATAAAAATTATTTATAATTTGCAACCTGATGGAGGTCAGTATAGATGGACTAATAGAGAAAGTCCCACACACTGCTAGAAGGCCAAATATTTTTTCAGAGCTAGATGCAGAAAAAAATTATATTCAGTTTGGAACCTGATGGAGGTCTGTATAGATGGATTAATAGAACAAGTCCCACACACAGCTAGAAGCCCAAATATTTTTTCAGAGGTAGATGCAGATAAAAATTATTTTTAATTTGCAACCTGATGGAGGTCAGTATAGATGGACTAATAGAGAAAGTCCCACACACAGCTAGAAGGCCAAATATTTTTTCAGAGCTAGATGCAGATAAAAATTATTTTTAATTTGCAACCTGATGGAGGTCAGTATAGATGGACTAATAGAACAAGTCCCACACACAGCTAGAAGCCCAAATATTTTTTCAGAGGTACTGTAGATGCAGATAAAAATTATATTTAATTTGCAACCTGATGGAGGTCAGTATAGATGGACTAATAGAGAAAGTCCCACACACTGCTAGAAGGCCAAATATTTTTTCAGAGCTAGATGCAGATAAAAATTATATTCAATTTGCAACCTGATGGAGGTCAGTATAGATGGACTAATAGAACAAGTCCCACACACAGCTAGAAGCCCAAATATTTTTTCAGAGGTACTGTAGATGCAGATAAAAATTATTTTTAATTTGCAACCTGATGGAGGTCAGTATAGATGGAGTAATACAACAAGTCCCACACACAGCTAGAAGCCCAATATTTTTTCAGAGGTAGATGCAGAAAAAAATATATTCAGTTTGCAACCTGATGGAGGTCAGTATAGATGGAGTAATAGAACAAGTCCCACACACAGCTAGAAGCCCAATATTTTTTCAGAGGTAGATGCAGAAAAAAATATATTCAGTTTGCAACCTGATGGAGGTCTGTATAGATGGATTAATAGAACAAGTCCCACACACAGCTAGAAGCCCAATATTTTTTCAGAGGTAGATGCAGAAAAAAATATATTCAGTTTGCAACCTGATGGAGGTCAGTATAGATGGACTAATACAACAAGTCCCACACACAGCTAGAAGCCCAATATTTTTTCAGAGGTAGATGCAGAAAAAAATATATTCAGTTTGCAACCTGATGGAGGTCTGTATAGATGGATTAATAGAACAAGTCCCACACACAGCTAGAAGCCCAATATTTTTTCAGAGGTAGATGCAGAAAAAAATATATTCAGTTTGCAACCTGATGGAGGTCAGTATAGATGGACTAATACAACAAGTCCCACACACAGCTAGAAGCCCAATATTTTTTCAGAGGTAGATGCAGAAAAAAATATATTCAGTTTGCAACCTGATGGAGGTCTGTATAGATGGATTAATAGAACAAGTCCCACACACAGCTAGAAGCCCAATATTTTTTCAGAGGTAGATGCAGAAAAAAATATATTCAGTTTGCAACCTGATGGAGGTCAGTATAGATGGACTAATACAACAAGTCCCACACACAGCTAGAAGCCCAATATTTTTTCAGAGGTAGATGCAGAAAAAAATATATTCAGTTTGCAACCTGATGGAGGTCTGTATAGATGGATTAATAGAACAAGTCCCACACACAGCTAGAAGCCCAATATTTTTTCAGAGGTAGATGCAGAAAAAAATATATTCAGTTTGCAACCTGATGGAGGTCAGTATAGATGGACTAATACAACAAGTCCCACACACAGCTAGAAGCCCAATATTTTTTCAGAGCTAGATGCAGAAAAAAATTATATTCAATTTGCAACCTGATGGAGGTCAGTATATATGGACTAATAGAATGATGCTATGCCCAAAAGATTTTACTTCACTAGGTGCAGTAAAAAAATTGGTATTCTATACACAGGTGGTATATCTTGCAACACAGATAGGCTACTCCACTGACTAACAGACTCTGCAATAGGCCAAAAAGGATTAACTTTGCTAGATTCAGCCAAATGCTGTGAAAAAAACTTGCACAGCACTGGCACAGACCTGCCTGGCAAAAACTGATAGGAACTGATGTAACCTAGTCCTGAAAAGGACTCCAATTACAATTAGTCTTTACTCCCACAATCTATCTATTTAAGAGCACAGACCTGCCTGATAAAAGTCGTAGGAAATGCTGTAACCTAGTCCTTAAAAGGACTGCAATCACAACTATTCCCTACTCCCAAGCTATCTGTAGATTTGTGCGAAAATTGGCTTGAAATTAACAAGGTATAGCGCACACAGCAACAGCGGTGCCGTCTAACACGCAGCTGCAGCAGTGAGAAAATGGTGGCGACGGGGAAAATGGCTTGGTCTTATAGGGCAAGGACATGTGACATACACTGCCAATGACACATGCCCTTGCTTGTGTGAAAAAAAGCACTTCGCTCCGTGTGTGCGCTGCTGATAGGCTGACAGATTACACCTCCCCACTGTAAATGCGGGAAAGAGAAAAAAAAAATGGAGATCTTCATTGTTCCTGCAGAGATCCATCCCCTGCCCCTCCCCCCACCCCGCTGTACACTCAAACTGCGTATTAACATTAATTTTCATCATTACTGAGAAAAAATCCAGTTATGATTTTGGTGCACGAACAGTTATCGAACATAACCTCGAACAGCCGAATTTTTCTCAAATTGTTCGTGTTCGCCGAACGGCTCGAACACCGCCCAAAACAGCTCGAATTTGAGATTGGCGAACAGTTCGAGTAGAACAACGCTCATCTCTACTTGTAATGCCCATGCACTAAGTGTATGGGCTGACAAACATTTAGCCCTGGGGGTACATGAACATACTGTATAAAAAAAATTTTTTACGGGCATCATAAACACCCTTTAAAAAAATTATGTGGGTGTTGCATCATGGACCACGGTCACCCTGGAGATAAGGTGGTGGAGGATGAGGATGAGTTGAAGGAGGAGGACAAGAGCAAATAGCCAAAATCAGGAAGCGTATACCCATGTGTGAAAAGGTACATGGGAATACACTTCCCAAAAAGAGACACTGGATTTGAGTTTATGTTACACTGCTATCATATGGTAGTGTTGAGAAGTCTGGCCCAAGCCAGTCCTTGTTCATTTTTATAAGAGTCAGCCTGTCAGCATTTTCAGTTGACAGGCAGATGCGATTATCAGTTATAATTCCACCAGCAGCACTAAAAACCCGCTCTGATAAAACGCTGGTGGCAGTGCAGGCCAGGACCTCCAAGGCGTAGAGAACCAGTTCATTCCACGTATCCACCTTGGATACCCAATAATTATAAGGTACAGAGGAAACACGGAGGACGTTGGTACAGTCAGCAAGGTACTCCCTCAGCATCTTCCCAAACTTTGCACTCCTTGTGAGAGCACCCCGCACCTCAGGGCTTGTGCGATGGGAGGGACTGAGAAAATCCTCCCAGAACTTTGAAAGTGTTCCCCTGCCTCTGCTGGATTGAAGTTGTATCTCTCTCACTTGTAGTCCTTGGTTGTTACATGACCTCTGCCGCCAGAGTTTTCAGATGGGAATTATTTTAATAGTACCACAACAATGGCCTTCTGGTACTGCCCCATTTTTGTAGACCTGTCTGCCTCAGGAATAAGAGATATAAAGTTCTCCTTGTAGCGTGGGTCTAGAAGTGTCACCAACCAGTAATGACTGTCACCCAAAATTTTGAGAATGCGAGGGTCATGGGAAAGGCAGCGTAACATAAAATCAGTCATGCGTGCCAGACTGCTAACAGGCAAGACTTCCGTGTCCTCACCAAGATGATGACTGACCATGCTCTCCTCCTCCTCTCTGTCCTCTGGCCATCCACACTGAACAGACGGTATGACAGTTGAGAAGGTAGTACCGTCTATAGCGCATGAAACTAGCTCCTGTCCTTCCTCCTCCTCTTCCTCTTCCTCATTGTCACCCAATCCACGTTGGGATGAGATGAGGCTGAGCTGTGTGTAATCACCCTGTATGGTTCCTTGCTCCATCTCATCGTGCTCGGCCTGCAATGCATCCTCTTTGATTGTGAGCAGAGAGGGTTTCAGAAGACAGAGAAGCGGGATGGTGACACTAATTATGGCGTCATCGCCGCTCACCATCTTGGTGGAGTCTTCAAAGTTTTGGAGGATGGTACATATGTCTGACATCCATGTCCACTCCTGAGGTCTTATGTGTGGAGTCTGAACTGAATACCGAAGGCCTTGTTGATGCTGGTATTCAACAACTGCCGTCTTCTGCTCACAAATCCTTCCCAACATCTCTAGTGTAGAGTTCCAACGCATGGGGACATCACACACCAGTCTGTGAGCCGGAAGCTGCAAACGCTGCTGAAGCATGGCAAGGGCGTTAGAAGCTGTAGCTGACTTTCTTAAATGGACACACAGGCAGCGTACTTTGAAAGCAGATCCGGCAGCTCCGGGTAAGATTTCAGAAATCGCTGAACGACGAGGTTAAGCACATGGGCCAGGCATGGTACGTGTGTGAGCTCGCCTCGCCTCAGAGCCTCCACCAGGTTCCGGCCATTGTCACACACGACCATGCCTGGCTGTAGGGTCAGCGGTGTGAGCCACAGATCTGCCTGCTCTTTCAGATCTGTCCACAACGCTTCAGCATTGTGCGGTTTGTCACCTAATTATATTAGCTTCAACACAGCCTGTTGCCGCATGGCCAAGGCAGTGCTACAGTTTTTCCAGCTTGTGACTGATGTGGTCATTTCGGAGATGAAGGCTGAAGAGGAGGAGGAGACTGAGGAGAATGATATGCAAGAGCTATAGACTCTGGGGGCAACCCTGATTGACCTAGGGCCTGCGATCCTTGTTGTCGGGATGACGTGTTCAGTCTCAAGGTCCGACTGGGTCCCGGCTTCCACTATGTTAACCCAGTGTGCCGCCAGCGAGATGTACCGTCCCTGCCCACAAGCACTTGTCCACGTGTCCGTGGTTAGGTGGACTTTCTCGGTAACTACATTGTTGAGGGCACGGCTAATGTTTTAGGACACGTGCTTCTGTAATGCGGGGACTGCACACCGGGAGAAATAGTGGCGACTGGGGACCGAGTACCGAGGAACGGCCACCGCCATCAGGTTGCGGAAAGCTTCCATCTCCACGAGCCTAAAAAGCAACATTTCTAGCGCAAGCAGTCGCGAAATGTGGGAATTTAGTAGTGCGGCCTGTGGGGCGTTGGCTGCTTATTTGCGCTTGCTTTTCAAGGACTGGGGTATAGACAACTGAATGCTGCTCTGGGACAAGGACGTGGATGTGCTTCCTGATGCTGCTACTTGAGAGTGTGCAATGACAGGTGCAGGGCAGGAGGCATCTTCGCATGCACCATGGACAGTGGATTGGCTTGCATGCACAACAGCGGAAGAAGCAGTGGTGCCACCCGCAGACACTGTTCCTGGACCCTGGGGTTTGGCCCGCAAAGTCGGGTGCTTTGCTACCATGTGCCTAATCATGCTGGTGGTGGTCAGGCTGGTCGTTTTGCCACCACTTCTGATGCTGGCCTAGCAGGTGGTGCAAATGGCCTTTCTGGGGTTATCGGCAGAGTCTTTAAAAAACAACCAGAGGAGCGTGGCCTGAGCTCGGCTGATGTAGGAAGCAGGAGAGCGGAGTTCCATGCAGACAACCAATTCAACGCTACTATAACGCGATTTAAAAGAAGAAATTCCTAAAGATCCTACAGAACTCGCTTGGGGACTGTCTCAGGAGTATTTTGAGACCTTCCCCGTGAAAATCAACCTAAAATTTAAGAAGTTATATTCTTTGGAAGAAAGCAGCTGCATTTTCCCACCACAGGAAGCACAGCTCAAGTCCCCAAAGGAGAAGAAGGAAGGGGACATCTTCACAGGCGCCATTAACAAGCAGCGCCCCATCACAGACCCTCATCCCTTCTGAGACCCCTGGATCCCGAAGTGGAAGGTCGCAGCCTCACACAGGGAGGTACGGAGATGAAGCTCCAGCACCACTGAGGAGAGGACAGCGAGGACTGAGCTGAGGGAGCGGCGCGGATGACGGAACAGCGGAGACTACCACAGGCTAGTACCGTCCCCACCGACCCGTCCCGCCATACCCGGTGTACGTGGGAACCACCCGATAGCAGTGAACTGTGTGGGGGATCACCGTCCGGTAACACCGGCCGGTGACGCAGATTTGATCCACGCCATCGCTCCACCCCAGCTTCGCAGCTGCGTCGCTTATGCGAAATTATCCCATATAAGCCTGTGCCACCTCTATCACCCTCAAGTTGCAAACAGGCCTCTTGGGCGGTGAAAATAAGCAAACCTGTAGTGCATGAACCGTCCCAGTCCAGCCCTAAGACTAAGACATATCTGCGAGCTGTAACAGGCTCAGAACACGTGACTGAGACACTTCCGTTCTCGCTTCCGCAACGCAAACTGAATCTCTGACAGCCGGGACTATAGATCACAACTGCGTGCTATATCATAAAGTGACATTATCTATGAGTCGCAGTTGCGTCTTCCTAATTGCTTACAGTGTCATACCTGAACGCTGACTGTGGTGAACACAAAACTCTACTGCGTCCTGTGACACATCGCATCTGCATGCAGCAACTGCGTCCTCCCAAACATTTATAGTGTTACATCGGATTGCTGGACACTGCGATCGCAAAACTCAACTGCGTCCTGTGACACAACGCACCTGCGGGTTGCAGCTGCGTCCCTCAAAAGACTCAGTGTCACACTTGATCGCTATCAGCACTAAGTGCAGGGCCTAGCTGCGTCCTGCAAAACAGCTCGGAAGCGCAACAGCGTCCCTCACTGCATCTGTTGCACTACTTCCAACTACTATCTACTCTGAACACAGGACACAGCTGCATATAGACTCTCTGACATAAACTGTACGACACAGTTGTGACCTCCTCAAACTTGGCACCGCAGTTCTATACCACTGAAGTCCCAGCCAAACCCTGGCTGGAAAATTATCAAAGCACGCCCTAGCTGACATCGTCAACCATGAGCTCCACTAAGAAAAATGTTTCCGCAGGTACCAGATCTTCTACCTCATCAAACAAGTCCAAAAATTCAAATGAGAAAAATCCTCAATACCATACATATTGCAATCCCCTGGAGGATTCTCCAAGCCTGGGGAGCCCTCTCAAGTCCAGGTCTCCCCTCAAAAGAGAAGAAAAACTAACCTACAAAAATAACTACCAAAAAGAAGCCACACAAACTTCATCCCAAAATCCACCTTCCTCTAACTCGACCCCACCAATAGATCCAATCAAGGATCACCCTCCTTCAACTACAGCTAATAAATTAAATTTCGAGGGAATGGACACATTCATCTCTCACAAGAGACCGAAACCAGAAAGTTGGGGTTACAAAGGCACAGTTTATCAGGAATATGTTGAAACTGACTCAGACTCTGATTACACAGACTCATCCCCAAATTTTAGCCCTGAAAAGAGCAAACATAAAACGGAGCACGGACACAAGACTTCTGAAAAAACTTCTCACAACTCATGTACCTTCAAAGAGTTTCCTCCACCCACAAACAACACTGAAACCTACATGCTGGAGTTAGCCAAAGTTATCAACGAAAATATGAAAATTACTTTGGACAAACAAACCGAAGCTATAAACTCAACTTTCCAAGTCTTTAACAAGAGGCTGGAGGACTACGAAAAAAGACTTACTTTAGTAGATGCCAAGTCTGACAAAACAACAAATAATCAATTTAATACCCAAGCAGAAATCAACAAGCTCAGAGCAAAATTGGCGGATTTAGAAGATCGTAACCGCAGAAACAACCTCAAGATACGCGGTATCCCGGAGTCAGTCCCACCACATGGTCTCTCCGACTACGCCAAATCAGTGTTCAAAAAAGCTATACCCACAATATCAAACCAAGAACTCACCATAGATAGGATCCACAGGCTACCCCGTCCCAACTCAGTTTCAGCGGATACCCCAAGGGATACAATTCTTCGAATCCATTTTTACCAAACAAAAGAGAAAATACAAAACTTCATCAAGAAGAATTTACACTGACCTGTCCAAGGAAACAATTGATGCCAGAAAATCTTTCAGAGACACTACGACCTACCTAAGAGAATCAGGAGTGCCATACAGATGGGGCTTCCCACTAAAACTTCTAGTTTTCCACAAAGGGAAAACCATCGTTCTTTTCTCCCCAGAGGAAGGTCGCAAATTTATAGCCTCTCTGAAGGATGACTCCTCATTTAAAGATCCTCCTCTCCCCCAGAGGGACAATCGCTGAACTTCCGGCTTACCTTTACCTTTTCTAAAAATTTGCTTATTCCATTAAAGCAGCGTTTTCCTTCCCTGTTTTTGAAGGACCTAACGTTGTGTTATAACTACATAACTTTTCAACATATATTTAATATGTATTTTGTCATGTTATATTTACGATTTGTATGCAATCCTAACTGGACTTCTTCATTCTGGGATTTTCTCTTTTAGCAACTTGGTTGCTTTGCATCGGACAATTCCACGAACTTTTTTCCCCGAAAAAAACCCTACGGACTAGTAGGTATTCCCTGGAGCAACTTGGTTGTTCTACATCGGACTACTTCACAAACTTTTTACCCCAGAAATAAACCCTACGGACTAGTAGGTATCCCCTGGAGGTTTGTCTAGAAGTCGTGACTTTATTATACAAATATTCACTTCGCTTATCACGTACAATCTAAAAGTTGTATTATTGTTCTCATTTGTTTGTTGTTTGCATTGTGATCTGTTCACACATTTTATGACACATTTATAATAACTCACCTGTGTAGTCATCTAAAAAGCTTTAACATACTACCTGATTCCAACTCCTAAATCTTTCCACCTTTCCCAAATGAGTATAAGCATTCTCCAACATGAGTATTAAAATATCATCATATAATGTTAAGGGACTAAATAGCCCGAATAAAAGATTCTCCCTCTGGAAAGAAATTAACTCCCAAAAAGCTGACATTATCTGTCTACAAGAGACAAAATTCTCTGAATCCAATCACCCCAAATTCGGCCATAAAAACTTTACTAACATTTTTGAGTCTACAAACAAGAATAAAAAAAAAGCAGGGGTTGCCACTAGTGTTGAGCGATACCTTCCGATATCAGGAAATATCGTATCGGATTGGATCGGGCCGATACCCAAAAAGTATCGGATATCGCCGATTCCGATACCGGAAACCAATGCAAGTCAATGGGACACAAATATCGGAATGAAAATAAACCCTTTCTTTCCTTGTAGGTTAATTCTACATGAAGTAAAACAACTAAGAATAATGTAGAATGACATGAAAAGCCGGCAATTCATCAGCGGCATACACCGGTACCCGACAATTTACAACAGAAAGAATAGAGCATCACACATAGATTAGATAGATAGAAACATGTCAGTCACATATATATGAAGTACAGTGACAGTGTTGCTTACTGTACTTGTCATTTAGTGTAAAGGATTTATTAAAAAAAATATTAGTGTTTTCGTGCACCGTCTCTTTAAAAAAGCCGGCCGGCAATTCAGCAGCGGTACCCGACAATTTATAACAGAAAGAATAGAGCTTCACACATAGATTAGATAGATAGAAACATGTCAGTCACATATATATGAAGTACAGTGACAGTGTTGCTTACTGTACTTGTCATTTAGTGTAAAGGATTTATTTAAAAAAATAATAGTGTTTTCATGCACCGTCTCTTTAAGAAAGCCGGCCGGCAATTCAGCATCTGTACCCGACAATTTAGAACAGAAAGAATAGAGAATCACACATAGATTAGATAGATAGAAACATGTCAGTCACATATATATGAAGTACAGTGACAGTGTTGATTACTGTACTTGTCATTTAGTGTTAAAATAAAGGATTTATTTAAAAAAAAAATTGGCGTGGGGTTCCCCTTAATTTTAGGCTCTAGCGGAGGTTAAGCAGACAGCTGGGGCAAATGTTTGAAGCCTGGGAAGGGGGTAATACCCACGGAGCTTCCCAGGCTACTAATATCAGCCCCCAGCTGAATACCTAGCCTTTACTAGCTATTAAAATGGGGGAACCCCCCCAAAAAAATAACGTGGGGTCCCCCCTAATTTAATAGCTAGCACAGGCTAGGCAGACAGCTGGGGGCTGATATTAATAGCCCAGGAAGGGTGCCATGAATATTGGCCCCCTCCCAGGCTAGAAACACCAGCCGTCAGCCGCCCCAGAAATGGCGCATCCATAGGATGCGCCAATTCTGGCACTTAGCCTCGCTCTTCCACGCTGCCCTGGTGCGGTGGCAGGGGGTAATAGGGTTGGGGTTGATGTCAGCTTATAATGCCAGCTGACATCAAGCCCAGGTTAGTAATGGAGAGGCGTCTATAAGACACCCCCATTACTAACCCCATAGTCAAAGTTAAAAGAAAACACAAACACCCAGAGTAAAGTCCTTTAATTGAAATAAAGACACAATTCTTTATTGTTCTAAATTAAACCATACTTACCATCACGCCCATTCCAGCTGAAGCCAACGATCTCCTGCAATAAAAGAAAAATAATAAAGCAACCTCATCCTTACCTTTCGATGGTTCCCAGGACAGCTCCAGCTCTGCTACATCGAGATGACAGGATGGACCGCAGCAGAAAGCTGCCATCCAGCCTGTCATCCCGCAGACACTGAGAAGGCAGGCATGCTTGCGCTCCTCAGTGTCTCTCTGTGACGTCATCCAGATGAGCCGAGTTCATGTCCAATGAACTCAGCTCACCTCATGCACGTCACTGACAGCGTGGGAAAGTTCTCCTGCACTCAGCGCTTCAGCGTGAGAATTCTCCCACGCTGTCAGTGACATACATGAGGTGAGGTCATGTCCAATGAACTCAGCTCACCTCATGCACGTCACTGACAGTGTGGGAAAATTCTCACGCTGAAGTGCTGAGTGCAGGAGAATTTTCCCACGCTGTCAGTGACGTACATGAGGTGAGCTGAGTTCATTGGACATGACCTCGGCTCATCTTTATGCCGTCACAGCCAGACATTGAGGAGCACAAGCATGCCTGTGCTTCTCAGTGTCTGCGGGATGACAGGATGGATGGCAGCGTTCTGCTGCGGTCCAGCCTGTCATCTCGATGTAGCAGAGCTGAAGCTGTCGTGGGAGCCATGGAAAGGTAAGGATGAGGTTGCTTTATTATTTTACTTTTATTGCAGGAGATCGTTGGCTTCAGCTGGAATGGGCGTGATGGTAAGTATGGTTTAATTTAGAACAATAAAGAATTGTGTGTTTATTTCAATTAAAGGACTTTTTTCTGGGTGTTGTGTTTTTTTAAATACTTTACTAGAAATTCATGGTGGTCATGTCTAATATTGGCGTGACCCCATGAATTTTGGGCTTAGGGCCAGCTGATAATACCAAGCTGGCCTTAACCCCTTTATTACCCAGTGAGCCACCGCACCAGGGCCCTGGATGAGTTGGGTACAGCGCCAGAAGATGGCGCTTCAATGAACGCGCCATTTTCTGGGGCGGCTGCGGACTGCAATTTGCAGCGGGGGTGGCCCAGAAAGCTTGGGTCTCCCTGCGCTGCGGATTCCAGCCCCCAGCTGCATAGTTGTATCTGGCTGGACACAAAAATAGGGCGAAGCTCCACGTATTTTTTTTTTTTAATTATTTCATGAAATTCATGAAATAATTAAGAAAAAAAGGGCTTCCCTATATTGTTGTGTCCAACCAGGTACAAATAGGCAGCTGGTGGTTGGGGGCAGCCCGTTCCTGCCTGCTGTACCTGGCTGGACACAAATATAGTGCGAAGCCCCACGTCAATTTTTTTTAAATCATTTCAGGAAATTCATGAAATAATTAAAAAAAATTGATGTGGGGCTTCGCCCTATATTTGTGTCCAGTCAGGTACAGCAGGCAGGAACGGGCTGCCCCCAACCACCAGCTGCCTATTTGTACCTAGCCGGACACAACAATATAGGGAAGCCCTTTTTTTCTTAATTATTCCATGAATTTCATGAATTAAAAAAAAAAAAACGTGGAGCTTCGCCCTATTTTTGTGTCCAGCCAGGTACAACTAGGCAGCTGGGGGCTGGAATCTGCAGCGCAGGGAGGCCCAAGCTTTCTGGGCCCCACCCGCTGCAAATTGCAGTCCGCAGCCGCCCCGGAAAATGGCGCGTTCATAGAAGCGCCATCTTCTGGCGCTGTACCCAACTCATCCAGGGCCCTGGTGCGGTGGCTCACTGGGTAATAAAGGGGTTAAGGCCAGCTTGGCATTATCAGCTGGCCCTAAGCCCGAAATTCATGGGGTCACGCCAATATTAGACATGACCACCATGAATTTCTAGTAAAGTATTTAAAAAAAACACAAACACCCAGAAAAAAGTCCTTTAATTGAAATAAACACACAATTCTTTATTGTTCTAAATTAAACCATACTTACCATCACGCCCATTCCAGCTGAAGCCAACGATCTCCTGCAATAAAAGAAAAATAATAAAGCAACCTCATCCTTACCTTTCCATGGCTCCCACGACGGCTCCAGCTCTGCTACATCGAGATGACAGGCTGGACCGCAGCAGAACGCTGCCATCCAGCCTGTCATCCCGCAGACACTGAGAAGCGCAGGCATACTTCCACTCCTCAGTGTCTGGCTGTGACGGCATCCAGATGAGCCGACAATGAACTCGGCTCACCTCATGTACGTCACTGACAGCGTGGGAGAATTCTACTGCACTCAGCGCTTCAGCGTGAGAATTTTCCCACGCTGTCAGTGACGTGCATGAGGTGAGGTCATGTCCAATGAACTCGGCGCACCTCATGCACGTCACTGACAGCGTGGGAGAATTCTCACGCTGAAGCGCTGAGTGCAGGAGAATTTTCCCACGCTGTCAGTGACGTGCATGAGGTGAGCTGAGTTCATTGGACATGACCTCGGCTCATCTGGATGCCGTCACAGCGAGACACTGAGGAGCGCAAGCATGTCTGCGCTTCTCAGTGTCTGCGGGATGACAGGCTGGATGGCAGCGTTCTGCTGCGGTCCAGCCTGTCATCTCGATGTAGCAGAGCTGAAGCTGTCCTGGGAACCATGGAAAGGTAAGGATGAGGTTGCTTTATTATTTTACTTTTATTGCAGGAGATCGTTGGCTTCAGCTGGAATGGGCGTGACTGTAAGTATGGTTTAATTTAGAACAATAAAGAATTGTGTCTTTATTTCAATTAAAGGACTTTTTTCTGGGTGTTTGTGTTTTTTTTAAATACTTTACTAGAAATTCATGGCGGTCATGTCTAATATTGGCGTGACCCCATGAATTTCGGGCTTAGGGCCAGCTGATAATGCCAAGCTGGCCTTAACCCCTTTATTACCCAATGAGCCACCGCACCAGGGCCCTGGATGAGTTGGGTACAGCGCCAGAAGATGGCGCTTCTATGAACGCGCCATTTTCCGGGGCGGCTGCGAACTGCAATTTGCAGCGGGTGGGGCCCAGAAAGCTTGGGTCTCCCTGCGCTGCAGATTCCAGCCCCCAGCTGCCTAGTTGTACCTGGCTGGACACAAAAATAGGGCGAAGCGCCACACATTTTTTTTTTTAATTATTTCATGAAATTCATGGAATAATTAAGAAAAAAAGGGCTTCCCTATATTGTTGTGTCCGGCTAGGTACAAATAGGCAGCTGGTGGTTGGGGGCAGCCCGTTCCTGCCTGCTGTACCTGGCTGGACACAAATATAGTGCGAAGCCCCACGTCAATTTTTTTTTTATTATTTCATGAAATTCATGGAATAATTAAGAAAAAAAGGGCTTCCCTATATTGTTGTGTCCGGCCAGGTACAAATAGGCAGCTGGTGGTTGGGGGCAGCCCGTTCCTGCCTGCTGTACCTGACTGGACACAAATATAGGGCGAAGCCCCACATAATTTTTTTTTAATTATTTCATGAATTTCCTGAAATAATTAAAAAAAAATTGACGTGGGGCTTCACACTATATTTGTGTCCAGCCAGGTACAGCAGGCAGGAACGGGCTGCCCCCAACCACCAGCTGCCTATTTGTACCTGGCCAGACACAACAATATAGGGAAGCCCTTTTTTTCTTAATTATTCCATGAATTTCATGAAATAATTAAAAAAAAAAAAACGTGGGGCTTCTCCCTATTTTTGTGTCCAGCCAGGTACAACTAGGCAGCTGGGGGATGGAATCTGCAGCGCAGGGAGGCCCAAGCTTTCTGCCCCCCCCCCCCCGCTGAAAATTGCAGTCCGCGGCCGCCCCGGAAAATGGCGCGTTCATAGAAGCTGGATGCTGTACCTGGCTGGCATACAAAAATATGGCGAAGCCCACGTCAAAAGTTTTGGGAAAAATTTATTAAAAAATAAATAATAATTTAGGGACTGCATCTTTATTAAGTCCTCAAATGTCATTTAGTGTTAAAATAAAGGATTTATTTTAAAAAAAAATGGCGTGGGATCCCCCATAATTTTAGTCTCTAGCGGAGGTTAAGCAGACGGCTGGGGCAGATGTTTGAAGCCTGGGAAGGGGGTAAAACCCACGGAGCTTCCCAGGCTACTAATATCAGCCCCCAGCTGAATACCTAGCCTTTACTAGCTATTAAAATGGGGGACCCCCCCCAAAAAAATGACGTGGGGTCCCCCCTATTTTAATAGCTAGCAAAGGCTAGGCAGACAGCTGGGGGCTGATATTAATAGCTCAGGAAGGGTGCCATGAATATTGGCCCCCTCCCAGGCTAGAAACACCAGCCGTCAGCCGCCCCAGAAATGGCGCATCCATAGGATGCGCCAATTCTGGCACTTAGCCTCGCTCTTCCACGCTGCCCTGGTGCGGTGGCAGGGGGTAATAGTGGTGGGGTTCATGTCAGCGCCAGCTGCCATGAAGCCCAGGTTAGTAATGATGGGTGTCTATAAGACACCCCCATTACTAACCTACAAAGTGTTAAAAAGAAAAAACACACTACACCCAGAAAAAAATAATTTATTTGAAATAAAACACCATTTTATTTAATTCTTAGTTTACTAAAAAAAAATAGTTACCTGTCCACATTCCTGCGCTGATCTCCCATGCACAGCTGTCACATCTGGAGATGGTGACAGCTGTGCATGGCTGCTGTAAGCTCACGCTGCCGGGAACACGTCCGCTCCCGGCAGCGGGAGCCACTGACTGAGGTTACCGGAGTGCATTCAGGCAGCGCAGCTCCGGAGACCTCCTTTACGGCAGTGCTGTACCGTGGGAATTTCTCACGATACAGCAGTGCCGTAAAGCAGCTAACCGGAGCAGCGCTGCCTTAACTCTGGTGAACCCTTACGGCCCCGTCATTCTAGCGGCGGCAGCGGTTCAGAGCGGTCACATTCTATGTGGCTGCTCTGAACTGGAGATCTTCGTGGGACACTCGTGGACTGCTACGGAGGGGTAAGGATAAGGTTGTGGTTTATTATTTTATATTTTATTACAGGAGATCGATGGCTTCGGGGAATTAGGTGTCTAGGTGAGTATAGGTGTAGTTTTTTATTTTTTACTTTATTTTAGGTGACGATCGGCGGGGACAGGTAATGTATAAACTAATTTCTTTTAGGTAACCACTGGCCACCAATGACATGTATCTAACATTTATTGGGGACACAGTAGGGCAATTTATATAGCAGGATCAGGCTGATGGGAACTACTGCTCCCATCGAGCTGATCCTGCTGGCACGAGTGGACGGGGGACAGACATAGGCCGATGGGAGTAGTAGTGTCACATCGGCCTATGTCTGCCTGCACGCACAGACACCCCGCACACACACCCCGCACACACACACACCCCGCACACACACACCCCGCACACACACCCCGCACACACACACACCCCGCACACACACACCCCGCACACACTAATCATGACGGGTCTGGGAGGTGAGGCTGACCTGTGCGGCCGTGGGAAAGTTCATGTGAGTTCATGCAGTCAAGCATGAACTCACATGAACCCTCTGAGGGCACCGCGGCTACTTCAAATGAACAGCTGATCGGCATCACCTGATACCTCAGCTGTTCATTTGAAATAACCGGCGGGAAAGCGCAGCACAGAACGGGAAAGCCGGCGGTGAAGTCTTTTCACTGCCGGCTTCCCCGCCCGGGTCCTTCGCTCCTTGGTGCTGCGCTCCCCGCCCGGTCCTAATTTACGATTGGGATTGGAGGTGGCGAGGGGAGCGGAGGATCGGGGTGGGAGGCTGCGGGGAAGCAGTATGGGGCTGTGTGATTGTTTAAAAGCCGGCGGCTTTTTACCGCCCGCCGGCTTTTAAACAATCAGCAGAATTCTCCCACGCTGGGATGGCATTCTGATGACAAGCTGGATCGCAGCTGAGCGCTGCCATCCAGCTTGTCATCCTTCACAGACACTGCAGAGCGCAGGCATTATGGGAACTTCCGATTCCGGTATTCGATATTATAAAAGTATCGGAATTAAGTATCGGAATTCCGATACAGTGAATATCGGCCAATACCCGATATTTCAGTATCGGAATGCTCAACACTAGTTGCCACTATAATCAAAAACACTGTCCCCTTTAAACTTGAAGAAGAGGTTTCTGACCCAAATGGCAGATATCATATTCTTGTTTGTAGTGTCAATAACAAGATCTGTACAATTGTAAACGTCTATGCCCCCAACAAAAGACAAATCAGCTTTCTTAACAAGGTGATGAAAAAGATTTCCAAAATCAAGAAGGGAGAACTGTTTATACTGGGTGATTTCAATATGGTTCCTGATGGTCATATGGACTCCTCATCCCCCAGAAGATATCTATCTGCTTCCCTAAACCTGTGGCTAATAAAAAACGAGCTGTTTGACGCATTTAGGTGCATCAACACTACCTCAAAAGAGTACACGTTTTTTTCAGATGCCCACCAGATTGCATCTAGAATAGACCTTATTCTAACTGATGTCTTTTCCATCTCAAAAATTGAAAAAATTGAAATTCTCCCAAAAACTATCTCTGACCACTCCCCTTTGCTGGGAGAACTTAGGTTAGGCCCACCACTCACTAATGGCTTTCTCTGGAAATGCAACCCGTCCCTCCTCTATTTACCAGAGTATAGATCTATAACTGAGGAAAATTTAAAACAATACTTCATTGAAAATGTAGATGAAACCATTAGTCCATTTACTCTCTGGAATGCTCATAAGGCAGTCCTCAGAGGGACATTGCTGAATCTGTCATCATCCATCAAAAAGAAGAATAGGGCTAAAATTATAGAACTCCAAGCCCTAATTAGATCTAAGGAGGAGATCCAAACCAACACTTACCCACCCTCTCAAAAAACTGGCCAAGAAATTAATAATTTAAGAGTAGAACTCAAA
Organism: Phyllobates terribilis; assembly: GCF_046119375.1. NCBI lineage: Eukaryota > Metazoa > Chordata > Amphibia > Anura > Dendrobatidae > Phyllobates > Phyllobates terribilis. Next base: position 148,559,078 of record NW_027362771.1, read on the forward strand.
AAAGAATTATTTGCCCCCTTCGAATGCATCCTTGAACAAACCGACTAAATTTATGATGAACCGCATTAAGAAAAAGAGGATACAAAACAGAATTAATAAAGTTCTATCGGAGGATGGCACACTTTAACATCACCCAAAAGAGATAGTCTCCACGTTTGAGAAATACTATCATAAACTATATAATATTAACACAAATGATTGCATACCAAAGCCTAACAAAGAACTCATCAACAAATTTCTTTCCTCATTTAATCTACCAAAAGCCAGTAACCATGACTTAGAAACTCTATCATCCCCCTTTACAGAAAAAGAGGTCGTCGAGGCAATAACACAACTAAAACCCCATAAATCCCCAGGCCCCGACAGATTCACCAATGAATATTTCAAAACGTTCAAATCTATTCTTACCCCTCACCTCACCCAAGTATTCAATAAGGCAGCGTCTCAGGGCTCATTCCCAGACGAAATGCTGGAAGCCATAATCATACTTATACCAAAACCCAAAGGAAATCCGGAGGATGTCAAAAACTTCAGGCCCATCTCCCTTATAAACACCGACGTTAAACTATACTCCAAAGTGTTGGCAAATAGATTAAAATCTATATTACCTACCTTAATAAACAACTACCAAATTGGCTTTGTCGAAAAAAGACAGTCTACAGACGGAATGAGACACCTCATTAATATTATCAAATTATTGAATTTATCCAAAACCCCATCAATTCTCCTGACGCTTGACCCTGAAAAAGCGTTCGATCGTCTCAACTGGCTATATTTAAAACTTGCACTAATGAAATTTGGTTTTGCCGAAAAAAATTTGTCTTCCATCCTCGCCTTATACTCTAACCCCTCTGCCAAAATATACGCCAACAACCATTTATCTAGCCCAATAAAAATAAATGACGGAACCAGGCAGGGTTGTCCCCTATCACCTCTTTTGTTTGCTTTGGCAATTGAACCCCTCGCACAGAAAATCAGGGAAAACAAAAATATCAAAGGTATACAGGCAAGCTCCCGACAATTTAAAATTAGTCTATTTGCAGATGATATCCTCCTTACACTAGCCGACCCCCTCAATTCCGTCAAAGAGGTAACAAACACCCTGGAAAAATTCTCGGAAATATCGTATTTCAAAATAAACAACAAAAAATCAAAAATAATCCAAATCAACCTAAGCAACTGCATAATAAATAAAATCAAAAAAGACTTTAACTACGATTGGGAAGAGGAGGAATTCACATACCTAGGAATCATCATCACAAAAAATATAAACTCAATTATCACCAAAAATATGGATTTAATTACAGAAACAATAAATGAAAACTTACAATACATTAACGACAAAGATCTATCGTGGTTAGGCAAGTCGCTAATCCTGAAAGCATTTGTGCTACCTAAAATTTTATACGTACTAAGAAACCTTCCCTTAATTATTCCCGCCCCATACATAAACAAGATGCAATGCCTTATCAATACATTTATTTGGAGCGGTAAAAAAGCAAGGACCCCCCACAGCTTTGCTATATAAAAGCAAAGTTAACGGTGGCATTGGTCTCATCAATGTGAACGCTTACTATTTAGCAAATTTAATTAGACAAAGCCAATACTGGTTACATTCAAAACACCCTCCAGCATGGATTGAATTGGAGACATTGCTCAATGGTAACCTTCTTCCCCAAAATCTACTCCTTAATAAACTTTTCAAGAAATCCCGGTATACTCCATCCCACCCTATCTTCCAAGCTGCTTTATTTGCTTGGGGAAAATTCACTACTCTCAATAGAAGCAAAACAATTCAAATAACTCACTGAATTTTCCTTTTTCATATATCGCAGCAATCTACAATCACCCATTCCCCTCTCATTGGCCCATCATAGGCATAATCAAAATCAAAGACATTTTTAACGGTAGCAATTTTATTCCCTTTGCAGAACTAAAATCCAAATTTAAATTGACATCCGACGAGTTCTTCTACTACTCAATGACTAAGGACATGATTGGGATATTTCTATCCAACAGGAAATCAATGTCTGAGGTCTCTATAAACTTACTTCGTAATACAAACCACAACATCTTCTGGAGTCTGAAATATATTTACTCTAGTTTTAACAAAGACGCACTTTTAAAAAAAACTACATTCATGAAAAAATGGGAAGTAGACTTAAATACATCCTTCACAATGGAGATGTGGGAAAACGCCCTCTGCTCATCATATTCCTCCAACATTTGCATGGCGTTACATGAGGGATACTATAAAACGCTATCACGCTGGTACTATACCCCTTTAAGGCTCTCGCATATAGACCCCAACAATTCCCCTCTTTGTTGGAGAAACTGTGGGCAATATGGAGATCTGATCCACATTTTCTGGAATTGCCCCAAAATTAAAAAAATTTGGGCTCAGACGTCTAAGCTAATTAATAACCCAACCAACCAAGAAATCACCCTTACACCCCAGAAGGCTCTCTTGTCCTTAGAGTTGGAATCACTGACCTCACACAGTAGATACCTTATCATTCACATTTGTCTGGTAATAAAAAATTCAATCGCATACAACTGGAAGAAACCAGATCCCCCTCTTTTCTTCGAACTTCTAGGCAGAATCTCACTCCATAAATCGTACGAGTTCAGATATGCTTCCAGCATAAATGGCTCATCAAGAAACTTAAAAAAATGGTCATTATGGTCAAAAAAATTCCCGGATTAAAGGGAAATCATAGACAGACAATCGTCATTCCCAAACCTTTCACACAGGTGTAACATGTTGTTCCAATGTGTCATTGCTAAGCGTATTCGCTTTTACTTTTTCTGTTTTGTTTTGATTTATATTACCTTGGATAAACAATGCTAATATAACTGACTACCCTCCTTCCCCATTCACAAATCCCCCCCCTTTTTCCCCACCACCATACGAACCATGTTAGAGTTCGTGTTTAAATGTTGATAAAATTCAATAAAAATATTGTGAAATAAAAAACAACCAGACTCAGGAAGACTTAAAAGTTCTGAAAAGTTTTCCTATTGCTGTTCTGTATTCTTCATTATTTGGTAGAATATTTTTTTCACTGTTCATCTTTTTGAGATAGTTTCCATTGGAGACTTTACTGTTTTTGCATCCTTTAATCCACATTTTTCTGTTATGTCTTGAATCATGTGATTTTGATTCAGTAGGAAACTTCCGTCTTCTTCTCTTTCTACCTGTATTCCTAGGTACTGTTTTACATTTCCCAAGTCTTTGATTTTGAAATGTTGCTTCAGGATTTTTAGAATGTTTTCTTTATCCCTTTCTTGTTTAAAACAAATCAAAATGTCATCTACATATATGAGTACATAAATCCATCTATTAATCAACCTTTTTGTGTACAAGCATGGATCAGATTTGCTTCTTTGAAATTTTTCATTTGTAAGTATTTCCGGGATTTTGTCATTCCACGCTTTAGCTGCTTGCTTTAAACCATATACAGTGGTGGCCAAAAGTATTGGCACCTCTGCAATTCTGTCAGATAATACTCAGTTTCTTCCTGAAAATGATTGCAATCACAAATTCTTTGGTCTTATTATCTTCATTTAATTTGCTTGCAAGGAAAAAACACAAAAGGGAATCAAGTAAAAATCAAATCATTGATCATTTAACACAAAACTCCAAAAATGGGCCAGACAAAAGTATTGGTACCCTCAGCCTAATACTTGGTTGCACAACCTTTAACCAAAATAACTGCGAACAACCACTTCCGGTAACCATCAATGAGTTTCTTACAATGCTCTGCTGGAATTGTAGACCATTCTTCATGGCAAACTGCTCCAGGTCCCTGATATTTGAAGGGTGCCTTCTCCAAACTGCCATTTTGAGATCTCTCCACAGGTGTTCTATGGGATTCAGGTCTGGACTCATTGCTGGCCACCTTAGAAGTCTCCAGTGCTTTCTCTCAAACCATTTTATAGTGCTTTTGGAAGTGTGTTTTGGGTCATTGTCCTGCTGGAAGACCCATGACCTCTGAGGGAGACCCAGCTTTCTCACACTCTCCCTACATTATGCAGCAAAATTTGTTGGTAGTCTTCAGACTTCATAATGCCATGCACACGGTCAAGCAGTCCAGTGCCAGAGGCAGCAAAGCAACCCCAAAACATCAGGGAACCTCCACCATGTTTGACTGTAGGGACCGTGTTCTTTTCTTTGAATGCCTTTTTTTTTTTTCCTGTACACTCTATGTTGATGCTTTTTCCCAAAAAGCTCTACTTTTGTCTCATCTGACCAGTGAACATTCTTCCAAAACGTTCTAGGCTTTCTCAGGTAAGTTTTGGCAAACTCCAGCCTGGCTTTTTTATGTCTCGGGGTAAGAAGTGGGGTCTTCCTGGGTATCCTACCATACAGTCCCTTTTCATTCAGACGCCGACGGATAGTACGGGTTGACACTGTTGTACCCTTGGACTGCAGGGCAGCTTGAACTTGTTTGGATGTTAGTCGAGGTTCTTTATCCACCATCCACACAATCTTGCGTTGAAATCTCTCATCAATTTTTCTTTTCCGTCCACATCTAGGGAGGTTAGCCACAGTGCCATGGGCTTTAAACTTCTTGATGACACTGCGCACGGAAGACACAGGAACATTCAGGTCTTTGGAGATGGACTTGTAGCCTTGAGATTGCTCATGCTTCCTCACAATTTGGTTTCTCAAGTCCTCAGACAGTTCTTTGGTCTTCTTTCTTTTCTCCATGCTCAATGTGGTACACACAAGGACACAGGACAGAGGTTGAGTCAACTTTAATCCATGTTAGCTGGCTGCAAGTGTGATTTAGTTATTGACAACACCTGTTAGGTGCCACAGGTAAGTTACAGGTGCTGTTAATTGCACGAATTAGAGAAGCATCACATGATTTTTCAAACAGTGCCAATACTTTTGTCCACCCCCTTTTTTAGGTTTGGTGTGGAATTATATCCAATTTGGCTTTAGGACAATTCTTTTTGTGTTTTTTCATTGAAGACAAATTAAATGAAGATAATAATACCAAATAATTTGTGATTGTAATCATTTTCAGGAAGAAACTGAGTATTATCTGACAGAATTGCAGGGGTGCCAATACTTTTGGCCACCACTGTATGCTTTTCTGTAGTTTGCAAACTTTGTTTGGATTTCTTTCATCTTTGAATCCTCGAGGTTGTTCCATGTAAATGTCTTCTGTTAAATCTCCATTCAGAAAAGCAGTCTTTACATCCAGATGTCTCAGTTCCATCTGTTTCATTGCTGCAACTGTAAGTAAAGTTCTTATTGTAGTGTGTTTGACAGTGTGTCTCATCATAGCCTTCTCCATATTTTTGGGAATACCCTACAGCTACGAGTCTTGCTCAGTATCTTTCAGCTGTGCCATCTGTTTGGTATTTTACTTTAAAAATCCATTTACATCCTATGGCTTTTCTTCCTTCTGGCAAATCTGTTAGTGTCCATGTATTTGAATCATGCATGGATTTAATTTCTGTTTCTGCTGCTTCTATACATTTATTAGCTTCTTCTTCAGGAAGTTTAGATATGTCTTCCCAAGAGGTAGGCTCATAGATTTTTCTTATGCTTGTCTTGTATGAGAGATGTTTTGGTGGTTTTCCTTTGTTCTCTCTCATTGAACGTCTTGGTTCTGTGTCTGTTTGTAGCTGTGATTCTTCACTTTTAGTATTTTATTCTTCATTGATTTCTACTTCTTTCTCATCAGATATTTCTTCAGTTATGTCACTATTGTTTTTCTCATTTATTGTTTCAACTGAAATAATAATGTCTTCATTTAAATCTTCAATGAATGTCACACTGTTACTCACTGTAACTCTGTCTGTTTTGGGATCTAGGATTCTATATCCTTTACAATTTTCACTATATCCAACGAATATTCCTTCCATGGATCTGTTTTGAAGTTTGGAACGTTTTTCTGTTGGAATGAATATAAAAACTTTACATCCAAAAACTTTTAAATGATTGACACTTGGTTTCATACCTTGCCACAGTTCATATGGAGTTTTTGTCAGCTTTCTGGAAAAAAGTTGGTTCTGTAGATATGTAGCTGTCATTGCTTCCTCACCCCAATATTTATCTGGTAGTTTGGAATCCGTCAGCATACATCTTATCATTTCTGTTAGAGTTCTGTTTTTCCTTTCTGCTACTCCATTTTGTTCAGTTGTGTATGGAACAGTTTTCTGGTGTTCTATTCCATTTTGTCTTAAGTAGTCTTCTATTCTGTGACCTGTAAATTCACCTCCATTATCACTTTATTGGAGCACGACAGATCCTCTGACCGCCGGGGGAGTGTATGCTCCAGTAATGAGGGGGAGGGGGGAAGTGTAGGGCAGGCTAGACAGGTCCTGGTAGTGGGTGACTCTATTATTAGGGGGACAGACAGGGCAATCTGTCACAAAGACCGAGATCGCCGAACGGTGTGCTGCCTCCCTGGCGCTCGAGTCCGGCACATCGCGGATCGGGTTGACAGGTTACTGGGTGGGGCTGGCGAAGACCCAGCGGTCATGGTCCACATTGGCACCAATGACAAAGTGAGTGGTAGATGGAGGGTCCTTAAAAATGATTTCAGGGATCTAGGTAGGAAGCTTAGGGCAAGGACCTCCAAGGTAGTTTTCTCAGAAATACTACCAATCCCGCGAGCCACACAGGAGCGCCAACGGGAGGTTAGGGAGGTGAATAAGTGGCTAAAGAGTTGGTGCAAGGCAGAAGGGTTTGGGTTCATGGAGAACTGGGCCGACTTCGCTGTCGGCTACAGGCTCTACCGTAGGGACGGGCTGCACCTCAATGGGGAGGGTGCAGCGGTGCTGGGGAAGAAGATGGCTAATAGGTTGGAGGAGTTTTTAAACTAGAGACGGGGGGGGGAAACCAAGGAAATAGGTGGGATGTGAGGCAAGCAAGGGGGAAGAGGAGAAGTGAATATAATGAGGGTGGAGAGGGGGGTGGGGATAGTACAGTTAGATCGTTAGAGAAGAATAGGATGCTAAATAACCCCAAAGTTTTATCTTGCATGCTGACCAACGCAAGAAGCCTGACCAATAAGGCGGATGAGCTGCGGGCGCTTATATCGGAGGAGAGGTATGACATCGTAGGTATAACAGAGACTTGGCTAGACGATAGCTACGACTGGGCGGTAAATTTAACAGATTATAGTTTATTTAGAAGGGACCGGAAACAGGGGAAGGGCGGAGGAGTCTGCTTATATGTAAAGTCACGTCTAAAGCCCAGACTAAGGGAAGATATAGGAGAGGGAGAAGAGGGGGTCGAGTCCATGTGGGTAGAGATAGAGGGGGCAAAAAATAATAATAAAATATTACTGGGGGTCTGCTATAAGCCACCCAATATAACAGAGGAGAATGAGAAACTGCTATTAGGACAAATAGACAAAGTAGCAAAACATAATGAGGTGATTGTAATGGGGGACTTCAACTACCCGGATATTGACTGGGAAACAGAAACCTGTAGATCGCAGAAAGGAAAAAGGTTCTTGACAAATATCAAGGATAATTATCTCTCCCAACTAGTGCAAGAACCAACGAGAGGGAAGGCCGTGTTGGACTTAATATTGACTAATAGGCCTGATAGAATAACTGAGGTACAGATAGGGGGGCACCTAGGTAATAGCGATCATAATATTATCAATTTCAAAATGCCCTTCAGTAGGGTTATCAATAAGGGAACAACTAAAACATTAAACTTTAGGAGGGTGAAGTTTGATCAGCTGAAAGAAAACCTTCAACTTATAGACTGGGACAAAGTTCTTAATCAAGGAAATACGAATAGTAAATGGGAAACCTTCAAAAGAATTCTGAATACTCAGTGCGAGAGGTATATACCGTATGGGAATAAAAGGGCCAGAAATAAGAGGAAACCAATATGGTTGAATAAGAACGTAAAAGGGGCGTTAAATAGCAAAAAAGAGGCATTCAAGAGATTAAAACAGGAAAACAGCAAGGAGGCACTAATGTGTTACAAGGAAAAAACGAGAACCTGTAAAAAACAAATAAAAATAGCAAAGGAGGAAACAGAGAGACGTATTGCTAGGGAAAGTAGATCAAATCCCAAACTGTTCTTTACATATATAAATAGTAAAAGGATTAAATCGGATAATATTGGACCGATAAAAAGTGATGAAGGCAAAATCATAGAGAAAGATGAGGATAAAGCTAATCTATTAAATAAATTTTTTTCGTCAACTTTCACAAAGGAAAAAGAACTAACAGGCGAAATGAGAAGTGACAAACTTAATCCTCCACTAAGTATGACAAATCTAACCCAAGCTGGGGTACAGAAACGCCTCAGTAACATTAAAATAAACAAATCACCAGGACCTGATGGCATACACCCACGGGTACTAAAGGAACTAAGTAATGTGATAGACAGACCGTTATATCTTATATTTAAGGACTCTGTTGAGACTGGGTCTGTGCCACTTGATTGGCGACAGGCGAATGTAGTGCCAATATTCAAAAAGGGAGCAAAAAGTAACACCGGAAACTATCGGCCGGTGAGTCTGACGTCCGTTGTGGGCAAAATTTTTGAAGGCTTTATTAATGAGGCAATCATGGAGCATCTTGATGCTAATAATCTATTAACCCCGAACCAACATGGATTCATGAGGAATCGCTCCTGCCAAACAAACCTGATTGACTTCTACGAGGAGGTTAGCTCTCGAGTAGATCAGGGGGAACCAGTGGATGTCGTGTATCTCGACTTCTCAAAAGCGTTCGATAGCGTGCCACATAATAGGTTGGTATACAAAATGAGAATGATGGGGCTGGGGGAAAATGTCTGCAAGTGGGTAGCTAACTGGCTAAAGGATAGAAGGCAGAGGGTGGTTATAAATGGAATATACTCAGATTGGGTAAGCGTCACTAGTGGGGTACCACAGGGGTCTGTACTAGGCCCAATGTTATTTAATATCTTTATTATCGACATAGTCAACGGGATAAATAGTAAAATATCAATATTTGCAGATGACACAAAGTTATGTAAAACAATTAATACAAAAGAGGATAGTGAAGACCTACAGAGGGATTTGGATAAGCTGGGTAGGTGGAGCATTAAATGGCAAATGAGGTTTAACGAGGAGAAATGTAAGGTCATACATATGGGAAGGAAAAATGGAAGTCACCAGTACTCACTGAATGGGAAATCATTGGGGAATTCAGAGATGGAGAAGGACTTGGGCATCTTGATTGATAGCAAACTAAATTGGAGTGCCCAAAGTCAGGCCGCTGCTGTAAGGGCAAACAGGGTAATGGGATGTATCAGAAGAGGTATAGCTGCAAAGGATGAGAACATTGTTCTTCCACTGTACAAAGTACTGGTCAGACCACACTTGGAATACTGTGCTCAGTTATGGGCCCCAATATATAGAAAGGATATAAATGAGCTTGAAAAGGTACAAAGGAGGGCAACAAAATTAATAAGGGGAATGGAGGGACTGCAATACCCAGAGAGGTTGGCAAAACTAGGACTATTCAGCCTGGAAAAGAGAAGGTTGAGGGGGGACATAATAAATGTGTACAAATATGTTAGGGGACAGTATAGAGACCTTGCCCGGGATTTGTTCAAAAGGAGGGATATTACGGTAACAAGAGGGCACTCACTAAGACTGGAAGAGAAAAGGTTTCAGCACCAGCATAGGAAGGGGTTCTTTACGGTAAGAGCAGTGAGAATATGGAATTCACAGAGTGAGGAGACGGTAATGTCGGATTCACTAAACCAGTTCAAGCGGGGACTGGATGCTTTTCTAGATACCAGGCAGATTTCAGCATATACTTAAAAATAAAATAAAATAGTAGGTTGATACAGGGATTTATTCTGACTGCTGGTTTCAGAGTCGGGAGGGAATTTTTCCTCAGGTGAAGATTGGCTAAATCATTTGGGGTTTTTGCCCTCCTCTGGATCAACTTTAGCAATTACAGAACTAACAGGTCGAACTTGATGGACGCAAGTCTTTATTCGGCTTTACTAACTATGTAACTATGTAACTATGTAACTTCTGATGACAATTGGCTTCCTTTGAAATTTGTTACTTGATCTTGTTACATAGTCTACAAGTTTATCAAAAACTTCACTTTTGTTCTTAATTAAGTATGTGACTGTGTATCTTGAGTAGTCGTCTATAAAAGTCAACATGTATCTATTGCCTCCTGATGTAGTCACTTTCATCGGTCCACATACGTCAGTATGCACCAAATCAAGTGGTCTTTCGCTTTTCATCTCACTTTCTTTTGGAATAGATATCCTTGTGGCTTTGGATTTTATACAACATTCACATCTTAAGGTAATTGAGCGATCTGAAATCTTTAAATCTTTTGTCAATTCTTTTCTCTGTAGTTCCCTTATACTGTCAGGGTGTCTATGTCCTAGACGTCTATGCCACATGTGAATACAGTTTTTGTGGTCATGTGTACATACCTTCATCTGTTCCTTTGGTGTGTCAAAATGATATAATTGTTCATCTGCCTTGACTTTGGATATCACCTTGTTTCCTGCAATAATTGCACACTCATTGTCTTTGAATTTTACTGTAAGTTCTTTTGCTGTTAAATGTTTCACAGATAATAATCCGCCTTCTAATTTTGGAACATACAACACATCCTGTACAAGTATCTTTGAATCTTGTCCGAACTTGTTTGAACAATTTAGCATACCTTGTCTGATACTTTCTGCGGTTATTTTGCTTCCATCTGCAAGATAAATGGCTGCTTTCTTATCTAAATCAAGATCAGTAAAGAAATTCTTGTCACTTGTCATATGACTCGTTGCTCCTGAATCAATAAACCAAACAAGTGATGATTTCTTGTCTGTTACTTTAAATGTGCCATTCCAATTATTTTCACATGAATCGGAAATTGTGTTTTTTACTTTCTGTGTATGCTTTTTATGTTGTAATTTTTGTTGTTCTGCTTTCCATATGGTACAGTCTTTCTTTAAATGACCTTTTTTCTTACATCTGAAGCATTCTCTTGTCTCTTAATTATAGGGTTTTTTAAATTCTGTAGCTTTAAGACCGTTTTCACTGTCCTTTTCAGTAGAAGAATCATTTCTTTGTTCTTTTCTTCTCTGATGTTCATCTATTAGTCTTGTTTTCACAAAATCTAATGTAATGTCAGTTTCTGGTCTCGTCTCAAGGGCATTTATCAAGGCTGTATACGAATCTGGTAAACTGCACAATAATATAGCTGCTACATGACTATCTTTAATGTCTTCACCAATAGATCTTAGCTGTGATATCACTTCCATCATTGAGAATATGTGCTTCTGCATGTCGTCATTTGCACTCAATCTCATGCTGTAAAGCTTTCTTAATAAAAAGAACTTGTGATTCAAGCTAGATCTTTCATACAGTTTTCTTAATTCTTCCCACATTCCTTTAGCTGTTTCTTCATTTCTTATATGTATTAATTGAGCATCATCCACTAATAAGCTAATGGTGGCTCTCGCTTGTCTATTCTTCTTATCCCATGTCTGATTATCTTGATCTGGTCTTTCTGTAACAATTACTTCCCATAAATCATCCTTAGATAACAACATCTCTACTTTGAATTTCCATAACTGATAATTTTCACTATTCAGTTTAGCTACTGTGAATTTCAGTTCTGTGTTACTCATCATCTTTATATAGTCTTACTTGTTTAGAGAGTTGTACTGAAGATATTCTCCTGTTTTTCTTGCTGATAGTTCCTGTATGTCCTGCCTGTGTTGAATTCTCTGTAATTATATCCAGCTCCTGGGATCATGAATTCCTTTGTCACTCTGTATCTGGATTTATTTCCTTCTGTTTACAGAACTTATCTGTGTGCTCCGTTATCTAGGGTTATAAACCGGGATCCTCTTGTAGTGCGGGCCTGTAGTGTCTGGGCTTTAGTGTCTAGGTTCCGGCCTGGGCCCATAACCTGTCGCAGAGTGCATCTTCTTACAGTCACCACTGTACTTACGAGAGCTTCAATCAGCAAGATATCTTGAGTAAACAGTATTTACTTCATACTGGTTAAACATGAGATACAATTCAGTGTCACACAGTCCGTGTGCTGCTTACATAACACATTCAGAAAGGGAAAGAAAAACACAGGAAGTAAAAACAACCAACAATTGAGAGCTTTCCTCCCACCATACAGCAAGCATATAACTTTACACACTATCACCATCTGCTGTCTTGTTAGTATAAAGTCCTCCTTTCACTTATAGCAAGTTCTAATCTGTTGCATATGCCAACACCAAATGCGCACACGGCCTCAAGCTCCAGAGAGGACGAAGTACTGCTCTTGCTAAAGCCTCACAAATAGTAATGAATATCACCAGCAACTCCCTCTCACACACACCAGGTATTTATACACTCAGGCCAGGGAGCTAATTAGCCAGAGGGAGGTAGCCACTGGGTCCTAGAGATAGCCAGCCTCTAAGAAGATGGCTGTAATACCAAACATAGAGATCTCCTGCAACCAACTGCAGGGCGACTGTCTGTCACCACTGACACACCTGTAGCACATGGATACCAGGATGGGGATGGGGAGCCATGTATACCAGGATGGGGGCCATGCTTACCATGATGAGGATGAGGGGCCATGGATACCAGGATGGGAATGAGGGGCCATGGATTCCAGGATGGAGATGGGAGGCAATGCATACCGGGATGTGGATTAGGGGTGCGATGCATGTCATGGTGGGGATGGGGGCCATGGATACGAGGATGGGGATGAGGGGCCATGTATACCAGGATGGGGGGCCAATCTTACCAGAATGAGGATGGGGGCCATGCATACCAGGATGGGGGGCATGTATACCAGGATTGGGATGGGGGGCTTGTATACCAGGATGGGGATGAGGGCCATGGATACCAGGATGGGGGACCATGTATACCAGGATGGGGATGTGGGGCCCTGCATACCAGGATGGGGATGGGGGTCATGCATACAAGGATGGGGATGGGGGGCCATGCATACCAGGATGGGGGGCTATGCATACTAGGATTGGGATTAGTCGACCATGCATACCAGGATTAGGATGGGGGCCATTCTTACCAGAATGGGGGCCATGGATACCAGGATGGGGGGCCATGCATACCAGGATGGGGATGTGGGGCCATGCATACCAGGATGGGGATGGGGGTCATGCATACAAGGATGGGGATGGGGGGCCATGCATACCAGGATGGGGGGCTATGCATACTAGGATTGGGATTAGTCGACCATGCATACCAGGATTAGGATGGGGGCCATGTATACCAGGATGGGGACATATATACACGGATGGGGGATATTAGTACAGAACTGGGGGACATTACCCCTATAACAGTGTCAGCAGCAGACGACCTCATCACCCATAACAGTGCGTCATGACCACATTTTTTGCTTCAATTTTTTTCTTCCTATTTTCCGCCTTTAAAACCTAGGTGCATCTTATGGTCTGGTGCTTCTTATAGTCCGAAAAATATAGTAGTTACCATACTTCATGTGAGTTAATCCGTTTTACCAATAAAGTCTATACTATCTATCTATGCAATAGCATGTCAATGCTCCTTGTATTGCTCAATGAAAATTTAGGAAATGCCAGCATTATATAGAGTTATATTTCATTCAACTGCACAGAAGGTTTTACAGGGACTTTAAATGGGAAGCACAAAGGAGTCACAGAAGGGTCTGGGGAGGTGAATATAATGTTTTTGTTATATTTGAAAGTTTGTGAAAAGTTTTTGTGGATTTTGATGTGAATCTGTGGATAATCTACATAAAGATCTACAACAATAGGGGTTTGATTGCAGATTTTGATATCTCGATTAAAATAGCAATCCAGTACTTTCTTTTTAATTCATTCTGTCACTAGTCCCCCACTATATATAATTCATCTAGAATTACCTTATTTAGTTGTTCATTTCTGTGATCATATGGTAACCCTGTGTGAATTTCATGCCTTTATGTTCCCTTTAGGGGTTATAATGTGAGTCACTAGATATTCCTTCATGATAAAATTGCATGGAATATACAACATGAGTTCTTCATAGGGGGGTTTAGAAACTCAGATCACAGTTACTGATGATGATTACACAACTCCTGTCACGTAATTTAGCCTCCTTTACTATACACTGATGTATCATTGGATCTTTAGCAGAGCATAGAGGACTAAAATGGAGGTTAAAATCTAAGAATCAAGGTGGAAGCTGAAGAGAAATAAAGAAGATAATATTTATTATTAGAGAAGTGCTGAGTTTGATAGACAATCAGGTAGGCATTGCAGGGATGAAAAAATGCTGGACTGCTTCTTTAAAATCAAAATCTACAAAAGAGCAATCTATAAATATATATCCACAATTTTCCAAGTATTGTACTGATTGTTCCACTGCTTCAGAATACAATACACATTGTGTGCACAATTATTAGGCAAGTGAGTAGTTTAACCATATCATCATTTTTCTGTATATTTTCCAGCTCCAAGCAATAAACTTGATTTGAAGCATATCAGCTGATTTATATTTATGTAATGGGGAGGGTGTGGCATAAAGAAATCAACACCATTATCAAAGTGTGCATAATTATTCGTCAGCTTGTTTTCTACAGGCAAAATGGGCCCAAATTTTTTTTAACTGACTCTTAAATTTCAAAAATTGTTAGACACCTTACAAAGGGATGTGGCACTCTTAAAGTTGCTAAGATATTGTGACTTGATCACAGAACCATCAAAGGTTTTGTTATAAATAGTCAACAGAGTCGCAAAAAACGTGTTGACAAAAAAAGTCATTAACTGCCAAAGATTTGAGAAGAATCAAATGTGAAGTGACCAGGAAGCCATTATCCTTCAGGGCTGTCATATTCCAGAACTGCAACCTTCCTGCAGTGCCCAGAAGTGCAATGGGTTCAGTGCTCAGTAACATGGGGTCAAGATAAGGAAGGCTAAAACCCGACCACCACTGACAAGACACAGAAGTGGAAATGCCAAGATTGGGCCAAGAAATGCCTTAAGACAAATTATTGAAAAGATTTTATGGACTGATAAGAACAGAGTGACTCTTAACAGCCTAGATGGATTTGCCCATCACTGGATGAGTAACAGGCACAGACTTCCACTTCAACTCAGACAACAACAAGGTGGAGGTGAGGTACTTCTGTGGCACCCCAGGGGTCTGGTTGCCACAGTAATAGAGATATTATGTCTGAGAGCAAGTGGGAGGTTTCTCTGGTCAGGAGCCCTAAGCATGCAACACGGCCCACCCAGACCTGGGAGGGGAGGAATCTGCCCTTATAAACTGGGTCTGGGGCGGGATTAAGTAGTGAAGTTCCAGACACAGAGAGAGTTACAACAGGAGCTCTGTAGGATCAGGAGCGAGTGCCAGAGGCTGGAAGCTAGAAAGCTCGCCTTGGCTGAAGACACTAAACCCGGACACGGAGTCCGAGGCTGTGGGGACATCCAGGTCAAGCAGCAGAATCCAACCGGCAGGGGATTCCATGTCCTCTGGCCTTAGAAACCCGAAGGCACGGTCACAAGCAAGGGACCAGCACCGCCATCGTGAAGCGGAGGCTAACGGAAGGCCCCAAGTCACCGGCCATACGGGTGAGCACCACACGGTATACTCAGGGACGTGGGCTACTTCTACCCGCATAGAGCAAGGTAGCCAGGAAAGAGTGCAGATAGTCGGGGAGGCCTACAACTCCACCTGGCCAGGGGAGATCCTGCTTGCACACAGACTGACCAGACCCCTACTGCTAACCAGTACTCCCGGGAGGGTCTGTGTTATACCAACAGTAAAGACCCTGAACTGCACCACACGTCTCTGTGTTTCATCGCCGCACCAGCACCATTACTATCGGGACGCTCACACCATCACTCCCATCATCTCACATTAGCTGCCCTGAGGCAATACTTCTCCCGTGGGGAGTTATTCCATACTCGGCTGCGCAAATTACATCAGCCTCAGCGGTCTGCAGCGCAGCGGCGGTCCCCACTGACCGCAATCCACGGGTGGCGTAGTCGGACATTGTTATTACCTAAGACTGCCACTGGTTTGACCGACCTGGGCACGGACCGGGTCACCGCCACGGAGGACTACAACCCCCAGCGATCCGGCTCTGGGTATCCCCCTGCACAGCACAGGCCCAGGGGGTGCGTCACTTCAATGGGCTGGTATTATTACAGATGAGGTAGTTGGACCTATTCGGGTTGAAAATTAACTCAAAACCAACAGCCAAACCTACTGCCAGATTTTAGAAGACACTTTCTTCAAGCAGTGGTACAAAAAAAAGTCTGCATCTTTCAATAAAACCATATTTTTTATGCAGGACTATGCTCCATCACATGCATTGAAGTCTCCACTTCTTGGCTGTCAATAAAGGCCTCTTCACCTGACCTAAAACCCTATTGAGAACTTGTGGGTCCTTGTTAAATGGGAGCTTTATGGTGAAGGAAAACAGTACACCTCTCTGAACAGTGTCTGGGAGGCTGTGGTTGGTGCTGCCCAAAAGCTTGTTCGTCAACAGATTTAGAAACTGTCAGACTCCATGGATGGAAGGTTTATGACTGTTAATGAAAAGAATGGTGACTATATTGGTCACAGATTTATTTTTTTGAAATGTCAGAAATATATTTTTGTCCATTTTGAGTTGTTTGGTTATTATTCTCATTTTAACAGATGAAAATAAACAATTGAGTTGGGAAAATTTACATTTTTCATTTAGCTGCATAATAATCCTGCACCCTAATAGTTGCCCAATAATTTTGCACACATAGATATTCTCCTAAGAAAGACAAAACCTCAGTTTTAATTTCTTAAATATTCACGTTTCAGGTTTTTTAACCTTTTGGATTGACCGACAGCACTATGGTTCAATAATAAAATTAATCATCAACAATATAAATTGCCTAATAATTGTGCACACAGTGTATAGAAATATCACTCTCACCCACAAAGCTCTCACAGTGCTGCATCGCCCTACATGTTTTCCCTCATCTCTTTTTACCACTCTACCCATGATTTCCATTCGGCTAATGATAAAGCATTTACATATGGCCATGTGAATATACGATCAATAAACCTTGAAAATGACAAGGGAAATAATATTACAATAATGGCAATAATCAAATACAAATTCAATAAGTGCCTATAGCAGGGGTTCTGAAGATTTTTTCCATTTCATACTGATTCAAAATAATGGAATTCTTCAAAAGAGCTGGCCCCTTGGGTAATACAAAGGCACTGCCCTGCTAATACGCATGGGTAGCAATTAAGTATTTTCAGTAATATTGATATATGCAGTAGATGAGCCATATTCACTTTGTAGCATATTAGTGTCCTCCAGGTCTTAAATATATGTGTACAGCAGCTAGAAATAAACAAGGTCTTCCCTACAGCATAAATTAAATGAGCACACAGTGTCTGATTTAGAACAGCTGTAATAGTTTTTGCTATTTAGAGTTTACAACAATATTAATTTGTTAAAGAGTTTTTACATACAGAAATGAGGTGATGATAACATGTCCATTTTCAGTGTCGCAGACACCAAGTGACCACAGTCATTTCTGCTGCTGAAAGTCTTTGCTGTCAACTCTTCTTATTGTATTTTGACATAATTTGGAGATAAAGTAATAGATTACTTTTTTATGATTAATGACTGATTTCTGATTTTATTAGACAGCAGTGGTCTCCCAAAACTGAATTGTACTTTAAGTTGATCTTTTATTAGTTTATGTCCTACTACTACTATTGGCTTGTAGCCCTATACTTTGTCCAAGTTTGTCCTACAGAGCCATAACACAGCACGCAGTGAATTTTGTAAGTGTGCACCTCTGGAAATCTCCAGTTTTATACAAGCATAAGTTTTTTTTCTGTTGAATCGCTAAGAATCTGTGAGAAACAAATTGTGACATGAATGATGGACCTGGATCACAAAGGCTCTTAAAAATATTTGGGAGGATTTAATAAGAAAAAGTGTATCATGGCATCATTTGTTTGGTCATGATATACTATACCGGGACCAAAACTATTATTGTCATTCCCCAAATAATAATATAGAAATATAGGCCCTGAGTCATCAAAGTGATTACTCCAGAAATCTGCCGTAATCCGCTCTGAGAAGTCGCAAAATTCTTGTGCAACACGGAGTTTTGGCACTGGGTGAAGATGGGACTGAGCTGGGTCAAAATGAGCTCAGAATGTGGCTGGGTGATGCCCACTCGTCTAATTTATGACGAGCTGTGGCATAACTTATGCCACAAATCTTACCTCAGTCCATGATTGGAGTAAGATTTGTGACGAGGTGCACTGAGGATACTTTTAAGACACATGACTCGCCCAGGGGGAATATGGGGGAGATTCGGTACCCGAGCCTTTACCTTCTTGGGAGGTCACGGCGGTCGGCTCCCGGGCCCGTACTCTAGGGTCACTCTTTAAAGGGGGGTTTGTTACTTGATGGGATGAATTACAGTTTTGTCTCGTGACGCCACCTGTGGTTCCCAGTAATGGGTACCGGCACTGCTGCAGACCTCTGGAGCAGATGTTAGGGCAGCTTGGTTGGTGCGGCTCTCCACAGGCAGAGCACAGCTCCAGGGCAGTGTAGGTACAGATGGTGATGCTAGGCGTTGTAGTGCAGGAGAGATAGCGTGGTGGAAATAACTGACAGAAGCAATGGGGT
Source organism: Phyllobates terribilis (assembly GCF_046119375.1). Lineage (NCBI taxonomy): Eukaryota > Metazoa > Chordata > Amphibia > Anura > Dendrobatidae > Phyllobates > Phyllobates terribilis. Next base: position 148,577,702 of record NW_027362771.1, read on the forward strand.
GCAGTCATCCGAGTTCACTCACAGTTATTTAGGTTCTTCAGATGGCATTGTACAGGTTTCAGCCTCCCACATCGCGCTGCATTCACCGGGCAGAGGTTTAGAACTCCCTCAAGTATATCAGAAGCACTTAACGGGACCCCCTTGCTGTATGTTCCTTCCTTAGCCGACTTCCCGCGCTGGGTCTCTCCCTCCTGCCCTGCGCCTCGCCACACAAAGTCCTGATCGGGTACCTTGAGATCCCTCTGGGCAACTTGAAGTTCCCGGACCTGACTTGGTGCCCTCTTCGGCGGCTTGGGTGCGAAAGTGGTGACTGCACCCTGAAAGTGCAGAAGCCTCCAGTTTTCCAGCCGAGACTTGGAGTAACACGGCTGGTCCAGGGACCGGTTCTCTTCTGGCGGCCTGATCCCTCTGACACTTGGCAGATTCGGGCGTACGGGTGCCGTCCTGCACTCACCGTACCCCCTGGGATCCCTTCTATTACTGGAGCCTTCCTTCCTGTCTCCCCTCTCACTCTTAGGCCTCTCTGACTAGGCCCCAGTCTGGAGCAGAGCTCCTGAAGAGACTCTGCTCCTCAGACTGTTCCTCTCCTCATCTCTCTCACTGAAAAAGACCTCACTTTCTAAGATGGCTTCCCTTTTTATATATATTCTTTAAGTGCTCCCCTGTTCTACGTCCTCCACCCACACCCACTACTGGTTCCCCCTCACTTTTAGTTCCCCCCACTCCAGCCAGGGATGGGGCAGCAGAAGAAGTGCATAATGCCCTTCCAGCTGGCATGGAGTATTGTAGTGTTGAGTGCAGGTGTTGGGGTCCCGGGCAGTACTCCATCCTTACCTGAGAGAAGGAGATTCCACACCTCTGGGTGAGGTGCAGTGCCTCTGTGGCGACTGAACCCTCAGGGGCGCCACACACACTTGATTCATTAAGAGGTGTGCAGTGCTTAATTAATCAGGAGCATCTGATTCCAACATGCTCCCTCATTAAGACCGACGAGAATAACGCCGGCCTTCATAAAGTGGGGCCATGGTCCCTGAAAATGCTAGGAAAATGTAGTAATTTTAATGAACATAATTTACAGATTCCCGGAGAGTGGAATATAACCTGCATACAGGGTATAACTGTAGGGGATTCACTGGTTCCAGTTAAAAGTGGGATGCAAAACATGAGGGGGCACAAAAGGTCTTCTGTCCTATATGAGACTAGTAATTACTAGTAATAATGATGTATAATAGTTGAAAACCTTTAGAGAAATTAAACTGTTTTTCCGGCATCCATTGAAGTAAAGTAAGACTTTTATTGGGTTCTCAGCTTGTCACTGTTGGAACCCTCCTGTTAGTTTTTTCTATCTTGTGTTTTGCGGTCACGTGACCATCTGCCTATATATTCCAGCTCCGCCCTTCTGGCTTTGCTGGACTTCAGTGTTGTTTTGACTGATTCTCTAGCCAGGTGCTTCGGTGCCTATCTCTGTCAGTTGGCCTGGTCCTCTGGGACCTCTAGTACTTTTTGTCAGTTTGTCTTTTGTGTTCTACAACAATTTCTGTTTAGTAGGTGTCCCATTTTTGTCCCAGTCCTTAGTTCCTTTAGGGACCCCTCCCTTAATTCTATAGGTCTTCATTCAGACTAGCCGAGGATGAAGGCGGGTCTGTTCACTAGGAACAGGCAGCCCGCTACATCGTAGGGATTCAGCTTAGTCTTACTGTAGGGACAGCTTTCCCCTATCTTTCCTTAGTTCTTGTTGCAGATAATAACAGTAAATCGAGCCCAAAAAATTAAAAGGAAAGAAATTCGGGGATCAGTATGGTTTCCGTCCAGGATTTGGCTCAACGCCTGCAGGGATTGTCTCTGGAGGTGGCCGAGCTTCAGCAACACGTGAGTAGCTGTCCTGGAGCGCATTTTGTCGAACCCAAGGTAGAACTGCCTGATGTTTTTTAAGGTAAACAGCAAGATTTTTTTTCCTTTAAAAATGCTTGTTTGTTATATTTTTGTTTGAGACCAAGATCCTCTGGGAATGAATCACAGCGCATTGGTTTTATTATGTCACTTTAGCGCAAAGAACCACAGGGTTGGGCCTTTTCTCTCCAGCCTAATGATCCGTGTTTAAGTTCTGTTGAAGAATTTTTTTCTGCTATGGGGCTATTATATGACGATCCTGATCGAATCTCATCTGCTGAATCAGAACTTAGACATTTGAATCAGGGGTCTGATGATGTTGAAAATTATTGCACACGCTTCAGGAGATGGGCTTCAGTAGTTAAGTGGAATGATTCGGCGCTGAGATGTTTATTTCTTTCTGGTCTGAGTGAAAGGGTTAAGGATTTGCTAATTGCATTCCCTGCACCTGAGACTCTGCAGGAAGCTATGCAGTTAGCTGTTCATATAGACAGGAGACTGAGGTGCAAGCTCAATGAGATAAAGACTCCTGTAATGTCAGTTCCTAGTCCCCAGAAAATCTGCTCTGACGGTGGGGAACCGATGGAGGTTGGGGGGATGTCACTCCGCTCTCAGGAAAAAGACCAGAGATTCGCCGAGGGATTGTGTCTTTATTGTGGTAAAGCTGACCATTTGATTAAGTATTGTGAGCGTCATTTAATTAAAGAAAAAAAAGGTCAGTTACGCCCGTATAGCCTGTTTACGCTATGCAGGAGTGTTTCTTTCTGGGAGTACTACTCTGCAGGGAGATTTGATTGAATTTCAGGTATTTGTGGATTGTGGTTCAACACTTAATGTGATTGCTAAAGGGTTTTTGGAAAACCTTAAATTGAAATCCAAACCTTTGTCATCACCTATTTCTGTGGTTGCAATTGATAACACTCCTTTGAAATGTATTACTCACAAGACTGCTGCATTTCCTCTCACTATCAATGGAGTTCACTAAGAAATTTTGGACTTCATTGTTTTGGATAATTTGCCCTCTCCAGTGGTTCTAGGATTGCCTTGGTTAAAACTGCATAATCCTTTATTGGACTGGTCTACTAATGTGATTAAGTCTTAGAGTCCGAAGTGCTATGATAAATGTTGTAATGGTCGCATTGCGGCCGTGGAAAAAGTGGAATTACCTGTACCTATTCAAGATTTTTGGAGGGTTTTTTCGGAGGAGGAGTCGCAAGTTTTACCTCCTCATAGGGATTATGATTGCGCCATTGAGTTTGTTCCGGGTGCTACTCTTCCCAAAAGTCCCTTGTTTAATCTGACTATCCCTGAAAGAAAGGCCTTGGAGGAGTACATACATACTAGCCTGGCTGCTGGTCACATTAGACCTTCTAAGTCGCCTGTGGCAGTTGGATTCTTCTTTGTTAAAAAAATTGACGGCGGTTTACATCCATGTCTGGATTTTCGTGAAATTAATAAGATTACCGTACGCAATTCCTACCCATTACCGTTAATTCCTGACTTGTTTAACCAGTTAGTGGGAGCCAAGTGGTTCTCCAAAATTGATCTCCGGGGGGCATACAATTTGTTGCGTGTGAAGGAGGGTGATGAATGGAAAACTGCGTTTAACACTCCGGTAGGTCATTTTGAGAATCTGGTGATGCCTTTTGGTATTACCAATGCACCTGCATTTTTTCAGAACCTTATTAATGACATCCTGAGACCTCTGATTGGTAAGAATGTGGTTGTGTATTTGGATGACATTTTGATTTATTCACCAGATCTGGAGTCCCATTGGCAGAGTGTACGTGAAGTTTTGCAGTTATTGGGTGATAATTCACTCTTTGCTAAGCTGGAGAAATGTGAGTTCGCTGTGCAGAAAATTAGTTTTTTGGGCTACACTGTCTTCAGCGAGGGCTTTGAGATGGACCCTGTGAAGGTTCAGGCTGTGCAGGAATGGCCTACGCCTATTGGTATGAAATCTATACAGAGATTTTTGGGTTTTGCCAATTATTACAGGAAATTCATTAAGAATTTTTCTGTAATTGTTAAACCTCTAACCGATCTCACCAGGACAGGTGCGAATACGGCCCAGTGGACTACTGAGGCCATTGAAGCGTTTGAGTATCTCAAAGAGAGGTTCAGTTCTGCCCCTATCCTTATGCAGCCTGATGAGACCAAGCCTTTTATGGTCGAGGTCGATGCTTCATCGGTGGGGGTCGGAGCAGTTTTGTCTCAGGAGAACAAGAGTGGAGTACATCCTTGTGCCTTCTTTTAGAAAAAAATTTCTGAAACTGAACTGAATTATGATGTTGGAAATCGGGAGTTGCTGGCTATTAAACTCGCGTTTGAACATTGGCGTTATTTTTTGGAAGGCACTAGATTTCCTATTCAGGTTTTCACAGATCATAAGAATTTGATCTATCTGGATGCTGCCAAGCGCTTGAATGCCCGTCAAGCTAGGTGGGCACTTTTTTTTTCTCGGTTTCATTTTTCTGCTACCTATATCCCTGGAACTAAGAATGTTAAAGCCGATGCTTTATCTCGCAGCTTCTCTCCTACGGTCGGTGCCGAGGAGGAGGAGAGCATTTTACAGAAAGTAGTTGTGGTGGCGGCTTTGGACTCCGTTTTGGAGAATGGGATTCTGAAAGCTCAAGATGATGCTCCATCTAACACTCCCCATGGGAGGTTGTTCGTGCCTAGAGCCTTTAGGAGAGATTTGTTTGTGGAGTGTCATGAGTCTCTGTTGGCAGGTCATCCAGGAATTTTGGAGACTAAGAGACTGATCAGTCGCAGTTTTTGGTGGCCTGGATGGCAGAAGGAAGTCATCAAGTGGGTGCGTCAGTGTACTGTGTGCGCTAGGTCAAGGCTTCACTTACTACTGCTGCGGGGTTGTTTTGCCCTCTGGAGGTTCCTAGTGTGCCTTGGACGCATCTCACTATGGATTTTATTACTGATCTTCCTGTATCCGAGGGTTTTACTGTCATCTGGGTGGTCATGCACTGTTTTAGTAAGATGTGTCATTTGGTTCCATTCATTAAGTTGCCCTGCGCCAAGACACTCGCTAAGGCATTTGTTAAGGAGATTGTCAAGCTCCATGGCGTTCCCACGGATATTGTTTCTGATAGAGGACCTCAGTTTGTGTCTCGATTTTGGCGTGCTCTTTGTGACAGGTTGGGAGTCCATTTGTCATTTTCGTCTGGTTATCATCCTGAGTCTAATGGACAGACTGAAAGAAAGAACCAGGATGTTGAACAGTTTTTGCGTTGTTTTGTGGCGGACAACCAAGAGGTGTGGTCTGAGTTTCTGCCTCTCTCAGAATTTGCTTTTAGCAATCATACATCCTCCTCTGCTGGGTGTTCTCCTTTTTTTGTTGTACTGGGAGACATCCATCTTTTGGTTCGTTCTCCAAATTGGGGTCGGCGGTGCCGGAGGAGGAGAATTTTTCTAACAAAAAGTCCAAGAAGTATTTTGACAGGAAACGTAAAGAGGTTTTGTTTACTGTGGGTGACATGGTTTGGTTGTCCTCGAAGAACCTGCGGTTGATGATTCCCTCTAAAAAACTGGGTCCTAAGTTTGTGGGTCCATTTAAAGTGCTTCAGGTTGTTAACCAGTCTGCTGTTAGGTTGGATGTCCCTACTTCCTGGAAGATTAATCCTGTGTTTCATGTTTCCTTGTTGAAAAAGGCTGACGTATCTGATAGGGAGGCCACTGTCACAGTTCCCCCTGTGGTGGAAGACGGCAAATTTGAAATTTCGCTTATCTTGATTTCTAGATGGCATAGAGGGAGATTACAGTATCTAGTCTCCTGGAAGGGTTTCGGTCCCGGAGACAACTCCTGGGTAAGGACGGATGATGTCTCTGCTCCTAGACTTGTTAAAGCTTTCCACAGGAGGTTTCCGGATAGGCCTGGGCCTGGAGGATCCAGAGGATCCTCGTAAAAGAGGGGGTACTGTTAGAACCCTCCTGTTAGTTTTTTCTACCTTGTGTTTTGCGGTCACGTGACCATCTGCCTATATATTCCAGCTCTGCCCTTCTGGCTTTGCTGGACTTCAGTGTTGTTTTGACTGTTTCTCTAGCCAGGTGCTTCGGTTCCTATCTCTGTCAGTTCGTTTGGTCCTTTGGGACCTCTAGTACTTTTTTTCAGTTTGTCTTTTGTGTTCTACAACAATTTCTGTTTAGGAGGTGCAGAATTTTTGTCCCAGTCCTTAGCTCTTTTAGGGACCCCTCCTTTAATTCTATAGGTCTTCGTTCAGACTAGCCGAGGACGAAGGTGGGTCTGTTCACTAGGAACAGGCAGCCCGCTACATTGTAGGGATTCAGTTTAGTCTTACTGTATGGACAGCTTTCCCCTATCTTTCCTTAGTTCTTGTTGCAGATCATAACAGTCACCACATATCTCAATCACATATCTAACACTCTCGCACCTCTCTAGTCCATCCTAAACTCTGCTGCGTGACTAGTTCATCTCTCGCCTCGTTACTTCTCTGCTCCCCTTTGCAAATCCCTTCACTGGCTCCCGTTTCCCCAGCGTATCCAGTTCAAACTATTAACACTGACCTACAAAGCCATCCATAACCTTTCTCCTCCGTACATCTCTGAACTAATCTCCCGATACATTCCCTTACGTAATCTCTGATCCTCCCAAGACCCCTTTCTCTCCTCTACACTTATTCGTTCCTCACCCAATCGCGTCCAAGATTTCTCCTGAATATCCCCCGTCCTCTGGAAATCTGTGCCTCAACACGTCCGATTAGCCACCACATTCGGATCCTTCAGACGGAACTTGAAAACCCATCTCTTCAAGACAGCCTACAGCCTACCATGACCTTGCTTGCTGCCACCTCAACAACACCAGATCTACTACAACCCCCCAACCTACTGTCTCCTTCCCCACTCCTATAGAATATAAGCCCCCCACAAGGGCAGGGTCCTCTTCCCCCCGTACCATTCTATCATTGTTAGTTTGTTTACTGTAAGTGATATCTGTATTTAGTATGTAACCCCTTCTTATGTACAGCGCTATATAAATAATAAATAATAATAACAATAATAAAAAAAAGGCAAAAGGCCTTGTGTGGGCCAATATGTGGTGACATGCTGTGAGCCCAATAAAAGTCATCATTTAACTTCAATGGATGCTGGCAAAAGCTTTTCTTTTCTCTGATATTTTTTGATTCGGAAGGGGAATCCTGATCCTTTTTACCTTGCATCCTTTGTAATTCGCACTTTTTGATGCTGGTGCTGATTTGCCTTATTTTTGTGCATCCAGATGTAGTCAAATTTAACTATACAAATAAGGTGATATCTTGATAACTTTTTAATCTATCTCACTTAAGTGAATTATGATAAGTTAACATTGCAAAAACCATTTACTAGAGATGAGCAGATCAATTTGTGGGACTCCAGTACAGCATCCAGATTAGTAGTACCCAGACAAGAGGCCCAAGAATCTCTTACCTTTTGCCGTGGCTTTTGATTAGCCAGGACCTTCATGATGTCATCTGTGCATCACTTTGCACAGATGATGTTCCTCTAGTCCTGCCAAATCAAATGCCGCACCAGGGATGCCAGAGGATAAGAGATTTGTGGACCTCCCATCTAGCCACCAGGTACCACTGACTTGGACGCTGGACTAGAGTACCGTGAAGTGATCCGCTCATCTCTAGCATTAACTGATTTCAAGTTAGATTAAACTTTTCTTATCCGTGATATTCCAGTACTAAGTTATTTTAGTCATGGCAACACATCTGAAGTTGAAAACGCCTTACAGCTTTTATATTGAGGAACAGAAACTTAAAATTACTCTTGTGCCCATAGTGTTTTATTTTTTTAAATTCAGTGTTATGTTTTCACATAGAAAATAGTGCAGATTTACTTGTAGGTTTACTGCCGAGAAACTTGTGAAATTGAAAGAACACTATGCCCACCGCCCCTGGTGTTTCTGTGGCTATCCACCCTAGTCTACTGATAGTTTCTTTTCCCTTACGCCTCCTGCAATGTCATCTATTTCCATGTGACTGCTGGAAATGGCAGATGGAAAAGAAGAATTTTTTCCATACTTGCTAATTTTGACTTCCTAATTGAGCTTCATAGTGAAAGTCCACAAGTCTATAACAAATCCGTAACAAGACTTGACATGCTGCAGATGTGAAAAAACATTAAAAAACAGTACAAAACAGCGCGAATTTTCTGTCTGTCAGTCCAGATAGGAAATCTGCAGCGTATATATGCTATGTGTGAACGTACAAAACACTACTCCAAAAGCATAGATAATGCATACTGGCTAGAGAAAGAGTATATCATGTCTCCCCATCTGATCAAAAATGGACAACAATATGCAGTGGGTCCCCAATCATAACACCTAAGCTTGGAAAAAATTCCAAATACCACTTGCGAATATAAAATACCAATTCTTTATTAACAACAGATAATGATTAAAAGATCATAAGCAAATAATCACAAATTTATTTTTTTTTAATTGTTTTCAAGAGGAAAAGGATGAGACATAGAATCAAGCACACAGAGACAGAATTAATGTCAATTTTTTGGTTATAGTAGGTGGTGACATTGAAACCTCCCGTACTAACTAATGGAGCTAGCCATATAAAAAAATTCATGACTTGAATAATAACCACAAGTGTCAATGAATCAACTTAGATATAGCTCACAAAAGATTTTGGCTGGTATGGAGAGAATAACAAAGAAATACTAGCATTATTGCAGGCACCAACCTAAGTCATTATGCTTACCCATCAGGAGTGTAGCTAAATTCTGTCCCGTGCCACCGATGACGCCCCGACGCGCGTTTCGCACACCCAGTGCTTTCTCAAGGGGAGTGTGTGATATGAGAATGTATGCCTCACCATATTTATATGCGGCTCCATCCGGTACACACCAATAGATGCGCCGCATTTCAGCGCTGCACAGAAGGTCTGGAAGTGCGGGGTCCGGTGCTCCTTTCCGGCACGCACTAGGGAAATCCCAGTTTGACGTCATATGTGCCTGCCGGATATGACAGAGGCCTTAACCCGACACTGGACAAACTGTCACAGTGCGCATGCGCCTACCGGCGCCATTTTTTAGGAGCCCCATATATATCCACAAACGCGGACAAAGAGGAATGAAATGCCTATCCACTCCTGGAACCACAAACAAACCGTCAAAAGTATAACCCCCATACATGTATGTATGAAGAGGAGGGTATACAAAGCCCCAAATAGTAAATCATGGATGAGTATTCCACGGAGGAGTTATCTCCTCACGAAGGATCCCCCAATATCATTAATCACTGCAATATACATGACACGCAGAGGAAAAAAGAAGGGAAAGGAACAGAGAATAGGGAAGCATGCTCATTAAAGTGTATTACACAGCGCCAGTAATGGGTGGACATACATTAGTGGATTTACAATAACACATAATAAAGCAATATAACATCATTCATATGAATAGATACGTCTCCAAAAAAGATGTCCATTGATGTAAAAGCAATGCTTCCATTCTCTGTTGTTCCTTGTTGGGGCTTTAAATGCATGGGGGTCCCAAGTAGTGGTAAGTCCAGCGCTAGTTGGATTTATATATGCTTCCAATGTGTCAATAAGTTCAAGTAATGGTAATGACAGGTCATTCTTACTAGAATTCAGAGGCATGAAAGAAAAAAAGATTAAAAACCACAACAAACCAAACAAGTAAAAACAAAATGAAATTAAAAACCGTAGAGATTACAGGAAAGGTGAGAAACTAAGTTTCTCGTTTAGACCAAATGGTGACATAGTTCCCAAATTAACAATCCACTTAAGTTCAAGTTGGGCTAGTGCTTTTTTAATGTCACCGCCCCTAATTCCGCAGTGGATTCGATCAATCCCCCTGATTTTAAAACCACGAGGGTCAGAGTTGTGGTGAATTTTAAAGTGTTTGGGAATAGTCTTCATAGTCATTAGGTCCTCCACCTCCCTTGCCGCAACAATATCCCTAATGTGCTCACGGGTCCGAATACGTAGCTCCCTGGATGTAAGTCCAACATAAATTTTCTCACATGGGCACATCCCATTGTAAATCCCATAGGATGTGCTATAGGATATGTAGCTGGTGACCGCGAAGGTCCGAGTCCCATCTGCTGTGTCGAAGGAAGTGGCTCTAATTATGTTACCCTTTGTACAGGCAAGGCAGTCGCCACAGGGAAAACATCCCCATCTCTGCTTGTTGGTCCCAAAATAGTTTTTTACTTTTGCCACATAGTGGCTTTTAACTAGATGATCCCGGAGGTTCTTACTGCGTCTCGCCGTCATCAGTGGAACCTCAGGTATCTCCTTCCTCAGGACCGGGTCAGTGAGTAAAATAGGCCAGTGCTTAACCAGAATATTTTTCAGCAAATTCCATTGACAATTAAAGGTGGAAATAAATCGCACCATTGGATTGTCTGTTGATTTCTTTTTGGTAGTCATGAGGAGTTTCTCCCGTGGCACTGTCCTTGCCCTGTTGAATCCTTTCTTAATCATTCTGTGGCTATAGCCCCTGTCCAAGAAGCGATCCCGCAGATCACGGGCCTGCTGTTCAAAAGTGGTAATTGTAGAGCATGTTCTCTTAGCTCTTAAAAATTGTCCAATAGGAATAGCCCTGATGGTTGAGGGTAAATGAGCAGATGAGGCATGTAATACAGAGTTTACAGATGTAGTCTGGATCAGGCCCATCTGGTCAACCGACATTGCAATGTCCAAGAAATCAATCTCTTTTCTACTGGATTTGTATGTAAGTTTAATGTTATAGTTGTTCGTATTTAGTTGTTCAAAAAAAGTGTTTAGCTCAAACATGGTCCCCTGCCAAATGATCAGGAGATCATCTATGTACCTGAACCAGTACTGTACATGGCCAAAAGCACACGCCCCATCGTCGCAAAAAATCTCCCTCTCCCAAAGGCCGAGGAAGAGATTTGCGTACGACGGGGCACATGCCGCGCCCATGGCAGTACCGCGTCTCTGTATATAGAAACGGTCTTTAAAAATAAAAAAGTTGTGTTTGAGAATGAAGTCTAATAGGTCCAAAATCAGGTTGACCATGGGCCTGTCCAGACTACTCATCTCCAAGAAAAAGCGAGTGGCTTTAATTCCATCCCCATGATCTATGCAGGTATAAAGGGACTCTACATCCGCGGTCACCAGCCACATATCCTCATCCAGGGAGATACCATCCAGTTTTCCCAGGACGTCCGAAGAGTCCCTGACATAGGAGGGCAGCGTTTCAACCAGTGGTTTCAAATAGTAATCAATAAATTTGCACACTGGTTCGCATAGTCCTTCCATGCCAGAGACTATTGGATGCCCTGGGGGATCCACCAGATCTTTGTGGATCTTGGGAAGCAAGTATAGAGTAGGTAGTTTGGGGAATTTTACTGTTAGGCCTTCCAATATTTTTTCGGAATTATTCCTGCCTCATATGCCCTAATCAAGATTCTCTGAAGTTCACAGCTGAATTGAGGTGTTGGATTGTTTTGAAGAGTGGAATAGTTTTCTTTGTTCCTGAGCTGTCTATATGCTTCCCTCTCATATTGTTCAGTCGGCCAGATCACAACATTTCCTACCTTGTCGGCCGCCTTTATAACCACATCATCCATAGTCTTTAGCTCTTTATGGGCTTTCCTCTGTAATGGGTGTAAGTTGTCTCCCCTAATCCCACATGGGATTTTTTAAAATTCCTCCACAACCATTTTAGCAAAAATTTCAATTTGTGAGCAGACCGACAGGGGGGGAAAGGTTGTTGATCTGGGCATGACTGTGCTGGCAAAATCAGCACTCGGGCCTTGTTCTAGTAAAAGATCTTCTAATACACCGAGTGCCTCTAATTCCCTATCACTAGTAAGATCCGACTCATATTCAGGTCTATGATGAAACTTCTTCAGAGTTAATTTGCGACAAAAGAGGTGGAGGTCCTTGACCGCCGAAAAATAATCAAATCCACTGGTTGGTGAAAAGGATAGGCCCAATTTCAAGAGTTCACAGTGTATAGGAGACAGATTATGTGTGGAGAGATTAATTACCTCCTTATTATTACTCTTGGTTTTCTTGGTGTATTGATATGGTGGGGTAATTTTCCGTTTAGAGCAGGATTTAGTCCTGTTTCTCAATTCCCTTGTGTTCCCCACGATGGTAATATTCTCGGATTGAGGGTCACTGGTGGTAGGACGGGCCTCATCCATGGATATATAGGATGAGACCGAGCCAGAGCGCGACCTAATCATAGATCCCTTTCTGGATCCCCTATTCCTCCACCGATACATGGTATTATTTTGATAATCTGTCATATCTCTCTGGTACACACTTCACTCTCCCATTTAGCAAAGTTAAGTTCCAGCTCTTTATTAATTTCTTCGAGGGCCTTATCGGAGAGATCCTTTTTCATAGTGCTTTGGATCTCCTCAATTTCCTTTTCAACATCTTTAAGGATTTTGTCATCCAATTGTATCAGTATCTCCATGAAGACCCGAGAGCATTCCCCAGCGATTTTTTCCCATCTCAATCTTAGTGATTCATTGTCTACCACAAAGGATGGGAAAATTTGTACGCGTAAACCACGCTGTATTAGACCCTTAGTTACGTATCTTTCCAGGAATGCCCTATTCCACCAAACACGAGTACGTCTATGGAGGAGTTCTTTGAGCCGATCCACCTGTTCCTTAGCATCTCTACAGTCTAAAAACAAATTTGAATCATCCTTAAAGACCTCATTGAGTTTAAGGAGCCACGTTTGGTCACGGGCTCGGTAGTCCATATGCTTGGAATCAAAAGCTGTGAATAACACAGAAAATTTTAAATACAAAACACTACTCCAAAAGCATAAATAATGCATACTGGCTAGAGAAAGAGTATATCATGTCTCCCCATCTGATCAAAAATGGACAACAATGTGCAGTGGATCCCCAATCATAAAACCTAAGCTTGGAAAAAAATCCAAATACCACTTGCGAATATAAAATACCAATTCATTATTAACAACAGATAATGATTAAAAGATCATAAGCAAATAATCACAAAAAAAAATTTTTAAAAAATTGTTTTCAAGAGGAAAAGGATGAGACAAAGAATCAGGCACACAGAGACAGAATTAATGTCAATTTTCTGGTTATAGTAGGTGGTGACAATGAAACCTCCCATACTAACTAGTGGAGCAAGCCATATAAAAAAATTCATGACTTGAATAATAACCACAAGTGTCCATGAATCAACTTAGACAGGGTCGGACTGGGGTGTCTGGGGCCCACAGGGAGAACTGACTCTAGGGGCCCACCTACAGCCATATGCAAATATCTGTTATCCGCTATCCCTGTTATAGTGGAGCATTGACTGGTGGCTCCTGCACATCTACTGTGCGACACTAACTGGGATGTAGAATTACTGTAGTTTGCATTAAAGGGGTTCTTTGGTTAAAATAAGTTATCATCGATCCATGTGCTCTACAGGATAGGTGATAACTTATTGATCGTTTGGGTCTGAACATTGGAAAACGCACCTATCGGAAGAATGGGGAATTTTTATCCCTGACAGGACACTTATCCCCATTTTAAAATGCAGCGACAGCTGGGACGTCTGACCGCAGCTCCATTCATTCTCTTGGGGGCTTCCAAAAAAGAGCAGCGCTCACAGCCACTGAAGGAATGAATGGATCTGTGGTCGCATCTCACATGCCACTCCAGTCTAATGGGGAGAAAAGCTCCACATTCTGCCAATTGTGTCCCAGCAGTCAGACCCCCACCAATCAATATTATCAATGATCCTGTGGAGAGGTGATTACTTGTTTTCACTGGAGAACCCCTGTAAGTGCATCTCTGCTGCTCTGGTCCAAGTATTTAATCTCTAAAGCCACGGCCCCCATATTCAGTATTTGGTCAGTATCCGGTCAGTATTTTTTTTTTTCAGGAGTGGGAGCCAAAACCAGGCGAGGAACAATCAGAGAAAAGGTAGAATAGAAACAAGTCACCAATTCTGCATTTATCACCCACTACTTGATTTGGCAGCGACTCCTGAGAAAAAATACTAACCAAATACTAATGGTGGGGCTGTGGCCTAATGGAAAAAAAATATTTTCCTAGTTAATATCAGCAAGAACAAAATGACCGCCATACACAACACAGTTCACTATATCAACACCAATAATACCACATACAAAAGGGACAAATATCGCCACACCATGACTAGATCACATATTACCACCACATAGTGACTGAATAATACCACATACAAGGAACAAATATGGCCACACCATGACCAGACCACATATTACCACCCCAAAGTGACCAAATACTACAATACTGATCATGAATACAAACCACAATACTAACAACCCTGTTATTACCACCAGCGACATTATACACAGGAGCTCTGTATATAGTGTAAGTGTACAGGTAACACAGTGATCACCAGTGACATTATACACAGGAGCTCTCTATGTAGTGTCATTGTACAGGTAATACAGTGATCAAAAGTGATATTATACACAGGAGCTCTGTATATTGTGTCAGTGTACAGGTAACACAATGATCACCAGTAGAGATGAGCGTTGTTCTACTCGAACTGTTCGCCAATCTCAAATTCGAGCTGTTTTGGGCGGTGTTCGAGCCGTTCGGCGAACACGAACAATTTGAGAAAAATTCGGCTGTTCGAGGTTATGTTCGATAACTGTTCGTGCACCAAAATCATAACTGAATTTTTTCTCAGTAATGATGAAAATTAATGTTAATACGCAGTTTGAGTGTACAGCGGGGTGGGGGGAGGGGCAGGGGATGGATCTCTGCAGGAACAATGAAGATCTCCATTTTTTTTTCTCTTTCCCGCATTTGCAGTGGGGAGGTGCAATCTGTCAGCCTATCAGCAGCGCACACACGGAGCGAAGTGCTTTTTTTCACACAAGCAAGGGCATGTGTCATTGGCAGTGTATGTCACATGTCCTTGCCCTATAAGACCAAGCCATTTTCCCCGTCGCCACCATTTTCTCACTGCTGCAGCTGCGTGTTAGACGGCACCGCTGTTGCTGTGTGCGCTATACCTTGTTAATTTCAAGCCAATTTTCGCACAAATCTACAGATAGCTTGGGAGTAGGGAATAGTTGTGATTGCAGTCCTTTTAAGGACTAGGTTACAGCATTTCCTACGACTTTTATCAGGCAGGTCTGTGCTCTTAAATAGATAGATTGTGGGAGTAAAGACTAATTGTAAGTGGAGTCCTTTTCAGGACTAGGTTACATCAGTTCCTATCAGTTTTTGCCAGGCAGGTCTGTGCCAGTGCTGTGCAAGTTTTTTTCACAGCATTTGGCTGAATCTAGCAAAGCTAATCCTTTTTGGCCTATTGCAGAGTGTGTTAGTCAGTGGAGTAGCCTATCTGTGTTGCAAGATATACCACCTGTGTATAGAATACCAATTTTTTTACTGCACCTAGTGAAGTAAACTCTTTTGGGCATAGCATCATTCTATTAGTCCATCTATACTGAACTCCATCAGGTTGCAAATTGAATATAATTTTTTCTGCATCTAGCTCTGAAAAAATATTGGGCTTCTAGCTGTGTGTGGGACTTGTTCTATTAATCCATCTATACAGACCTCCATCAGGTTGCAAACTGAATATATTTTTTTCTGCATCTACCTCTGAAAAAATATTGGGCTTCTAGCTGTGTGTGGGACTTGTTCTATTAGTCCATCTATACTGACCTCCATCAGGTTGCAAACTGAATATATTTTTTTCTGCATCTACCTCTGAAAAAATATTGGGCTTCTAGCTGTGTGTGGGACTTGTTGTATTAGTCCATCTATACTGACCTCCATCAGGTTGCAAACTGAATATATTTTTTTCTGCATCTACCTCTGAAAAAATATTGGGCTTCTAGCTGTGTGTGGGACTTGTTCTATTAATCCATCTATACAGACCTCCATCAGGTTGCAAACTGAATATATTTTTTTCTGCATCTAGCTCTGAAAAAATATTGGGCTTCTAGCTGTGTGTGGGACTTGTTCTATTAATCCATCTATACAGACCTCCATCAGGTTGCAAACTGAATATATTTTTTTTTGCATCTACCTCTGAAAAAATATTGGGCTTCTAGCTGTGTGTGGGACTTGTTCTATTAATCCATCTATACAGACCTCCATCAGGTTGCAAACTGAATATATTTTTTTCTGCATCTAGCTCTGAAAAAATATTGGGCTTCTAGCGGTGTGTGGGACTTGTTCTATTAATCCATCTATACAGACCTCCATCAGGTTGCAAACTGAATATATTTTTTTTCTGCATCTACCTCTGAAAAAATATTGGGCTTCTAGCTGTGTTTGGGACTTGTTGTATTAGTCCATCTATACTGACCTCCATCAGGTTGCAAACTGAATATATTTTTTTCTGCATCTACCTCTGAAAAAATATTGGGCTTCTAGCTGAGTGTGGGACTTGTTCTATTAATCCATCTATACAGACCTCCATCAGGTTGCAAACTGAATATATTTTTTTCTGCATCTACCTCTGAAAAAATATTGGGCTTCTAGCTGTGTGTGGGACTTGTTCTATTAATCCATCTATACAGACCTCCATCAGGTTGCAAACTGAATATATTTTTTTCTGCATCTACCTCTGAAAAAATATTGGGCTTCTAGCTGTGTGTGGGACTTGTTCTATTAATCCATCTATACAGACCTCCATCAGGTTGCAAACTGAATATATTTTTTTCTGCATCTACCTCTGAAAAAATATTGGGCTTCTAGCTGTGTGTGGGACTTGTTCTATTAATCCATCTATACAGACCTCCATCAGGTTGCAAACTGAATATATTTTTTTCTGCATCTACCTCTGAAAAAATATTGGGCTTCTAGCTGTGTGTGGGACTTGTTCTATTAATCCATCTATACAGACCTCCATCAGGTTGCAAACTGAATATATTTTTTTCTGCATCTACCTCTGAAAAAATATTGGGCTTCTAGCTGTGTGTGGGACTTGTTCTATTAATCCATCTATACAGACCTCCATCAGGTTGCAAACTGAATATATTTTTTTCTGCATCTACCTCTGAAAAAATATTAGGCTTCTAGCTGTGTGTGGGACTTGTTCTATTAATCCATCTATACAGACCTCCAGGTTGCAAACTGAATATATTTTTTTCTGCATCTAGCTCTGAAAAAATATTGGGCTTCTAGCTGTGTGTGGGACTTGTTCTATTAATCCATCTATACAGACCTCCATCAGGTTGCAAACTGAATATATTTTTTCTGCATCTACCTCTGAAAAAATATTGGGCTTCTAGCTGTGTGTGGGACTTGTTGTATTAATCCATCTATACTGACCTCCATCAGGTTGCAAACTGAATATATTTTTTCTGCATCTACCTCTGAAAAAATATTGGGCTTCTAGCTGTGTGTGGGACTTGTTCTATTAATCCATCTATACAGACCTCCACCAGGTTGCAAATTGAATATAATTTTTTTCTGCATCTAACCCAGCCAATAGTTTTGGCCTAATACCACAGTTTGGCCACTCAGCTCTGCTCGGTTCCCATCCATTGTTTTTTTGTGCAAACAACTCCAGAGTTGTGAATTAGTTAACCACCAAAATGAGTGGAAAAAGGCCTGCTGCTGGTGGAAAGGGGAATAGGCGTGTTGGGAAGGGGAAAAAAGGTTGTGTCCGTGGGGTAGGTGTTAAAGCAACAGTAACATCTGCAGAAGAAAGACCATCTTCCAGCCAAACTAAAATGTCTACTTCTTTTAGCGGACAATGTGATAAGATCCCTTTCTTACGGCCACGCCAATCGCTACAAATTCCAGATGAGGCACAAAAACAGCAGGTGCTTCAACGGATATCAAGTGCTCCTTTAAGTGGGCTCTCCTCCACATCAACTTCAACATCACAAATACTCCAGTCCTCAAAGGTGTCACCCCAATCGCACTTGCTTCCTCACAGCTCCCAAATCTCCAGCTGCCCATCTGAGTATGAGGTAGAACAGATGGTTGAGTCTGCAGAGCTGTTTACTCATACTATAGCCTGGGAATCAGAGGTCGACTCCAGCGCTTCTGTGAATCCAGACGAGGAAATGATCTGCACTGATGCCCAGAATCTTTATGAGTCGGATCCAGGACCAGACGCAGAAGGTTCTGACCATAATGTAGACCCTCATTCCCAAACTGTAACTCCTGTTGGTGGAGACAATGAGGAAGACGATGATAAGACTCAAATACCTGATTGGAGCGACAACTTTAGTTTTTTGTCAGGGCAGGAACAGGTTGGCTCTGAGGACGACGGGTGTGATAACGCACAGGGTGATGATGATGAGGTTGGAGATCCCACTTACTGTCAACCCACAGTCAGCCAAGAGATGAGGTCAGCAGAGGAGGTGGAGGAAGATGCTAGTGACGACGAGGTCAGGTTGCGCCTTCCTGGACAGAGACGTAGTACTGGAAGCACGTCAACAACTGCATCCTCAAACACAACTCTGCCTCTCACCACAAGTCGTGGTGGCTCTTCAGGTCGCATGGGTGCTAAGCCTTGCATAGCCTGGGCATTTTTTCAGATCGATAAAGATGACCCAACTCGTGTTATCTGTAACATTTGTCAGCAAAAGCTAAGTAGAGGCCAAAAAATACATAGTTTGAGTACTTCATGCATGAACCGGCACATGGACATGAAGCATAAGTTGCAGTGGGAAGCTCAGTGTGCTACAATGCGGCCTAGCCGGCCGGGCCAACCACCGTCTGCCATATCTTGTGCATCCGCGGCCTCTTCATCCTCTGTGACTGGGGGGACAGCAGTCACACCTGTTTTGGGGCGCAGACCTGCCACCTCTTTACCCGCAACAGCCAGCGTGATTGGCAGGTCATCATTTTCTTTGGAGGTGGTAACACCAGCTGGTGTTGAGCGCTGTCCGACATCGATAGCACCACCTTTGGATCAAGGCAACCTAACATGTCCGCCTACATCTTCCTCACAGACCGGCAGTTTGCCGGGGACACACTTATCAACCCCGTCTAAGCACAATAGCCAGCCCTCGGTCCCTCAGATGTGGACAAGTAAAAGACCATTTCCTCCTAGCCATGAGAAAGCTAAGAGGTTGAATTTCACCATCTGCAAGCTCTTGGCTACAGAAATGCTGCCTTTCCGCCTGGTGGACACAGAGGATTTTCGAGACCTTATGTCCGTCGCAGTGCCCCAGTACCAGATGCCCAGTCGGCACTACTTCTCAAAGAAAGGTGTGCCTGCGCTCCACCAGCATGTCGCACACAACATCACCGCTTCTTTGAGAAACTCTGTGTGTGACAGGGTGCATTTCACCACAGACACTTGGACAAGTAGGCATGGACAGGGGCGTTACATGTCGCTGACTGGGCACTGGGTAACTATGGTGACAGCAGGACAAGGGGCTGCTGTCCAAGTCTTGCCGTCCCCACGAGTTGTGCGTCAATCCTCTTTATGTCAAAGTTCCTCCACTGCTTCTGCCTCCTCAACCTCCTCTCGGTCTTCCACCTGCACCCAAAGCCTGTCTGGTCATGCCACAAGCTTTCTAACTGCGCAGAAGGGATCCTGCACACCTCCTTACTATGCTGGCAGTAGGGCTCAACGTCATCAGGCGGTTTTTACATTGAAATGTCTGGGAAATGTGAGTCACACAGCTGAGGAGTTGTGGTCAGCTCTGGAGAACCAATTTCATGAATGGTTGTCTCCACTGGACCTGAAACCAGGGAAGGCCGTGTGCGACAATGCTGCAAACCTGGGTGCGGCCCTTCGCCGGGGCAATGTCACACACGTGCCTTGTATGGCTCACGTGTTGAACCTGGTTGTCCAGCAATTTTTAGCCCACTATCCCAGACTAGATGGCCTTCTGCAGAGGGCACGGTCGCTGTGTGCTCACTTCCGCCGTTCACATCCCGCAGCTCAGCGACTTACATCTCTACAGAAGTCGTTGGGCCTGCCACTTCACTGGCTAAAATGCGATGTGCCTACCCGGTGGAATTCAACTCTGCACATGTTGCAGCGACTGTGGCAGCACCGACAAGCCCTGGTGCAATACGTTCTGACGTATAGCCTGGGCCAACGAGATTCAGAGGTGGGGCAAATCACGCTGGAGGAGTGGTCTCAGATCAGGGACCTATGCACCCTTCTGCACAGTTTTGAAATGGCGACGAAGATGTTTAGTGCTGACGATGCCATTATCAGCATGACTATTCCGGTGATTTACATGCTGGAGCACATGTTAAACAGAATTCGGAGTCAGGTGGTGGCACAAGAGGAGGTGGAGGAAGTAGAGGAGGAGGAGTTGTATGCGGAAGGGCTAACATCTGCAAGGTCCAGACGGTCGGCAGCACCAAGGCGGCAGGCATGTGAGGGTGGGGGAGATGGTTTAACCAGGGCGCATGGTAGCAGCCAAACTAGTGAGGAAGGTGCAGGAGCCCAGGAAGAAGTGGAGGACGAACTGATGGAAGACTCATCAGATGAGGGAGACCTTGATCACATTTCTGTTGTGCGAGGTTGGGGGGAGAGGACAGAGGAAGGAAGCATGATTGTTACCTCGCCACCAACACAACAGGGACTTGGTGATCCTGGATGCGCAACACACATGAGTGCCTTCTTGCTGCACTACCTGCAACATGACCCTCGAATTGTGAGAATTAGAAATAATCCTGACTACTGGGTTGCCACACTGTTAGATCCCCGGTACAAAAGTAAATTTACAGAAATTATTCCTGCCATAGAAAGGGATGCACGCATGCAGGAGTATCAGCAGAGACTGTTGCAGAATCTTACATGTGCTTTTCCACAAAATACCAGTGGTGCACGTAGTGAATCTCACAGTTCCAACTTGCCAACCGTGGGACCGTCAAGTGTTCAGCACTCAAACCGTAACAGAACCACAGTATCTGCTGGTAACATCAATTTTGCAGAATCATTTCACCACTTTTTTAGCCCATCCTTTGCAAGGCCACAGGAGACAAGAAGTCTGACACATAGTCAACGCCTAGAGACGATGGTACAGGAGTATCTCCAAGTAAACATTGAAGCCACGACTGTGTCACTGGACCCTTGCTCTTTTTGGGCTTCCAATCTGGATAAATGGCCGGAGCTAGCCACTTACGCCTTGGAGATCTTGTCATGCCCCGCAGCCAGCGTTCTGTCTGAACGTGTGTTCAGCGCTGCTGGTGGTGTGCTGACAGATAAGCGCACGCGGCTCTCCACTGATAATGTAGACAGACTCACGTTCATAAAGATGAACAAATCATGGATCCGAAACGACTTTTCTACCCCTGTGTCATCCTGGGGAGAGTAAAAGCTTGATGATTGGTTAAAATCACCCTACCAACCGTTTTAAGCTTTCAAATTACTAATCATGTTTATCTGTATCTTGGCTGGAAAATAATTTGGGCTTTGTAGCAGTGTGCAGCACTGATTCTATTAGGCCATCTATAATAAGCTCCACCAGATTTAAAATTACTAATCATGTTTATCTGTATCTTGACTGGAAAATAATTTGGGCTTTGTAGCAGTATGCAGCACTGATCCTATTAGGCCATCTATACTAAAGCTTCACCAGATTTAAAATTAATAATAATTTTTAGCTGCATCTAGCCCGGAAAATAATTTTGGGGCTCCGAGATGCGCAAGACACATAAGTGCCTTCTTGCTGCACTACCTGCAGCATGACCCTCATATTGTCAGAATTCGAAGTAATCATGACTACTGGGTTGCCACACTCTTAGATCCCCCAAACTTTTCGATCAACCTTTTCATTTTAATAAAGACCAAAAAAATGGTCATTTTTGAAATTCTAAGCATTAGCAGGTTGTTAGAAACTGAAATCAAACAGTTTTCAACTCAAAACTTTATTCTAGGTGATGTTACATTTTCACATAGGACCCCTTGTTCGAAAGGAGCTTCTGAACTCTCTCGTCCATTGAATTTGTCAGGTTTTGGATGGTTTCTGCTTCAATTGTTTTGCATGAGGACAGAATACCCTCCCAGAGCTGTTGCTTAGATGTGAACTGCCTCCCGCCATCATAGACACTCCTTTTAATGATGCTCCAAAGGTTCTGAATGGGGTACAGGTCAGGGGAGCATGGGGGTCACACCATAAGTTTGTCCCCTTTGATGCCCATATCAGCCAGAGATGCAGATGTTTTATGTGCAGCATGAGATGGTGCATTATCATGCAGAAAAATGATCTTGCTGTGAAATACACGGTTCTTCTTCTTGAACCATGGCAGGAAGTGCTGTTTGAGAAAATCCACATACATTATGGAGTTCATCTTTAGCGCCTTCAGGGATCCTAAAGGGGCCGACAATCTCTCTCCCCATGATTCCAGCCCAAAACATTACTCCACCTCCTCCTTGTTGGCGCTGTAGCCGTGTTTGCGTGGGGTGTCCATCAACCAGCCATCCTCCACTCCATCCATCTGGACCATCGAGCGCTGCACGGCACTCATCCGTGAACAAAACAGTTTTGAAATCAGTCTTCATGTAATGTTTGGCCCACTGGAGCCGTTTCTGCTTGTGTGAAGTGGATAGAGGAGGTCGACAGGATGGCGTATGCACAGCTGCAAACCTCTAAAGGACCCTGCATCTTGTTGTTCAGGGGACGTTGGAGGCACAAGCAGCTTCAAAAACTTGCCTGCTGCTATGACAAGGCTTTTTTGCCGCTGCTCTTTCAACCTTACGTAATTGCCTGTAGGAAAGAGTCCTCAATTTGCCCTTATCAGCACGCACACGTGTGTACTGTGAATCAGCTACACACTTCTTGATTGCCAAGACACTTCATCCTGATCATCGCACAATGTTGATTGTAGTCATGCCTTGACCTAAACACTCCACAATTTGTTGCTTCTCAGCAGCCGACACATCCTTTTTCTTTCCCATTTTGTCAGAAAATGTAGGCTGCTTAATAATGTGAGACAACCTTCTTAAGTAGTCTTGCCTTTCATTGGACACACCTGCCAAACTAATTAGCACTGGTGTCTGCAATTGCTTACAGTGATATAAAGAGCCCTGACACACATCACCATCAATGAGTTTAACTGACAAACAAACAAATTCTTCCCTTATCACTCCTAAACACTTTTTGCATAATAATTTGGAACGCAGTGTACATGTGCTTTTCCACAAAACACCAGTGGTTCACGTAGTGAATCTTACAGTTCTAACTTGCCAACCGTGGTCTGTATGGAGTTGTTCAATAAAGGGCCCAAAATTAAGATAACATAGATGAGAGAGGTCTCTATGAATAGGAATTCCTAAGTATTTGATACCCTGTGAGGGCCAGGCAAAGGGAAAGTTGGACTGGATGGAATCCTATATGGATTTGGGGAGGGAGACATCAAGGGCCTCAGACTTCGCTGCATTGATTTTAAAATTTGACCATGTAACAAAGTGATCTATTTCAGCCATAACAGCATGGATGGATATATGTGATTGAGTGATATATACTAGGACATCATCAGCAAATAGACAGCACTTGTACTCGGTGCCTCCCACCTCAATCCACCTAATATTGGGGTTATGGCGAATTGATGAGAGCAGGTGCTCCGTCACTAGGATGTATAAGAGAGGGGACAGAGGACATCCCTGCCTTGTCCCATTGGTGATTGTGAAAGGTGATGAAAATGTTCTGATGCACCCCCTGGGCCTTGGGACACCCGGAGCCGGACCCTTTTTGGTGGATGCTGGTGGTTGTAGTCTTCGTGGCGGCGACCCGGTTCCGTGGCTCAGGGTGGTCAAACCAGTGGCGGAACTATTTATGTGGTTTTGATGTTTAAATGTCCGACTACGCCACCCGTGGATTGCGGTCAGAGTGAACTACCGCTGCATGGCAGACCGCTGAGGCTGGTGTTGTGGGTGCAGCAGAGCGTAGCATAACTCCCCACGGGAGGAGTATAGCCTCAGGGCAGTGTATGCGGAGGATGGGGGTGATGGTGCAGGGCAGCAGCAGTAACGACACGGAGTCAGTGATGCAGTCCAGGGCCTTTACTCACAGTTCTTATTATCCAGACCACGTCTGCAGGTAACGGCTGCCCACGTCGTACTGTGCTCACCAGGTGAGGGGCTCAGACAACTCCCAGATAACTTTGGAGCGCTTCACAGGACCCCCTTTGTGTGTCCTTTGTCTGGCCTTTCTTACCAACCCTTCTGTCCGGCTGCCTCGGGCCTCCTCTTGGTAAACTTGGCGCCAGTTTCCCTGACCCTATGTGGTGCCTTCCTAGCGGGTGTAGCGAGGGGCTGCGCCACATAAAATGTCACAGCCTCCGGTTTCTAGCTGAGGGTCGTTTCCTGCCTCCACTAGTTTCGGGGACCGGTCTCCCCCTTTGGCCTGACCCCTCCACGCAGGTGGATTCGGGCGTGCGGTTGCGACTCGCCCGTCCGCACCCCTGGGATCCCTTCATTCCTCATTCCTGGAGCCTTCTCCTCTCCTCTTCCTTCCTTCTCCCTCTTCCAGGCCTGGGCCTCTGTTACTAGGCCCACCTCCGGAGCAGAGCTCATGCAGAGCCCCTGCTCCCTGCCACTTCTGCTCAGACTTCTCTGCACTGAACTAAGATGGTGCCCACCTTTTATACTCCCTTCTCAATGCACCCAGGAACTGCTTCCTCCCTGCTCCTGCACTACAGGGTTCCCCTTCCTCAGTGTTCCCTCCCCCCACTCCAGCCAGGGACAGGGACTGTCGTGCCCATCTCAGAGGCATATTGGTCGCCCTGCCCCACGGCAATGTGGTGTAATGCATGCAGGTGTCGGGTCCTGATCCACACTCCATCCTTACCTGAGAGTGAGATATCACACCTCTGGGTGAGGTGCAATACCTCTGTAGCAACCGAGCCTTCAGGGTGCTACAGTTCCATTTATCTTCAGCCTAGGTGACGTATTGTGATACAGGGCCGTGATTTTGGCTATAAAAGGGTCCCCTAGACCCCTACCCCAAGCTTTTTAAGAGAATCATATATGGCGTGCCAGGAGACTCTATGGAATGCTTTCTCAGCATCCAACGAGAGTATCTAATTACAATTTTTTAACTGCATCTAGCCCAGGAAATACTTTGTGCCTAGTAGCAGTGTCTGCTAGTCAGCGGATTATCCCGGCTGTTAAGCAAGCTACACCACCTGTAGTTTAGACACTTAATTTTTTCAAAGGAAATGCTTCGGGACCATGGGATACTCAGTGAAGAGCATCAGGAGGCACCCCAAGGCATAGGGGCTGGGACTGGCAGTAGGATGCCTTGCGGTGGACAGCCGAGCTCGATCCTTATAAAAGCTTTTTAACTGCAGCAGCTTTAGTGGACGCTACTGGAGCTGGAATTACGCGGCTGCAGGCATGAGACTTGCCCTCCAATAGATCCTTGTAAATGGATTTAAAGTGTATTCATTCAAATTAGAGAGACAATTTAAATTAAAAAGCTTAGAGCTGCCTCCACCACAGGGGGGCTCGCTCGACCCACCAGCGGACAGGCACCAGTATTGGGAGAGGGGGGCTGGCCATCAGGGTTCACCGCGGCTCTGGCACAAACCCGGCGACACGGAGGTGGCACGGGCAGGAGCGGACTGGCCGTGTCGGCTTCTCACTTTTTGGATTTTAGAAGGGCATGACATGCCTATATCTGTGTCTCCCCCTCCTTTTACTCCTCCACCTCTTTTATTTTCGCATGACTATATGTTCTTGTCACTTTTCCATGTGTTAGTTATGTCTTCTGAGCAGTTTGTCAGCTTTTGGACACCTTTGAAGGTGTTTTCTATGTGTTTTTGTTTGCCTGCCATTGGTTTTAACGGTGTTCGAAGGTGTTCGACGAACAGTTCGGCGAACACACGGGTGTTCGACGAACCGAACTGAACTCGAACACTACGGGGGTGGCTCAACACTAATCACCAGTGACATTATAAACAGCTGCTCTGTATATAGTGTATAGGTAATACAGTGGTCACCAGTGACATTATACACAGGAGCTCTGTATATAGTGTCAGTGTACAGTGGTCACCGGTGACATTATACACAGAAGCTCTGTATATAGTGTATACGTAATACAGTGATCACCAGTGACATACACAGGAGCTCTGTATATACTATATACACATGTGGTCAGAATTGTTGGTACCCCTGGTTTAATGAAAGAAAAACCCACAATGGTCACAGAAATAACTTGAATCTGACAAAAGTAATAATAAATTAAAATTCTATGAAAATGAAGAAATGAAAGTCAGACATTGCTTTTCTGCTTCCACAGAATTTAAAAAAAAATTAAGCTCATGAAATAGGCCTGGAAAGAAATTATGGTACCCCTGAAAATAATGTGACAAAAGGGACATGTTAAATCAAGTTGTGTCCACTAATTAGCATCACAGGTGTCTACAATCTTGTAATCAGTCAGTGGGCCTGTATATAGGGCTACAGATACTCACTGTGAGGTTTGGTGACATGGTGTGTACCACACTCAACATGGACCAGAGGAAGCAAAGGAAAGAGTTGTCTCAGGAGATTAGAAAGAAAATTATAGAAAAGCATGTTAAAGGTAAAGGTTATAAGACCATCTCCAAGCAGCTTTATGTTCCTTTGACTACAGTGTCACATATTGCTCAGAAACTTAAGATCCATGGGACTGTAGCCAAACTCCCTGGACGTGGCCACAGGAGGAAAATTGATGACAAATCAAAGAGACGGATAATATGAATGGTAACAGAAGAGTCCAGGAAAACTTCTAAAGAGATTAAAGGTGAACTTCAAGCTCAAGGAACATCAGTGTCAGATCGTACTATCCATCGTTGTTTGATCCAAAGTGGACTTCATGGGAGACGACCAAGGAGAACACCATTGTTGAAAAAAAAAATAATAAAAAAGCCGACTGAAATTTGACAAACTACATGTTGAGAAGCGACAAAGCTTATGGGAGAATGTATTATGGACAGATGAGACAAAAATGGAAGTTTTTGGCAAGGCACATCAGCTCTATGTTCACAGACGGAAAAATGAAGCATATCAAGAAAAGAACACTGTCCCTACTGTGAAACATGGGGGAGGCTGTTATGTTCTGGGGCTGCTCTGCTGCATCTGGCACAAGGTGTCTTGAATCTGTGCAGGGTACAATGAAATCTCAAGACTATCAAGGGATTCTAGTGAGAAATGTGCTGCCCAGTGTCAGAAAGCTTGGTCTCAGTCGCATGTCATGGGTCTTGCAACGGGATAATGACCCAGGAATGGCTAAGAGGAAAACATTGGACTATTCTGAAGTGGCCTTCTATGAGCCCTGACCTAAATCCTATTGAGCATCTTTGGAAAGAGCTGAAACATGCCGTCTGGAAAAGGCAACCTTCAAACACGAGACAACTGGAGCAGTTTGCTCATGAGGAGTCGGCCAAAATACCTGTTGAGAGGTGCAGAAGTCTCATTGACAG
The DNA here is from genome assembly GCF_046119375.1 of Phyllobates terribilis. Lineage (NCBI taxonomy): Eukaryota > Metazoa > Chordata > Amphibia > Anura > Dendrobatidae > Phyllobates > Phyllobates terribilis. The sequence continues at coordinate 148,604,943 of NW_027362771.1, forward strand.
TTACAGGAATCGTTGGATTGCAGTGTTTGCCTCAAAAGGTTGTTCAACAAAATATTAAGTTAAGAAGAACCATCATTTCTGTCCAGGCCTATTTCATGAGGTTAATTTTTTTTTAAATTCTGTGGAAGCAGAAAAGCAATGTCTGAGTTTCATTTGTTCATTTTCAAAAATTTGTAATTTATCAGATTCAAGTTATTTGTGTGACCATTGTGGGTTTTTCTTTCATGAAACGAGGGGTACCAACAATTTTGACTACGTGTGTAGTGTAAGTGTACATGTAATACACTGACTCACCAGTTACGTCTCTAGGTGAAGTCCTTCATCTTCGCTTTTCTTCTTCATCAGGCACAGTCCGCCATCACTTCTTCCAGCCAGTAATCGTCTCTGCAGAAAATAACACACAGTTACCAATAACTGATCTCTTCTAGAGAATATTCCCACTTTTCCCCCCTGACTTCTACACTATACCAGTTGAATCAAAAAAGCAACATAGTGCCATCCTGCACAGTAACAGGACTCCTCTTTTGTCCCATCCCATGGAAAACAGTTTCCTAAAAAGTAAATTATATTACAGAAGTAATAATCTAATAATTATAATTGGAATCTAAAGTAATAATGTTCCCCACTGGCCACCATAAACTAATAAAGTATGTTCCTCAATCTGGCCCCCAAAGAATAATTAAGTCCCTTGTCCAGCCAGGCACCCCCATATGTCCCTTCTGGCCCCCATATGTCCAGGGTGGCCTCTCCATATATTTATCCTAGCCCACATGTATCGAGCCTGCCCTCCCCCCCCATATATCCATCTTAGCCCCCCATGTGGCCAGCCTGCCCCCCCCCACATATCCATCCTTGCCTCCATGTTTCCAGCCTGCCCCCACATATATCCATCCTGGACTTCATGTATCCATCCTGACACCCCCTGCATATATCCCTTCTGGCCCCCATTTGTTCAGTGTGACCCCTCCATATATTTATCCTAGCACACGTGTATCGAGCCTGCCCCCTCCCATATACCCATCCTAGCCCCCCATGTGGCCAGCCTGCCCCCCCATATCCATCCTTGCCTCCATGTTTCCAGCCTGCCCCCCCATATATCCATCCTGGACTCCATGTGTCCAGCCTCCCCCCATATATCCATCCTGCCCTCCCCCCCTGCATATATCCATCCTGACACCCCCCCATATGTCCATCTTGCCCCCCATATATCCATCCTGGACTCCATGTGTCCAGCCTGCCCCACCCATATATCCATCCTGGCCTCCATGTGTCCAGCCTGCTCCCCCTACATATCCATCCTGGCCCCCATGTGTCCAGCCTGCCCCCCCATATATCTATCCTGGCCTCCATGTGTCCAGCCTGCCCCCCCTACATATCCATCCTGGCCTCCATGTGTCCAGCCTGCCTCCTCATATATCCATCCTGCCCTTACCCCCTGCATATATCCATCCTGACACCCCCCATATATCCAGCGTGCCCCTCCATATATTTATGTTAGCCCACATGTATCGAGCCTGCCCCTCCACATATCCATCCTAGCCCCCCATGTGTCCAGCCTGTCCCCCCCATATATCCATCCTGACCTCCATGTGTCCAGCCTGCCCTCCCATATATCCGTCCTGGCCTCCATGTGTCCAGCATGCCCCCCCATATATCCATCCTGACCTCCATGTGTCCAGCCTGCCCCCCCATATATCCATCCTGGCCTCCATGTGTCCAGCCTGCCCCCCCATATATCCATCCTAGCCTCCATGTGTCCAGCCTGCCCCCCATATACCCATCCTGCCCACCCCCCTTTGCCTGGGTCCAGCCAGGGTCCCCCCTTGTGTGTCCAGCCAGGGCCCCCCCTTGTGTGTCCATCCAGGGCCCCCCCTTGTGTGTCCAGCCAGGGCTCCCCCTTGTGTGTCCAGCCAGGGCCCCCCCTTGTGTGTCATGCCAAGGCCCCCCCCTTGGGTGTCCAGCCGGGCCCCCCCTTGTGTGTCCAGCCAGGGTTCCCCCTTGCGTGTCCAGCCAGGGTTCCCCCTTGTGTATCCAGCCAGGGCTCCCGCCTCGTGTATCCAGCCAGGGCTCCCGCCTTGTGTGTCCAGCTTGGCCCCCCTCGTGTGTCCAGCTTGGCCCCCCTCGTGTGTCCAGCTTGGCCCCCCTCGTGTGCCCAGCCAGGGTTCCCCCTCGTGTGCCCAGCCAGGGTTCCCCCTTGTGTGTCCAGCTGGGCCCCCCCTTGGGTGTCCAGCCAGGGTTCCCCCTTGTGTGTCCAGCCAGGGTTCCTCCTTGTGTGTCCAGCCAGGGCCCCCCCTTGTGTGTCCAGTCAGCTCCCCCTTGTGTGTCCAGCTGGGCCCCCCCTTGTGTGTCCAGCCAGGGTTCCCCCTTGTGTGTCCAGGCAGGGTCCCCCCTTCTGTGTACAGCAAGGGCCCCCCCTTGTGTGTCCAGCTAGGCCCCCCTTGTGTGTCCAGCCAGGGTTCCCCCCTTGTGTGTCCAGCCAGGGCTCCCGCCTCGTGTATCCAGCCAGGGCGCCCCCCTCGTGTGTCCAGCTTGGCCCCCCCTCATGTGTCCAGCTTGGCCCCCCTCGTGTGTTCAGCCAGGGTTCCCCCTCATGTGTCCAGCCGGGGTTCCCCCTCGTGTGTCCACCTGGGTCCCCCCATGTGTGTCCAACCAGGGTTCCCCCTTGTTTGTCCAGCCAGGGCCCCCCTTGTGTGTCCAGTCGGCTCCCCCCTTGTGTGTCCAGCTGGGCCCCTCCTTGTGTGTCCAGCCAGGGTTCCCCCCTTGTGTGTCCAGCCAGGGTTCCCCCCTTGTGTGTCCAGCCAGGGTTCCCCCCTTTTGTGTCCAGTTGGCTCCCCCTTGTGTGTCCAACTGGGCCCCCCTTGTGTGTCCAGCAGGGCCCCGCTTGTGTGTCCAGCCAGGGTTCCCCCCCTGTGTGTCCATCCAGGACCCCCCCTTTTGTGTCCAGTCGGCTAAGCCCTTGTGTGTCCAGCCAGGCTACCCCCTTGTGTGTCTGTCCAGCTGGGCCCCCCCTTGTGTGTCCCGCTGGGCTTCCCCTTGTGTGTCCAGCTGGGCCCCCCCTTGTGTGTCCAGCCAGGGGCCCAGACCATTACACACACACACATACACACACACACACACCCCTCTTACCTTCCTGCGCTCCCATGCGGTGTCCTCCTTCTCTTGAGTTGCGCGCCTCCTTCACAGCAGGTGCATAACGATGACGTCATACACCGGCCGGCGAAGGGAGACGCGCAGCTTCAGAGGCTTCACAGGGACGTGCGCCGCGGTGGTTCAGGTAATCAACGCCGCGTGCGCGCGTCCCTGCATACACTGTGCCTGCGCTTTTAAAGGGCCCGTGCCCCTTAAAAAATACTTACCCATTACTGCCTCCCACTTTCCAGCTCTTCTCTGGTCATCTTCTGCTTCATGTGACCACAGTTCTACTAATCAGCTCTCACAGCATCTTCTTTCTCCCATTAAATATAAAGAAAAAAAAAAGAATTATCCTGATGTGTAAACGGCATAATGAGAAAAAAATAGAAACACTAAAATTGCATCTTTTCAGTCAAGGCAGTGCTGCAAAAAAAATGCAAGAAGAGATAAATATGGTATCAATAAAAATGTCAGCTTTTAGTGCAAAGAACAAGCCCTCACACAGCTCCATCAACCAAAGGAGGAAGACATTACATGACTCGGAAAAATGGCGACACACACAAAATATTTTTTTCAATGAGTTTCTGATTTTCTTTGCACCTATATAAAAAAATACAAAAGTTTGGTATCTCCATAATGGTACTGACCTGGAGAATCATTTTGACAAGTCATTTTAACCATTAAATGAATACCATAAAAACAAAGCACACAAAAACAATTGCAAAATTGCGTAGGTTTTTTTCCGCATTTTTTTTTTCAGTTTTCATTTTATAGTATATTGAATGGTAAAATGAATGGTGCTATTTGAAACTGTGACTTCAACTCTTGTAAAAAAGAGGAGTAAGAAACAACAGCGCAAAACAAAAAAAAATTGCCCTATCGGGAAGGGGTTAATACATGCAATCTGCAAGTAGTAATTATAGCTGAGGAAGTGCTACTTTAGCAGAAATTGCAAAATTACTGGATAGTTATCATTTTTTACCCCAGCAGAGTTCTTAGGAATTTATAGAAAAATGAATAAAAATCATTGCACATTACATAATGAAGTTCATATGTGCATTTAAATCTCTAAAGATCTAAAATTTATTTAAAAATGCATGAAAAGGAAAACAATTTTATTTCTTGCTTAGAACCAATATATTCTATAGTGCTGTACAGAGGTTGCTGCCAATTATGTAAGTCCCATTCCCCAGTTTTATTGGACACCAAATGTATAATGTACCGAAGCTTACTCCCCTAGTAGTATTGGTTATGTACATGAACTCTGATGCTCTGGTTCAATTCTGTTCACTGCATAACTATAAAAAAAGAGCAAATGAAAAATTTTCCACAATGTAAAAGCATAACCGGGTATATATCCTGCAGCGTGTAAAAAAGATCAATACAGTAATAAGTCAGCCCTGACATCTCCTACAGATAGAGTAGTAGTTGTACAATATTTTGTATATGTTTGATGTGGCATGTGAAGGAAGCAGGTGCATTTGCTTATGGCCTTTTTCATAGTTTCATAGGTTGAAAGAAGGCATAAGACAAGGTAAAATACTGCAGTTTCTGCTTTCCTTTACATATAGCAAAGAAAGTAATGTATGTAACTAGGATCAAGCAATTTGCTATACTTTTCACATTCTTAAAGCTGTTAATAGGCTGCGTGCCCACGATGTGTTTTTTAAGCGTTTCCGCAGCGGCAAAAACGCTGCAGAAACGCTTAAAAAACGCATGGTAGAAGGCCTGTCATGTTCCCCAATGATAATCCGCATGTGCTGTGCACATGCTGCGGAAATTTCCGCTGCGGATTATCATTGCGGAAAAAAACGCAGCACTACCAATTATTTTGCGGAAGCGCTGCGTTTTCGCCGCCATTGACTTTCATTGGAACGCATGACATCCGCATCACTGCATCTGTACATGAGGATTCCATGCGTTTCAATGTGCGGATGGTACCCGGGTTTGGAGAAGAGGAGACTCTCCTCCGGACCCGGGTACCATACAACCTGTGAAAAAAACAATAATATAAAAAATAAATATTATACTTACCTTCTGATGGCCCGCGGTGCGCTTGTCTTTGCTTGCCGGCAGATCGCAGTAGACTGAAGGACCTGCGCTGACGTCATTTAGTCATGTGATGGCAGGTCCTTCAGTGTACCGCGAGCTGCCAGCAAGCCAGGACGGATCGAATAAAGACTGCGAGGGCCATCAGAAGGTAAGTATAGATTTATTTTTTTATTTTTTACCATTCTTTCAGTCACACTATATAAATCCATGCCGGTTGCATGGATTTATATAGTGTGACCAAGTTGACAAGCACTTTCCAAGTGATGCTAACATTGCTTGGAAAGCGCTTGTCAACCCGCATGTGGAAATGCATGTGAAGAACGCTTCACTTCCACTTGTCCTTGGCAGGAAAAACGCATGTACAATCCGCATGTACAATCCGCATGTGTTTTTTCTGCCAGGGAGATGCAGAAACGCTCAGGAAAAATCCAGAGTATTTCTGCATCGTGGGCACATAGCCATACTTGAAACGTAAAAAAAATTACTTTAACCTTACTTGAATCTGTGGCTTCACACTGCAGATCTACATTGGTTATTGGTTACTGTAGTTTACACTTTGTTCAACCTCTCTCAAATTGTGCCTTACATGCATTCTGCCTGGATCTTGTGTTTCACCTGCTCTTAAGTATGTATTTTTCAGTGATACAACAATTAAAGGCAACCTATCTTGTTGTACATGCAGTCTGACCAGCTGACATCATGGTATACAATAGAGAAGCTGAGCAGAATGATATATAGGTGTTAGTGATGAGTGAGCACTAAAATGCTTGGGTGCTCATTGCTTGGGTCGAGCAAATCGTAATGCTCGGGTGATCGACCCAAGCAACAAGCCCAATGTAAGTCAATGGGAAACTCGAGCATTTTTCCGGCGGTCCCCCACGAGGTCTGCAGGGGGCCTAAAAGTTGCCCAAATTGATGGGAACAGTGCTGAAATGACATGGGAACAGCATGGGGAAGACCCCTGAGACATCTCTGACTCCCAGATCACTGCTGTGAACAATGTTGTCAGAGTATTACGCCACTTTTACGGACTCACAATAAAAACGAAGTCAAAATAGATTTTCCTGGAAAACATTAAGAAACATTCTTTCCAGGGTAATGACTTCTATATAAGGCAAAAAAAAACACAAAAAAATGCTCCTCCACACCTTGGGCAATGTTCACACGTAGCGTTTTTGATGCGCTTTTACACTTTTGCATTGCTTTCAATGGTGAAAAATACGTTCACCAGTAAATGTAATTTTAACATTTTACTATTTTATCTGCTCATGTGATGTGTGAGACATGATAAAACACAGCCTGTTTCATTTATGAAGGAGGAACTCTGAAAGTCACAAAGCCTATTTTTACAGAACCATCAGGCGGCCCTTACTATTGTTAAAGGGCCAGCAGTCGGCCCTCACTACTGTTAGAAGCCCATCAGCTGGCTATGTTCTGTTGTTCACATTATATAAGAGTGGGTCTCCTATACTGTTATTCCGTATGCAGTGACTGCAAGGGCTGCCAAAAATTTTGGCACACCCGAATACCCCTTTGAAGAAATATAGAGGAGGGCCTCAGTAAAAAAAAAAGTGTCCCATTATAAAGGAGTGGGTCTCCTATACTGTTAATGCGCATGCAGTGACTGCAAGGGCTGCTAAAAATTTGGAAAGGGCTGCCAAAAATTTGGACGCACTCCAATACCCCTTTGAAGAGACGTAGATGAGGGCCTCATTAAAAAAAACTGTTCCTATTATTAAGGAGTGGGTGTCCTATAGAGGTAATGCCCATGCAATGACTGCAAGGGCTGCCAAAAAATTGGGCGCAATCCAATACCCCTTTGAAGAGACGTAGAGGAGGGCCTCATTAAAAAAACTGCTAAAATTATTAAGGAGTGGGTCTCCTATAGTGGTAATGCGTATGCAGTGACTGCAAGGGATGCTAAAAACTTGGACACACCACAATACCCCTTTGAAGAAACATAGAGGAGGGCCTCAGTAAAAAAAAGTGTCCCATTATAAAGGAGTGGGTCTCCTATACTGTTATTCCGTATGCAGTGACTGCAAGGGCTGCCAAAATTTTTTATGCACTCCAATACCCCTTTGAAGAAAGGTAGAGGAGGCCCTCATTAAAAAAGCATTTAATGAAGGGGGATATGCATGAACATACTGTATAACATACAAAAATTTCCTACGGGCAACATAAACACCCTTAAAAAAATGATGTAGGTGTTGCATCACAGTCACCCTGGTGATATGGTGGTGGAGGATGAGGAGAAGGAGAAGGAGTAGGACAACAGAAAATAGAAAAAATCAGGAAACGTATACCCATGTCTGGGCGTGAAGAGGTGCATGGGAATAGACCCTCCAAAAAATGCCACTGGATTTGAGTTTGTGTTACGCTGCTATCATTCAGTGGTGTTGAGAAGTCTGACACAAACCAGCCCTTGTTCATTTTTATAAAAGTCAGCCTGTCAGCATTTTCAGTTGACAGGCGGATGCTCCTATCAGTTATAATTCCACCAGCGGTACTAAAAATCCGCTTTGACAAAACGCTAGCGGCAGGGCAGGCCAGGACCATCAAGGCGTAGAGAGCCAGTTCATGCCGCGTGTCCAGCTTGGATACCCAATAATTATAAGGCGCAGAGGAATCACGGAGGACGTTGGTATGGTCGGCAAGGTACTCCCTCACCATCTTCCGAAACTTTTCCCTCCGTGGGAGAGTACCCCGCGCCTCAGGGGCTGGTCGCTGGGAGGGACTGAGAAAACTGTCCCAGACCTTTAACAGTGTTCCCCTGCCTGTACTGCATGGTATATGTGTCTCCCTTGCCTTTACTCCTTGACTGTCCAACGAACTGTGACCTCTGCCGCCAGTGTTTTCAGATGGGAATTTTTATAATAATTCTACAACATGGGCCTTCTGGTACTGCAACATTTTATTAGACCTCTCCACCACAGGAAGGAGAAATAGAAGGTTCTCCTTGTAGCGTGGGTCTAGAAGTGTGACTAAACAGTAATTACTATTGGTCAAAATGTGTACAACGCAAGGGTCATGGGAAAGGCAGAGGAACATAAAGTCAGCCATGTGTGCCAGACTGACAACAGCCAAGTCTTCCCTGTCCTGACCAAAAGGACGACTGTTCATGCTCTCCTCCTCCTCATGCTCCTTCTGGTACTCCTCCTCATTCTCCCTTTCCTCAAGCCATCCACGCTGAACAGACAGTATGACAGTTGTGTGGATAGTACCATCTGTAAAGCAGAAAACCAGCACCTGTTCCTCCTCCTCCTCTTTCTCCTCCTCATTATCACCCAATCCACGTTGGGATGAGCTGAGGCTGGGCTGTGTGGCATCACCCTGTATGGTTCCTTGCTCCATCTCATCGTGCTCCAGCTGCAATGCCTCCTCTTTAATTGTGAGCAGCGAGTGTTTCAGTAGACAGAGAAGCGGGAGGGTGACAATAATTATGATGTCATCACTGCTGACCATCTTGATGGAGTTCACAAAGTTTTGGAGGACAGCACAGATGTCTGACATCCATGCCCACTCATCAGTTCTTATGTGCGGAGGCTTACCTGAATAACGATGGGCGTGTTGAAACTGGTACTCAACAACTGCTCTCTGCTGCTCACAAATCCTTCCCAACATCTGCAACGTTGAGTTCCAACGCGTGGTGACATCGCACACCAGTCGGTGAGCTGGAAGCTGCAAACACTGATGAAGCACTGAGAGGGTGGCGGAAGCTGTAGGTGGCTTTCAAAAATGGGCACACGAACGGTGTACTTTGACAAGCAGCTCAGGAAGATCCAGGTAGGTTTTGAGAAACTGCTGAACCACTAAGTTGAGCATATGGGCCTGGCATGGTACGTGTGTGAGCTTGGCTAGCTTCAGAGCCGCCACCAGGTTCCAACCATTGTCACACACTACCATGCCTGGCTATAGGTTTAGCGGTGATCTGCCTGCTCTGTTACAGCTGTTAACAACTCTGCAGCGGTTTGCGGTTTGTCCCCTAAGCATATTAGCTTCAGCACAGCCTGTTGCCGCTTGGCCGAGGCAGTGCTGCAGTACTTCCAGCTTCCGACTGATGTGGTAATTTCGGAGATGGAGGTTGAAGAGGAGGAGAAGGAGGAGGAGAAGGAGCTGTAGAATGTGGGGGCAACCCTGATTGACCCAGGGCCCACAATTAGATTTGAGCCACTCCCGTAGTGTTCGGGTTCGGTTCGTCAAACACCGGTGTGTTCGCCGAACTGTTCGTTGAACTGTTCGTCGAACACCGTTGAACACAGTTAAAACCAATGGCAGGCAAACAAAAACACATAGAAACACATAGAAAACACCTTCAAAGGTGTCCAAAAGCTGACAAACTGCTCAGAAGACACAACTAACACATGGAAAAGTGACAAGTACATATAGTCATGCAAAAAGGTGGAGGAGTAAAAGGAGTGGGAGACACAGATAGGCATGTCATGCCCTTCTAAAATCAAGAAAGGCTGGAGTAAAAATCTAAAATCTGCCTACCAACACCCAGACGTCGTGACAAGAAAATTAAAAAAAGAAATATCTTTAGGTAGAATGGCGGTTCCATTCAGAACACTTTCCTTACAAGACGTAGTGGTATCCCCGTTGTGAGTTGTGCCAAAAACGGAACCCAATACATTCGGACTAATCCACCATTTGTCATATCCAAGGGGTAAGTCAGTAAACGACAACATCGACGCAGAACCAAGTACAGTAGTATATACTGTACATCCTTTGACAAGGCAATCAGGCGGATCAAGAAGTTGGGAAGGGTCACCCTAATGTCCAAAACAGACATTGATGCTACGTTCCGGTTACTTACTACCTGTGCCTCCGAATAGTGTCCACCTATTGGGCTGCTTCTGGGAAGGAGCGTACTATATAGATCGCTGTTTGCCCATGGGGTGGTCCAGATCCTGCTCACTATTTGAGGCGTTTAGTTGCTTCCTCGAATGGGTTGTAATGGACGTTTCTAAGGGGGCACATATTATCCATTACCTCGATAACTTCTTATGCCCGGGCCCAAAATATTCGCCACAGTGTGAATACACGCGGCAGTCCACCTGTGAGAAGGAGAGAGCTAGAGGGAGAGCGGACACCACAGAATCGAGGGGTTAGATGGAGAACGGAAGAAGGAAAGAGGGCGAGGGAGGTAAGGGAGTACAGTGGAAGGCCGACCTGTGTTCCCCCATGTTCCTGCTGGGCGGGGAACAGCCCGGGAAGAAAAGCCGCATGCGCATCCCTTTGAGGTTACGGGTGCGAGCTGGCAGAGGGACTACGCTGGAGTACGAAGCCGACACGGCCAGTCCATTCCTGCCTGTGCGACCTCCATGTCGCCGGGTTTGTGGCAGAGCCACGGTGGACCCTGATGGCCAGCCCCCCTCTTCCATTACTGGTGCCTGTCCGCTGGTGGGTCGAGCCCCCCCGCGGTGGAGGCAGGTCTAAGCTCTGTAATTTAAATTGGCTCTGTAATTTGAATGAGTACACTTAAAATCCTTTTACAAGGATCTATTGGAGGGCAAGTCTGATGCCAGCAGCCGTGCTAATTCCAGCTCCAGTAGCGTCCACTAAAGCTGCTGCAGTTAAAAAGCTTTTATAAGGATCGAGCTTGGCGGTCCACCGCAAGGCGTGCTACCACCAGTCCCAGCCCCCTTGCCTTGGGGCGCCTCCCCGATGCTGTTCACTGAGTGTCCCGGGGGCCCGAAGCATTTCCTTTGAAAAAATTAAGTTTTCAAACCACAGATGGTGTATCTTGCTTAACAGCTGGGATACTCCGCTGACTAGCAGACACTGCTACTAGGCCCGAAGTATTGCCTGGGCTAGATGCTGTTAAAAATTTGTAATTAGATCTACAGGCGGTGGCTACTCCGCTGACTAGCAGACACTGAAGCTTTGGAGCAGACCTCTGATTCCCAGGCTATAGTATGAGTAAACAGCTCTTCAGACTCAACCATCTGTGTTACCCCAAGCCATAGTGTATGTAGTTTCTTACGGTTAAAAGGGGGGGGGGGAGACCCGACCCACCTGGAATTGATGATGCCAAAGTCATGTAAAAAACAGCAAGGGGACTCCAAAAAGAGTCTCCATTTTTTCCAAAAATTGTGGCACAGACACCACTTAAATGGCATCAATTGTCCCAGAGTTGCTTAAAATGGTTGGTGAGGTGATTTTCCAAAATCCTCAAGCTTTTAGTCTCCCCAGGATGACACAGATGGGGCAGATGGTGGTTGGCCCGGCCCGCTAGGCCGCATTGTAGCACAGTGAGCTTCGCACTGCAACTTATGCTTCATATCCATGTGACGGTTCAAGCATAAAGTACTCAAACTATTGAAATATTGTTTTTTTAGCCTCTACTTAGCTTTTGGTGACAAATGTTACAGATAACATGAGTTGGGTCATCCTTAGCGATCTCAGAAAATGCCCAGGCTATGCAAGGCTTAGAGCCCATGCGACACTGCTACTAGCAATACTAGCAAATGATTGGCTGGGTTAGATGCAGTAAAAAATTGTTATTAGATACACAGGCAGTGCAGCTTGCTTCACAGCTGGGCTACTACGCCCAAAGTATTGCCTAGGCTAGATGCAGTTAAAAATTCTTATTAGATACACAGGCGGTGTAGCTTGCTTCAGAGCTGGGCTACTACACTGACTAGCAGACACTGAAGCTTTGGAGCAGACCTCTGAGTAAACAGCTCTTCAGACTCAACCATCTGTGTTACCCCAAGCCATAGTGTATGTAGTTTCTTACGGTTAAAAGAGGGGGGGGAGCGACCTAACCCACCTGGAATTGACGATGCCAACGTCACGTAAAACACAGCAAGGGGACTCCAAAAAGAGTCTCCATTTTTCCAAAAATTGTTGCACAGACACCACTTAAGTGGCATCAATTGCCCCAGAGTTGCTTAAAACTTTTGGTGAGGTGATTTTACCAAATCCTCAAGCTTTTAGACTCCCTAGGATGACACAGGGGTAGAAAAGTCCTTGCGGATCCATGATTTGTTCATCTTTATGAACTTGAGTCTGTCTACATTCTCAGTGGACAGCCGCATGCGCTTATCTGTCAGCACACCACCAGCAGCGCTGAACACGCGAGAGAACGCTGGCTGCAGGGCATGACAAGATCTCCAAGGCGTGAGTGGCGTGCTCTGGCCATTTTTCCAGATTGGAAGCCCAAAATGAGCAAGGGTCCAGTGACAGAGTCATGTCTCGATGTTCACTTGGAGATACTCCTGTACCATTCTCTCTAGGCGTTGACTATGTGTCAGACTTCTTGTCTCCTGTGGCCTTGCAAAGGATGGTCTAAAAAAGTGGTGAAACGATTCCACAAAATTGCTGTTACGAGCAGATACATTGTTACTGTTACGGTTTAAGTGATGAAGACTCGACAGTCCCACGGTTGGCAAGTTAGAACTGTGAGATTCACTACGTGCACCACTGGTGTTTTGTGGAAAAGCACATGTAAGATTCTGCAACAGCCTCTGCTGATACTCCTGCATGCGTGAATCCCTTTCTATGGCAGGAATTATTTCGGCAAATTTACTTTTGTACCAGGGATCTAACAGTGTGGCAACCCAGTAGTCGGGATTACTTCGAATTCTGACAATCCGAGGGTCATGTTACAGTCCAGCAAGAAGGCACTAATGTGTCTTGAGCATCCAGGAGGACCAAGTCCTTGTTGTGTTGGTAGCGAGGTAAGAATCATGCTTCCTTCCTCTGCCCTCTCCCCCCAACCTCGCACAACAGAAATGTGATCAAGGTCTCCCTCATCTGATGAGTCTTCCATGCCCGTTCATCCCCCACTTCTCCCTCGGCTCCTGCACCTTCCTCAACAGTTTGGCTGCTACCATACGCCCTGGTTAATCTCTCTCCCCCCCTCCCATGCCTGCCGCCTTGGTGCCTTGGTGCTGCCGACCGTCTGGACCTTGGAGATGTTATCCCTTCCGCATACAACTCCTCCTCTACTTCCTCCACCTCTTCTTGTCCCACCACCTGACTCCGAATTCTGTTTAACGTGTGCTCCAGCATGTAAATCACCGGAATAGTCATGCTGATAATGGCATCGTCAGCACTAAACATCTTCGTCGCCATTTCAAAACTGTGCAGAAGGGTGCATAGGTCCCTGATCTGAGACCACTTCTGCAGCGTGATTTGCCCCACCTCTGGATCTCGTTGGCCCAGGCTATACGTCAGAATGTATTGCACCAGGGCTTGTCGGTGCTGCCACAGTCGCTGCAACATGTGCAGAGTTGAATTCCACCATGTCGGCACATCGCATTTCAGCCGGTGAACTGGCAGGCCCAACGACTTCTATAGAGATGTAAGTCATTGAGCTGCGCAATGCGAATGGCGGAAGTGAGCACACAGCGACCGTGCACTCTGCAGAAGGCCAACTAGTCCGGGATAGTGGGCTAAAAATTGCTGGACAACCAGGTTCAACATGTGAGCCATACAAGGCACGTGTGTGACATTGCCCCAGCGAAGGGCCGCACCCACGTTTGCAGCATTGTCGCACATGGCCTTCCCTGGTTGCAGGTCCAGTGGAGACAACCATTCATGAAACTGGGTCTCCAGAGCTGACTACAACTCCTCAGCTGTGTGACTCACATTTCCCAGACATTTCAAAGTAAACACCGCCTGATGCCGTTGAGCCCTGCTGCCAGCATAGTAAGGAGGTGTGCAGGATTCCTTCTGCGCAGTTAGAAAGCGGGTGGCATTACCAGACAGGCTTTGGGTGCAGGTGGAGGACTGAGATGAGGTTGAGGAGGCAGAAGCAGTGGAGGAACTTCTACATAAAGAGGATTGACGCACAACTCGTGGGGACGGCAAGACTTGGACAGCAGCCCCTTGTCCTGCTGTCACCATAGTTACCCAGTGCCCAGTCAGCGACATGTAACGCCCCTGTCCATGCCTACTCGTCCAAGTGTCTGTGGTGAAATGCACCCTGTCACACACAGAGTTTCTCAAAGAAACGGTGATGTTGTGTGCGACATGCTGGTGTTGCGCAGGCACACCTTTCTTTGAGAAGTAGTGCCGACTGGGCATCTGGTACTGGGGCACTGCGACGGACATAAGGTCTCGAAAATCCTCTGTGTCTACCAGGCGGAAAGGCAGCATTTCTGTAGCCAACACCTTGCAGATGGTGAAATTAAACCTCTTAGCTTTTTCATGGCTAGGAGTAAATTGTCTTTTACTTGTCCACATCTGAGGGACCGAGGGCTGGCTGTTGTGCTTAGACGGGGTTGAGTAGGGTTTCCCCGGAAAACTGCCGGTCTGTGAGGAAGATGCAGGCGGAAAAGTTAGGTTGCCTTGATCCAAAGGTGGTGCTCTCGATGTCGGAGAGCGCTCAACACCAGCTGGTGTTTCCACTTCCAAATGAAATGATGACCTGCCAATCACACTGGCTGTTGCGGGTAAAGAGGTGGCAGGTCTGCGTCCAAAAACATGTGTGACTGCTGTCCCCCCCAGTCACAGAGTATGAAGAGGCCGCGGATGCACAAGATGGGGCAGACTGTGGTTGGTCCGGCCCGCTTGGCCGCATTGTAGCACAGTGAGCTTCCCACTGCAACTTATGCTTCATATCCATGTGACGGTTCATGCATGAAGTACTCAAACTATGGATTTTTTGGCCTCTACTTAGCTATTGGTGACAAATATTTCAGATAACACAAGTTGGGTCATCCTTATTGATCTGAAAAAATGCCCAGGCTATGCAAGGCTTAGAGCCCATGCGACCGGAAGAGCCACCACGACTTGTGGTCAGAGGCAGAGTTGTGGTTGATGATGCAGTTGTTGACATGATTCCAGTACTCCGTCTCTGTCCAGGAAGGCGCAACCTAACCTCGTCGTCAATAGCATCCTCCTCCACCTCCTCTGCTGACCTCATCGACTGGCTGACTGTGAGTTGACAGTAAGTGGGATCTCCAAGCTCGTCATCATCACCCTGTGTGTTCTCACACCCGTCGTCTTCAGAGCCAACCTCTTCCTGCCCTGACCGAAAAGTCAAGTTGTCGCTCCAATCAGGTATTTGAGTCTCATCATCGTCTTCATCATTGTCTCCACCAACAGGAGTTACAGTTTGGGAACGCGGGTCTTCATTATGCTCAGAACCTTCTTCATCTGGTCCTGGATCCGACTCATAACGATTCTGGGCATCAGTGCAGATCATTTCCTTGTCTGGATTAACAGAAGCTCTGGAGCAGACCTCTGTTTCCCAGGCTATAGTATGAGTAAACAGCTCTGCAGACTCAACCATCTGTGTTACCCCATACTCAGACTGGCAGCTGGAGACTTGGGAGCTGTGAGGAAGCAAATGCGATTGGGGTGACACCTCTGAGGACTGGAGTATTTGTGATGTTGAAGTTGAGGTGGAGGAGAGCCCACTTGAAGGAGCACTTGATATCCGTTGAAGCACCTGCTGTTTTTGTGCCTCATCTGGAATTTGTAGTGATGGGCGTGTCCGTAAGAAAGGGATCACATTGTCGACGAAAAGAAGTAGACATTTTAGTTTGGCTGGAAGATGGTCTTTCTTCTGCAGATGTTACTGTTACTTTAACACCTACCCCACGGACACAACCTTTTTTTCCCTTTCCAACACGCCTATTCCCCTTTCCACCAGCAGCAGGCCTTTTGCCACTCATTTTGGTGGTTAACTAATTGACAACCCTGTAGTTGTTTGCACAAAAAACAATGGATGGAAACCGAGCAGAGCTGAGTGGCCAAACTGTGGTACTAGCCCAAAAGGATTGGCTGGGTTAGATGCAGTAAAACAATTTTATTAGATACACAGGTGGCGTAGCTTGGTACAGATGGGCTACTCCAATGAGTAATAGACACTGCTACAGGCCCAAAAGTATTTACTGGGCTATATGCAGTAAAAAATTGTTATTAAACACAAAGGTGGTGTAGCTTGGTACAGGTGGGCTACTCCAATGAGTAACAGACACTGCTACAGGCCCAAAAGGTTTTACTTGGCTAGATGCAGTAAAAAATTGTTATTAAATACAAAGGTGGTGTAGCTTGGTACAGATGGGCTACTACAATGAGTAACACACACTGCTACAGGCCCAAAAGTATTTACTGGGATAAATGCAGTAAAAAATTGTTATTAAATACAAAGGTGGTGTAGCTAGGTACAGATGGGCTACTACAATGAGTAATAGACACTGCTACAGGCCCAAAAGTATTTACTGGGCTACATGCAGTAAAAAATTGTATTAAATACAAAGGTGGTGTAGCTTGGTACAGATGAGCTACTACAATGAGTAACAGACACTGCTACTATACCCAAAAGGTTTTACTTGGTTAGATGCAGTAAAAAATTGTTATTAAATACAAAGGTGGTGTAGCTTGGTACAGATGGGCTACTACAATGAGTAACAGACACTGCTACATGCCCAAAAGTATTTACTGGGCTAGATGCAGTAAAAAATTGTTATTAAATACAAAAGGTGGTGTAGCTTGGTAAAGATGGGCTACTACAATGAGTAACAGACACTGCTACTATGCCCAAAAGGTTTTACTTGGCTAGATGCAGTAAAAAATTGTTATTAAATATAAAGGTGGTGTAGCTTGGTACAGATGGGCTACTACAATGAGTAACAGACAATGCTACAGTCCCAAAAGTATTTACTGGGCTACATGCAGTAAAAAATTGTTATTAAATACAAAGGTGGTGTAACTTGGTACAGATGGGCTACTACAATGAGTAACAGACACTGCTACAGGCCCAAAAGTATTTACTGGGCTAGATGCAGTAAAAAATTGGTATTAAATACAAAGGTGGTGTAGCTTGGTACAGATGGGCTACTCCACTGACTACCAGACACTGCTTCTATGCCCAAAAGGTTTTACTTGGCTAGATGCAGTAAAAAATTGTTATTAAATATAAAGGTGGTGTAGCTTGGTACAGATGGGCTACTACAATGAGTAACAGACACTGCTACAGGCCCAAAAGTATTTACTGGGCTACATGCAGTAAAAAATTGTTATTAAATACAAAGGTGGTGTAGCTTGGTACAGATGGGCTACTACAATGAGTAACAGACACTGCTACAGGCCTAAAAGTATTTACTGGGCTACATGCAGTAAAAAATTGTTATTAAATACAAAGGTGGTGTAGCTTGGTACAGATGGGCTACTACAATGAGTAACAGACACTGCTACAGGCCCAAAAGTATTTACTGGGCTAGATGCAGTAAAAAATTGTTATTAAATACAAAAGTGGTGTAGCTTGGTACAGATGGGCTACTACAAGGAGTAACAGACACTGCTACAGGCCCAAAAGGATTTACTGGGCTAGATGCAGTAAAAATTGTTATTAAATACAAAGGTGGTGTAGCTTGGTACAGATGGGCTACTCCAATGAGTAACAGCCACTGCTACTATGCCCAAAAGGTTTTACTTGGCTAGGTGCAGTAAAAAATTGGTATTAGATACACAGGTGGTGTAGCTTGCAACACAGATAGGCTACTCCACTGACTAACACACAGTGGTAGAGGCCCAAAAGGATTGGCTTAGCTAGATTTAGCCAAATGCTGTGAAAAACACTTGCACAGCACTGGCACGGACCTGCCTGGCAAAAAGTGCTAGGAACTGCTGTAACCTAGCCCTCAAAAGGGCTGCAATTACAACTAGTCCCTACTCCCTAAACCTATCTGTCTATTTAAGAGCAAATTCGCTTGCAATTCACACAGTTACAAAGTATTGCGCCCACAGCAGCAGAGTGTTAGAACCTTGCTGTTAGGTTTTTTTTCCTTTGCTGGTCACATGACCTTGTTGGCCTATTTAATCCTGCTCCGCCCTTCTGGCTTTGCTGGACTTCATTGTATATCTACTTTCTAGCTAGCCTGTGCTCTGTATCTAACTCTGTTAGTTTGCTTGGTCTACGGACCTCTATGTTCTATCTATTTTGTTTGTTCGTCTGTCTGCTACTATTTCTGTTAGGAGGTGTCCCATATTCCTCCCAGTCCTTAGTACTTGTAGGGATTCCCTCCTCACATCTATAGGTCTCCGTACAGACTAGATTAGGACTTTAGCAGGTCTGATCGCAGGATCAGGTTCCCTGTTACATCGTAGGGATTCAGCTGAGTCTTATAGTAGGGACAGATCTCCTCTCTTTCCTTAGCTTTGGTAGCAGAACATAACAGTAAGTCCAGCCTGCAAATTCTCTAAGGAAAGATTTTTTTTTTTTTTTTTTTTTTGTTCCATCATGGTGTCGGTTCAGGATTTGGCTAAACACCTGCAGGGACTCTCTCTGGAAGTGGCCGAGCTCCGTCAGCACGTGAGTAACTGTCCTGGAGCATATTTCTTGGAGCCTAAGGTATGTTTGCCGGATTTATTTTTTGGTGAACATCGAGAATTTTTTTCATTTAAAAATGCTCGCTTATTGTATTTTCGTTTGAGACCCAAGTCCTCTGGGGATGAATCCCAGCGCGTAGGGTTCATTATGTCACTTTTGCGCAAAGAGCCTCAGGAGTGGGCCTTTTCTTTGCAACCTAGTGATTCATGCTTCAGATCAGTGGATAGTTTTTTTTCTGCTTTGGGACTATTATATGATGATCCTGACCGTGTGGCATCAGCTGAGACTGAGTTGAGACGTTTAAAACAAGGATCAGGTAATGTCGAAAAATATTGTACTCATTTTCGTCGTTGGTCCACTCAAACAGGGTGGAACGATTCTGCTCTGAAAAGTCTATTTCTTGCTGGGCTCAGTGAAAGGGTTAAAGACCTGCTAATTGCTTATCCTACACCTGAGGATTTGCAACAGGCTATGCAATTAGCTATACGGGTGGATAGAAGACTGCGTGCTAGGGTTAATGAGAGCAAATCCTCTGCTATGTCAGTTTCTGGTTATGATAATGTGTGTACTAACAGTGGTGAACCGATGGAGATTGGATCGGTGGCACCTCGCTCTCAAGAAAAAGACCGTCGTTTTTCAGAAGGCTTGTGTTTCTATTGCGGAAAATCTGGTCATTTGATTAAAGGCTGTGAGCTTCGTATGAAGAAAGAAAAAAAAATGGTCAGTCACGCCCGTATTGCCTGTTTAAATTCCAAGGGTATATTTTTAGCTGCTTCCACGATTGCTCAGGAAAAATTAATGGAATTTCGGGTGTTTGTTGATTGCGGGTCTACACTGAATGTAATTGATGGGGGATTCGTGGAAAAACTCAATTTAAAACCTGAACCTTTATCATCCCCCATTGCTGTGGTTTCTGTGGATGGCTCCCCTTTGAAGAATATTACTCTCAAGGTCAGTGAATTTCCTCTCACTATTAATGGTGTTCACCATGAGAAATTGGATTTGGTAGTGTTGAATAACTTGCCTTCTCCAGTAATATTGGGTTTGCCCTGGTTAAAATTTCACAATCCTGTACTGGATTGGTCTACCAGTGAAATTAAATCCTGGAGCCATAAATGTTATGACAAGTGTTGTAACAGGCGTATTGCAGCTTTGGATAGGGGAGAATTGCCTGTTCCTATTCAGGATTTTTGGAGAGTTTTTTCTGAGAAGGAATCGCAGGTTTTGCCTCCCCATAGAGACTATGATTGTTCTATTGAATTTGTCCCTGGAGCGACTCTTCCTAAAAGTCGTTAATTTAACCTTACCATTCCTGAGAGGAAGGCTTTGGAGGAATACATACAGACAAGTTTGGCCGCCGGTCACATTAGGCCCTCTAAGTCTCCTGTGGCGGTTGGATTTTTTTTTGTAAAAAAAAAGGACGGCGGTTTACGTCCTTGTCTGGATTTTCGTGAGATTAACAAAATTACGGTACGCAATCCTTACCCACTGCCATTGATTCCTGATCTGTTTAACCAGTTATTGGGGGCCAAGTGGTTCTCTAAAATTGACCTTAAGGGGGCATACAATCTGTTGCGCATGAAGGAGGGTGATGAATGGAAGACTGCTTTTAACACTCCTGTGGGTCATTTTGAGAATCTTGTTATGCCTTTTGGTCTTACTAATGCTCCTGCATTTTTTCAGAATCTGATTAATGACATCCTTAGACCTTTGATCGGTAAAAATGTGGTTGTGTATTTGGATGACATTTTGATTTATTCGCCAGATCTGGAGTCTCATTGGCGGAGCGTGCGTGAGGTATTACAGTTATTAATGGACAATTCGCTTTTTGCTAAGCTGGAGAAATGTGAGTTCGCTGTACAGAGAATTAGTTTTTTGGGCTACATTATCTCCAGCAAAGGTTTTGAGATGGATCCGGTTAAGGTTCAGGCTGTGCAGGAATGGCCTAGGCCTATTGGTTTGAAATCGATACAGAGGTTTTTGGGTTTCGCCAATTACTACAGAAAATTCATAAAAAATTTTTCTAGTATTGTCAAACCTCTGACTGATCTCACCAGGAAAGGTGCTGATGCGGTTCAGTGGTCTTCTGAGGCCATTGAAGCTTTTGTGTATCTCAAGGAGAGGTTCACCTCTGCTCCCATCCTTATGCAGCCTGATGTTACTAGGCCGTTTTTGGTTGAGGTTGATGCTTCCTCTGTGGGGGTTGGCGCAGTATTGTCTCAGGATAACGGGGATGGATTACATCCCTGTGCCTTTTTTTCAAAAAAATTTTCGGAGACTGAACTGAATTACGATATTGGTAATCGGGAATTATTGGCTATTAAACTCGCATTTGAACACTGGCGCCACTTCTTGGAAGGTGCGGAATTTCCCGTTCAGGTTCTTACGGATCATAAAAATCTGATTTATCTTGATGCTGCCAAGCGCCTGAATGCCCGTCAGGCTAGGTGGGCACTGTTTTTCTCGCGGTTTAATTTCTCCGTTACTTACATCCCTGGTACTAAGAATGTTAAGGCGGATGCCTTGTCTCGCAGTTTTTCTCCCATAGTCGGTGCTGAGAAAGAGGAAAACATTTTACAAGAAGGTGTTGTGATAGCTGCTTTAGACTCCGTTTTGGAAGATGAGATTCTTAAAGCTCAGGAGAATGCCCCATCTAACACTCCCCATGGGAGGTTGTTTGTGCCTGGGACCTTTAGGAGAGATTTGTTTGTTGAGTGTCACGAATCTCGGTTGGCAGGTCATCCCGGAATCTCTGAGACCAAGAGACTGGTGGGTCGCAGTTTTTGGTGGCCTGGATGGCAGAAGGAAGTCATTAAGTGGGTGCGCCAATGTACTATATGTGCTAGATCTAAGTCCTCACATACTCCTGCTGCGGGGTTGCTTTGTCCTTTGGAGGTCCCCAGTGCTCCTTGGACACATTTGGCTATGGACTTTATAACTGACCTTCCCTCCTCTGAGGGTTTTACTGTCATCTGGGTGGTCGTGGACCGTTTTAGCAAGATGTGTCACTTGGTTCCCTTCGTCAAACTGCCCTGCGCTAAAACTCTCGCTAAGGCCTTTGTCAAGGAAATTGTCAGACTTCATGGCGTTCCTACTGACATTGTTTCTGATAGGGGTCCTCAGTTCGTGGCTCGTTTTTGGCGTGCCTTTTGTGACAGGTTGGGAATTCATTTGTCGTTTTCGTCCGGATATCATCCTGAATCTAATGGCCAGACAGAAAGGAAAAACCAGGATGTTGAGCAGTTCTTGCGTTGTTTTGTGGCAGACAATCAAGAGGGGTGGTCTGAGTTTCTGCCACTTGCCGAATTTGCTCTGAACAATCATACATCTTCTTCTGCTGGTTGTTCGCCTTTTTTTTGTTGTTCTGGGAGACATCCGTCGTTTGGGTCGTTCTCCAAGTTGGGATCTGCCGTGCCTGAGGAGGAGAATTTTTCCGGTGATTTGGAAAGAGTTTGGACGGATGTGCGTGGTAATCTTCAGGAGGCCAACAGAAAATCTAAAGACTACTTTGATAGGAAACGACAGGAGGTTTTGTTCGCTGTTGGTGACATGGTTTGGTTGTCCTCTAGGAATCTGCGGTTGAGGATTCCTTCTAAGAAATTGGGTCCCAAGTTTGTAGGGCCCTTTAAGGTGCTTCAGGTTGTCAACCAATCTGCTGTTAGGTTGGAGGTTCCTACCTCCTGGAGAATTAATCCGGTCTTTCATGTCTCTCTGTTAAAAAAAGCTGTTGTGTCGGATGGTGACGCCTCTGCCTCTGTTCTTCCGGTGGTGGAGGACGGGGAATATGAAATTTCTCGCATCCTTGACTCTAGACGGTATAGAGGTAGTTTGCAGTATCTTGTGGCCTGGAAAGGTTTCGGACCCGAGGATAACTCTTGGGTGAGGTCAGATGATGTTTCCGCGTCCAGACTTATCAGAGCGTTTCACAGGAGATTTCCTGATAAGCCTGGTCCTAGGGGATCCGGAGGATCCTCTTAGAAGGGGGGGTACTGTTAGAACCTTGCTGTTAGGTTTTTTTTCCTTTGCTGGTCACATAACCTTGTTGGCCTATTTAATCCTGCTCCGCCCTTCTGGCTTTGCTGGACTTCATTGTATATCTACTTTCTAGCTAGCCTGTGCTCTGTATCTAACTCTGTTAGTTTGCTTGGTCTACGGACCTCTATGTTCTATCTATTTTGTTTGTTCGTCTGTCTGCTACTATTTCTGTTAGGAGGTGTCCCATATTCCTCCCAGTCCTTAGTACTTGTAGGGATTCCCTCCTCACATCTATAGGTCTCCGTACAGACTAGATTAGGACTTTAGCAGGTCTGATCGCAGGATCAGGTTCCCTGTTACATCGTAGGGATTCAGCTGAGTCTTATAGTAGGGACAGATCTCCTCTCTTTCCTTAGCTTTGGTAGCAGAACATAACACAGAGGTGCCGTCTAACACTCAGCTGCAGCAGTGAGAAAATGGTGGCGACGGGGAAAATGGCTGGGTCTTATAGGGCAAGGACATGTGACATACACAGCCAATGGCACATGCCCTTGCTTGTGTGTAAAAAAAGCACTTCGCTGCGTGTGTGCGCTGTTGATAGGCTGACAGACTGCACCTCCCCACTGTAAATGCGGGAAAGAAAAAAAAAATGGAGATCGGCATTATTTCTGCAGAGATCCATCCCCTGCCCCTCCCCCCGCCCACTCTACACTGAAACTGTCTATTAACATTGATTAACAGTATTACTGTGAAAAAATCCAGTTACGATTTTGGTGCATGAACAGTTATCGAACATAACCTTGAACAGCCGGATTTTTTGCAAATCGTTCGGGTTCGTCGAATGGCTCGAACACCGCCCAAAACAGCTCGAATTTGAGATTGGCGAACAGTTCGAGTCGAACACCGCTCATCTCTACCCACAATCCTTGGCGTCGGGAAGACGTGTTCCGTCCCAGAGTCCAACTGGGTCCTGGCTTCCCTATATTAACTCAGTGTGCTGTCAGCGAGCTGTACCATCCCTGGCCACAAGCACTTGTCCATGTGTCCGTGGTTAGGTGGACCTTCCCAGTAATTGCGTTGCTGAGTGCACGGTTAATGTTCTGGGACACGTGCTTGTGTAATGCGGGGACAGCACATCGGGAGAATTAGTGGCAGCTGGGGACCGAGTACAGAGGGACGGCTGCCGCCATCAAGTTGCGTAAAGATTCCATCTCCACGAGCATAAAACGCAACATTTCATGTACAAGCATTTGAGAAATGTGGGAGTTTAGTATTGTGGCCTGTGGGGCATTGGCTGCACATTTGCGCTTGCGTTCAAAGGACTGGGGTAGGGACAACTGAACGCTGCACTAGGACAAGGACATGGTTGCTGATGGTGGTAGTTGCAAGTGTGCAATGACAGGTGCAGGGTGGGAGGCATCTTTGCCTGCGCCATGGATAGGGGATTGGCGTGCACACATAACAGCGGAACAGGCAGTGGTGTCTCCCGCAGACACTGATTGTGAACCCAGGAGTTCAGCCCAACTTGTCAGGTGCTTTGCTTTCATGTGCCTAAGCATGATGGTGGTGGTCAGGCTGGTAGTTTTGCTGCACCTGCTGATGCTGTGGCATGGAAGATGTTACAAATGGCCTTTTTGGGGTTATCTGGACAGTCTTTAAAAAATAGCCAGACTCTGGAAGAACTAACAGTTGGACTGGCAACTTACCTCATGTCGGTGTTCCAGGGAATAATTGCCCGCCTTGTGTCTATAGCCACCCCACTGCTTCTTCCTGCCTGTTGTGGTGCTACACCTCCCTCGCCCACGGTGCTGTAGTCCTCGCTATGCATGTCATCTTGCCAGGTTGGGTCAGTGACTTCATCGTCCACCACCTCGTCTTCAACGTACGCACACTGGGCCTACTCCTGACTTGCTGGCAATTGTGTCTCATCATCATCATCCATCTCTTGTGACAGTGATTGCACTTTCCCACCATCGCCTTTGTGTGACCGTGGCTGCTCAAATATTTGGGCATCGCTACATGCGATCTCCTCTTGCCCCACTTGAAGCAGGCCAGGTGAGAGGCCTGCTATCCAACCAACAACCATTTCACACTGCTTTGACTTCAATAGTTATGTTCTGCGGCCCCCTAGAAATTGGGATAGGAAGGTAGTTCAACATGTTGTGGGTGTTTGTTGTGCTCCCTTAGCAGGCACAGTTTCATCTTGCCCATGGCCTCGGCCTCTGCGTGCACCATCAGCATCATTTCCACTTCCCCATCCCTTGCTACACGCCTTGCCCAATTTAAATGGAGTGTGAGATTTGGCACGCTCCAAAAAATGTGACGATTATTACCGCAGTAATATGGGATCACGTCTGATGACCATGGTTTTAGGCTGTGGTGTTAGAGATATGGTATTGGTCAGCGATTAAGTGTGAATAGGTTGAACAACACACAACTGGCTGACTTTAACTGGAGTGTAATATTTGACAAAAAATGTCTGTATTATTACCACAGTAATATTGGATCACATCTGATGATGGACAGGTTTCTCTGCTTCCACAATACAGCAATGCGAATAAAATGAAAAAAAATCTGGTTGTATTCTGCTAACAAGCAAATGGAGCTCTGTATTGCTTTTTAAGCAAATAATCAGGATTAAGAGCAAAAAAAATTAGCCCTGAAATCTAGAGCTATGGATATCTGTAACAGCAGCAGACAGAACGTGCAATGAACCCTATTCTGCTGTATACAGTGTCCACAAACACTGCCTGCCTAACTCCTGCTATCACCAGTAATAAATATATGCATCTGAATTAGTCCTTAGAAGGACTGTTAGTTTAGATGTATATTGTTGTGGAATACCTGGCTAAATCAGCTGCCAATTCTCTCCCTCACTCAGCTGCAGCTCTTCGTTCTCTGCCTGTCTGAAGAGTAGACTGTGACAAGCATAGGGCCACCGGGTCTGATATAGACCCGATGACGCAGTGCGGCCAGCCAATCACTGTAATGCCACAACAAACATGGCTGCGGCATTGCAGTGAGTGGCAGACAATCCCCACAGATTTATTCTCTGTTAAAACAGCGCCAAACATGTGGGGCGGGGACTCGAGCTCCCGCCCGAACATCCCGAGCAGTGAGATGCTCAGGCGAGTAACTAATAGGTGTGTTGGAAAAGATGCAATATAACTTGTATTCTATGTATTAACGTCCCCGATGTTTGTATGCATGAGTCCAGTGGGTGGTCCTTTTTAAAGTTTATTCACAGCTATCTCTGCATGCTCAGTCATACAAGGAAAAATGTCAATCACTAAATAGGACCACCCACGGGACTGTTATGTATACAAACACCAGGGATTTCAATAAATAAAATAGAAGTTATACTGAAACTTATCCTACACAAATGTATATCGATCAGATCAGCTCCTCTTTCTCTGTAACATCCTGCCTGGAGATCAGATACCATTCCCAACATGACAGGTTCCCTTTAAGCTGCCCATAGTATTTTCCACTTTTCCAAAGGGCATCTGTCACAGACAGAAACACAGACACAGCCTATAATGTTAAAACGGCACCTAATTCCTCTCTGGGGAAATTGGTCAATCAGATTTGGATGCTATAATTAAGAAATGGATTAGTAAACCTTGCTGCCCACTAAGGGTTGGTTACCGTTTACAGACATCTACTAGAACATCTTACAGAAGCTCTAACTGTATAATATCTCTTGGTTGGCAGACTTTTTTTTAAGTCCATCTAATGATGACCCATGAGAAATCATTGTGTCTTCTCACCCTTATTCCACATGCCCATCACGTCCAGGACATTGTGATGCCAATGGTTGAACTCCATAATAAATTCGATACATTTTAATTTTCTCCACTGTAACCTCAAAATAAACATATTAGGAGCCAAATATCCTTCAAAATTAGAGACCGGCACAACCATGGCATGAGCAGAAGGTGGTAATTATGGGACACCATGGCATCTCACAACTTGAAATGCATTGTAATTTGAATGTTCTGAATATTTCAGAGGAGGATACAGGCTAACTACACAAGGTGAATCCTTTTGTTTTCACAGAACTTGCAGGGATACTGTTTATTACAAAATATAATCACGCAAGTAAATACCAAATAATATTTGCAAAAATAATATACGCAAATATAAAAAAAATTGTCTTACCCATTTTCATTCATATTAATCTATCACAGTGATGACTAGTTAGTAATTACAACCTTGAATTTCCAATTAATGTTTGATTTTTAAGCCACAGAAAATCCATATTTCATAGAATATAAACAATCATTATACGTTATTGAAAATGTTAAGTCCTTTTTTTTTCTTGCAGCAGCAAAAGCTGCTTTAATACCAGTTATCTTCTACCCTCTAGCCTTCTTATCAAGCTTGGGTTGTGTGCTGTAAAAATGATAAGAAATGAGAAATGTCACCCAGGGGATGTCCAGGGATTAGTTTGAAGCATTGGTTTTCAGAAGCAGCCAATCAAGTGGAGCCGGGAAGTGATTGTATTGTTCATATACTGCGCAGTTGCTATTCTTCCCTCAATACATGAGCAGAAAGGATGTCTCTGTTATTGTGTAGAGACTGAAATTTTATTATTCACTGTTGAAAGTTCAAGTAGTATTGATTTCCAAAAGAGTGCAATTTCATGGAGCCCTTTTGAAGAAAGCGCTATAAGAGGAAAATGAGAAAGAATGGATTACACAATCTGAAAGCCCTAAGGACGAGCTTATCAGTTTTAGGAACTTTGCAATTTAATGATGATGATTAGAACTAGTCGCATTTTTAAAGACTTTCACATACAAGAGTCACAATAAGCAGAGAATGTTCCATCTCTTTCTGATTTATTGCTATAAGGGTAGAACCAGATGGGGCAGCACACACGTGGCTGTGATATGGCTGAAAACCCCAGGAGAATACAGTCCATGTAGTTTTTAGACTGATTGTTAATGTATAACTGTCATTTTAATTTTTATTTCATAAATCTATAGTACACATAAAATAATAAACTTTGTAACATAGTTTAACAGAGAAATCTGCTTCTTTTTCCTTGTGGACAAATAATACGTTTTCAAACTTCTCAATTCACGAATAAAATCTGTGTTCAATGGGATAGAAGATGGCAGTTACTATCGTTAAGATTCTATGTAGTAGGGAGAGGCTCTTCCTCAAGCTCCTCTCTACTCCCCTTCACCTTCTCCCTTCTGCATAGAATCTTATTAGTAGCAACTTCCATCTCCTATCTCAGTAATGGGAAAGTCTGTCTTTACTGAATACACATTTTACCTGTGAATTGAGAATTTTGACAATGATTGATCCATTTTGGCAGAGAAAGAAGCAGATTTCTCTGATAAAATATATTATAAAGTTGCTTATTTTCATGTGTGCTATTAATTTTTTCAATATTAATTAAAACAACAGTTACACTTTAATTGGGTCCATGACTCTGCCAGAAAACCCCCAAAGCCCCCCAAACCACACAAATATTGAGACCAGTTACGCATACAGTATCTGAGAAACACGGGCCATGTTCACATTGCAACACCTATCCTGATCACCAGGTCTTCTGACCTGAGCTAACTACATACAGTTATATGAAAAAGTTTGGGCACCCCTATTAATCTTAAGCTTAATGTTTTATAAAAATTGGTGTTTTTGCAACAGCTATTTCAGTTTGATATATGTAATAACTGTTGGACACAGTAATGTTTCTGCCTTGAAATGAGGTTTATTGTACTAACAGAAAATGTGCAATCTGCATTCAAACAAAATTTGACAGGTGCATAAGTATGGGCACCCTTATCATTTTCTTGTTTTAAATACTCCTACCTACTTTTTACTGACTTACTAAAGCACTTTTTTTGGTTTTCTAACCTCATTGAGCTTTGAACTTCATAGCCAGGTGTATGCAATCATGAGAAAAGCTACTTAAAGTGGCCACTTGCAAGTTGTTCTCCTGTTTGAATCTCCTCTGAAGAGTGGCATCATGGGCTCCTCAAAACAACTGTCAAATGATCTGAAAACAAAGATTATTCAACATAGTTGTTCAGGGGAAGGATACAAAAAGCTGTCTCAGAGATTTAACCTGTCAGTTTCCACTGTGAGGAACATAGTAAGGAAATGGAAGAACACAGGGACAGTTCTTGTTAAGGCCAGAAGTGGCAGGCCAAGAAAAACATCAGAAAGGCAGAGAAGAAGAATGGTGAGATCAGTCAAGGACAATCCTCAGACCACCTCCAGAGAGCTGCAGCATCAACTTGCTGCAGATGGTGTCACTGTGCATCGGTCAACTATACAACGCACTTTGCACAAGGAGAAGCTGTATGGGAGAGTGATGCGAAAGAAGCCGTTTCTGCAAGCACGCCACAAACAGAGTCGTCTGAGGTATGCAAAAGCACATTTGGAGAAGCCAATTTCTTTTTGGAAGAAGGTCCTGTGGACTGATGAAACCAAGATTGAGTTGTTTGGTCATACAAAAAGGCGTTATGCATGGCAGCAAAAAACACAGTATTCCAAGAAAAACACTTGCTACCCACAGTAAAATTTGGTGGAGGTTCCATCATGCTTTGGGGCTGTGTGGCCAATGCCGGCACCGGGAATCTTGTTAAAGTTGAGGGACGCATGGATTCCACTCAGTATCAGCAGATTCTTGACAATAATGTTCAAGAATCAGTGATAAAGTTGAAGTTACACAGGGGATGGATCTTTCAGCAAGACAATGATCCAAAACACCGTTCCAAATCTACTCAGGCAGTCATGCAGAGGAACAATTACAATGTTCTGGAATGGCCATCCCAGTCCCCAGACCTGAATATCATTGAACATCTGTGGGATCATTTGAAGAGGGCTGTCCATGCTCGGCGACCATCAAACTTAACTGAACTGGAATTGTTTTGTAAAGAGGAATGGTCAAAAATACCTTCATCCAGGATCCAGGAAATCCTTAAAAGCTACAGGAACCGACTAGAGGCTGTTATTTTTGCAAAAGGAGGATCTACTAAATATTAATGTCACTTTTCTGGTGAGGTGCCCATACTTATGCACCTGTCAAATTTTGTTTGAATGCGGATTGCACATTTTCTGTTAGCACAATAAACCTCATTTCACGGCAGAAACATTACTGTGTCCAACAGTTATTACATATATCAAACTGAAATAGCTGCTGCAAAAACACCAATTTATATAAAACATTAAGCTTAAGATTAATAGGGGTGCCCAAACTTTTTCATATAACTGTATATGACTATGACACAGTTAGCTCAGGTCAGTACACCCAGCAATTGGGCCATGTTTTGCATACACAGTCCATATTTAACAGACTGGTTAAATCAATTTAAACTCTAATATAATCTACCATTGCAACGTCCACTCGTTTGTGCTGGTCAAACAACTGTTTTTCAGAAAAGTTATGCTATCACTTTACAATCAAGCTGCTGCGATTTTCTTCTGCATGACAGTGCCACTCCATCTGGCCTTACCCTTAGACCACCTTGTCTATTATAATATTAGTGTAACATCACTTTAAAGATTATCCTAGCTGTGATATCAAAAAGCAGCAATATGAAACCAGATCAGAAACATGTTTCCTTTATTATGTAGCTGTCCCAGTATTACTACTGCCCGATGCGTGATTTTCCAGATGCAGTTGCATGGGTCCATACATCTCTTTAATTAGAGGTGCTTGATTATGTACAGACGCTGGAACCGATGAGAAAGTTGAACATGTTTAGTGCAAACATAACATCAGCTCTACAAACATAACAGATGTGCCACATAAGCTCAGATTGAACTGGACGTCTTCCAGAAACGGAGCTTACTCATGAGTAGAGTCTGTAGAGCTAGTATGAAATCTTCAGGATTAAGCAGTACACATGTAGAAGCATTATTTCTAGGGGAAAGCATGGTATAATGTTCTGTATCTTGTATGCACAATGACAAAATTAAATGTTTCATCTAAATGTTAAGGAGGACATTTCATAATAGAAGATAATCAAACATGCCATGTCTTCTGAGACATTCCACTTAATCTTATCATGAAATGAAGCAAAGAAGTCATTTTGTCATATATTATTTTATTGTGGTTTCCATCTCTGAATATATGATTTCATGTTGGCTGTCAAGTCATGCATACATGGTTTCTCATCATACTATTCTGCTCCCAATATCCTACGCCTGTGTTGACCTGGCTACCTCTGACTTCCGTTCAGATAAGTGACCTAAAACTCCTGGGCCTCATTGCAATATCTGTGAAGGGTCCACAAAAATGGTGAATTACTTACGGTTTGGGCCAGGGCATCTTTTTGGCCCCCTCAGACTTGTGGGCCTGTTTTCAATTACATCCTAGTTATCCCTCCTGCTACAATTTCTTCTAAAGTCTCAATACACTGTTGTCTTCTCCTGTCCATCTCTAAAACAAACCACTTGTTATAGCATCTAGCGATAAACACTTATTATCCCTGCATGAAGTCTGCAGATAAAGAATTCAGCACCGCATAGCTAGGCTTCAAGGAAATACCTGCCTAGGGTACTATCTATAATTCCTGGTTACTCTTAGGTTTCAAGTGAAAAATTATTACAGATGCACATACTTGACATCTGAGAGCTTGCAATATGTAAGGTGTATTCACAGAAAATCCAAAACAATAAAAAGCACCCAAAATCTGAGAAAGAAGGGCTTTCTGATGGTTGCTGAGTCAACCCTGTATAAAATCTTTGAAGGTGTTCTATGCCAAATCTACATAACATTGATAGCATATGTGGAAGATCGGTCAATGGCTTTGAGGGTCTGAATACTATGATCCTTATTGATTGCAAGAATAGTCCAGCTCTGCTTTTTTGGAGGTTGCTTGATATTTATTTTGTATTCAAACTGGTTGGTTTACAGGCTGACCGTGTATTAATGGTTTGATCCTTCCTATATGCCAAAATCTTTTATGTGACCCTTCGTTTCATTTGCCATTGATGGAAACTGCTGTAACAATACCCATCCAACACGAGGGCTAGAATCACACATGCATTTTTTTGGGGGAGACTTTTTGAGCCAAAGCCATCAATATATTCAAAAAGAATGAAAAATATAAGGCTGCGTGCACACGATGCGTTTTTCATGCGTTTATGCTGCGGAATTTCCGCAGCGGAAATGCATCAAAAACGCATGATAATTCGCACCCCATGGTCCCCAATGGCATTCCGCAATGTCAATGCACATGCTGCAGATTTTTCCGCAGCGTTTCTGCAGCGCTCATAAATCCGCAGCATGTTCATTAATTTTGCGGAAGCGCAGCGGAAGCGCCGCCATTGACTTGCATTGAGACGCATAGAATCTGTGTCTGTACATTTGTACAAGCGGATAATAAGCGTTTCAATGTGCGGATGGTACCCAGTTCTGGAGGAGAGAAGACTCTCATCCAGACCTGGGTACCATTGTACCTGTAAAAAAAAGAATAAAATAATAAATAAAGTTTATATTCACCTGTCCGGCGGCCCTTGCAATGCTTACCTTCCAGAACCTGAGATGACGTAGCGGTCATGTGACCGCAGGCTGTCTCGCGAGATGCCGGCAACCCGGAAGGAACCAGGAAGGAGCGCGACGGCACACGCGGCGGCATCGGAGGTAAGTATAGCTTTTATTTTTTTATTTTTACGGTCACACTGTATAAATCCATGCCGGTTGCATGGATTTATACAGTGTGACCTAGTTGTCAAGCACTTTCCAAGTGATGCTATCGCCTGGAAAGCGCTTGTCAATCTGCATGCGTTTTTTCTGCCAGGGAGATGCAGAAATGCTGCAGAAATTTTCTGCTTCATTTCTGCATCGTGGGCACATAGCTTAAAGGAAAGTTTTCTACTTCACCTACCTGCTGGATCCACTTTTACATTGAGCTCAAACAATTGGATCAGACATCAAAAATTGCATGTATGTTTAAAGGTGTTTTATTTTCATCTCATGGATGTATTAAATTGCCCCCCCTCCCCCCGCAAATCTGTCAGTGTGAAAATTAATAATTGTTTTAACTTGCATGGCAAGGAAAAAGGATAGAGCTTAGTGTTAAGAAAAATCAACTGTCCTAGCCTATGACTTTTCCACAAATCACACAGTATATAATTTTCTGCATCTCAAATCCAAAGCAATTAATTAAAATAAAAACACTTCAAGCAACACATGTTGTTTTTTTTAATTAAAATATGGACAGGCAGAGACATGTCAATATAGCAAAATCATCCAAATGTTCCCAATAATCCAACGCTGCAGAAGAGGAAGAGAAGAAAAGGCTTTGATGTAATTCCGAATAAAAAATACAAAAATCAGCGTGTCAATTCCAAACTAAATCCACTCAAATGTATTCCACTGGAGTGGTACAGTCTGTCTACTAAAGTGTCTTTGCATTTCGGGGTCACACAGACTCCTTTGCTCTGATGAAGGGGATACTGCGATCCAGAAATGTGTAGACACTTCAATAAAGAGGCTTTATCATTCACTCCAGTGGAGTACATTTTGGTGGATTTAGCCTGACAATTTTCACCCTGACTTTACTATTTTCAATTCAAAGTCAAGTATGTTCTTCTCTTCCTTTTCTTTAGAAATTTAGATGTTGTAAAATGATCGGTAAAGTTACTTTATTGAAATATCTACGCATTTCAGGGTCCCACCAACCCCTTTATGGGGGCAGTTACATGTTACTGTTCTAACAAAGGGATCGGTGAGAACCCGATACATATAGACATATCAAAAAAATACTTTTCCAGTCACTTCAGTGGAGTACATTCGAGTGGATTTAGCAAAACAATTTTCTCCCTGTTATTACTATTTTCGACTCAGAATTTCTTTTCTGACCAGATTGGTACTGGCTAAGGGGACCCCAACAACAACTTCTGCATCATTTTTGAAGACTTTATGATTTGTTCTGTTCTGAACACAACGATCAAAAGGTGAGAACCGCTCCTGGGGGGAGGGTGGGGCAAGGATATTTTTTAGTTTTCTTCATAGATATTTTGCCCCATGAAACAACTCTATTTTTATAGATGCGTGCAATTGGCATTAATGTACGGCTGATATTAATTTTGCCTAGAAAGAAAGTGAATGACTAAAAAAATTCATTTGGTTCTGGCTATAAATTATAGTTTTCACTTCTTACATAATTATGATAAATGCTGTTCTATAAGGCATCAGGTGATTGGGGACACAATACAGAGGAAAGGAAAGCAGGGTTAAGTTGTCACTAAGTTAGTAAAATATACTAAAGAGTTTAATAGACAATCAGTTGGGGTCGAAATCCTAAAATTTTGCTTTTCCTATGCAGGTCTCGCTAAAGGAATTAAACAACCTCCAACTGTATAAGTGTATGGGAAAGAATATACTTTGCCGCAATTTATTAGTAGAGATGGCCTTTTATTGTACCCTCTATACAATCGTATGCTGTAAAGTTATTAATGTGCACTGAGTCATGCACAAAAAAATGGTAAACTTGCTTGTTTAATGCCATATTTGTCTACATGACAAAAGGAAAAATAGACAATATAAATACAAGGTTAGAAAATTAGGAAGATGGTATAATAAATGAACGGATAATAAAACTGTATCATACAAAATTAGAAAACATACCATTTAATATTCCAATAAATGGAAACTGTCACCAGGGTAGTCACAGTCTAAAAATTCAATTAGCACCTTCCTACAGTGAGATGAACTATGCATTGAAATGATGGCCCTGCACCAAAATCTTTCTTTTCCCTTGGGGAAACTTCTTGCCATTATAATGTCGCCATTTATAATTACATGAGAAAAACCTTGAAAGGAGGAAAGTTCTGAAACGACAGAAAGAAACTAGGGCAAAACGTATTAATCAGTAATATAAAAGAAGATAGAAAAAAAAAAACTCTCCGAAGAGATAAAGAAACAATTCATCTTCACATTACTTTCAAGCACAAGCCTATTTTTGCCATTTATTATATTCATCGTTCGCTATGGTGTATACAGGACATCAAATGAAGCCATTACAAAAGACATGCATTTAGCTAAAGGCCAATCAAACAAAGTAACTTAAAATCCTAAGAGTTTAGTTAAAAATTCTGAATTGCTCGAATAATGACTTCACCTCCCAAAATAAGTACATTTCATCCATTCTATTCCCAGTTATCTATTTAAGCTGAACTCTCTTTAGACATTTCATTTTCACGCTTATAGAAATGCAAAATTACCTTTTCTCTTTGTTAGATGAAAATGGCTCTTATACTTGAGGACATTTTAGAAAGTACCAAATGCAAAGAAACAAACCTTTCTTTTCAAAGAGCGATTTGGCATGTTAGAGAGAGCTGAAATAAAGAAGCGCATTATAAGTACACAAAGCCTTTTCCTGGGATATAATATCCTTTCTGCAGCTATTAATCGCTTTTAGTGGAAGTCCAGATTTCTTCTGAAAGTGAAGTACTATGGCTAAAACCTTACATAACCCGTAAAACAGTGAGTGAGTTTTCTTATATTCCTTCTATAAATGTGTTCATGAATATTCAATATTTGGAGAAACACTTAAATCTGTGGGCAACCACAGCATGCGTATTATAAGACAGAAATAATAGACTCCCACAAAAACTAGCTGAAAAGAAATTGATTTTTTAGGATCACTTGTTTTTAAGCTCTGGACTAGTGTTGAGCCACCCCCGTAGTGTTCGAGTTCGGTTCGGTTCGTCGAACACCCGTGTGTTCGCCGAACTGTTCGTCGAACTGTTCGTCGAACACCTTCGAACACCGTTAAAACCAATGGCAGGCAAACAAAAACACATAGAAACACATAGAAAACACCTTCAAAGGTGTCCAAAAGCTGACAAACTGCTCAGAAGACACAACTAACACATGGAAAAGTGACAAGTACATATAGTCATGCGAAAAGAAAAGAGGTGGAGGAGTAAAAGGAGGGGGAGACACAGATATAGGCATGTCATGCCCTTCTAAAATCCAAAAAGTGAGAAGCCGAGACGGCCAGTCCGCTCCTGCCCGTGCCACCTCCGTGTCGCCGGGTTTGTGCCAGAGCCGCGGTGAACCCTGACGGCCAGCCCCCCTCTCCCAATACTGGTGCCTGTCCGCTGGTGGGTCGAGAGAGCCCCCCTGTGGTGGAGGCAGCTCTAAGCTTTTTAATTTAAATTGTCCCTCTAATTTGAATGAATACACTTTAAATCCATTTACAAGGATCTATTGGAGGGCAAGTCTCATGCCAGCAGCCGCGTAATTCCAGCTCCAGTAGCGTCCACTAAAGCTGCTGCAGTTAAAAAGCTTTTATAAGGATCGAGCTCGGCTGTCCACCGCAAGGCATCCTAGTGCCAGTCCCAGCCCCTATGCCTTGGGGTGCCTCCTGATGCTCTTCACTAAGTATCCCGTGGTCCCGAAGCATTTCCTTTGAAAAAATTAAGTGTCCAAACTACAGGTGGTGTAGCTTGCTTAACAGCCGGGATAATCCGCTGACTAGCAGACACTGCTACTAGGCACAAAGTATTTCCTGGGCTAGATGCAGTTAAAAATTTGTAAGTAGATACTCTCGTTGGATGCTGAGAAAGCATTCCATAGAGTCTCCTGGCACGCCATATATGATTCTCTTAAAAAGCTTGGGGTAGGGGTCTAGGGGACCCTTTTATAGCCAAAATCACGGCCCTGTATCACAATACGTCACCTAGGCTGAAGATAAATGGAACTGTAGCACCGAGGGCTCGGTTGCTACAGACGTATTGCACCTCACCCAGAGGTGTGATATCTCACTCTCAGATAAGGATGGAGTGTGGATCAGGACCCGACACCTGCATGCATTACACCACATTGCCGTGGGGCAGGGCGACCAATATGCCCCTGAGATGGGCACGACAGTCCCTGTCCCTGGCTGGAGTGGGGGGAGGGAACACTGAGGAAGGGGAACCCTGCAGTGCAGGAGCAGGGAGGAAGCAGTTCCTGGGTGCATTGAGAAGGGAGTATAAAAGGTGGGCACCATCTTAGTTCAGTGCAGAGAAGTCTGAGCAGAAGTGGCAGGGAGCAGGGGCTCTGCATGAGCTCTGCTCCGGAGGCGGGCCTAGTAACAGAGGCCCAGGCCTGCAAGAGGGAGAAGGAAGGAAGAGGAGCGGAGAAGGCTCCAGGAACGAGGAATGAAGGGATCCCAGGGGTGCGGACGGGCGAGTCGCCACCGCACGCCCGAATCCACCTGCGTGGAGGGGTCAGGCCAAAGGGGGAGACCGGTCCCCGAACTAGTGGAGGCAGGAAACGACCCTCAGCTAGAAACCGGAGGCTCTGACATTTTATGTGGCGCAGCCCCTTGCTCCACCCGCTAGGAAGGCACCACATAGGGTCAGGGAAACTGGCGCCAAGTTTACCAAGAGGAGGCCCGAGGCAGCCGGACAGAAGTGTTGGTAAGAAAGGCCAGACAAAGGACACACAAAGGGGGTCCTGTGAAGCGCTCCAAAATTATCTGGGAGTTGTCTGAGCCCCTCACCTGGTGAGCACAGTACGACGTGGGCAGCCGTTACCTGCAGACGTGGTCTGGATAATAAGAACTGTGAGTAAAGGCCCTGAACTGCATCACTGACTCCGTGTCGTTACTGCTGCTGCCCTGCACCATCACCCCCATCCTCCGCATACACTGCCCTGAGGCTATACTCCTCCCGTGGGGAGTTATGCTACGCTCTGCTGCACCCACAACACCAGCCTTAGCGGTCTGCCCTGTAGCGGCGGTTCACTCTGACCGCAATCCACGGGTGGCGTAGTCGGACATTTAAACATCAAAACCACATAAATAGTTCCGCCACTGGTTTGACCGCCCTGAGCCACGGAACCGGATCGCCGCCACGAAGACTACAACCACCAGCATCCACCAAAAAGGGTCCGGCTCCGGGTGTCCCAAGGCCCAGGGGGTGCGTCAGAACATTTTCATCACCTTTCACAATCACCAATGGGACAAGGCAGGGATGTCCTCTGTCCCCTCTCTTATACATCCTAGTGACGGAGCACCTGCTCTCATCAATTCGCCATAACCCCAATATTAGGTGGATTGAGGTGGGAGGCACCGAGTACAAGTGCTCTCTATTTGCTGATGATGTCCTAGTATATATCACTCAATCACATATATCCATCCCTGCTGTTATGGCTGAAATAGATCACTTTGTTACATGGTAAAATTTTAAAATCAATGCAGCGAAGTCTGAGGCCCTCGATGTCTCCCTCCCTAAATCCATATAGGATTCCATCCAGTACAACTTTCCCTTTGCCTGGCCCTCACAGGGTATCAAATACTTAGGAATTCCTATTCATAGAGACCTCTCCCATCTATGTTATCTTAATTTTGGGCCCTTTATTGAACAATTCCATACAGACCACGGTTGGCAAGTTGGAACTGTGAGATTCACTACGTGCACCACTGGTATTTTGTGGAAAAGCACATGTAAGATTCTGCAACAGTCTCTGCTGATACTCCTGCATGCGTGCATCCCTTTCTATGGCAGGAATAATTTCTGCAAATTTACTTTTGTACCGGGGATCTAACAGTGTGGCAACCCAGTAGTCAGGATTATTTCTAATTCTCACAATTCGAGGGTCATGTTGCAGGTAGTGCAGCAAGAAGGCACTCATGTGTGTTGCGCATCCAGGAGCACCAAGTCCCTGTTGTGTTGGTGGCGAGGTAACAATCATGCTTCCTTCCTCTGTCCTCTCCCCCCAACCTCGCACAACAGAAATGTGATCAAGGTCTCCCTCATCTGATGAGTCTTCCATCAGTTCGTCCTCCACTTCTTCCTGGGCTCCTGCACCTTCCTCACTAGTTTGGCTGCTACCATGCGCCCTGGTAAAATCATCTCCCCCACCCTCACATGCCTGCCGCCCTGGTGCTGCCGACCGTCTGGACCTTGCAGATGTTAGCCCTTCCGCATACAACTCCTCCTCCTCTACTTCCTCCACCTCCTCTTGTGCCACCACCTGACTCCGAATTCTGTTTAACATGTGCTCCAGCATGTAAATCACCGGAATAGTCATGCTGATAATGGCATCGTCAGCACTAAACATCTTCGTCGCCATTTCAAAACTGTGCAGAAGGGTGCATAGGTCCCTGATCTGAGACCACTCCTCCAGCGTGATTTGCCCCACCTCTGAATCTCGTTGGCCCAGGCTATACGTCAGAACGTATTGCACCAGGGCTTGTCGGTGCTGCCACAGTCGCTGCAACATGTGCAGAGTTGAATTCCACCGGGTAGGCACATCGCATTTTAGCCGGTGAAGTGGCAGGCCCAACGACTTCTGTAGAGATGTAAGTCGCTGAGCTGCGGGATGCGAACGGCGGAAGTGAGCACACAGCGACCGTGCCCTCTGCAGAAGGCCATCTAGTCTGGGATAGTGGGCTAAAAATTGCTGGACAACCAGGTTCAACACGTGAGCCATACAAGGCACGTGTGTGACATTGCCCCAGCGAAGGGCCGCACCCAGGTTTGCAGCATTGTCGCACACGGCCTTCCCTGGTTTCAGGTCCAGTGGAGACAACCATTCATGAAATTGGTTCTCCAGAGCTGACCACAACTCCTCAGCTGTGTGACTCACATTTCCCAGACATTTCAATGTAAAAACCGCCTGATGACGTTGAGCCCTACTGCCAGCATAGTAAGGAGGTGTGCAGGATCCCTTCTGCGCAGTTAGAAAGCTTGTGGCATGACCAGACAGGCTTTGGGTGCAGGTGGAAGACCGAGAGGAGGTTGAGGAGGCAGAAGCAGTGGAGGAAAAATGACATAAAGAGGATTGACGCACAACTCGTGGGGACGGCAAGACTTGGACAGCAGCCCCTTGTCCTGCTGTCACCATAGTTACCCAGTGCCCAGTCAGCGACATGTAACGCCCCTGTCCATGCCTACTCGTCCAAGTGTCTGTGGTGAAATGCACCCTGTCACACACAGAGTTTCTCAAAGAAGCGGTGATGTTGTGTGCGACATGCTGGTGGAGCGCAGGCACACCTTTCTTTGAGAAGTAGTGCCGACTGGGCATCTGGTACTGGGGCACTGCGACGGACATAAGGTCTCGAAAATCCTCTGTGTCCACCAGGCGGAAAGGCAGCATTTCTGTAGCCAAGAGCTTGCAGATGGTGAAATTCAACCTCTTAGCTTTCTCATGGCTAGGAGGAAATGGTCTTTTACTTGTCCACATCTGAGGGACCGAGGGCTGGCTATTGTGCTTAGACGGGGTTGATAAGGGTGTCCCCGGCAAATTGCCGGTCTGTGAGGAAGATGCAGGCGGACATGTTAGGTTGCCTTGATCCAAAGGTGGTGCTATCGATGTCGGACAGCGCTCAAGACCAGCTGGTGTTACCACCTCCAAAGAAAATGATGACCTGCCAATCACGCTGGCTGTTGCGGGTAAAGAGGTGGCAGGTCTGCGCCCCAAAACAGGTGTGACTGCTGTCCCCCCAGTCACAGAGGATGAAGAGGCCGCGGATGCACAAGATATGGCAGACGGTGGTTGGCCCGGCCGGCTAGACCGCATTGTAGCACACTGAGCTTCCCACTGCAACTTATGCTTCATGTCCATGTGCCGGTTCATGCATGAAGTACTCAAACTATGTATTTTTTGGCCTCTACTTAGCTTTTGCTGACAAATGTTACAGATAACACGAGTTGGGTCATCTTTATCGATCTGAAAAAATGCCCAGGCTATGCAAGGCTTAGCACCCATGCGACCTGAAGAGCCACCACGACTTGTGGTGAGAGGCAGAGTTGTGTTTGAGGATGCAGTTGTTGACGTGCTTCCAGTACTACGTCTCTGTCCAGGAAGGCGCAACCTGACCTCGTCGTCACTAGCATCTTCCTCCACCTCCTCTGCTGACCTCATCTCTTGGCTGACTGTGGGTTGACAGTAAGTGGGATCTCCGACCTCATCATCATCACCCTGTGCGTTATCACACCCGTCGTCCTCAGAGCCAACCTGTTCCTGCCCTGACAAAAAACTAAAGTTGTCGCTCCAATCAGGTATTTGAGTCTTATCATCGTCTTCCTCATTGTCTCCACCAACAGGAGTTACAGTTTGGGAATGAGGGTCTACATTATGGTCAGAACCTTCTGCGTCTGGTCCTGGATCCGACTCATAAAGATTCTGGGCATCAGTGCAGATCATTTCCTCGTCTGGATTCACAGAAGCGCTGGAGTCGACCTCTGATTCCCAGGCTATAGTATGAGTAAACAGCTCTGCAGACTCAACCATCTGTTCTACCTCATACTCAGACGGGCAGCTGGAGATTTGGGAGCTGTGAGGAAGCAAGTGCGATTTGGGTGACACCTTTGAGGACTGGAGTATTTGTGATGTTGAAGTTGATGTGGAGGAGAGCCCACTTAAAGGAGCACTTGATATCCGTTGAAGCACCTGCTGTTTTTGTGCCTCATCTGGAATTTGTAGCGATTGGCGTGGCCGTAAGAAAGGGATCTTATCACATTGTCCGCTAAAAGAAGTAGACATTTTAGTTTGGCTGGAAGATGGTCTTTCTTCTGCACCTACCCCACGGACACAACCTTTTTTCCCCTTCCCAACACGCCTATTCCCCTTTCCACCAGCAGCAGGCCTTTTTCCACTCATTTTGGTGGTTAACTAATTCACAACTCTGGAGTTGTTTGCACAAAAAAACAATGGATGGTAACCGAGCAGAGCTGAGTGGCCAAACTGTGGTATTAGGCCAAAACTATTGGCTGGGTTAGATGCAGAAAAAAATTATTTTTAATTTGCAACCTGATGGAGGTCAGTATAGATGGACTAATAGACCAAGTCCCACACACCGCTAGAAGCCCAAATATTTTTTCAGAGCTAGATGCAGAAAAAAATTATTTTTAATTTGCAACCTGATGGAGGTCAGTATAGATGGACTAATAGACCAAGTCCCACACACCGCTAGAAGCCCAAATATTTTTTCAGAGCTAGATGCAGAAAAAAATTATTTTTAATTTGCAATCTGATGGAGGTCAGTATAGATGGACTAATAGACCAAGTCCCACACACCGCTAGAAGCCCAAATATTTTTTCAGAGCTAGATGCAGAAAAAAATTATATTCAATTTGCAACCTGCTGGAGGTCAGTATAGAAGGACTAATAGAACAAGTCCCACACACTGCTAGAAGCCCAAATATTTTTTCAGAGCTAAATGAAGAAAAAAATTATTTTTAATTTGCAACCTGATGGAGGTCAGTATAGATGGACTAATAGACCAAGTCCCACACACTGCTAGAAGCCCAAATATTTTTTCAGAGCTAGATGCAGAAAAAAATTATTTTTAATTTGCAACCTGATGGAGGTCAGTATAGATGGACTAATAGACCAAGTCCCACACACTGCTAGAAGCCCAAATATTTTTTCAGAGCTAGATGCAGAAAAAAATTATTTTTAATTTGCAACCTGATGGAGGTCAGTATAGATGGACTAATAGACCAAGTCCCACACACCGCTAGAAGCCCAAATATTTTTTCAGAGCTAGATGCAGAAAAAAATTATATTCAATTTGCAACCTGCTGGAGATCAGTATAGAAGGACTAATAAAACAAGTCCCACACACTGCTAGAAGCCCAAATATTTTTTCAGAGCTAAATGAAGAAAAAAATTATTTTTAATTTGCAACCTGATGGAGGTCAGTATAGATGGACTAATAGACCAAGTCCCACACACTGCTAGAAGCCCAAATATTTTTTCAGAGCTAGATGCAGAAAAAAAATATTTTTAATTTGCAACCTGATGGAGGTCAGTATAGATGGACTAATAGACCAAGTCCCACACACCGCTAGAAGCCCAAATATTTTTTCAGAGCTAGATGCAGAAAAAAATTATTTTTAATTTGCAACCTGATGGAGGTCAGTATAGATGGACTAATAGACCAAGTCCCACACACCGCTAGAAGCCCAAATATTTTTTCAGAGCTAGATGCAGAAAATTTTTTTATTCAATTTGCAACCTGATGGAGGTCAGTATAGATGGACTAATAGACCAAGTCCCACACACTGCTAGAAGCCCAAATATTTTTTCAGAGCTAGATGCAGAAAAAAATTATTTTTAATTTGCAACCTGATGGAGGTCAGTATAGATGGACTAATAGAACAAGTCCCACACGCTGCTAGAAGCCCAAATATTTTTTCAGAGATAAATGAAGAAAAAAATTATTTTTAATTTGCAACCTGATGGAGGTCAGTATAGATGGTCTAATAGACCAAGTCCCACACACTGCTAGAAGCCCAAATATTTTTTCAGAGCTAGATGCAGAAAAAAATTATTTTTAATTTGTAACCTGATGGAGGTCAGTATAGATGGACTAATAGACCAAGTCCCACACACCGCTAGAAGCCCAAATATTTTTTCAGAGCTAGATGCAGAAAAAAATTATATTCAATTTGCAACCTGCTGGAGGTCAGTATAGAAGGACTAATAGAACAAGTCCCACACACTGCTAGAAGCCCAAATATTTTTTCAGAGCTAAATGAAGAAAAAAATTATTTTTAATTTGCAACCTGATGGAGGTCAGTATAGATGGACTAATAGACCAAGTCCCACACACTGCTAGAAGCCCAAATATTTTTTCAGAGCTAGATGCAGAAAAAAATTATATTCAGTTTGCAACCTGATGGAGGTCAGTATAGATGGACTAATAGAATGATGCTATGCCCAAAAGATTTTACTTCACTAGGTGCAGTAAAAAAATTGGTATTCTATACACAGGTGGTATATCTTGCAACACAGATAGGCTACTCCACTGACTAACACACTCTGCAATAGGCCAAAAAGGATTAGCTTTGCTAGATTCAGCCAAATGCTGTGAAAAAAACTTGCACAGCACTGGCACAGACCTGCCTGGCAAAAACTGATAGGAACTGATGTAACCTAGTCCTGAAAAGGACTCCAATTACAATTAGTCTTTACTCCCACAATCTATCTATTTAAGAGCACAGACCTGCCTGATAAAAGTCGTAGGAAATGCTGTAACCTAGTCCTTAAAAGGACTGCAATCACAACTATTCCCTACTCCCAAGCTATCTGTATATTTGTGCGAAAATTGGCTTGAAATTAACAAGGTATAGCGCACACAGCAACAGCGGTGCCGTCTAACACGCAGCTGCAGCAGTGAGAAAATGGTGGCGACGGGGAAAATGGCTTGGTCTTATAGGGCAAGGACATGTGACATACACTGCCAATCACACATGCCCTTGCTTGTGTGAAAAAAAGCACTTCGCTCCGTGTGTGCGCTGCTGATAGGCTGACAGACTGCACCTCCCCACTGCAAATGCGGGAAAGAGAAAAAAAAATGGAGATCTTCATTGTTCCTGCAGAGATCCATCCCCTGCCCCTCCCCCCGCCCCGCTGTACACTCAAACTGCGTATTAACATTAATTTTCATCATTACTGAGAAAAAATCCAGTTATGATTTTGGTGCACGAACAGTTATCGAACATAACCTCGAACAGCCGAATTTTTCTCAAATTGTTCGTGTTCGCCGACCGGCTCGAACACCGCCCAAAACAGCTCGAATTTGAGATTGGCGAACAGTTCGAGTAGAACAACGCTCATCTCTACTCTGGACTTTGGATTAGCCATTCCAGGACAGCAATACTGCTGTTATAAACCATTCCTGGTTCCTTTGGCCAGAGGTGTATCTACGTTTTCCGACACCCGGGGCAAGAATTCAGTTTGGCGCCCTCCACTCTGAAGCACATATGCAATTTACACACTTACAGTCACGTGCCAACTAGCTGCTCTCCCTAATTCTCTCAATGTTCAGTGAAAAACTGAGAGAAGCAAGAAGAAAATATAGTTGTCACCGTGACCGTAAGTATGAAAATCGCATATGAGTGAAGTGGCCATGTGATGGCTGCTGGAACTAGCAAGCAGAGCTGAATCCTGACAGTGAGTATATTACAGGCTGTTAGGATTGGCATGCTATAGGGTTTCATTATATAATTAAAGGGCTTATCCAGGTTTGAGAGGAAAGTCTGCAGTCACTCTAGGTGTCTGCAGGCTTCTGAATTCTCACAGCGCATGAACTTCACACTTGTAGGATTCTCCCTTGCTGATGGCAAGAATGGATGGTCATACAGTATGAGCACAAGTATGCGATTTGTATACTTCTGGCCAAATTCTGACTAAACATCTCCGACCTCGCTCAGTTCATTTTCATTGAGTGAGGCCAAGCATGTCTAGTCGGCTTGTGAACTCATGTATGCAAATTGCCGGCACCAGAGAATCCTGACAGCCTGCAGTGTGCACTGTGAGAATTCAGATGCTTGCAGTCACATAGAATGACTGCAGACCCATCGCAAACTTGGACAACCACTTTAATGTTCCTAACAAATAATAAATAAAATTGTAACATACCTGGCGGCGTCCTTGCATGGTGGTCCATCT
The DNA here is from genome assembly GCF_046119375.1 of Phyllobates terribilis. Lineage (NCBI taxonomy): Eukaryota > Metazoa > Chordata > Amphibia > Anura > Dendrobatidae > Phyllobates > Phyllobates terribilis. Next base: position 148,649,762 of record NW_027362771.1, read on the forward strand.
CCCACTGTGCAAGAGCGCGCACTTGATCTCCTGTCCAGAATGTCTCTCTGGCTTCCCTCCATGCTGTCTGTTTGTGTCTGTTTCTGCTGCTTAAGGGCGGCGCCCGATCACTTCCTGCCTTTTGTACCTGCTGTGGGTCACACCCCTTGTGCGTCCTCAGCCTATTGCTGTCTGTCACTTGGTATATAGCTCAGCAGCTCCCTTCTATCCCTGCCTGAGCATAGTGTTTCCTTCAGTGTGTGCTTGCACTCTGAAGGTGCCAGGTCCCGTCTCTTGTCTCCTGCTTTTTGTATCAGTTCCCGTGTCTGAACTGAGTCCTGTATGTCTCCTGCTTTGCGGTATCAGCTCCCGTGTCTGAACTGAGTCCTTTCTGTGTTCTCTTGTCTGTCCTGTCTGAACACGCTCCTAGCCTGTTCCTCCTGCCTTCTAGGGGCCGATTACCTAGACCCGTTCCTGTATCTTGTCTGACCTGTCTGAACTCGCTCCTAGCCTGTTCCTCTCGCCTTCTAGTGGCCGATTTCCTAGACCCGCTCCTGTGTCTGGTCTGTCCTGTCTGAACACGCTCCTTGCCTGTTCGTTCCGCCTCTCTGGGGGCCGTATTCCCAGACCCGCTCCTGTATCCCTCTGCAGTGTCGGTCTCCTCCGTACACTCAGTTCCAGTCTGAACTCTCTCCTGTCCTTTACCTGTTTTGCCTCTATGTCCGTTCCCTTCCTTTTTCTGCAGAGTCTGAACTCGTACCTAACTCCTGCTTGTTGTCTCTGCAAGTACTGTGTGAGTATCTGGCTCTGTCTTTCCCTTCCTGTCTGTTCCGTGTGAACAGAGCCCTGTCCTCCCTGCTCAGCCTTGTCTGCACTCTAGCTGTGCTTGCCTGTAACCCTCTGCCTGTATTGTTCCTGAGTCCCGGTGTGTACTGGGTCATATCCCGCCTGTGTTCCTACCTGCTAGTGCCTCCCTGTCTGCACTCTAGCTGTGCTTGTCTTTACCCCCCTGCCTGCATACCCGCCTGCCAGCATACCAGTCATGCCTGCCTATACCCACCAGTCTGTGTGCCAGCCTACCAGCCTGTTCCTGTATTCCCCTGTGTGGGTCAACAGCCGTGTCCGGGGTCTGTCCTGGAGTAGCACCTGGTCCCTCTGCTCGGTTCCTCCTTGGTGCACTGGCGTCGTATGCCGTCGTGCGACCCTGGTCGGATCGGGTGAATACCTAGTCACGCCCCTCCAGGCATTCACTCTCCGGCACGGTCCAGTGGAATCACTACCAATCACACGCACACGCCGCTTAGCCCGGGCGTGTGCATAACAGCATGCTCAGGCCATGGTTCCCGTTGAGCCCCACGGCCTTCGCTCTTTGAGAAGTTTTTCCAGCGAATACATGCATTAAAATAAAATAAATAAATTTTTTTCCCCCTTTAGCTGAGTTCCAGGCGAGTTACGCACCCGTCCAGATGGATCTATCAGCCCTCGTTCCTGCGGATCCGCCACGTTACTATGGGGATCCAAGACAGTGTCGTGCATTTGTGGAGCAATGCATGCTACACTTTAAGGCCTACCCTCTCTATTTTCCTTCCGATTGGGCTAAAGTGGCCTTTATGATTGACTACCTAGCGGGTGATGCCTTGAAATGGGTCACCCCCCTATGGGAAGCATGGGATCCTGTCATCCTTGACCTGCAGGCCTTCCTGGTGGCCTTTCGTATGGTCTTCGAGGACCCTAACTCTGAAGCCCCTGCTGAAGCTTCACTTCCCAATATCCCGGAGCAGCCCCGACGGGTAATGTGTGTGGGTAGCGCAATAGTCCTCCAGCCCAATGAGACTACTGCCCACCCAGAATCCTCACAGGGTGACTACGCTTTCCGGAATACTTCTCTCAACCTCAAGAGGCAGTCCAGACGTGCTAGACTTAGAGGCAAGCCGTCACGCCAGGGTCTGTCCTCCCTGAGATCTCCTGACCCCAACCTTGAAGTCCCTACTGAAGCTTCATCTCCCTGTATCCCGGAGAAACCCCAATGGGTAATGTGCGTGGGTAGTGCACCAGTTCTCCTGGCCGAAGAGACTTCTGCCCATCCAGACTCCACACAGGAGAACTTCCTGCACCCGGCATCAGATGCTTCTTTCTCTTTAACCGGTGTGCATGTCCAAGGATGCTCCAAAGCTGTGGTTACCTCAGAGTCTGTGCACCTCTACTACCTGGCGGAGGATCCCCTGTTGCCTCCTGAACCCTCCGGGATACCACTCGATGACAAATGGAGAGAGACTTCTCTACACCCGGTACTCAATACTTTGTCCGCTTCGTCCTGTGAGCCTGACAATGGGTACCCCAAAGTGGTAGTTACCTCCGAGTCTCTACACCCCTCCGACCAGGCGGAGGATCTCCAGTTGTCTCCTGAACCCTTCGGGGTGCTACCTGGTAGCGAAAGGACAGAGACTCTCCTATACTCTGTACCTGATACCTCGCTCGCTTCGTCCAGTGAGTCCAACCTAGTGTACTCCGAAGCAGAGGTTACTCCTGAGTCTCTACACCCCTCCGACCAGGCGGAGGACCTCCAGTTGTGTTCAGAATCCTTCGGGGTGCCACCTGGTGGTGAATGGACAGAGACTTTCCTATATCCTGGATCTGATACCTCGCTTGCTTCGTCCAGTGAGTCCGACCTAGTGTACTCTGAAGCAGAGGTTACCCGTGAGTCTCTACACCCCTCTGACCAGGCGGAGGACCGCCAGCTGTCTCCAGAACCCTTCGGGGTGCCACCTGGTGGTGAATGGACAGAGACTTTCCTATACTCGGTACCCGATACCTCGCCTGCTTCCTCCAGTGAGTCCGACCTAGTGTACTCTGAAGCAGTTGTTTTCTCTGAGCCTCTGCACTCTTCTGACCCGGCGGAAGACCTCCAGTTGTTTCCTGAATCCTCCGGGATACCACCAGATAACAAAGAGACAGTGACTTTTCCTCATTATGTACCTGATAACCCGTCTATTTCTTCCTGTGAGCTTGACAAGATGTACCTCGAAGCAGAGATTACCCTTAAGTCTCTGTCCCCCTCCAACCCAGTGAACGACTGGCCCTCGAATTCCCTGCGGAAGATTCTGGCAGGCCTGAAGAAGAGGGGGCGTAAGGGGGGAGGTACTGTAACATACCTGGCGGCGTCCTTGCATGGTGGTCCATCTCCCACTGTGCAAGAGCGCGCACTTGATCTCCTGTCCAGAATGTCTCTCTGGCTTCCCTCCATGCTGTCTGTTTGTGTCTGTTTCTGCTGCTTAAGGGCGGCGCCCGATCACTTCCTGCCTTTTGTACCTGCTGTGGGTCACACCCCTTGTGCGTCCTCAGCCTATTGCTGTCTGTCACTTGGTATATAGCTCAGCAGCTCCCTTCTATCCCTGCCTGAGCATAGTGTTTCCTTCAGTGTGTGCTTGCACTCTGAAGGTGCCAGGTCCCGTCTCTTGTCTCCTGCTTTTTGTATCAGTTCCCGTGTCTGAACTGAGTCCTGTATGTCTCCTGCTTTGCGGTATCAGCTCCCGTGTCTGAACTGAGTCCTTTCTGTGTTCTCTTGTCTGTCCTGTCTGAACACGCTCCTAGCCTGTTCCTCCTGCCTTCTAGGGGCCGATTACCTAGACCCGTTCCTGTATCTTGTCTGACCTGTCTGAACTCGCTCCTAGCCTGTTCCTCTCGCCTTCTAGTGGCCGATTTCCTAGACCCGCTCCTGTGTCTGGTCTGTCCTGTCTGAACACGCTCCTTGCCTGTTCGTTCCGCCTCTCTGGGGGCCGTATTCCCAGACCCGCTCCTGTATCCCTCTGCAGTGTCGGTCTCCTCCGTACACTCAGTTCCAGTCTGAACTCTCTCCTGTCCTTTACCTGTTTTGCCTCTATGTCCGTTCCCTTCCTTTTTCTGCAGAGTCTGAACTCGTACCTAACTCCTGCTTGTTGTCTCTGCAAGTACTGTGTGAGTATCTGGCTCTGTCTTTCCCTTCCTGTCTGTTCCGTGTGAACAGAGCCCTGTCCTCCCTGCTCAGCCTTGTCTGCACTCTAGCTGTGCTTGCCTGTAACCCTCTGCCTGTATTGTTCCTGAGTCCCGGTGTGTACTGGGTCATATCCCGCCTGTGTTCCTACCTGCTAGTGCCTCCCTGTCTGCACTCTAGCTGTGCTTGTCTTTACCCCCCTGCCTGCATACCCGCCTGCCAGCATACCAGTCGTGCCTGCCTATACCCACCAGTCTGTGTGCCAGCCTACCAGCCTGTTCCTGTATTCCCCTGTGTGGGTCAACAGCCGTGTCCGGGGTCTGTCCTGGAGTAGCACCTGGTCCCTCTGCTCGGTTCCTCCTTGGTGCACTGGCGTCGTATGCCGTCGTGCGACCCTGGTCGGATCGGGTGAATACCTAGTCACGCCCCTCCAGGCATTCACTCTCCGGCACGGTCCAGTGGAATCACTACCAATCACACGCACACGCCGCTTAGCCCGGGCGTGTGCATAACAAAAATACAATAAAAACAGAGTAACCCTTAACTTGTCAGACGACACAAGCATACGATTTTATTAACATAGTAGCCATGTATCATGTAATCTTACAAGTTATGGATTCCACATGTGTACAGGATCAGAGCCAATAACAGCACAAGAATCCATCACCAGAACCACCAGCAGTATAGAAATACATCACTATAACCCCTATCATTACAGAAACACAGCAACACAACCCTCATCAGTACAGAAATACATCACCAGAACAGCCAGCAGTACAGAAACTCATCATCAGAAAAACCACCAGTACAGAAATTCATCATTAGAACCACCAGCAGTAAAGAAATACATCTGTATGACCCCCATCAGTACAGAAACACAGCATGAAAACCTTCATCAGTACAGGAATACATCACAGTAACCACCAAATGTACAGGAATGTACACCAGGACCACTATTAATACATGAATACATCACTAGGACTACCATAAGTACATGAATTCAGCACCAGAACCACCATCAATACATGGGACATCAATTGTAATGTCAGGTCAGACCCATATACATTTGTATCGCATGAACTTATAACTTCCAGTACTTCCTTAACAATGTTAAGTAAATACTGGGAGTTGTTGCTATCAGTCTTAATCCGGCTGTGGACCATACATGAACAACAATACTGATGAGAATTAGTCAGTGTCACAAAAAAAAATACATCCAGTTACCTTATAGATGATGTTGTCTCTGATTGGAGTTGTTCTCTTTCTTTTCTTCATCTTGTCCAGACACTATGATGACTTTTCACAGATACAGCTCGTCTCTGCAGACTTCCATCTTCTCTGGTCTTCTCTCACATCCTCCCTGCTAACCATATGATCTCACATATGGACCCCCTCACTCTCCATACTGCCTTCCCACACATCCCCGAGTCCCTATACTGTGGTCGAACCCATACCATCACCCTCGCTTCCCGTACTGTGTCCGCATACATTCTTCCCCTCTCTCCTCAACTGTACCCGGATACATTCCCCCCTCTCTCCTTATACTGTGTACGCACCCATCCCCCACTCATCATACTGTGTCTGCACCCATCCCACCACTCACCATACTGTGTCTGCACCTATCCCCCTACTCACAATACTGTGTCTTCACCATCCTCCACTCACCATACTGTGTCTTCACCCATCCTCCCATTCACTATACTGTGCCTGCACCCATCTACCCATACTGTTTCCTCATACATGCCCCCCATTTTCCCGCTTGCTCCTCATTCCACCCATCTCTTCCTTACTCCCCAAACTGTGTCCTCAAATCTTCCACCCCCGTTACACTAAATCTTCGGTGTCTCCAGCTCCACTAGAGCACTTACCACCAATGTTGTTTGCGACTTTGCAGCGCTGGCGAATGATGTCAGCAGCATGATCACATGACCTGATCACGCTGCTGATATCGTCCTAACCCGGCGGTCAGGGATTCAATTATACTCACGTCTGAAAGACACAAGTTCAATTGATCACTGGGAGTCGGCGCACTGCACCTTCTCTGAGCCAGCTGTCACCTTGACAGCTGGCTTAGAGATCAGCCAACTCCCAGTACTGGTTGACAGCAAAATACAGCCGGCGGGGAAACATTTCGAACCACCACATCAGGCCGCCCAACAGCTCACCCCTTCCTGGGGCATATGCAGCGCCTGCCCCGCCACTAGGTACGCCTCTGGCTTTATATTCAGTGTCGCTGTTTTTTTTTTGTAAGTTTGATACATTTATATGATCTTTTATGTTTATAAGCTGTGAGTGATTCAGATATGTAACCTCATCACATTCTGCCATGATACTACACGACACTGGAAATGGTGGACACTTAGTAAATTAGGAGTACTTGATTCACACAAACAGCATTTTTTCATGGCTAAAAAACTTATATACCATAGACCAAATATCTAAAATATATTTACTCATTTCATTCTTTTCTCCCAGGTACTGAAAATGTTTTACATTTATTTGAAACTTTTTCATAAGACCTATTCTATCTCAGTCATCAGTTACAGTCTGCAGAGCTGTCAGTGACTTCCATCACTAGCGCACTCCTAAATCAGGTTAACCTATGTTTTTAAGGTTAACATGCTTCAGGCAGATTTATACAGGTATCATTTTCTTAATGATTGGCTTAACTTTACTTGTAGTTTCATAATTTTTAAGACTAAAGGTAGACATAAGTCCATCAAGTTCAACCTATAATCCAACATGTTGATCCAGAAGAAGACGAAAAACCGTATGAAGCAGATACTAATTTCCCTATATTTGATTAATTTCCCACAATGAGTTTTTGATTCTGTGTATTTTCGCTGCACAAAAAACACAGCGTCTTACAGTTCCAGCAATGTGGATTGGATTCATAGAAATGCTTTTATTTTACGCAGTGTAAACTGACCTGGGTTGTGTTTTTCAAATCAGCAATATGTCAATTTCTCTTGAGGATATGCTCAGTTTTATGTGTGAATTTTCAACATAGAATTGCATTAGATGCAGAAAATCTACAGGTAGAAAACACATATTAGCAGCACATGACTGTGTCAAAGTTTTGTCAAAGCAAAATACCAGGAAGTGTCAAAAACAGCAGAGTCAAAAGCAAGATAAAAACGCATGTGAAAAAATTCAGTCAAAAACATAATGAAAAAAAGCAAGTAACCTATTTTATCAAATAGGTGCATAAATGATGCAGAAAATCTGCAACATCAAAAACTCACCAAATACTCTTTATGGGAACATAGCCTTAGGGAAGGTTCACACACACGGGGGTTTTAATGCATTTTTAACACAGCGTGTTTGGTTCAGAAAATACGCGGCATTTTAGAGTACCAGCATAATCAATGAGAATATTTTGAGCCTTCCGTTGTTGTTTTTTTTTTACTGCGTTTTTGCCTATACACAAAAAAAAAGTGAAAATTCTGCAAAAGCAAAAAACATGCATATTGTACATTGCAAAAATGCATCACGTGAACATACCCTTGAAGGAAAATTCTCTGCCCCGCTCCAGGTATGGCAATCAGACTAGTTCCTTAAAAATACTCACAGTACTAATGTTTGACTTCAAAAATGTTCTTGTATCTGATACTGCAGGATTTTCCATCCACATTTTTTGGACTGAAAATCTGCAGCATATTACAGAAGCAACAAAGATTTTATTCCTACACTGCATGAATTTACAACATAGTTATAATATCTTTGCTAGAATACAAAACACAGCATCTGCAGCGACATATGTTACCATTTTAAACTGAAAATAAGTGCACATTCCATGCTCTTCTTTCAACAAATGTAAAATCTACGTGCGAGTCAATTCCAAAATAGTCTATTTTGATCTGCCCTATTGTATAGCATAAGCACAATGACACTATCTATGGCTCAGTGTGGGGTTTTATTAGCAATCTATCACCATTGCATAGGAAATAACTTTACATAGACAAAATGTTAAAAAAATAAATAAACTTTTTAGAACATTATAGTTGCAAACTTAAGTGGGTCTGTTACCAGATTTCACAATACAAAGTTTACTTTTTGAAATAATTCTCTCAGACTTGATGAGACTTGTGTATTTACTTTGAAAATCAATTTCAGAATCACTGTATAATCCTGATGTTAAGATGACAATTTTATGAGTCCGGCTTTAGAATGAAATTGCTAATGAAATTAAGGGTATTCAGTATCCGTCAATTTAGCCTTCCTGACAGCTGCCACTTGTACTGAGTATCAAGGGTGTCTCTAGTGTTAAGGGGGAACTCTGGGGGGATAAAAAAAAATTGTACTGTCCCTGCCCTCATAAACTAAAAAGATGAGATGCCCAGTGCAGTTATATGATCTTTATAACCCTTGTAATTCCATGTGACAGGATCTACTCTTTCACTGCTCCCCTCTATCGTCTGTGTCATTATATCATACACTAAGTGCTACACCCCCCTGTAGCTTCTGTCACAGCAGCCCCCTGATAATGTCTCCATGTCTGCAGCAGAGGTGAGGGGGCATGTCGAGGACGTGGCCTGCTTGTAGATTCTAGTAGCAGCCCCCTGATAATGTGTCCTTCACTGCTACTAGCAGGGAGCAGGTAACACTCCTACCACGACCCCTCACCTCGGACTGTAGACAGGGAGACATTATCAGGGGGCTGCTGTGACAGCTGCTGCTTTTCATTGCACTGCTCAACCCTCTGTCTGGGAAATTACAGCAGTGTGCAGCTCCCCGCTGTTATCAGCCAGTCTAATAGCTGTTTCTCTGGGGGCATGACCACGCCCTTTCTCCTCAGGCTGGCTGTTCCTTACAGGAGGAGCAGCACTTAGTATATGATGTAATGACCCAGATGGAAGGGGGGAGCAGCTGATGTCACACTTGTCCGACATACTGTCCCACGCTGTAATCCATCTGACCGACAATTCTGCATCAGCATGAGCGGTGGCTTGAGGCGACCGCACACGCTGAGGAGCAGAGGAGAATGACTCGCTGCAGCGAGCGGACCCCTGAACTGTGCTGAGTGACAGGATACCGCTCACAGAGCTCAGCGCTGGTCAGGGACCACCCGCTCGCAGCATGGGACATTTATTTCATGTTCGGACAGGTGAGTATAAGTTTTTTTATTTTATTCTTATTTTTACACTAGGAGACAGCGGGAGAATAAAACTACTCACAACATTGCCCCCTGCTGATCGCAGCACTGGCATGGAACAATGATGAGGGAAGCGCTCAGCACCCGGCACAGCTCTAACTGTACTGCTGATTCTCATGCCCCGGTACATGTGATACTGATGCGGCACACGGTTGCCACACGTATCATACACACGGACACACGGACATCTCCGGTACTGTTTTTTCCAGTACTGGAAATATTCGGACTTGTGAAAGAGCCATAATGTGTATAGGGATCCTTTTGAGTTACAGATGTTTTGTGCTACAAGAAGAATTTTCAGTTTTTACTGTCCCACTTTCTTAGCTGCAAAATTTTACATCCTGCCTTATACATGCAAATATACATAACTTTAGGATTCCACCATAGTACTCCTGTTCGGGTATCTCACTGCATCTCTGTTCACAGACATATGTGGAAATCTAGATGTGGGTAACAGAGCACACAATAGGGTGATACCCTATCGAGGGAGAGTAGGAGAGTGCTGGTTACACTCACCTGATGAAGTTGAAACAGGCACAACTCCTATGTAGGCATAAAGAAAAATAGCTGCTGCTGTTCTGTGGTGTCACACTTCCTTCCAGAAGCAATACGGTGCACGTAGAGACTGATGGAAGGGGAGATCTGCCACTAGCGATAGATTAAAGGGGGGCACCTCTGACACTTTCCCCGCACAACCCTAAGCTCCCTTGCATCCCTAGATGGGCTCTTTCATCCGTGCGGCGATCACATTCCTATCCCTGTCTTACCCTGAGAACAATCCTGACTAATGCGTAGAGCAGCAGGAACCCTAGTCCTTCCCTAACATAAAGACACTAATCGAAACAGACAAGGATAAAAGAAATAGCAATCACTCAATGTGCTCCCAGACTACAGTACAGAAAGGGGAAAGAAAAGGTGAGGCAAATCAAATAGGAGATAAGGTAAGGAAGACACTGAAATAAACTTCCAAACAGATATCTCCAGAGATGACTCCTAGACGGTCTCGCAGCTCACACCTCCAGCTTCCAATCAGGTTATAACAAGCTATTAATGGCAATTCCTCCAGCTAAAAAGTGAGTATTTATACAAGGAGGGAGTGTAGAACTCAGAACAGCTGAGATAACTTAGGATGGCGAGCTCTAGGAGCTAAACAAAACTGTTTAACCCTTACAACAACAGAGCAACTGAAATCTGAACAGCTTAACCCTTGCAACACCAGAACAAGGGAAATCTGCACAGCTAACTGAAAAATAAAGCAGATTTATCTGGTGCAGATGCATGTAGCCAGACGCCGCGACCTTCTGACTCCTCTCTGTCGTGGTATCCATGTGACATGTGGCTGGTGGATAAATCCTCCAGAAGATATTGGATCCCGTTGAATGAAATACGTTAGGTGGGCTGTGCTACCGAAATAAACCAATTCTTCAATAATGCTGATAAGAAGGTTTTTTAATTCAAAACGCATTTCAACTCCATACCGATGTCTTTCTCAAGTGGAAAAAAAAAACAAATGACATTGGCATTTGTTTCCAGTAACTCAACTTTAATACCTTGTTGTAAACTCAGTATACGCTAACCTAAATGAAGCCTGTTCTAATGACAGTATACTATAAGAGAATGAAGTCTAAATTCTTGACTTATCAGGCTAATGAATAGCATTAAAATGTTACTATAAAGAATGAATCAAACTTAAATGTATCCAGTAAATGCAATATAATTTCATTGTATTAACACCCTTCAATATTGTAGAAGCAGTAACTTCCATTACTGCTTTAGGCCATATTCGCACATATTGAAAATACTGCATTGTTTTCTTTTTGCAATATTGAAATCATTAGGAGTATATTAAGTATCCAATGAATGGAGGTGCAAGTGGGGTTGGCCTGAACGCCTCAATTCATGTATTCAGATTCACTGCACGTTCCAGAAGTGATTAAATGAAGAATTTTTATTCATATAATCAATATTTTAGACAGGTTAAAGAAAATAACTCACGATTATAGGAATAACATTCTTCATATTTGCATGAGTTTAAGTGCAGTGAATCCAATAACATGAGTATTTTCTGCAGGTGTCTGTACCAAAATACGCAATAACGATCTTTGATTATTGTGTTTTTTTCTGTGTTTTACACTTTATTTCCTACATTTTTGGTGCAGATTTGAAGCATTAATTTTTTGTAGTATTGAAAAGTTTTGATTCTGCACTTAAAAGCACATTTTTTTTCAGGCACCTGACGGAAGATTATAGGGAAAAAACACACCTAAAAAATAGTTCAACAGCATTTTTAAATGCACAGTGGGCAGAAGTTTTCATGAAATCACATCCCCTTCATGGAAACTGTTAAACACAGCAGATTTTCTGCACAAAACAAAACGCAGCCGAAAAACACAAGTTTACTCTACATGGGAATATGGTCTTCGACTTATTAACAGTCACATGGATATAAATGTTAAGGCTATGGTCAACAATACATGCTTATCAGTCTGCCATAAGCTTCAGTATAACAGCACAGGCAAGATTCACCATAGATAAATTTGCTTGTGAGGTTACAAGAGCAGTTGAATACAAATCTAAATTGACTGTCAAAACAGGATGTGACTAATGTCAAACCCGATGTGGGCAAGTGAAATAGCTGTTTGTGGACTTTTTTTTGCTCTCACAGCTGAATGTAGAAATGATATCTTAATGCATTTTGATGGCTGCCATCCCCTCAATTCATCACAATCCATAAGAAAAGGAGAAACCATTGGTGGTCCACGATAATTAGATAATTATTCATTGTGATTCTGAAAGGAACAATATTATTTAGAGGCGTGTATTCCAGACCAATAGTTTCCATAAGTGTTTATTTTAAGCTTGTGACGGTTTTATTACTGTGGGATTCCCCTTCTACATAAGCTCTACGACCTCACATAATCACTGGTTACAATACGCAATTTCTTATGGTTTCTTATAATTTGGTGTTTTTCTTTCCTACCTAACAATTATACTCAAGTTTCACATTTTTTTTTACTTTTGACATTGTAAAATGGTGACGGTTGGAGCAATGGTTCTAGACTAGTCAATAAAGAAGTCCACTTTCTATCTTGTTTGCCTAACAATACAGTTTAATGAAAGCAATGTGATATTAGCAGACCATTGTGACTTTAACCTGAGTAACATTACTGTGAAAGGGTTATCTGGGACATGTCAGAAGTTATCATTAAAGGGGGGGTTAAAGACAGAACCCCCTACTGACTTGCAGCCTCATTAGTACATTTTTTAAGCGTCTAGTCATTGCCCCTGGAAATATTCTGACTTACCCCTAAATAATCGTGGTATATTCTTGGACAATTTACAGTAGATTTATCTTGGTTATCAAACACCAGTATGGCTTAGGTGACCTTCAAGGCAATTATCAAAGGCTACGTCTGTGTGGGTGTTATCATCCAGGAGAAATGGACCAATGGACTAGGTTTCATTCTAGTTGTATCCTAGTTTCTGGGTTTTTTTCTCAACCATTTTTTTTACTGAGGCAGGTAACTGTCTGAACTTTTTTTATCCAAAGACTCCTAACAATGTATCAGTTAAAAATGGGTGGAAAACTGAAGTACAAAGTCTGTCTTCCTAGTTTCATCCTTGTCTCACGGATCCTCATAGACTTTAATAGTAGAGTCTGATCCACAAAACAGATGAGAATAAGACATGCTCTGAGTCTCATGAACTGGAGACAAAGATCTATTTTTAAGACTGCATGGCTCAATGAAACTGTGGGTCATTGTGCTGTCCGACAAAAAACAATCAGCACTAAAATGTGCTATTCTGACTTCTTAACTAGGCTGAAAGCACTGTATTATTATTTATTCATTATGCTTTGCTTATATAGCGCTATCATATTCCACAGCAGTGCTTTACAGACAGTATCATCACTATCCACAATGGGGCTCACAATCTACATTCCCTATCAGTATGTCTTTGGAGTGTGAGAGGAAACTGGAGACCCCGGAGGAAACCCACGCAAACACGGGGAGAACATACAAACTCCTTGCAGATGTTGTCTTTGGTGGGATATGAACCCAGGACCCCAGTGCTGAAAGGCTGCAGTGCTAACCACTGAGCCACCGTGCTGCCCAAGTGTAGGACGCTTAAGACACCATTTTTAGGCTGCCTCTATGAGCAGTACTTGCATGTAGATATATCATCATATAGCTTGAACTTGACTGCAGGAGGCACGTATGTAGATTCCAGAAGAAGATTTATTCTCCAGCTGAATTCTTGTTGTTATGCATACATGCAGTAGGTAAAAAAAGACTTTTCTGAACCAAAGCTGCAAACACATGGGCTTCTAAGATGGCTGACAACAGTGAATGAGGAAGAAGAATGAGGAAGAAGGGAGGGGTTAATGCTATCAGACCAACATCAGAGCTAGTGGGAGAGAGGAAGGACAAACTGTCACCTTAGATGTGTGAATGTAGCCTAATTCTTACAGCCAATTAACTATCTCAACCCAATCCACAGTTGTGGGACGGGAGGATCCTGTGGGTGAACTGTGCTGACTTTATGCCTCTTTTTTTCTGGGTAAAACAGGGACCAGATCATTGCAGTATAGCTGTCCCAAGATGCCACCATTACCTCTTTCCAAAAAACGAATAAAGAAATATGTACGCCAAAATGGTGCCAATGAAAATACAAGTCATTTAATATCAAAACAAGTCATCATACAGCTACAGTACTTCGATGGAAACATAAAAATGTTATGGCTACTGGAATATAACAATAAAGCTTAAAAAAATGTATTTAGTCTGTGAAAATTAGGCCTCATGCTTAAAGAGAATCTGTCAGTAGAATCAACCCTTCTAAGCCGTTTATATGGGCATGTAGGTCTTAGAAAGTTAAATAAAATATAGTTTGGTATCTGATGTTTTATTCGAGAGAAATCCAAATTTTCTTATTATGTAAATAATCTGTTAAGATCTATGGGCTGGACACAGATTTCCCTGAAAATCTGCCTCTGGATCTTATTTTAAATGAAATAGGGTGTTTCCAGTGTGAAACATGTAATGACTGACAGTCTGCTATCCTGATCTACATGTCTCATGCGGGTAACGCCCTCTTTCATTGAAAATAAATTCTGTTGGCAGATTCTCAGGGAGATCTATGCCCAGCCCATAGATCTTAATAGCTCATTTACATAATAAGAATAAAATGAATTTATTTGGGAAAAGACATTGGATCGCAGATATCAAGGGATCATTTTATTCAACTTTCTATGACTTATGTGCCGATATAGACGGCTGAGGAATGTTGAGCTTACTGACAGATTTCCTTTTAAGGGACTTATACGTACATTCTAACATACAGTATACAAATATTTTCTGAAAGGGGTTGCTTTACCCCATTTTTTTTTTTTTTACAATTTTTATATCCTTTTATATATATTACAAAAAAATCAAAGGACAGGACAATTCATTTCATTGTGATCTAGCATTCAACACCCAAACTGCAATGGGGCACGTTTTTCAATATTGTCTATTTCTTAGATTTCTTTGCGCAAACTTAGACTAGACAGTCTAAAAATGTGCTACATATATCAAAGGAGTTCATATAGTTTAATAAATCTGTCTAATTTTGATCCTGTGTAATTTTAAGTTTATACCACCTATTATTTGACTTACTTTATTCTAGAAATGTGCGCCACAATTTTTGTGCATTTTTTGTCTTGCCGTGTGGCATATTAGGTCACTCCCCATTACTTCTAACCCACACCCCTTCAGCAAAGCCACAACCCTTTGCTTAGCAAGTTGTAAAAAAAGGTCTAAAACACTGAATTCAATTTGGTGCACGCTATGAATTCTGGTGCATTTTGCTCCCCGAATATGTATTACCCAATAAGTAATGTTGCAGTGTCTTAGACATAATGATGATGCAAAATATGTACATGAATTTGTCCTTTTTTTTGTAGGTCTGTTCTTATAAATTATTTTTGCAGTTCTGTTCTATATTTTACTATGAGCCTACATTAGCTCAGAGCATAACTAAAGGCCAGCATTATTTATGCATGATGAAGCGTGCAAACTAAGCTTCACAGGCTATAACAGAAGAAAATTAAACAAGTACTCATAAGGCGCTCAGGAATCCTCATCTAGATAGATCTGATTTGCATTTAATTAACATATAAGTGGAGTAAAATGCTACTTTTCACTTGTTCGCAAAAAAAATGCATGGTCAATTAATGTTTTGCAAATTTTAGTAAAATTGCATTAATTTTTTTCTGGTGTGGGTCATATGTGACTTTGAAATGCTTTTAACATAGGTCACAACACTTTGATGGATCTTAAAGGGGTATACTACTTTTTATAAAATTAGTAATATTTGCCCTAGGCTACCATAGTTAGTGCTAGCAGCCTGGCAGTGGTGTCTAAACAAGCATGGTGCTTCCAAGCACTTTTTGATAGAGCTTGTAAGTGCAGCTCTGAAGTTAGCCCAATTATTGAAGCGCTTTATTATCTCCCGACTCTGGCCAGCTTCAGTTTAAGACCACTGCTCCACTATCAGTATTTGGTCAGTATTTCTCAGGAGTGGGAGCCAAAACCAGGAGTGGGTGATAAATGCAGAATTGGTGACTTGTTTTTATTATACCTTTTCTCTGATTGTTCCTCACCTGGTTTTGGCTCTTACTCCTGAGAAAAAATACTGACCGAGTACTGACCGGATACTGATAGTGGGGCCGTGGCCTTACTGTGCAGAGGCAAAGCAGCCTCATATAGTAGCATTAGACAACAACGATGATTCTGGTCCAAACTGTCAATTAAGAGCCACGTCCCAGCAATCAGAAAGTAAGGAGGCTGGTGAGCAATCCATTCCTGAAAAATCGTCTTGGAACAAAACCTTTTATTTCCATTTGCAAATGTGATATTAAAGCTGTGCACATCAATTTTTCTTCTTGACTGTTTTTTCTAATTCCTTCAAATCAACCTATTTTATATTTATGTATAAAAACAGGTTCTTGACAATACATTAAACATTAAATGGTAATTTTAGACAATTAGTATGAAATAGATCTGTCACCAATCTTTTATAATACAAGTTGCATACAGTAAATACTGTAGATCTCTTTGATCTGATGAGGCTGGTGTACTTACCATATCAGAATAATCATGATATTAAATGAGCATTTTATGAGTCCAGCCAAAGAGTGAGAGAATACACAAGTCCAAGTGCATTCAGTCTCAAGGAAGAGAAGTGAGGGCTTCTTTCTCTCTCTCCCTAATTCGAATTTCAGAGGTTCTATCATTTCCAGTCGGTATTGTTAACAAAGCTATGAGCACTTGTTTGTTCAATGCCTATAACGTCACTCATGACATTTCGTTTTACTGTCACATTTGTGCCTTCTTTGCCCTATTTTTCTGTATTTGGCATATATACCCACAATTTCCGGAAGCAATGATATACAAAGCGGTATAATTGAATTTCACACTACTAATTATTTTTATGTATTGTTCTTCCAGTCACTGTGTCATTGTGAAATGACCTATTATTTCCAGTATGAAACAAAGTATAACTAATGAAAAATGGAGTGAGACATTTGTCACAGACCTCGACCCCCAACCGGCTTGATAATGATTAGGATTTCATTACTGTTGATATATTGTACACAGCTGTGAGAATAGAAAGCTTTTCAGATTATCCAGAAGCCAACAAAAGCCCCTGTGAGGACACCTGCTGCACATCGCAGATCAACATGTCAGGTACAGAACAGGTGTAGGGTGTGAATTTGCAAACTTGCGGAGTCTAAGGTTACTTTTGACCTCATGGTTGGTCAATGGAAGAGGTCTGAACATTTCGGCTAATTTACAGCTTTCCAACCAGTCAAAAGATTGGTGTGACAATTACACGTGTTCTTTCCCAGTGTCATTGCATGTTGTGCCTGTGCGTCCTATTACAGGAAAAAGTCTTTAGAACACAATAACACTGCCGTCAGCAAAGCTATTCTTAAGTTTAGAAAAACACAGCAAAGAAAACAAATGATAGAAACTCATGTACAATGCATATTATTCCGACGGCTTATTGATTCTAAAGCAGAGTTGATATCCCCTAGAGAGTTTAACCATGCTGCGGGATATCATGCTTGATATTCTTGGTCTTAAAACTCAGGCCTGGTGGAAAGTTTCTTTTTATAAAATGTATTTATTGTAAAAGAAAATGTTCAGCAATATTCTAATACTCTTTGCGTATTAATTCCTCTTGGTTCACCGGATCCCTGCTTGGTATCATTCAAAGGAAACCTTCATTGTTTATATCCAAAATCTAATAATCTATAGTGGTGACATGATCATCATACAGGTACATGTCACTTTTCAAGAGAAGTACCTAAATACGAAAGAGAAAATGCAAAGGGTGATGTTCTAGAAAACGGGGAACAGTCAGAGACAGACAGGTGATATGCTACTGCCGGGCACAACTCTGTTTCTATTCTGTCATTAGTTTTTACACTGTTGCTGCTCCCTTTAGACTAATTGGGCATAGGCATCTCTGGTTTATGAAATTCCAAAATAAAAAATAATAAAGACCAATGGGAGAATAAGAGTGCTGCAGAAGTAAGGCACAAGTCCAAGATATCCCCTCAAACACTTTTATTAGGGCATACAAAATATATACAGGGCAATGCATTTCAGCAAAGGTCTGATGTCTTACTAAGGATGAGTTATCTGGCCATTTCAGACCATTTCAAGAGAGAGTTTGAACTACAATGAGCCATGCTAGTAAGTGTAAGTAACAATGAAAATCAGTATTAAGTGCAATACTTGGAAAGATATTTTTCATAATTAGTAAGAAATATTTTTACAATAGGTTTGGATTTCTTTTTCCCTTAATAATAAAGACCTTCATATAAAAACTGCATTTTGTGGTTACTTGTGTTACCTTTGTCTAATATTTAAATGTGTTCTGTGATCTGAAACATTTAAGTGTGACAAACATGCAAAAGAATAAGAAATCAGGAAGGGGGCAAACACTTTTTCACACCACTATATACACTGCTCAAAAAAATAAAGGGAACACTTAAACAACAGAATATAACTCCAAGTAAATCAAACTTCTGTGAAATCAAACTGTCCACTTAGGAAGAAACACTGATTGACAATCAATTTCACATGCCGTTGTGCAAATGGAATAGACAATAGATGGAAATTATTGGCAATTATCAAGACACCCTCAATAAAGGAGTGGTTCTGCAGGTGGGGACTACAGACCACATCTCAGTACCAATGCTTTCTGCCTGATGTTTTGGTCACTTTTGAATGTTGGTTGTGTTTTCAGACTCGTGGTAGCATGAGACTGACTCTACAACCCACAGAAGTTGCTCAGGTAGTGCAGCTCATCCCGGATAGCACATCAATGCGAGCTGTGGCAAGAAGGTTTGCTGTATCTGTCAGCGTAGAGTTCGGAGGGAGAGGCGCTACCAGGAGACAGGCCAGTACACCAGGAGTCGTGGAGGGGGCCGTAGGAGTGCAACAACCCAGCAGCAGGACCGCTACCTCCGCCTTTGTGCAAGGAGGAACAGGAGGAGCACTGCCAGAGCCCTGCAAAATGACCTCCAGCAGGCCACAAATGTGCATGTGTTTGCACAAACGGTTAGAAACCGACTCCATTAGGGTGGTATGAGGGCCCGACGTCCACAGATGGGGGTTGTGCTCACAGCCCAACACCATGCAGGACGCTTGGCATTTGCCACAGAACACCAGGATTGGCAAAGTCGCCACAGGCGCCCTGTGCTCTTCACAGAGGAAAGAAGGTTCACACTGAGCACATGTGACAGACGTGACAGAGTCTGAAGACGCCGTGGAGAGCGATCTGCTGCCTGCAACATCCTTCAGCATGACCGGTTTGGCAGTGGGTCAGTAATGGTGTGGGGTGGCATTTCTTTGGAGGGCTGCACAGCCCTCCATGTGCTCGCCAGAGGTAGCCTTACTGCCATTAGGTACCGAGATGAGATCCTCAGACCCCTTGTGAGACCATATGCTGGTGCGTTTGGCCCTGGGTTCCTCCTAATGCAGGACAATGCCAGACCTCATGTGGCTGGAGTGTGTCAGCAGTTCCTTCAAGATAAAGGCATTGAAGCTATGGACTGGCCCGCCTATTCTCCAGATCTGAATCCGATTGAGCACATCTGGGACATCATGTCTCGCTCCATCCACCGTCACGTTGCACCACAGACTGTCCAGGAGTTGGTGGATGCTTTAGTCCAGGTCTGGGAGGAGATCCCACAGGAGACCATCCGCAACCTCATCAGGAGCATGCCCAGGCATTGTAGGGAGGTCATACAGGCACGTGGAGGCCACACACAATACTGAGTATCATTTTGACTTGTTTTAAGGACATTACATCAAACTTGGATCAGCCTATAGTGTGTTTTTCCACTTTAATTTTGGGGGTGACTCCAAATCCAGGCCTCTATTGGTTAATAAATTTGATTTCCATTGATGATTCTTGTGTGATTTTGTTGTCAGCACATTCAACTTTGTACAGAACAAAGTATTCAATGGGAATATTTCATTCATTCAGATCTAGGATGTGTTATTTGAGTGTTCCCTTTATTTTTTTGTGCAGTGTATATATTCACCAACTTTCATTTTCTTAAACATTTTCCCAAGACCTTAAAATTAAACTTTGTGTTATCTTCCTTTTCGAAGTGATGCAATCTTCGCTAGACTAAAATTAAGCAAGCCAAGTTTTGCTTTTAAAGATCTGTCCACTGTTAATTTTACCACCAGTTGTATATTTGTTAAAGGCATTGAAACAATTCTTGTTGATACTGTTTTAGGGAAAATAATCTAAGGCTATGTGCCCATGTGGCACCCCAGGGGTCTGGTTTCCACAGTAACAGCAATGTTATGTCTGAGAGCAGGTGGGAGGTCTCTTGGTCAGGGATCCTATGCATGCCACACCTCCTGCCCAGTCCTGGGAGGGGAAGAACTTCCCCTATATAAACCTAGGGCTGAGGCAGGGTTAGTGAGTAGAGAAGAAGTAGAGACAGAGAAGCAGATATAGGAAAAGAACATCAGGAGCTCTGTGGGAGCAGTGCTACAAGGAGTCAGGGGCTGGCAGCTGCAGAGCTCGCCCTGACTGAGAAGTTATCACCGGACCCGGAGTCCGAGGCTGTGGGGACTAACTCCTATCCAGCAGCAGAAACCGACCGGCAGGGGATTGCAGGTCCTCTGGCCCAGAAACCCGAAGGCACGGTCACACGCGTGGGACCAACACCGCCGTCGTAGAGCGGAAGCTACTAGAAGGCCCCGAGTCACCGGCCATACGGGTGAGCACCACACGGTACACTCAGGGACGTGGGCTACTTATACCCGCCTCTAGCAAGGTAGCCGGAAGAGTATCGTTAGTTTGGGAGGCCTACAACTCCGCCTGGCCAGGGGAGATCCCATCTGCTCAAGGACTGACCAGGCCCCAATCGCTAGCCAGTACTCCGGGAGGGTCTATCTTTGTCACCAGTAAAGACCCTGAACTACACCGTACCGTCTCCGAGTGGTTCCTGCTACCCCCATCATCCACGTCGGCTGCCCTGAGGCCATACCCCTCCCGTTGGGGGTTATACTATCACGCTGCACAATCCTACCACCGGCCTCAGCGGTCTGCCCTGCAGCAGCAGCTCCTTAGCTGTACTCAACGGGTGGCGTAGTCGTCCAACATCTACCGCTAATACAGCGCCACTTAGTCTGACTCCCTGGGCACGGACCGGATCACCGCCACGAGACTACAACCCTAAAGAGATCCAGCTCCGGGTAAGCTCCCGCGTGCGCAACGCAGCGCGACACAGGCCCAGGGGCGCGTCAACTTTTGGCGTAGTCGGCAGGATTTCGTGCCCGCAACCACCGGGTACTGCGTGCCTGAAAAAGACTGTTCAAACTTACCTGTGGTGAAGATTCCCGCCATCCGGCGCCATCTTCGGCCTTCTTCCCGCCATACGTGGAGTTTTCCCGCCATTGGACGCCATCTTGAGGACGCCGCGCGGGAAGAAGAGGGGCGTGGACTCCGAAAGCGCGCGAGAACTGAAGCCCCGCCTCACGTCCGGACGTTGCGTAAGGTCCTGGAAGGAGCCCAGCAGACGCCGACGTCACAGGAGCGCGACGGAAGGTCCTCAACCCTGACGATCCACTGCGGAGCCGCGGCCTACGGAAGAGGATCATCGCAAGGTAGGCCACGGTCCACTAGGGGGGAGAAGGATGTCGGATACGGAGGAGAGCTTCACCGCTTCAACCCCCGCCAGCGCCACCGCTGTTGCGGTCATGCCTTTCACCATGCCCTATATCCCGGGGGCAGCCTGGCTACCCCAGTACTCAGGGGAGTCACATACCCTGCATGACTTTAGAGAAAAGCTGGATAGCCTCTTCCAGGTGTACCCCCTCACAGAGGAGCAAAAAGTGAGCATCCTGGTGGCCCAATTAACCGGGGCAGCCCAAAGGGAGGTAAAGTCCTGGCCACCTGGGGGGAGGACTGTCGCAGGGATACTAACCCGGCTGAGGGACACCTTTGATACCCGCACCTCAGCCGAGATCAAGCTTAGATTCTACGGGTGCAAACAGCGGGCACATGAGAGTATAAGGGACTATGCCCTGAACCTACAAGAGGCCCTGAGAGCCATTAAGCAGACCGACCCTGACGGCGTGGGAAACGAGGACAGGCTGTTGACTGAACAATTTATAGAGGGTTTATATTGCAATGCGCACCGAACCCAGTTGCGGGCAATGGCCTTACAGGACCCTCATCTGGGATTTGCACAGTTCAAGGACAGAGCCATCCGGGTGCTTCGAGAACCGGCACCAGGTGGCGTTGTGACCCCCAGATGCCCCACTACCACTTACCACCAGGAGGCGGCGCCCTTGTCGGCAGGGCCTGTGGGAGCTGGTGCGCAGGCTTTGAACAATGACCCGGCTCCAGACCTGCACCATCAGGTCCAAGAGCTAGCTAAAAGCGTTGCTGCGCTAACCCGAACTGTGCAGTCGTTACAGGTTTCCACTCCAGGGAAGATCCAGCTGGCATCCGGACCGGAGGACATCCCGTGGCGTCGACCAAGGAGGACCCCACCAGCCAGAGGAAGACCCAGCGACCGATACAACGAGGACGGACGACCCATCTGCCGCCGCTGCAATCAACCCGGACATATGGCAAGGTACTGTCCTTTAAACTGGCACAACCTGGGGTAGAGGGCCAACCCCCAGGAAAAAGATCACCAGGCCCATCGAACTGGCGCGACAAATATGTGGGAGGACGTCCAGTCTTACCCGTGGTACTGGATGGCATTCCTATGAGTGCCCTACTGGACACCGGGTCACAGGTCACCACCATCCCGTACGTGCTCTTCAAGCAGTACTGGAATGACTCGGATATCACCCGCTACCCTGACGACGACTTGAGTATCATCGCCAGCAATGGTCAGCCCGTGCCACAGATTGGATTTAAAGAGGTGACCATTAAAATTGGTAGAGTCGAACTGGCAGCACAGGGACTGATCATTGTAGACATTGACAAACACGAGAGTCACCCAAAGATAACTCTAGGAACTAATGTAATTGAAAATTGTCTTGCAGAGGTGATTTTCCTTTTACAGCAGGTTGCCAAGAACGCCAGCTCCGGCCAGCAGCGAGTGCTCCAGAAAGAGATCCGGGCACTGATGCGACGGCAACAGCTAGAACTCTCCGGTGGTGAGATTGGTAGCGTGCGAATGTGTGACCCTTTCCCTATTGCCATGCCCCCGAAAAGTGAAATGATGATTTGGTGCCAGGCAGCTATTGGTCTGAGAGGTAGAGATTACCAGGCAATGGTAGAACCAGTTTACTCAGACAGTAGGCCCACCATTTTGACAGCACGGGGGGTGGTCAATGTACGCCATGGGAGGGTGCCCGTTCGCATAATAAATATCGGGAAGAGGGAAGTGTACCTGCCCCGGTATGCCACGCTAGCCAAATTGTATACCATCAATCAAGATTCCATACAGTCCGTAGAACCCTTGCCTCCATCTTCCCCGGAGGAAGGTAACGGCTCTCAGAAAACAATGGAGGACTGGTGTCAGCAATTACATTTGGGTACTGACTCCACTCCCTCACACCAGAAACAGGGAGTCTATCGGGTGGTTCAAGAGTACGAGAGAGTGTTTAGTAAACACCCGTTAGACTTTGGGCGAGTCAAGGGGGTAGAACACCACATCCCCACGGGAGACCATCCTCCCATAAAAGAGAGGTATCGACCCGTACCCCCTGCACACTACCAACACGCCAAGGGGATGCTTAGAGACATGAAGGAGGCTGGGGTGATCAGGGATAGCTGTAGCCCCTGGGCAGCTCCACTAGTCTTAGTCAAAAAGAAAGACAACACCATGAGGATGTGTGTAGATTACCGGAAAATCAACCGTATCACACACAAGGATGCATACCCCTTACCAAGGATAGAGGAGTCTTTGGCTGCTTTAAGATCTGCTAACTTCTTCTCTACCTTGGATCTCACTAGTGGGTACTGGCAGGTTCCTGTAGCAGAGGCGGACCGGGAGAAGACCGCATTCACCACCCCGATGGGACTTAGCGAGTTTACCTGCATGCCGTTCGGACTCTGCAACGCACCAGGAACCTTCCAACGATTAATGGAGTGCTGACTGGGCCACAGAAACTTCGAGACGGTCCTGCTGTACCTGGACGATGTCATCGTATATTCCAAGACGTATGAGGACCACCTGAAACAACTGGCGGAAGTGTTCGAAGCTCTGGCAAGCTACGGCCTAAAGGTGAAACCCTCCAAGTGTCACCTCCTGAAACCAAAGGTGCAGTACCTGGGACACGTGGTGAGCGCTGATGGAGTGGCTCCCGACCCTGATAAGATCACCGCAATTAAGGAATGGCCAAGTCCCTCCAGTGTAAAGGAAGTGCGGCAGTTCCTCGGGTTGGTAGGCTATTACCGCAGATTCATCCCCGGTTTCACCAAAAAGGCAGCTCCTATGCAGGACCTCCTGATAGGCCAGTCCCGGAAGGCCAAGAACCAGAAGCCACCCTTCAGATGGGAGAAGTTAGAAGAAGAGTCCTTCCGCCAGCTGAAGATGGCCCTCACGGGGGATGAAATCCTGGCGTACCCTGATTACAGCCAGCCCTTTATCCTCTACACCGACGCAAGTAACATCGGGCTAGGAGCCATGCTGTCCCAGATCCAGCAGGGGAAAGAACGAGTAATCGCTTACGCCAGCCGAAAACTGCGATCCACCGAGAGAAACCTTGAGAATTACAGCTCATTTAAGCTAGAGTTCCTGGCAGTGGTGTGGGCAGTCACCGAACGCTTTAAGCACTACCTCGCTTCTTCCCGGTTCACCGTGTACACGGATAACAACCCGTTGACACACCTGGACACGGCAAGACTCGGTGCCCTAGAGCAGAGATGGATGGCCCGTCTGTCCAACTACGAGTTCACAATCAAATACCGGGCAGGACGCTCCAATACCAACGCAGACGCCCTGTCCAGGATGCCAAACCTACCGGACGTAGGAGAAGATCCAGAGGGACTGGAAGAAGTCGAACTCCCCGCGTTCCACCGTCATGGGACTATCCAGTATTCCCATCGGGTAAGGAGTAAGCAAGCCGCTACGTTTAACCCCTTGCCTCACTACAACTGGGAGGAAACGCAAGACAGTGACCCTGCCATCCGGCTGGTGAAGGAGATGCTGACTCGGCCAGAGGCTCGCCTTGACCCAGACGCTCCGGAGGAGACCAAGCAACTGTGGGCTGAGAAGAGTCGACTGTTCGTTTACAAGGGGAAGTTGTGCCGCAGAATGGTTAACTCCCGGACGCATGAACTAATCTGGCAAGTAGTGGTGCCACGGAGAGACACAGCCATGGTGATGGAAGCATACCACGACGGGGCTGGACACTTCGGATGGAAGAAGCTGGAGTTCCTGCTGCGTGGGCGGTTCCACTGGGTAGGCATGAGGGGAACCATCAAGAGGTGGTGCAGAGACTGTGGCCCGTGCAACCTAAGAAGGAAGGACCGTGCCAGCCAGAAGACTCCCCTGCAGTCCATCGTCACCCGGCAGCCGTAGGAACTGGTAGCCTTGGATCATGTAAAACTGACCCCAAGCAGAAGTGGCTACGTCTACGCGTTAACCATTGTGGATCATTACTCCCGGTTCTTGGTTGTCGTCCCCGTTAAGGACTTAACGGCTCAAACAGCAGCTAGAGCCTTCCAGCAGCACTTCTGCCGTCCACACGGGTACCCGGACCAAGTGCTGACGGACCAGGGACCTGCCTTTGAAGCGGAGGTCTTCCAGGAATTCTGCAATCTGTATGGCTGCCGGAAGATAAGGACGACACCCTATCATCCGCAAACTAATGGACTTTGTGAGAAAATGAACCAGGTGGTAATGGATCTCCTGAAAACGTTGCCCCTGGAAGAACGCAGTCTGTGGCCTGAGAAGCTGCCCGATCTAGTGGACCTATACAACCACATCCCGGTAGGTTCCACCAACTGTACCCCGGCTTACCTAATGAGGGCGAGTCCTGACACCCGAGGACACTTCACCAGAAGCAGACTGGGACACAGAGAGGCAGCAGCAGTACCGGAAAGTACAGGAGAGCGTGGAGCGAAGTCTCTGTCAAGCTAGGGAAAGACAAGAGAAAACTTACAACCAGTATGCTCCCGCTGTTCCCCTGGTACCCGGAGAGCAGGTCTTGAAGAGGAAAAGGCGGCTCCACAAGTTGGACGACCAGTGGGAGAAGGACCCGTACATCGTACTGCCCTCAAGCCACGACAACCCAAAGGTCTGTACCATCAGTAAAGACGGAGGGGAAACCACAACCATTGTATCCCGGGATCACCTGAAGAAGTGTCCCGAATAGCTACGGAACCCTGAAGAGGAACAAGAAGACCCTCGACCCGTAGAGGAAAGGGAAGATATGGTTAGTACTGTGCTCGGAGACTTCCCTCGGTCTTGGACTCAAGTCAATGGCGCAGTTGTGGTACCCGTACTCACCTTCCTCCAACCAGCATCCCAAGCACCTACGGAGCAACAGGTAGAGCTGGAAGAACAGCCGGTCCAGGAGGCAAAAGACCCCACACCAGCAGACCAGGAGGATCAACCCTCTGCTTATAGTGAACCTGCCATGCCTCTAGTGAGCCAAAGGGCCCGTGGACAGCTGCCCAGTTTACCCTTGACAGTTCCTACACCCTGTAGTTCGGGGCTAGACAGTCAGCTCCGTAGGTCCACTAGGGCCACTAGAGGCCAGTTACCCGCACGTTGGAGGCTTTGAAGTGTATAAGTTGTTTTATTTATGGTTACCTGTTTTTCTTGTTACTTGTAAATAATTATGTGTTTCTAGTTATTTTTAGGAGTCCTTGGTGGATTTACCGGGAATCCTTGTACAATTGGTTGGAGCGTAACCTAGGAATGGACTAAAGACTGTTAAGGACTCGGGGCAGGACAGACCCCTACCTGGTTACGTCTCCCTGTTTTGGTGAAATGGACACCTTGCTTTTCTTCAAAACTGCACCCGGTTGCGGACACTCCGTAACCATCTTTATGTGTTTTTCTTATTGCATTATTATTGTTTATACCTTGTTATGTTTTTCTAAAAATATGTTTAGTCCCGGAGTACTAAATTTCACTAGGGGGGAATGTGGCACCCCAGGGGTCTGGTTTCCACAGTAACAGCAATGTTATGTCTGAGAGCAGGTGGGAGGTCTCTTGGTCAGGGATCCTATGCATGCCACACCTCCTGCCCAGTCCTGGGAGGGGAAGAACTTCCCCTATATAAACCTAGGGCTGAGGCAGGGTTAGTGAGTAGAGAAGAAGTAGAGACAGAGAAGCAGATATAGGAAAAGAACATCAGGAGCTCTGTGGGAGCAGTGCTACAAGGAGTCAGGGGCTGGCAGCTGCAGAGCTCGCCCTGACTGAGAAGTTATCACCGGACCCGGAGTCCGAGGCTGTGGGGACTAACTCCTATCCAGCAGCAGAAACCGACCGGCAGGGGATTGCAGGTCCTCTGGCCCAGAAACCCGAAGGCACGGTCACACGCGTGGGACCAGCACCGCCGTCGTGGAGCGGAAGCTACTAGAAGGCCCCGAGTCACCGGCCATACGGGTGAGCACCACACGGTACACTCAGGGACGTGGGCTACTTATACCCGCCTCTAGCAAGGTAGCCGGAAGAGTATCGTTAGTTTGGGAGGCCTACAACTCCGCCTGGCCAGGGGAGATCCCATCTGCTCAAGGACTGACCAGGCCCCAATCGCTAGCCAGTACTCCAGGAGGGTCTATCTTTGTCACCAGTAAAGACCCTGAACTACACCGTGCAAATGGCATGGATTTATATACTGTGACCTTAGAGAATGGTAAAAAATGAAAAAATAAATCTATACTTACCTTCTGATGGCCCCCGCAGTCTTGCTTCGCTCCGTCCTGGCTTACCGGCAGCTCACGGTACACTGAAGGACCTGCCGTCACATGACCATGACGTCAGCGCAGGTCCTTCTGTCCACCGCGTGTTGCCGGCAAGTGAAGACGAGCACACCGGGGGCCATCAGAAGGTAAATATAATATTTATTTTTTATTTTATTCTTTTTTTTACAGGTTCTATTGTACCCGGGTCCGGAGGAGAGTCTCTTGTCCTCCACACCCGGGTACCATCCGCACATTGAAACCCATGGATTCCGCATGTACAGATGCAGTGATACAGAATCCAAGCGTTCCAATGAAAGTCAATGATGGTGAAAACGCAGCGCTTCCGCAAAATAATTGGTAGTGCTGCGTTTTTTTCCGCAATGATAACCCGCAGCAGAGGTTTCCGCAGCATGTGCACAGCACATGCGGATTATCATTTGGGAACATGGCAGGCCTTCTACCAAGCGCTTTTTAAGCGTTTCTGCAGCGTTTTTGGCGCTGCGGAAACACTTAAAAAACGCATCGTGGGCACACAGCCTAAAGGCAGAAAAGCAATAATCTTACAGTCTTGAAAGGTAACTAAACTTTACTTTTTCTTCTTTATCGTGTCCAGCATGGAAAGTTATTAACCGGTTCCCGACCGCCCACTGTAGATAAACATCGGCGCTTGCCGGGCTCTGTGCAGCGCCGACGTTTAAAAACGGTGGGTGGTCTCGCAGTGCTCAGGACCCTCAGGGTCCTGCAAACACTGCGATTCCGGTGCAGAGCGTTAGCTCTGACAGGGTACATCATCGGGACAAGATTAGATCAGGTCCCAGTGATGTTAACCCTTTGCTGTCTTCTATATGCTGTGATCTATAGTGATCGCGGCAAATAGGAGACAGCAGGAAGAGAGGGGGTCGTCTTACTTACCTCCGAAGACCTCCGTTTCATTTGAGGACCTGGGGTTGCTATGGCAGCTGGAGGTCACATGACCGCCTCAAGCTCTGCCATATATGGTGTCCTTCCTGTCTGGCTTCAGCCTGTATGTAGCTGATACCAGACAGGAGACTCTGACTGAAACAGTCAGGGAAGATCTCATGTAATGTAATATATGTCTATTACATTACATGAGATCAGTGATCAGAAAAATAAAAATTAATGTCCCATACAGGGACTAAGTAAAAATGTAAAAAAAAGTAAAAAAAAAGTTTTTAAACTATTAAAAAAAAAAATCACAAAATAAATAAAAATAAATAAATAAAATATTAAACCAATAAATCCGTAATTTATTACAAAACCAAACAAAGTACACATATTTTGTATCGCCACGTCCGAAACAACCCGAGCTATAAAACTGTCACACTAATTAACTCCTTCTGTGCACACCGTAATAAAAATAAATAAAAAACGGAGCAAAAAAATATGCTTTTTCATCATATCGCCAAACAAAAAGTGGAAAAAAATGCGATCAAAAAGCAAAATAGAAATAAAAATGGTACCGCTGAAAACGTCATCTTGTTCCGCAAAAAAAAAGCCGCCATACAGCTCCATCAGCCGAAAAATAAAAAAGTTATAGCTCTCAGAATAAAGCAATGCAAAAAAAATATTTTTTTTTCTATAAAATTGTTTTATTGTGTAAAAGCGCCAAAACATAAAAAAATACAGTAAGTGTAGTATCGCTGTAAACGTACTGACCCGAAGAATAACGCTGCCTGATCACGTTTACCACACGCAGAACGGCATAAAAAAAAACTCAAAAAACAATTCCTGAAGTGTTTGTTTTTGTTAACTTTACCTCCCAAAAAATGGAATAGAAAGCGATCAAAAAATGTCACATGCCCAAAAATGGTTCCAATAAAATTGTCAACTCGTCCCGCAAAAAACAAGCCATCACATGACTCTATCGGCCGAAATATGGAAAAATTATAGCTCTCAAAATATGGTGATGCAAAAACTAGATTTTGCAAAAAAAGCGTATTTTAGTGTGTGACAGCTGTCAGTCATAAAAACCCGATATAAATCTGGTATCTCTGTAATCGCACCGACCCGAAGAATAAAGTAATCTAATCAGTTATATCACACGAGGAACGGCATAAAAAATAAATAAAACAAATATTATTCACCTGCTACTGATTTGTTTATTATGTCTCCCAAAGATCCCAGTAAGGCTCTGCTCACATTTATCCTGTGCTCTGCGCTGAGCACTTACACCAGAGTTTCCGTGTAAATCTCTGAAATACGTGATTCAGCCAGAACCCATGATGGAAGATTCCCTGTAATGAGGCAGATATAGGCCACTGTGGATACCGTCTAGCCTGTGATCCCACGGTGTCATTTGTTTTAGGCGTGCATAAAAGTGCGGTTGGCCACAGTTTTGTGAACTTCTGAAAAAAAGGACACCACTAAACAGAGGCCAGACGGAGTCCAGAGTAACTCTGCTGCCTCATTACAGTGAATGGATCCCGCGTGGGTTTCATCTGAATTACATCACTTGGAAAATTAGATGGAAACCCCGATGTAAGTGCTCAGCCTAGAGCGCCGGATAAATGTTACGTAAAATGTTCCCAATAAAAGCTTCAACTCAGTCCTCAAAAAAAGCTAGTCCCCACTCAGGTCCATCATCTGTTAAAAATATAAGGGACTTCCAAGTTACTGGTAGCAGAAAGGCTCTGGAAAAGCAAAATGGTCCTTGCCCCCCAAAAGAAATTCAGAAAATTTTGTGCTCCCAAATCCAAATGCCTGTTCTACAATAATTTGTTCTCCAATTGTCAAATAGCGCTCCTTCCCCCTCAAATCTCACCGTATGGCTAAGTGGTACAACACAGCCACATATGGGGTATTGACACTTTTAGAAGAAATTGTGTGACACATTTCGGCACCATTTTTACCCATTGCCCTGTGTGAAAATGTAAAATCTGAGGGTAAAACATTTTTTTGTGGTAAAAATATAATTATGCTTTTTTCACTGCCCAATGGTATAAATTTAAAAATTAAAAAATGCTCACTACTTCCCTAGATGAATTCCTTGAGAGGTGTAGTTTACAAAATGGGGTCACTTGTGGGGGTTTCTGCTGTTTTGGCATGTCAGGGGCTCTCAAATGTGACATGGTGTCTGCTGCCTATCCCAGCCAACATAGCGCTTCTTTCTCTTCCGAACCCTGCCGTACACCAAAGCAGTGGTTTTCCCCCACATATGGGGTATCGGCGTACTCAGGAGAAATTGTACAACAAATTTCATGGTGCAATTTATCCTGTTACCCTTATGATAATGCAAAATTAGGGAATGAAAAACATTTTTTATGGGAAAGATGTGAAAATTTTATTTTTACGGCTCAATATTATAAACTTCTGTGAAGCAGCTGTGGGTGCAAGGTGCTCACCACACATCTAGATAAGTTCCCTAAGGGGTCTAGTTTCCAAAATGGTGGCACTTGTGGGGGGTTTCCACTGTTTAGGCACATTAGGGGCTCCCCAAATGTGACATGGCGTCCGCTAATTATTCAAACAAATTTTACATTCAAAAAGTCAAATGGCGCTCCTTCCCTTTCAAACCCTGCCATGTGCCCAAACAGTAATTTGCCTCCACATATGGGGTATCAGCGTGTTCAGGAGAAATTGCATAACAAATTTAATGGTGCAATTTATCCTATTACCCTTATGATAATGCAAAATTAAGGGATGAAAAACGGTTTTGTGGGAAAAATGTGAAAATTTTATTTTTACAGCTCAATATTATAAACTTCTGTGAAGCACCTTGGGGTTCAAGGTGCTCACCACACATCTAGATAAGTTCCCTAAGGGGTCTAGTTTCCAAAATGGTGTCACTTGTGGGGGGTTTCCACTGTTTAGGCACATCAGGAGCTCTCCAAACGCAACATGGCGTCCGTTAATTATTCAGACAAATTTTACATTCAAAAAGTCAAATGGCGCTCCTTCCCTTCCGAACCCTGCCGTGCGCCCAAACAGTGGTTTTCCCTCACATATGGGGTATCAGCACGCTCAAGAGAAATTGCACAAAAAAATTTGGGGTCCATTTTTTCATGTTACCCCTGTGAAAATAAAAAAATTGGGTCTAAAGTAACATTTTTGTGAAAAAAGTTAAATGTTAATTTTTTTCTTCCACATTCCAAAAATTCCTGTGAAGCACCTGAAGGGTTAATAAAGTTCTTGAATGTGGTTTTGAGCACCTTGAGGGGTGCAGTTTTTAGAATGGTGTCACTTTTGGGTATTTTCTGTCATAAAGACCCCTCAAAGTGACTTCAAATATGATGTGGTCCCTAAAAAAATGTTTTTGTAAATTTTGTTGGAAAAATTAGAAATCGCTGGTCAACTTTTAACCCTTATAGCTCCCTAACAAAAAAAAAATTGGGTTCCAAAATTGTGCTGATGTAAAGTAGACATGTGGGAAATGTTATTTATTAACTATTTTGTGTGACATATCTCTCTGATTTAAGGGCATGAAAATTCAAAGTTTGAAAATTGCAAAATTTTCAAAATTTTCGCCAAATTTCCAATTTTTTCACAAATAAACGCAAGTGATATCGAAGAAATTTTACCACTATCATGAAGTACAATATGTCACGAAAAAACAATCTCAGAATCAGGGGAATACGTTGAAGCGTTCCAGGGTAATTACTTCATAAACTGGCAGTGGTCAGAATTGAAAAAATTGTCCCGGTCACGAAGGCAAAAACAGGCTCTGGCGCGAAGTGGTTAAAGTTTGTAATTCACCTAATTAGGAGATTTGGCTTCATTCATGTTCAAAATAGAATCAAAGTGGCCTTCAAAACCCCTAGCTTTGATCAGGCTTTTACTGCTAAACATCCGTACTCCCTGTCTATTTAATTGGAGTACGGATTCTGTCAGTGGAGGAAGCGGCATTTCAGGATTATGATTGCTCCCAAGGGAAAAAATGCTCTCATGTGTAGTCCCCCTGAACACTCCACTGTCTAGAATACTGCGTCCTGCATTCTGGCATCACATTATGTGTGAAACACGCTGACGCGACATTAATAGGGGACCTCATCTTGCATTTATTCAGTGTTCCTCTCTTGCAGCTGTGTCATTGTCTCACACTCATAGGACGATGTCAGAACAAAAAGAGATAACATTACATTGTGTTGACTTTTTGGCATTTTTTTCCCAGATAGCAGTAGAAGCAGAGTGTTTTTGCCGCAATTTTGGACTAATTGTGACAAAAGATGCAATAAGGCCACAATGGGGAAATGCAGCCGTACTTATCCCGGGATCATGCTGCTGTGCTGACCTCTCTCATGCATGGTGCAATGCCAGCATTACCCTGCAAGCATGCACCTGAGGTGCAACCCCCTCTGCAGACTGTACCCCAATTAGACAGGGAATACGGACGTTGCACAATAATAAGAAATGCCTGGAGAAAGTAGGGGTCTGGACTAAATTTGATCATATTTTTGAACAACCTATTGAAGTTAACTACAAACATTCATAACTTTCCCTGCTGGACACACTAATGAACAAAAAATGAACAAAAAAAAAGAAAGTTTATTTACTTTTTAATATATCCCAGAATACAGCACAATATACGCACTCACCATGTAAGCCCTCATTCAGGCATCAGTGATTTCAGGAGCTTTTGTGACGTCTTATTCTAAATCGATAACCATTAATGGGAAGTTAGTCCCCACTTTGCAGCTAAAACAGCTTCCACTCTTCTGGGAAGGATTTCTACAAGATTTTAGGGTGTCTGTGGGAATTTTTGCTTATTCATACCAGAAGCATTTGTGAGATCAGACCATGATGTTGGATGAGAGAGCCAGGCTAATAATCTACATTCTAGTTCATCCAAAAAATGTTCAAACTGGTTGAAGTCATGGCTTTGTGCGGTCAGTCAAGTCCTACCACACCAAATTCTCCCAACCATGCCTTTATGGATCTTGCTGGGGAACAGTCATGCTGCAGCAGACAAGGGTTTTACTGAAGCATATAATTGTTCAAAATGTCTTGAATTGCTAAAACATGCAATTTCCCTTCACTGGAACTATGGGATCCAAGTCATCCCTGAGAAATAACCCTATAGCCTTATCCCTCCTCTAACAAACTTTACAGTTGGCACAATGCAGTCAGGTGGTGAATGTTCTCTTGACATTCACCAAATGAAGACTAAAGATGGTTTCCCACAAGCAAAAGTTCATTTTAATAATTGCTGTGTCTGATCACGTATGGAACATGATCTGATCATACCACAGCTCCTGGGCAGGGGAGGAAGCAAAAGAGTATACAGACAGGACGGCATGGGGTCACAGCTGGTTCTTTTTGTGAGGTAAAACATTTCGCTGCCTGTTTTTAAACAATATTTACCGCACAAAATGAATCCTCTGTGATCCTCTGCGGTAATATACGTATTGTCTTTTACTTCCTCCCCTGCCCAGGAGATGTGGTATGTTCCATACATGGTCAGACACAGCCATTGATTAAAATGAACTTTTGTTCATGGGAAAAACCCCTTTAACTATTAGATAGCTAAATAGAGAAGCTCGATTCAGCATTTCGCAGCACACGTTTCCACTGCTCCAGAGTCAGGCGGTGGTGTACTTTATGCCATTCCTTACTTCACATTGTGCTTCTTTATGAAAGGCCTGCAAGCATTCTTTTGTATGCTGATATTAAAGCCAGAAGTCTGCAGTTATTTTGTCACTAGAGTTTGGATGATTTTTATGCGCTAAGCACCTTGGAATTTGGCACCCCACTTTTCAACTCCACATGGAGTTCTTGTGGTTCCTAAATGCTTCCATTTTTCAATAATACTACTCACAGTTGATTGTGGAATATTAAAGGGAATCCGTCAGCAGGTTTTTACTATGTAATCTGAGGACAGCATGAGATAAGGGATAAATGTCACAGGTATGTCAGGTGTGAGAGACAGTCACTCTGGAGCCGGCTGTAGAAGGTCACTGCACTTGGCATTGCAGAAGCCTTCTTGATTCCCTTATCTCTGTAGTATAGTTATAGTCTTCTTCCTTTAGGGCCCAGCAGCGACCTCCACCTTCTGCTGCTGATTGACACACCCTTGCTGGGTAGTTAAATAGTTTCAGTTTCTCCAGAGAGTCGACGGTGATAGTTCCATGTACCTCTGTGTAGGCTTGGAGCACTAGCAGTCAACTAGTTTCTTCTCTGGTGCCCTTGGAGGACAGTTAGCATTATCTCTCTGGTGTCTGCTCAAGCTAAGTGTATCCCCTCTGTTTGTCTACCTTGTTGTCTTTAGTTTGTAGTGGGGCTTGACTAGTGCTCATCCTGTCCTCTCCCTATCTAGGGCCAAGCTCTAGGGACATTCAGGGATTAGGTTCCTGCTCGGCGATAGGTGTGGAACCTATGTAGGGACGGTAGGGTAGGCAGGGTGATATTAG
Source organism: Phyllobates terribilis (assembly GCF_046119375.1). Taxonomy (NCBI): domain Eukaryota; kingdom Metazoa; phylum Chordata; class Amphibia; order Anura; family Dendrobatidae; genus Phyllobates; species Phyllobates terribilis. The sequence goes on from NW_027362771.1 coordinate 148,684,632, forward strand.
ATCTGCCTAGAGGTCTCCAATCCCCATTTCCCTAGTGTTTGGGCTTCCTTCCCCTCTTCCCTTCATGTTGCACTTAGTCTTTCCCTTGCCTTACATGACAATAAAACACTGAATTCAATGATATGTCATTTATTAAGCTGTGTGCTGTTGCTTATTTACCCTAAAGATTTTATCACTAGGAGATTATCCCTGGGAGGTCTGACTGCTAGTCCGACTCTGCCCCCTCCTGTGATACTATGATAAGCAGCTCGCTGTCAATAGACAATGTACACTGAAATCTGGGTTGTGGGCGGGGTTAGCTTTCTCAGCTCTGCTGCATTCTTCATATAAAAACTCAGATTGTGTCAGAACTGCTGCACCTACAAATCTAAGTAATACATCATTGGATACAGTTTCTCTTTGCCTACATCAGCCTGCTCTCAGATGAGGTAGCAAAAATCTGCTGACAGATTCCCTTTAAGGGGAGAAGAAATTTCATAAATTAACTGGTTACGGTTACAATGAAGACATCCTATTACAGTACCAGGCTTGATATCATTGAGCTCTTTACAATGAGCCAATCGTTCACAAATGTCTATAAAGGCAGAAGATTTGGTACTTGATTTTATACTCTTGCAGCAATGGGATGGAATGAAAAACCTAAAATTCAGTGATTAAGAGATATGTCTCAATACTTTGGTCTGTATGTTGTATATTTAGATGAAACGTTACTGCAATCTATATTTTGATTTTAACGTATATATAAAATAATATGATTCAGAATGTTAATAATATACCGTCCAGTCTTTCTCACCTGAATAACCTATTACATAGCCACTTTCTATGCAGTTTGTGACCTTTTCTGTTAGTAAAGCAGATAAATGCATAAATATTCACAACTGAGTAGAGCAGTGCATTTATACATGGGCATAGGGATTAAATGGACCTATCAGTTTCCTCATGGCTGTCTATGTAACTTTATGATTCAGCAGAAAATTGGTCTTGAAAAACTTGATAAAGCAGGAAATAATGTAAATCTGTTTGTTTTTTTCATACAAAGTACAAAAAATTTCTCAGGGAAAAAATAACTAAAAAGTTAGAATTTAATCATAAACATATTCAGATATGTTACCTTAATGGGGTTTCCATGATGTTATAAAATTTTCCCTAGGGGTGGGATAGTTAAAAAATGCAGAAATGAACATTACTTATCAGCTGAATCCCCCACCTCCGCTGCTACTTCAGTGGTCCCGATCAGAAGTCCAACATTCAGTGATGACTTCTATCAGTCAGCTGCAAACATGTTCACATGAGCAGTCAGGCTAGCGATTAGCTGCAGCTTTCAGGACACTGATAGGAGGACATCAAAGAATATAACATTAATAGGACTAGAATGGCAACATAAGTTCTGTGAATACAACATCCTTTAGACGCTAGCGTACCGCAATAGCTTCTGAAGCTAAAAAACACTTCGGGAAAAGAACTGTGTTTTTCTTTATCATCTTTTTTGCTGACAAAGGGTTTTTTTTAAATCAGAATAAAAGTAGCGGCTTCCAAGCAGAATCAACCTGAAGAATGGACCAGTCGCTTCTTTTAGCAGCTTCACATCTTTTGAACCCTGAAGCAATTAAAAGAAATTAGAAATGACGCAACATATGAATAGCAAATCGTTTTGACATTGCTGTGCATATATTCATTATTTTTTACATTTATTGAGTGATTTTTCAGACAGGTTCAAAACCAGAGGAAAAAAAACAGTTTTAGACAAAGATTTAACTTGTTAGCCCCACCCAAGACATGTATATAATGTCCGTCACGTCTTTATGTTACCTGGTCTATTTGAGGGTAGCTATGGGGTATCTCCCAAACTTCCTAAGCACACTGTGCATAGACTAGTCTAAGAAGCAATTTTGAGGAAAGGCACACAGGGTACTAGAAGGGAGCATGGGTACCGTATGTTGGTTGTGTATGGTTACATTTTACTTTAAGGAATTGTGAAACTGTCTTTTTAAAGGGAATCTGTCACCAAGTTTTTTCTACCTCATCTGAGAACAGTGTAAGGAGGTGGACATGCTGCCCACATCCCTTGAAGAATCTGTGTTCATATAATGCATTGTTTTGTATGTTTACTGTTTTGTATTGCCATGTGATGAAGCTGTGTTCTGCCCAGCAACAGGTTGTGAGAAGGGAAAGTTAGGGTTAATGATTGGGACTAGCCCAGAGTGGGTGGGGATAAAGTGAAGGGACAGAGACAATTTCCTGTCAGGAATGAGATCGGGCTCAGCTTGCTGTAGAAGTAGACCTAGTGTCTGATCAGTGAGTAGAGTTGCATGACGTTGGTGTCCCTGATGTGAGAGGAGACTGAGGCAGAGGATAGCATGATCTTGAACAGAGAAAAGACAAGAGACATAAGTGCAAAGTGATGCACTGGAAATTGGTCCTGTGACAGGATGCCTAGCAGTGCGGCCCCGAGTTCCTAATGGACCAGATTGAGACAGGGAACGTGAGATGAAGAGAGTGCCCTGGGAGGTAGTTCCAAGGCGTCAGCGAGCTGAGAAGCTAAGTAACGGCCATAGCGGCAAAGGTAGCTGCCCTAAGGGGAAAAAGATGCAGAACCGAGGCTTGAATACAGGACTCTCACTTACTGGACTGTAGTGCCGTTACTGAGGACCAGGGAAGTACTGTGATAGGTTGTGGTGAAGGCAGAGGAACTGGCTGAGACAGAAACCAAGTTGCCTAGAGAAGGGAAGAGAGAATGTGTGTGAAAATGCTCCATGTTCTAAAGGAAACGTTCGTGAAGTTATACACCCGCTATCTATTGTACATAATCCGCACCAGGTTGATGTTCAATAAAAGACTGTTTATATTTGATTTGCAGTCTCCCTCACTGAACCTTTCAACATCTGTTCCTGGCCAAACGAAGGCATCAGTATCGTGCTGCCTGCATGGGCGTAGAGCCCCCATAGACAAAGCCCACACACCCAGCCAGGACCCCCATCTTCATGTAGCGTACTGGGGCATGGAAGACGAGTACCTTGCCCGTGGCTACCGCTCCATGCCATGCTACAGCAGCATAATGTAGGGGCAGTGAGCCTTATTCCAGCAATGTGTCATTTACTGGGCTGCTTGCTGTAGTTATGATAAAATCACGGTTTTATCATCAGAAGATTATAACTAGAGGACTAGTAAACCTGCTGCTATGTAGTCCTCTATATTCATGAGCTCTGCATAACTCCGCCACCTCTACTTATTGACAGATTTCTGCCTATTCACAGTGTACACAGAAAGTTGTGAATCAGTGGTGTGGGCATATTATACAGAGCTCAGAATCGAGAGAACTTCTAGATCTGCAGCAGATAAAACAAGGGAGCAAGTAGTAAGCAGTCCAGTAAGTGATACATTGCTTTAATCAGGGTCTCCGCCTCTACTTTGTGCTGCTCTTAGATAGGGCAGCAACATCTCCCAACAGATTTCCTTTAAGGGATGCTCTCAAGACACAATTGGCAACAGGTAAACAGAAATTAAAAATTTATTTTTTTTCGAAAATGTAATCAAACTTTATTTGAACTGTGGAAGGAGGGTATGACATAAGATGTGTTTTTCTATAGGTACTATCTGTAGGGCAGCTGAATCCAGTGTTAGGGAATGGACTTTCACAGGACACAGGCTTTTATTATTAGGCAGTCCAAATGGGGTCACTTATACTGGTGACAGTATTGCGTCTACACACACCATGTAAACTCCTGCTCTCCTGCTCAATTCCTCCTTGACGCTTAAAGGGGTTGTACAGCTAAAATATGTTTTTGCATATCTGTTGGATAGGTGATGATTTGTTGATTGGTAGGAGTCTGATCATTGAGACCTGCATCAATAGGGAGACCAAGGAACGTTTATCCCTATTACAATGGAGTGGCAGTGTTCATGCTCGAGCTGCACTTTATTCATTCTCTATGGAGCTATCAAGAGCTGCGCTCTGCTTTTTCATGCAACCCCATAGAGGGGGTAAAAGTTTCCTGGGGGGAATAAAAATTCAGGTCCCAGCAGTGGGACAAGAAAAAAACAAAAAAAATGTGCTCTAGATCTTGTGGAAAAAAAACAATCAATTTTATTTCAGTATTTGAATTAAAACTTCATAATTAAAACAGGAATACAGGCAGGAAAAAACAATGCATTTCAAATGCAACATTCCTTCTTAATCATTGCATAGTGCATACCCATGATAAAGAACGCATATTGCGTTTGATTTGCATTGGATTTTTCCCTCCCTGTGTACATGTTTTAATGATGGAGTTTTAATTAGAATACTGGGATAAAACCTCAAGATCTAGAACACAGTTTTTTTTCTTTTTTTGCTACTGAGTATGCATGATCACTGCGGGATCCGTTGAACTGAGGACTACATCCCATATGGTGAGCTGGTTATTTTCCCTATGGATACCTAAGCTACTGCAATGCCCTACATTAGGCAAGCGACATAGTGAATCTGAAGAACTATACTACATTTCTAATTGGAGATACTTGCTAATATTATTATTACACTTACTACATATTAGGATAGTATCTTGGAGATGTGAATACCCCTTTAAGGACTACTCATAAGGCACAGTCAGCAACAGTTAAACAGATAAATGCCATTTTCATGGAGCAACACTTCTTCAAAATAACTGGGACACAGAAAAGTGAAATACTTCACAGCTTCTAATGAAACACAGTCAACAGTATGCTTCTTGCCACAAGAGTCATCGAACTAGCACCACTTCATTTGCACCAATCACAGTCTCTCCATCTGAAGGCGGCTCAGTGGATGGGCCCTCACAGGGATCACCTTATTATGTAGGTCACTTATGAGGTGCTTTTCTTAAGGCCTCATTCATACATCCATTTTTCCTGTATGTGTTCCATCAGTGTTTTTTACGCACCCATTATAAGCAATGCAGCTGTTCACATTTTTGCAAACGATATTTTTTTGCAGACCGCTTGTCCTCAAAAAAAATGATGGAGACGTGTCTGTTTTTGATCTGCATCACAGTTGAAAATGAGCCATACAATTCTATGGGTCCATAAAAATCACAGAGAGCACACGGATACTACCTGTGTGCAGTCCGTGTGCTGCCTGTGATAACATGGTAATAAGCTCTTCCCAGTCTAGCCACCCACATCAGTTGTTTGCTATTGCAGCAAAAGTAACAGGGAGGACACAATAAGGAAGCTCCCCTAATCCTAGCTGCCGATTTAAGACTTTTCTCATCACTTTTATTAACAAAGAAAATGACGGCACTTCCACTACAAAAACTAGGTGTGAACAGGTGCTTACTAAGAGCAGCTACCTCCATAAATAATGAACAAATAAAGTAGCACACTGTAACACTGAGTATATAGATATGAAATATGAAATATGAATAGCATAACTGCTGTAGAAAAATAGAAATAAATGAAGAAATTTTTTGAAAATTTTTTAGCGCATGTAAATATGAAGTATGGAAAATGAATAGCATTACTGCTGTACACATGAATTGGCCAATTTATGCGCTAAGATTTCTCATTTATTTACAGCAGTAATGCTATTCATTTTCCATACTTCATATTTACATGCGCTAAAAAATTTTCAAAAAATTTCTTCATTTATTTCTATTTTTCTACAGCAGTTATGCTATTCATATTTCATATTTCATATCTATATACTCAGTGTTACAGTGTGCTACTTTATTTGTTCATTATTTATGGAGGTAGCTGCTCTTAGTAAGCACCTGTTCACACCTAGTTTTTGTAGTGGAAGTGCCGTCATTTTCTTTGTTACTAGATTCAGCGTTGACTGAGCACTCCACCCCCACCCCCATGCCGCAGGTGGTTTTAAATGCATCAGGATCTGTCTTTCCCACACATGAGCAGACGGAGGTCTCTTAGAGGGGTATTCACATTGATAGGTCCTGACATCGAGAAACGCCTTACCGCGGCTGTCAGGTACATATGAATTGGCCAATTTATGCGCTAAGATTTCTCATTTATTTACAGCAGTAATGCTATTCATTTTCCATACTTCATATTTACATGCGCTAAAAAATTTTCAAAAAATTTCTTCATTTATTTCTATTTTTCTACAGCAGTTATGCTATTCATATTTCATATTTCATATCTATATACTCAGTGTTACAGTGTGCTACTTTATTTGTTCATTATTTATGGAGGTAGCTGCTCTTAGTAAGCACCTGTTCACACCTAGTTTTTGTAGTGGAAGTGCCGTCATTTTCTTTGTTACTAGATTCAGCGTTGACTGAGCACTCCACCCGCACCCCCATGCCGCAGGTGGTTTTAAATGCATCACGATCTGTCTTTCCCACACATGAGCAGACGGAGGTCTCTTAGAGAGGTATTCACATTGATAGGTCCTGACATCGAGAAACACCTTACCGCGGCTGTCAGGTACACATGAATTGGCCAATTTATGCGCTAAGCTTTCTCATTTATTTACAGCAGTAATGCTATTCATTTTCCATACTTCATATTTACATGCGCTAAGAAATTTTCAAAAAATTTCTTCATTTATTTCTATTTTTCTACAGCAGTTATGCTATTCATATTTCATATTTCATATCTATATGCTCAGTGTTACAGTGTGCTACTTTATTTGTTCATCACTTTTATTAGTCATGGCCTGAAATTAATATTCTTGGTGAGCATTTTATGTCTATTTGTCAAGATAAAAAGTGAGGGCTGGCATCAAACTCCTGTATCCCAAGGCAAAATCTGTAACAAGGCCCTAACTTACCATGAGCCATAAATAATGGTCATGTCTTCTTACAATGCATAGGGAGGTGTCTTTAGACCCCCCTAGGTAAATCGGTGAGATTGTTATCTCTGCACCCCATAATACTGTAACTGAAGAGAGTACAGTTGAGAAAGGTGGCCATGGTCAAGTGGTACATGTACAGCCTCTTTTTGGACAGCTGATCTAATAATTTTTGCAATTACCCGCTCTAATTTTATTGGAACAAAATATGCCTTTAATATTAAGGGCCAATCGATGGAAAATTGATTTTCCTGCTGCCACCCTGTTCTCTTTTTACACTGCTGCTGGTTATAAAACAGTGAAAGAATTATATAACTGTAGTGAAATATTTTATTACCTCTTATACAAATGTAGCTTTTCATTCAGCTTATACTGTTTTATTGTTTATAGCCGCATAGCTTGGTCTTTGAAGTTATATGGCAGTAAATACCCTGGAGGCTAACTAGGAAGAGAATTTTAACAACATAATAAATATTATCAAGATGTGATCCAATTACTTGGGAGGGGTAGAAAGACTTTGCCCAGTGTGGACAGTCATAACTTAAGATCTCATGGGGCAAAGGGAACATTACATATGTTTACAATAATAAACTTTAATTGATATTCACACCATTACATTGAGAATCAGAAAATAAAACAATGTAGATTCATCCAGAACTTTGTACATGGAGTGTACAATTTCATGAAGGTACCAGCAGTTTAGGTACAGTTAGGCTATGTTAACACATTCATTTTTTCAGCGTTTTTTTAACACGTTTTTTATGCAAATTTTCAGCTGCGTTTTACAGTACCAGCAAAGTCTATGAGATTCCAGAAATCTCATGCACACACCTTGGTCTTTGTTTGATCAATATTTTGTGCTTTGCATGATTTTTTGCAGAATAGAGCATGTCACTTCTTTCAGCGTTTTTTACCCACTGAAAGTATTGGGTAGTGAAAAAACGCCTAGCGTGTACATAGCTGTCAGGTTTTGCTGCATTTTTAGTGAAAAAAGCAAGCGCAACAGAATGTGAAGCTCATTTATTTTTGTGATTTTACTATCTTGTCTTGGTCACCTGAGATGGCAGTTTGGATTAGGACAGATTAATTAAATTAGTGATGTGTACACATTAAACATTAGATGAGCTAGGTGTGATATTGAACAATACTTGTGGCCCAGGGAGGTGTGAAATTTAACAATACCTGAGCAACTGAATGGCAGACCATAGTGTGAAAATAGTGTCCTACAAGCTCAATGCACTGACAGTGTCTTAGGTGAACTATTCCTGAACTATTCACCCCCCCCCACTGTTACATTTGTAACTCTGGGTAATATGGCTTCACATATGTCTTGCATTGATGACCTGTGTTCATGCTTCTGCATAGCTGAACTTTGGGATCCTGAAAAACGTGCCAAAAATGCACACAAAAAAACGCACCAAAACCTGCATTTTTGACGCAGCTTCTTTCCTGCCAAGAGATCAGGTTTTGCTGCAGAAAAAAAATGCTGAAAAAACGCAATGTGCGAATATAGCCTAAAGGTAATACGGGTAAGACATTCATAGTTCATTGAAACTGGTATCTGACATAGGCATAAAACCTTAAAAATAGGGGGGTACAGTGGTAAAGGAGGAAATAGAAAACATACCAAGCAACCAAAATTAAGAAAGTACTTTTAGTACAGGGTTTCCATCGATATGTTTTCCTACTTTTTAATTTCTCAACTGACCTGTCTGCTCTTTTAAAATATACAGTGTATTTGACCAATTTTATGTAAAACTTTCATGATAGAGGGAGGGTTACCAGACCTCCAATTCTGAAGAATGACACTTTAGCCGCAGTCAAAAATGTAGTAATGAAATAGTTTTGAACCAATTTCAGCACTAAAAATGAGGCCAAAGTAGGATCACAGTATGTATGTTGATATGTTGTTAAATTTACATTTTACATTATATTATAGTTATACAGTTATATGAAAAAGTTTGGGCACCCCTATTAATCTTAAGCTTAATGTTTTATAAAAATTGATGTTTTTGCAACAGCTATTTCAGTTTGATATATATAATAACTGTTGGACACTGTAATGTTTCTGCCTTGAAATGAGGTTTATTGTACTAACAGAAAATGTGCAATCTGCATTCAAACAAAATTTGACAGGTGCATAAGTATGGGCACCTCACCAGAAAAGTGACATTAATATTTAGTAGATCCTCCTTTTGCAAAAATAACAGCCTCTAGTCGCTTCCTGTAGCTTTTAATGAGTTCCTGGATCCTGGATGAAGGTATTTTTGACCATTCCTCTTTACAAAACAATTCCAGTTCAGTTAAGTTTGATGGTCACTGAGCATGGACAGCCCTCTTCAAATGATCCCACAGATGTTCAATGATATTCAGGTCTGGGGACTGGGATGGCCATTCCAGAACATTGTAATGGTTCCTCTGCATGAATGCCTGAGTAGATTTGGAGCGGTGTTTTGGATCATTGTCTTGCTGAAAGATCCATCCCCTGCATAACTTCAACTTTATCACTGATTCTTGAACACTATTGTCAAGAATCTGCTGATACTGAGTGGAATCCATGCGTCCCTCAACTTTAACAAGATTCCCGGTGCCGGCATTGGCCACACAGCCCCAAAGCATGATGGAACCTCCACCAAATTTTACTGTGGGTAACAAGTGTTTTCTTGGAATGCTGTGTTTTTTTGCCACCATGCATAATGCCTTTTTGTATGACCAAACAACTCAATCTTGGTTTCATCAGTCCACAGGACCTTCTTCCAAAAAGAAATTGGCTTCTCCAAATGTGCTTTTGCATACCTCAGCCGACTCTGTTTGTGGCGTGCTTGCAGAAAATGCTTCTTTCGCATCACTCTCCCATACAGCTTCTCCTTGTGCAAAGTGCGTTGTATAGTTGACCGATGCACAGTGACACCATCTGCAGCAAGTTGATGCTGCAGCTCTCTGGACATGGTCTGAGGATTGTCCTTGACTGATCTCACCATTCTACTTCTCTGCCTTTCTGATGTTTTTCTTGGCCTGCCACTTCTGGCCTTAACAAGAACTGTCCCTGTGTTCTTCCATTTCCTTACTATGTTCCTCGCAGTGGAAACTGACAGGTTAAATCTCTGAGACAGCTTTTTGTATCCTTCCCCTGAACAACTATGTTGAATAATCTATGTTTTCAGATCATTTGACAGTTGTTTTGATGAGCCCATGATGCCACTCTTCAGAGGAGATTCAAACAGGAGAACAACTTGCAAGTGGCCACTTTAAGTAGCTTTTCTCATGATTGAATACACCTGGCTATGAAGTTCAAAGCTCAATGAGGTTACAAAACCAAAAAAAGTGCTTTAGTAAGTCAGTAAAAAGTAGGTAGGAGTATTTAAAACAAGAAAATGATAAGGGTGCCCATACTTATGCACCTGTCAAATTTTGTTTGAATGCAGATTGCACATTTTCTGTTAGTACAATAAGCCTCATTTCAAGGCAGAAACATTTCTGTGTCCAACAGTTATTACATATATCAAACTGAAATAGCTGTTGCAAAAACACCAATTTTTATAAAACATTAAGCTTAAGATTAATAGGGGTGCCCAAACTTTTTCATATAACTGTATTTTAGATTTTTTACATTATATTTATATTTACATTTTTACAATTCATTGCCACTTGTATTGCTCATCTCAATAAAGATATTTCCTTTTTAATCACCAATGATAATTCCAATGTCAATACTGTTCATTCTATTTAAGCAGAAAATTATTTATGATTCACTGATAATCAATTTTTTTTAGCACACTGCAAAAAGTTCAAGATAAGTTACATTGTATTTGCAGCCTCTTAAAGGGGTGTTCCCCCCTTCAAAACCCTTTTCAGCCCATAGGCTTGCGAATGTTAAAAATAGCAATTACCGCAACACTCAACGTCACTTGTTACAGCAAAGCCTCCTGGTGATTGTTCTTAGGCTTAATTGGTAATGTCAGGACATTGGCAGAGCCACTGAGCCCAGTGAATGGCTGCAGCGGTCACATGCGCTGTAGTCATAACATTACCACTTCACCACTGAAAGCTGCAGCAGGGAGGCATCATTAGAGGGTGAGTTTTGCACCTGTTATTTTTAACATTGCAAGCCTATGGGCTGAAGAACGTTGTAAGGAGAAAACCATTTTATGTCTTCATATCTGTTAAGATAAAGTTTATATTTGTAAGTGCTGATAACCCCAAGTTTCTGTCTAGACATTACTTTTCAGACTAACTCTGTTCATGTAAGATATTTATAATTGATGTACCTCTGTGACATTTCCTTTCCTAAACAATCCACATTTTTAAATATTTACCAGTCACTTGTAATTCATGAATTCTTGACTTTCACTGGGGTAAAAGCAAAGTAAAGCGTATCATCTGCTCCTTCAGAACTTCTTCAACTTAACATGATGAAAAGAAATGTGGGTTAAAAGGACATCGGAAATGTTGAAATGCACTGGACGGCACTGACTAGTCTATATCGTACGCTGTATTATTCCCAAAAGTAAAATGACAATGATTTATTTGAATCTGAACTTTACTGCTGTAAATATTAATGCATAGTTTAATAAGTATTACACACATTTGTATTAGTAATGCCATAGACCTTACATACAAGACTTAATCAAAGCGATTCATCAAAGTGTTTATACCAGAATTGTGGCTCAAAATGCTTCCCCTTTACCCCCCAAGGCGGTTTGCACGTCAATGACCAGGCCAATTTTTACAATTTTGACCACTGCCACTTTATGAGGTAATAACTCTGGAACACTTCAACGGATCCCACTGATTGTGTGACTGTTTTTTTGTGAAATATTGTACTTCACGATTATGGTAAAATTTCTTCGATATGACTTGCGTTTATCTGTAAAAAAAAACGAAAATTTGGCTAAAATTTTGGAAATTTTGCAATTTTTAAAATTTTAATTTTCATGCCCTTAAATCAGAGAGATGTGTCACACAAAATAGTTAAGAAATAACATTTCCCACATGTCTACATCAGCACAATTTTATAACCAAAATTTTTTGGGGTTAGGAAGTTATAAGGGTTAAAAGTTGACCAGTGATTTCTCATTTTTCCAACAAAATTTACAAAAACATTTTTTTAGGGACCACATCACATTTGAAGTGACTTTGAGAGTTCTTTATGACAGAAAATACCCAAAACTGACACCATTCTAAAAACTGCACCCCTCAAGGTGCTCAAAACCACATTCAAGAAGTTTTTTGGAATGTGGAAGAAAACAATGAACATTTAAATTTTTTTCACAAAAATTTAACTTTAGACCCAAATTGTTTTATTTTCGCAGCGGTAACAGGAAAAAAATGGACCCTAAAATTTGTTGTGCAATTTCTCCTGAGCACACCGATACCCCATATGTGGGGGAAAACCACTGTTTGGGCGCATGGCAGGATTCGGAAGGGAAGAAGCGCCATTTGACTTTTTGAAGCTAAAATTTGCTTGAACAATTAGTGGACACCATGTCACGTTTGGGGAGCCCCTGATGTGCCTAAACAGTGGAAATCCCCCACAAGTGGCACCATTTTGGAAACTAGACCCCTCAGGGAACTTATCTAGATGTGTAGTGAGCACCTTGAACCCCTAGGTGCTTCACAGAAGTTTATAACATTCAGCCGTAAAAATTAAATTTTCACATTTTTGCCACAAAAATGTTTTTCAGACCCCAATTTTGCATTTTCATAAGGGTAACAGAAGAAATTGCACCATGCAATTTGTTGTGCAATTTCTTCTGAGTACGCTGATACCCTATATGTGGGAAAAAAAACACTGTTTGGGTGAACAGCAGGGTTCAGAAAGGAAGGAGCACTGTATCACTTTTAGAACGCAAAATTGGCTGGAATCGAGAGTGGACGTCATGTTGCATTTGGAGAGCCCCTGATGCACCCTAAACAGTGGAAACCCCCCACAAGTGACCTGATTTTGGAAACTAGACCCCTCAAGAATTTTATCAAGGAGTATAGTAAACATTTTGAACCCAGAGGTACGACACAGAATTTGATAACATTAGGTCATCATATTGAAGTGCTTGCTACTTGAGTTTGCATCGGGTACTTGGGTATGCATCAATTATCGTGGGTGCTCAAGTGACATGCTCGAGTCCCCGCCCGCTTCTTTCACAGTTGTTAGACACCTAAAAAAAAAGCCCATGCATGGCAGGAAATCCCCGTGTTTTTTTTGGCTGTATAACAGCCACAAAACATATGGGGCAAAGACTATAGCATGTCACTCGAGCACCCGCGATAATTGATGCACGTCGGGCACGTCACATTTTTTGATCGCTTTCTATTCCGATTTTTGGGAGACAGAATAAACAAAAACCAACAATTTTTTCATGCCGTTCCGTGTGTGGTAAACTTGATAAGGCAGCTTTATTCTTTGGGTCAGTACGTTCACAGCGGTACCACATTTATATAGTTTTTTTATGTTTTGGCGCTTTTACACAATAAAAACTATTGTTGTGGGTAAATTGTTTGAAGGATTTCTTAGAGATGCTATTGTAGAATATCTTAATGATAATAACTGTCTAACTCCATATCAACATGGATTCATGAGGGATCGCTCCTGCCAAACAAACCTGATCGCCTTCTACGAGGAGGTGAGCTCACAGCTGGACCAGGGGGAGTCAGTGGATGTTGTATACCTTGACTTCTCCAAAGCGTTTGATACCGTGCCACACAAAAGGTTGGTATATAAAATGAGAATGCTTGGTCTGGGGGATAATGTGTGCAAGTGGGTAAATAGCTGGCTGAGTGATAGAAAGCAGAGGGTGGTTATCAATGGAGTAAGCTCAGGGTGTGTCAGGGTTACTAGCGGGGTGCCTCAAGGGTCTGTCTTGGACCCTATATTATTTAATATATTTATTAATGATCTAGTGGAAGGGTTGCATAGTAAAATAGCAATATTTGCAGATGATACTAAACTTTGTAAAGTAGTTAATACAGATGAGGATAGGGCACAGCTACAGGAGGATTTAGATAAATTGGGGAGTTGGGCCAAAAAATGGCAAATGGGGTTCAATGCCGATAAATGTAAGGTCATGCACATGGGAAAGAAAAACAGCAGTCACCCATACATATTAAATGGGAAACCGTTGGGGAAATCTGACATGGAGAAGGACCTGGGCGTCTTGGTTAATAGCAAATTAAATTGGATTGCCCAGTGTCAAGCAGCAGCTGCGAAGGCAAATAGTCATGGCATGCATCAGAAGAGGAATAGGGGCATATGATGATAACATTGTTCTTCCTCTGTATAAAGCGCTGGTAAGGCCGCACTTAGAATATTGTGCACAGTTCTGGGCTCCGGTGCTCAGGAAAGACATATTGGAGCTAGAGAGGGTTCAAAGGACGGCGACTAAGGTAATAAAGGGAATGGAGGGACTAGAATACCCAGAGAGGTTGTCAAAATTAGGCCTATTTACGTTGGAAAAGAGAAGGCTTAGGGGAGACCTCATAAACATGTATAAATACATCAGGGGGCAGTACAGAGATCTCTCCCTTGACCTGTTTATACCAAGGATGGAGACAAAGACGAGGGGGCACACTATGCGTCTGGAGGAAAAGAGGTTCCTGCACCAGCATAGAAGGGGATTCTTTACGGTCAGAGCCGTGAGACCCTGGAACTCTCTGGGAGAGGAAGTGGTGATGTCCAACTCACTTAATGAGTTCAAGAGAGGCCTGGACGCCTTTCTTGAGAACAATAAAATTACATCTTATGCTTAGTTAATTAATTAATCCAGGGATTTAATCTGACTGCCAGATTGGTGTCGGGAAGTGAATTTTTCCTCAATGATATAAATTGTCCTATACCGCATGGTTGCTTTTTTAGCCTTCCCCTGGATCAACGCTGCGGAATAGCTGCAATGCACAAGAAATAGGCTGAACTGGATGGACGCTTGTCTTTTTTCGGCCTTATAAACTATGTTACTATGTTATAGAAAAAAATATTTTTTTTTTGCATCGCTTTATTTTGAGAGCTATAACTTTTTTTCTTTTTCTGCTGATGGAGCTGTATGGCGGCTTGTTTTTTGCGGGACAAGATGATGTTTTCAGAGGAACCATTTTTATTTACATTAGTCTTTTTGATCGCGTTTCATTCCATTTTTTGTTTGGCGGTATGATGATAAAGCATTGTTTTTTGCTTAGTTTTTTTTTTTTTATTGTGTTCACTAAAGGGGTTAACTAGTGGGACAGTTTTATAGATCTGGTCAGACTCAGGATGCAACGATACCAAATATGTGTACTTTTATTGGTTTTTTTTTGTTTTTTTTCATAATAATATTTATTTATGGGTAGAGTATATTTTTATTTTTTTGAATTATTTCTTCATTTTTTTAAATATTTTTACAATTTTTGTTTTCACTTTCTGACACTGTTTTTTACTTATACACTTTGTCCCACTATGTGACTTTCATTTTTTGTAGTCTAATTGCTTGCACAGCATAGGGATGCAGCAGCATCCCCTATGCTATGTAGGCTATCAGCCCTGCACACACAAGTTAGGTAGATTGCGCACTGAGCGCAATCTACCTAACTTCCTGATGTCTGGTTACCCAGATGTTGTCATGACGACATCGGGTCACCATGGCAACTATCCGGATCCAGCACTGGCAGCGCGGGATGCCAGATACAAGGTAAGAGGGGCATTCTTACCGATGCTTGCCCTGGAAATGCTGCAATCGACTTCAATTGCAGGATTTCGGGGGTTAATGTGCCGGGAGCAGTGCGGCACTGCTCCTGGCACATAGTACTGGGAGTCAGCTGTTAGAATCAGCTGACACCCAGCAGCGATTGCCTCTGTGCGGGCGCCATCGCCAGGGCGCAATAATACGTATCTGGTTCAATAGGCCCAGGGCACAGATATGTATTATTATTACGCCCGACTTCAGAAAGGGGTTAAAAAGTTGTACAATTTTTGGTCGCAAAAACTTTTAGGAGAATACTCTGTGAGCTGGTGAGACAAAAGTTGCACTTTTTGGAAGATGCATGTCCCATTAAATCTAGCGTAGAAGTAACACTGCATTTCATAAAAGGAACATCATACCAGTAGTAAAATATGGTGGTGGTAGTGTGATGGGGTCTGGGGCTGTTTTGCTGCTTCAGGACCTGGAAGACTTGCTGTGGTAAATGGAACCATGAATTCCGCTGTCTACCAAAAAATCCTGAAGGAGAATGTCCGGCCATCTGTTTGTGATCTCAAGCTGAAGCACACTTGGGTTATGCAGCAGGACAATGATACAAAACAGACCAGCAAGTCTACCTCTGAATGCTTAAGAAAAACAAAATTAAGACTTTGGAGTGGCCTAGTCAAAATCCTGACCTTAATATGATTGAGATGCTGTGACATGACCTTAAAAAAGACGGTTCATGCTCGGAAACCCTACAATGTAGCTGAATTACAACAGTTTTGCAAAAATGAGTGGGCCAAAATTCCTCCAGAGTGTTGTAAAAGACTCATTGCCAGTTATTGCAAATGCTTGATTGCAGTTGGTGCTGCTAAGAGTGGCCCTAAAAGGTATAAGGTTTAAGGTGCAATAACTTTTTCACACAGAGCCCTGTAGGTTTGGATTTCTTTTTCCCTTAATAATAAAGACCTTTAAAAACTGCATTTTGTGTTTACTTGTGTTATCTTTTTTATATTTAAATTTTTTTGTGATCTGAAACATTTAAATGTGACAAACACGCAAAAGAATAAGAAATAAAAAGCACGTTTTACTTTTTGAACACCTGATTTAATTGTCTAATGTAGCATCCATAGAAACCATGACTATACTTCAAGCTGTTCCCCCATGTTTCTGTATGGTCGTGAACCTTCTGTACATGTAACTACTTCGCAATGTAGCATTTTAAGGTCATGTAACTTAAATTGCATTTTTGTTCAAGACAAGAAAATTTTAAAAAATACAAAAAAAGGTTAAGATTTTGCAACTGATTTACAAGTCGCATTTAAAAATCGTAGGTACTACAATGATACTGCTGAGTATTGTAGCAAAGTACTTTCCATGCATGTACCTACCTAGCAACAGTTTTTTAGGATTGCAAAATTTTTGTTATGGGTGTGAGAATTTAAAACAAAAAATGTATAGAACAAAATACAAAGAAAGGTTAAGTTTTTGCATAAATAATTTTACTTGTCCAATTATCAGATGTACACTGCAAAACTGCTTCCTGTTGCTGCAACTTAATTTAATTAATTAACAGAATTTTTTAGGGTTAAGAAATTTTTGCTAAGGGGGAGAATTTAAAACAAAAAATAACAATTAAATAAAAACAACAAAGGGTATTTTTTGACATAACTTTTACTAGTACAATTTAAAAAGCATATGCACCACAAAAGTACTGCTTCGTGGCCACAAGTTCTTTTCCATAACTGTACCTACCATCCAACATAACATTCTGAGTTATGCTTTGTTGTTGGGTGAATATTATTTTATGGAAAAAATAATTTAACATTTTAAAACAATTTACACACATTTTTCTTTTTATATACCTATTTCAATATTCGGATTTGGCAACCATACACTCCTCAACTATACTGTGGGCTTTTGCAGCATTTTCAGTGTTCTTCTTGGAATTTGTTGTTACAAGGTTCTTTTGGCAGGGGGAATTAATCTTCTTTAACCACAAATCTGCAAACAAGTTTTTACAGTTAATTGTGACATTTAACTGTGCAGGTCTTTTTTGGTAAATCTGTTTAAATTGTCCAATTGGAGACACATACTTGCCACTTCAATATCGTGGGCTGGTTGGTATGGCATTAGCCTTTTTGACTGTTATGTGAGCCCTGCCTAGGATTTCTGGTTGATTCTATTTTATTTTCTTAGGTTGGCTACATGTAGTAACCAAATTATAAATTATACTTGTGTCCAAAATGTAAGTTAATTCAAAATATGGAACTGACAATGGATATGTCAGCATAAGAGAAAAAAACTCAAATATCATGAAAAATGCTAGGAAGCCACTCACAGCAACCTTTCCAGCAGTAATTGTACCAAATAAAGGCCACACTTGATCTCTATTGCCTCTGGCAAGTGAATCAGTGGGGAAGTAGTGGAGGGCATCATGGAATGTATGTCACATCACTCATTTCAGTCACATGATTACAACGACAGCATCAGCTTGAGACAGTTTTCTGCCTTGTCCACTTCATACACCACCATAGCACTTGATGTTATACATAGTGAAATTTTCATCCCATCAATGACATTTGTTTCTGTTATGCCATATGTGAGGATCTGAGGTTGTGGGTTGTAATAATCACCTAGGCAGGTTAATGATGCAACTATTTTTTATTCTTTCCATCCATGGTTTTACAACATCTCCAGGTAGATGGCCAAAATATATTGCCCCCAGGCCACAAGATCCCCTCCCCAAGGGCTGGTAGTTCCACTGCCCCTTACCAGGTGATATTCACTGTCTCCCAAGTTTTAGTTGGCTCACAGATTTCATACCTCCCACTAGTATAGTCTGTAGTCACAGTCCACACTCCTCCAGATGACAGATACCACAACCGTAGCCCATGTATCCAGCAGCAACAGTCTTCAAGAAAGTTCCTCAAATCCAGATGACAAATCCCTCAATGGTTGCAGATGGATGCTGCCCAGCTGGCAACCGATCTCCAAACTCCATAGGCAATCCATACATGGGCACCAGGACCTCAGCCTGAAGTGTTCACACGCTCCCCCAAAAGCTAACTGTGCATTAGTGGAGGTAT
This sequence comes from Phyllobates terribilis, assembly GCF_046119375.1. Lineage (NCBI taxonomy): Eukaryota > Metazoa > Chordata > Amphibia > Anura > Dendrobatidae > Phyllobates > Phyllobates terribilis. The sequence goes on from NW_027362771.1 coordinate 148,703,132, forward strand.
TTTTTCTAAGGCCGAACCCATCACCTGGGACTGCTTGTCAGACCCCCTGTGGTGACGGCTCTACTGGGTCTACTATCCCCATCCACTCAATGCTGGGAGAACATTGGCTTGGGGCCCCTCAGACACTTATGAGATTAATGGAATGATTGCTTTACATTTACCTTTAGCAATCTCCTGTCTGGCCTTATGTATACATAAGATCCAACCAGCACATCTTCCTTACTGTCACTGAATGGAAACATTGATTCCTGAAGCTGAACACTTTCCAGGTGAAATTAGTGCACTTAAACTGGTGAGCAAGGAAATCTCTAATAAAACACAGCAAGCAAATCTCTAATAAGACACAGCAGTAAGATTTACGTAACCGGTACTGCGTGCTGGAAAAAGTCTGCATCCCTTAGAGCCGTGGATTCTGCTCTACATCTATTGGTCCAATAGTCTTTAGAACAAGGCCAGCTCCTCACATTCCACATTCCCTAATCCAGTCTAGTGGCTAAGTAAAATACAACACCAGAACAACTTCTTCCAGTTGATTTATTAGTAGAGATGATCAGTCAAGGCTTGTATTCAGATAAAACAGGAGCGGAGGAGATGGAGGACATGATTCTAATGTCAAGTTGTGATGCTGGCTCTGTGAGCTATGGTGGTAGAGGCACTGCAAGTGATAGTAGCACTCTGAGCAAGGGAAAATCTCAAAGTAGGAATAAAGCAAGGGGTCAAGGAACACAAGACTTTTCCCATACAGTGGCAGCTGCCATCCAAGTCAGGTATGATTATGATGATTCTTTGGTGGACACATCCTGGGAACCACACAGAGGTACTGAGGAGGTGATGTCATCAGGGTAGGAGGGTCATGAAGTCTGCAATACATAGCACAGATGATGTGAAGCTAAAAGATTTTCTGGGGCAAAATCTGCTTGTTTGTGGTTAGTTTTATAGCAGGTTATGCAGCACGTGTTGTTGGTGAAGGAGGCTCAACACTAACTCAAAGGACTGGTCGAGATGGTGGCAAGCCATTCGCATTGGAATCTTGTGTGTGGGAGTTTTTATGCAAGTTGTTGCCATATGATTCTTTTGCAGTCTGCAGAGTCTGCATGATGAAAATAACCCATGAACATTTTGTTTGGTATAAATAAGGAAAAATGGCTCTCCATTAGCATATTTAGAAACATCACCTATTTAAGCTGGTCTCTACTCCCTGTATCACCACACTGACCTCTCTGTCAGCAAGGCCACACCCTCTAGCAAAATGTAGTCAATGCCATCCTCACCATTATCATTGTCGTCCACTACTGCTTGTCATGCTTCTCTTCCCTTCTCTGTCACACCGGCAAATATTCATTCCTTATTGTGTTGAGGAAACAGGTGTATGTTTACAGTTATCCACTTGTTTGCCAACTAAACTGTCATCTGGTCAAGTTGCTGGTGGTGCAATTGAAGCTGTACCACCCTGTGGTCGGCTGCCTTTCAAGAAATGATGGCATGTGCTCATCCTCGCTGAAAAGTACCCAGCCAAAATTATTTTTATAGAAAGGACCATTCACTGCTTGCACATGTAGGAAACTATAAGCCACTCCTTCGACTTGTCTTTAAGCTGTAATGTTCACTGCACTATATACATTTGGAGCAACAACTATGGCCTGGGACATTACTTGAGTTTTATGCCCCACTGGGTGAATGTTTTGAGCTACAACTATGCGCCACCACAACTAGGAAAGGTGGTGAAGCCTCCTCAAGTGGGAGCTATGTTTGTTTCCACTGCCAGGTGGTTGTTATTTGTCTCCTCCTACACTTCCTCCAGATTCTGCTCAACAGACATGATCCCCAACACAAACAGTGCACAGCATTGATTCAACATAACTTATTCTTCTCGCTCATGCAAGATAAAGTGCTGCCAAGAGGTTTTACAGCTTGAAAGTATGGGTGGGAAAAACCAAATAGCGGATGAGTTGCTGCTTTGTATCAAGTGACAACTCTCCAGTGGCTGGCTCGCTGTGAACTGCAGCTGGGAATTTTCATGAGCGACAATGCCAAAACATTCTGTCTGCTTTATGGTTGGGCAAAGTAACTCATGCTCCCTTCAGGGAACATATCCTAAATTTGATTGTACAAAAAAAAATTTCAGAAATATGATGAAAGCAGTGGCTATGGTCAAGAAAATGTCAGCTCATTTCAACTGATATTACATGACAAAGCACACCCACTTGGCTTTGCAAAAATAGAATGGTCTGCCAGAGCGTTGGCTAATTGGCATCATCACAACCCATTAGAATTCAATATTGGATATGTTTTATTGCCTGCAAAAGCAACGGAAATCAGTAATGGACTATATAATGCAGTATCCAAACTGGAGTGTGGTTTACTTTGAGATCCATCATTTGCAACTGATAAGATATATATGCCACCTACTGAAGCCTTTTTGCAGAAGCAGCAACATTTATCAGTGGGGACAAGTGCGGAATCAACAATTTGATCCCCCTTGTATTTATCCTAGAGAAAAAAACACACCAGAATGCCAGAAGGAATGGAGGAAGAACAGTAACTTACATATGTTCATCAGCACTCAGTGTCTGTTGGGGACCCTCAAGGTCCATATTACATGCTGCAGGATTTGGAGGTGAAAGAATAGGAGGAGGAGGAACAGCAGTGGGTTGATTTGGAGGGGGTAATAGAGATAGCACAAGAAGGGAATTAAGGTGACTGAGTAAAAATGATGATAACACTGGCCATGATAACTAACCATTGCAGCAGGACTATGGAATTAAACAAATGGACCCCCTTATTCTTGCTGGCCAGCATTGCAAACTCTATGCTGAAATGCTTATAGCATGACAGGCATATTGTTAGCATGAAGCAAAAGGATGACTATTGGATAGCCATGCCTTTAGACCCTATAGTCATATTATAAAAGTTCCTGCCACTCGCACGACTAACCAGCAGACCCCTCTGCAATCCCCGCAGACACAATGCTCCCCCACCTGTGCTAGTGTTAGGGCTAGTAGCCAAGGAAGCAGCAAGAGCTACAGTAAATTTGACAAGATGGACCTTATGTTTTATCTGCCATTGCTACACCCTCATGCACTTCAACATACAAGAACACATAGGCTGAACAGGCAGGTTTGGTTGTAACTAGATTGTTACATCTTTTTTTCATGCTATATAGCTTTAAACATAGGAGTGCTATTTTCTTCACATATAGTAAAAGGAAAGCCAGCTCACCCAGTACTTATAATCCAGCTTGCACGGAACCAGGTGGATCCACACCAGAATATGCTAAAAAAAAGGGGGATATTGGACAGGGGTAAAAAAATAATTTCTGACAAAAAACGGACTGATCTATTGCATCCTAAAACAAAAGTAAAAAATGATTTTTTTGAAAAGTAAACCTGTCATCTCGCTGCAATATAGTAGCTTAATGTGGTAATTATGTCATGTGATTTGTTCCAACTGTTTTCATTGGCACATTTTTAGTATTTTAGAAAATCCTTTTCATTGTGTAGCTATGCAGTGATAAAGAACGCAAGTGAGCGTTCGAAACGCATCTTGCTCCCCTACCCTGTCTATGCAACCTTTGTAATTTTTGTAAGTTTTTAATGGACGAAAAATAAAGAAAGAAGTATTTTACCAGACGCTGGAGCAACTATGCCTTTTTTTTTGTGCTATCTTCTTGCAATTACTGATTGAAAATAAATGACAAATGGAAAATGAGTTTGGATGAGACAGATATTAATCTTGTGGATGCCGATTTCTTAACCTGATCTTGATGTATGTTGATGTCATCATCTGTAACACATTGCACTGTATGCAAAACCTTTTCAATCGAAGGACTGTGTGCAGCAATTCATCATTCCTCACCTATCTCTTTTAACCGTATAAAGAGTTCCATCAAAGTAATGGATCATGATTTGTATCTTGATTACATTCTAGCATCTACTTGTCATTTTCTTGCCATTTGGTGCCTTTTCATGCAGGAAATAATATGCTAATGAGCTGAGTACCCAGCGCACAAAATTGACCTAGTATAATCACAGCACAATTCATTATTTCATGTGTCACAATGCACAAATTCAACTGTAAACGTCTTGAGGTTCTTTTCCCTTAAGCAATTGTGAGGTCAGACACTGATTTTAGACAAGAAAATTTAGCTTGTAATTCTTCTGAAAGAGGTTCTATGTGGTTGAGGTCAGGGCCATCAACAACCACCACACTAAACTCATCAAACCATCTCTTTATGGTCTTTTCTTTGGCTACAAAATTACAGAAAGTCTGGAACAGGAGGGAATATACTCCCCCTCAACTGCTGCCACAGTTTATGGCATACGTTTTTCTAAAATGTCTATGTATACTGTGCAATTTGCCTAATCAGAGAGGAGGAGGAGTTGAACTCTAATGCCCTCATACCTATATATACTGTAACATTAACACTACCCCATACTGGAAGTAGGGGGCATAAACTATACCCTGAAAAACAATTAATAACATTATCGATCCTTCATCAAATTTCCTTATTTACTCTGTTCATTTATATACATAGAGCCAACATATTCAAAATAACAGTACAGAGATGTTAACTTGCAGCAATCCATGACCCCATTAGGACTCAAAAAGCTAGTTATTATGTTTTTGGAGAGTGGGACTAAGCTAGTGAAAATGCCAACTCATTGTTGTTGCTCTTGGTTGGATTCAAGATCAAGAACCCATCACTACAAAGCAACAATGCTAATCAAAGAGGCACAGTGCCTGCAATTTTATAAATGATAAGTAGTGTCCGCTGTATAACCCCCATACCCAGAGTCCCCCTCCAAATCCACCCACTCAGAGTACCAGAAATGGAAACCATATTCTTCAGAGAACACATTGTCACTGCTCTAGAATCCAGTGGTGGAGTGCTTAACACCATTCCAGCTAATGCCTATCATTGTGCACCATAATGTTATGTTTATGCACAGTGCTTAGCAATAAAAATTCTTTCATGAAGTCCTCGATGCTTTCCTCTGCTGATGTCACTTAGAGGTAGTTTGTAAATCTGTAGTTGGAGTTGCATCAGCGTTGAAGCAATTTTTATGCGGCACGAACTTCTGTCTTCATCAGATATGCTCTGTGAGTTTGCATGGACTACTGACGCGCCCCCTGGGCCTGTGTTGTGCAGGGGATACCCGGAGCCGGATCGCTGGGGGTTGTAGTCTCCGTGGCGCTGACCCGGTCCGTGCCCAGGGTGGTCAATTCAGTGGCAGTCTTAGTGTAATAACAAATGTCCGACTACGCCACCCGTGGATTGCAGTCAGTGGGGACCGCCGCTGCGCTGCAGACCGCTGAGGCTGATGTTGTTTGCGCAGCCGAGTATGGGATAACTCCCCACGGGAGAAGTATTGCCTCAGGGCAGCTAGTGTGGATGATGGGAGTGATGGTGTGAGCGCCCCAGTACTAATGGTACTGGTGCGGCGATGAAACACAGAGACGTGTGGTGCAGTTTCCAATGCTTTACTCACAGTTCTCATCCAGGTCACTTGTGCACATGAAGGACCGCCTGAGCCGTGCTGCGTTCACCAGGCAAGGGGCTCGACCAACTCCCAGGCAATTCCAGAGCGTGGCACAGGGCTCCCTTCTCTTCCCTTCTCTGGCCGTCCTCACCAGTGACCCACCTTTGTCCAGCTTTCTCGGGCCTTCTCTTGGTGAAACCTATCTCCGGTTTCCCTGACCCTACGTGGTATGCTTTCCTGGTGGATGTAGTGAGGGGTCGCACCAAGATGTGGTCACAACCTCCGATCCTTGGCTGAGGAATCTGTTGCCTCCACCAATTTGGGTCCCGGTACCCTGCTCTGCCAACCCTTCGCCCGCAATCTCCTGGGCCTTTGGGGTTCCTTCTGCCTTCGTGTCTCTGGGCCTTTCTCTGTGTTCCAGTTCCTTGTTTCCTTTCTTACTTCCTTTGCTGTTCCTTCTCCTCTCTCTCTCAGGCCCCGGCCTCCTGACAAGGCCTGCCCGTGGAGCAGAGCCCATGCAGCAGCTCTGCTCCCTGTCACTTCTCTCAGACTCAACTTCTTCTTCTTTCTCCTGACTGGACTGAACTGAACTCTAAGATGGTGCCCACCTTACATACCTCCCTCTAGCACCCGAGCCCAGGTGACTAGCAACCAATGGGCTCCTACCTATGCCCAGAGACCCACCCCTATCTGCTCCTACACCACTGGGTTTTCCTCCCCCTCCCCACTCCAGCCAGGGACAGAAGCTGTCGTGCCTGCACTTCTGTGGAAGCACCGTTGAGCTGTCCCTCGGAAATGGGGTGTGTGTGGTGCATGCAGCCTAACGAGCCCTAGTCCACACACCATCCTTACCCGGGAGTGGAATATCACACCTCTGGTTTGAGGTGCAATAATCCTGTAGCAGCCGAGCCCTCGGGGTGCTACACTACCACTTTGTGAGCTTTCATTCTTACAAAAAAGAACATTTGCTGTTGACAGGTGTCAGAAATTTTACAAACTAAGTTATAAGGTGCCATAATCAAAGTCAATCATCTCTTCAGTACAACTCAAAGTACTATCAATAGTGATGAGTGAACGTGCTCGCCACTGCTCGGTACTCGCCTGAGCATCACGGTGCTCTACAAGCTCGGCGCTCGGCGAGTATTTCCGAGTTGCTTGGGCGGAGACTCAGGTCCCCTCCCTGCATGTTTGGCGCTCTTTAGAGAGCCAATAAACATGCAGGGATTGCCTGCCACATACTGTAATGCCGTAGCCATACTGGTTGTGGCATTACAGTGATTGGCTGGCCGCACAGCGTCATCAGGTCTATATAAGACCTGGCGCCGCTATGCTCATCAGTCTACCCTGGAAACAGGCAGAGTAGGGAGAGCTGCTGCTGCGTCACGGAGAGATTTGCTTGTTTATAGTTAGTATAGGTATTCCACTATATATATATATATATATATATATATCCATCTGAACTAACAGTCCTTCTGAGGACTAATCCAGCTGCATATATTCAGTGGTGATAGCAGCAGTTAGGCAAGGAGGCAGGGTATATGGCAGACTGCAGTGCATATTGTTATGATCTGCTACAGGGACTAAGGAAAGACAGGAGATCTGTCCCTACAATAGAACTAAACTAGATCCCTACGATGTAACGGGGAACCTGATCCTGCGATCAGACCCGCTAAAGTCCTCGGCTAGTCTGTATGAAGACCTATAGATGTGAGGGAGGGATCGCTAGAAGAACTAGGGACAGGGATAAGTTTGGACACCTCCTAGCAGAAATAGTAGCAGTCAAAGACAAACCCACAACAAAAAGCATAGAGGTCAGAAGACCTAGCAAAACTAACAGAGAACGGCAACAGAGCACCAAGCTAGCTCAAGAGTAGTAAATACAATGAAGTCCAGCAAGGCCAGGAGGGCGGAGCCGGAATAAATAGGCAAAAATGGTCATGTGACCAGCAAACTAAAAAAAAACTAACAGGAGAGTTCTAACAGTACCCCCTCTTCTAAGAGGATCCTCCGGATCCCCTAGGCCCAGGCTTTCCAGGAAACCTCCTGTGAAAAGCTCTGACAAGTCTGGAAGCAGAAACATCATCCGCCCTCACCCATGAGTTATCCTCAGGTCCGAAACCCTTCCAAGCGATGAGATACTGCAAACTCCCTCTATACCGTCTAGAATTTAGGATGCGGGAAATTTCATATTCCCCGTCCTCCACCACCGGAGGAACAGTGGCAGAGGCGTCACCATCCGACACATCAGCTTTTTTCAACAGAGAAACATGAAACACCGGGTTAATCTTCCAGGACGTAGGAACCTCCAACCTAACAGCAGATTGGTTAACTATCTGAAGCACCTTAAAGGGCCCTACGAACTTGGGACCCAATTTTTTAGAAGGAATCCTCAATCGCAGATTCTTAGAGGACAACCAAACCATGTCACCAACAGCAAACAAAACCTCTTGCCGTTTCCTATCAAAGTACCTCTTAGATTTTTTGTTAGCCTCCTGAAGATTACCACGCACATCCGTCCAAACTCTCTCCAAATCACCGGAAAAACTCTCCTCCTCAGGCACAGCCGAAACCAATTTGGAGAATGACCCAAAAGACGGATGTCTTTTGGGTCATTCAAAAAGGCGAACACCCAGCAGAAGAGGATGTATGGTTGTTAAGAGCAAATTCAGCAAGTGGCAGAAACTCAGACCACCCCTCTTGATTGTCTGCCACAAAACAACGCAAGAACTGCTCAACATCCTGGTTCTTCCTTTCTGTCTGGCCATTAGACTCAGGATGATATCCGGATGAAAACGACAAATGAACTCCCAACCTGTCACAAAAGGCACGCCAAAAACGAGCCACGAACTGAGGTCCCCTATCAGAAACAATGTCAGTAGGAACACCATGTAGTCTGACAATTTCCTTGACAAAGGCCTTAGCGAGTGTCTTAGCGCAAGGCAGTTTGATGAAGGGAACCAAGTGACACATCTTGCTAAAACGGTCCACGACCACCCAGATGACCGTGAAACCTTCAGAGGGGGGAAGGTCAGTAATAAAGTCCATAGCCAGATGTGTCCAAGGTGCACTAGGAACCTCCAGAGGGCAAAGCAACCCCGCAGCAGGAGCATGCGAAGACTTGGATCTAGCACACACAGTACATTGGCGCACCCACTTAATGACTTCCTTCTGCCATCCAGGCCACCAAAAACTGCGACCCACAAGTCTCTTGGTCTCAGAAATTCCTGGATGACCTGCCAACCGAGACTCATGACACTCAACAAACAAATCTCTCCTAAAGGTCCTAGGCACAAACAACCTCCCATGGGGAGTGTTAGATGGGGCATTCTCCTGAGCTTTAAGAATCTCATCCTCCAAAACGGAGTCCAAAGCAGCAATCACAACACCTTCTTGTAAAATGCTCTCCTCTTCCTCCTCAACACCGACCATGGGAGAAAAGCTGCGAGACAAAGCATCCGCTTTAACATTCTTGGTACCCGGGATGTAAGTAACGGAAAAATTAAACCGCGAGAAAAAAAGTGCCCACCTAGCCTGACGGGCATTCAAGCGCTTGGCAGCATCAAGATAGATCAGATTTTTATGATCAGTGAAAACCTGAATGGGAAATTCAGCACCTTCCAAGAGGTGACGCCAGTGTTCAAATGCGAGTTTAATCGCCAGCAATTCCCGATTACCAATATCGTAATTAAGTTCAGTCTCAGAAATTTTTTTTTAAAAAAAGGCACAGGGATGTACTCCATCCTTGTTTTCCTGAGACAACACCGCACCGACCCCCACCGAAGAAGCATCAACCTCAACCAAAAACAGCTTAGTCACATCAGGCTGCATAAGGATGGGAGCAGAGGTGAACCTCTCCTTTAGAAACACAAAAGCTTCAATGGCCTCAGAAGTCCACTGAACCGCATTAGCACCTTTCCTGGTGAGATCGGTCAGCGGTTTGACAATAATAGAAATTTTTTTTATGAATTTTCTGTAATAATTGGCGAAACCCAAAAACCTCTGTATCGATTTCAAACCAATAGGCCTAGGCCATTCCAGCACAGCTTGAACTTTAACCGGGTCCATCTCAAAACCTTCACTGGAGATAATGTAGCCCAAAAAACAAATTCTCTGTACAGCGAACTCACATTTCTCCAGCTTAGCAAAAAGCGAATTGTCCATTAATAACTGTAATACCTCACATACGCTCCGCCAATGAGACTCCAGATCAGGCGAATAAATCAGAAAGTCATCCAAATACACAACCACATTTTTGCCGATTAAAGGTCTAAGGATGTCATTAATAAGATTCTGAAAAAATGCTGGAGCATTGGTAAGACCAAAAGGCATCACCAGATTCTCAAAATTACCCACAGGAGTGTTAAAAACAGTCTTCCATTCATCACCCTCCTTCATGCGCAACAAATTGTATGCCCCCCGGAGATCAATTTTAGAGAACCACTTGGCCCCGACTAACTGGTTAAATAAATCAGGAATCAATGGCAGTGGGTAAGGATTGCGTACAGTAATTTTATTAATCTCACGAAAGTCCAGACAAGGACGTAAACCGCCATCTTTTTTTTTTACAAAAAAAAATCCAACAGCCACAGGAGACTTGGAAGGCCTAATGTGACCGGCGGCCAAGCTTGTCTGTATGTATTCCTCCAAAGCCTTTCTCTCAGGAATAGTAAGATTAAATAAACGACTTTTAGGAAGAGTCGCTCCAGGGACAAATTCAATGGTACAATCATAGTCTCTATGGGGAGGCAAAATTTGTGACTCCTCCTCAGAAAAAACTCTCCAAAAATCCTGAATAGGTACAGGTAATTCCCCTTTTTCCACCGCAGCAATACGTCCGTTACAACACTTGTCATAACACTTAGGGCTCCAGGACTTAATTTCATTGGTAGACCAATCCAGTACAGGATTGTGAAATTTTAACCAGGGTAACCCCAATATTACTGGAGAAGGCAAATTATCCAATACCACCAAATCCAAATTCTCTTGATGAATACCATTAATAGTGAGGGGAAATTCACAGACCTTATGAGTAACACTCTTCAAGGGAGAGCCATCAACAGAAACCACAGCAATAGGGGATGACAAAGTTTTAAGTTCTAATCTAAGTTTTTCCAAGAATCCCCCATCAATCACATTCAGAGTAGAACCACAATCCACAAATACCCAAAATTCAATTAATTCATCCTGAGCAGCGGTAGTAGCAGATAGGAATACTCCCTTAGAATTTAAACAGGCAATACGTGCATGACTGACCTTTTTTTTTTTCTTTCTTCATACGAAGCACACAGTTCTTAATAAAATGACCAGAATTTCCGCAATAGAAGCACAAGCCTACAGAAAGCCTGCGGTCTTTTTCCTGAGAGCGGGGTGCCATCGCTCCAATCTCCATCGGCTCTCCATTGTCAGCACAGACCCTCTCAGGACTCGGAGCTGACATAGCAGAGGATTTGCTCTCATTAACCCTTGCACGCAGTCTCCTGTCCACCCGTATAGCTAATTGCATTGCCTCCTGCAAGTTTCCAGGTGTGGGATAAGCAATCAGTAAATCCTTAACCCTTTCACCTAGCCCTGCAAGAAACAAGCTTTTCAAAGCTGAATCTTTCCACCCCACCTGGGCAGACCACCGACAGAAGTGAGAACAATATTTTTCCACATTACCTGATCCCTGCCTCAAACGTCTCAATTCAGACTCAGCAGATGAGACACGATCAGGATCATCGTACAACAAACCCAAAGCAGAAAAAAAACTATCCACTGATCTAAAGCACGGATCACAAGGTTGGAGAGAGAAGGCCCATCCCTGAGGATCTTTGCGCAAAAGTGACATTATGAACCCTATGCACTGTGATTCATCACCAGAGGATCCGGGTCTCAAACGAAAATACAATAAACAAGCATTTTTAAAAGAAAAAAAATCTTGTTGTTCGCCAAAAAATAAATCAGGCAGACGTACCTTTGGTTCCACAAAATGTGCTCCAGAACAGCTACTCACGTGTTGTTGGAGCTTGGCCACCTCCAGAGAGAGTCCCTGCAAGCGTTGAGCCAAATCTTGAACCGAGACCATGATGGAAAACTGGAGGTCTTTCCTTAGAGAAATTTTTTTTTTTTTTTTTTCTTTTAGGGCTGGACTTACTGTTATGATCTGCTACAGGGACTAAGGAAAGACAGGAGATCTGTCCCTACAATAGAACTAAACTAGATCCCTACGATGTAACGGGGAACCTGATCCTGCGATCAGACCCGCTAAAGTCCTCGGCTAGTCTGTACGAAGACCTATAGATGTGAGGGAGGGATCCCTACAAGAACTAGGGACTGGGATAAGTTTGGACACCTCCTAGCAGAAATAGTAGCAGTCAAAGACAAATACACAACAAAAAGCATAGAGGTCAGAAGACCTAGCAAAACTAACAGAGAACGGCAACAGAGCACCAAGCTAGCTCAAGAGTAGTAAATACAATGAAGTCCAGCAAGGCCAGGAGGGCGGAGCCGGAATAAATAGGCAAAAATGGTCATGTGACCAGCAAACTAAAAAAAAACTAACAGGAGAGTTCTAACACATATAGTGCAAGAGGGTCCATTGAACGTCCTGTTAGTATAGGTATTACACAACATATATATATATATATATATATATATATATATATAAACTGCTCAAAAAAATAAAGGGAACAGTCAAATAACACATCCTAGATCTCAATGAATGAAATATTCTCATTGAATACTTTGCTCTGTACAAAGTTGAATGTCCTGACAACAGAATCACACAAAAATCATCAATGGAAATCAAATTTATTAACCAATGGAGGCCTGGATTTGGAGTCACTCCCAAAATTAAAGTGGAAAAACACACTACAGGCTGATACTGTTAGAACCTTGTTCTTAGGTTTTTTTCCTTTGCTGGTCACATGACCTTGTTGGCCTATTTAATCCTGCTCCGCCCTTCTGGCTTTGCTGGACTTCATTGTTTAACTACTTTCTAGCTAGCCTGTGCTCAGTATCTAACTCTGTTAGTTTGCTTGGTCTACGGACCTCTATGTTCTATATATTTTGTTTGTTCGTCTGTCTGCTACTATTTCTGTTAGGAGGTGTCCCATTTTCCTCCCAGTCCTTAGTACTTGTAGGGATTCCTTCCCCACATCTATAGGTCTCCGTACAGACTAGCTTAGGACTTTAGCAGGTCTGATCGCAGGATCAGGTCCCCTGTTACATCGTAGGGATTAAGCTGAGTTCTATCGTAGGGACAGATCTCCTCTCTTTCCTTAGCTCTGGTAGCAGAACATAACAGTAAGTCCATCCCAGCAAATGCTCTAAGGAAAGATTTTTTCTCTTCCATCATGGTGTCGGTTCTGGATTTGGCTAAACACCTGCAGGGACTCTCTTTGGAGGTGACTGAGCTCCGTCAACACGTGAGTAACTGTCCTGGAGCACATTTCTTGGAGCCTAAGGTACGTTTGCCTGATTTATTTTTTGGTGAATACCGAGAATTTTTTTCATTTAAAAATGCTTGCTTATTGTATTTTCGTTTGAGACCCAAGTCCTCTGGGGATGATTCCCAGAGCATAGGGTTTATAATGTCACTTTTGCGCAAAGAGCCTCAGGAGTGGGCCTTTTCTTTGCAACCTAGTGATACATGCTTCAGTTCAGTGGATAGTTTTTTTTCTGCTTTGGGACTATTATATGATGATCCTGACCGTGTCTCATCAGCTGAGACTGTGTTAAGACGTTTGAGACAGGGATCAGGTAATGTGGAAAAATATTGTACTCATTTCCGTCGATGGTCTACTCAAACAGGGTGGAACGATTCTGCTCTGAAAAGTCTATTTCTTGCTGGGCTAAGTGAAAGGGTTAAAGACCTGCTAATTGCTTATCCTACACCTGAAGATTTGCAACAGGCTATGCAATTAGCTATACGGGTGGATAGGAGACTGCGTGCAAGGGTTAATGAGAGCAAATCCTCTGCTATGTCAGTTTCTGGTTATGAGAATGTGTGTACTAACAGTGGTGAATCGATGGAGATTGGAGCAATGGCACCTCGCTCTCAAGAAAAAGATCGCACATTTTCTGAAGGCTTGTGTTTCTATTGCGGAAAATCTGGTCATTTAATTAAAGACTGTGAGCTTCGTATCAAGAAAGAAAAAAAAAATGGTCAGTCATGCCTGTATTGCCTGTTTAAATTCCAAGGGTGTATTTTTAGCTGCTTCCACGATTGCTCAGGAAAAATTAATGGAATTTCGGGTGTTTGTTGATTGTGGGTCTACTCTGAATGTTATTGATGGGGGATTCTTGGAAAGACTCAATTTAAAACCCGAACCTTTATCATCCCCCATTGCTGTGGTTCCTGTGGATGGTTCCCCTTTGAAGAATATTACTCTCAAGGTCTGTGAATTTCCTCTCACTATTAATGGTGTTCACCATGAGAAATTGGATTTGGTAGTGTTGAATAACTTGCCTTCTCCAGTAATATTGGGATTGCCCTGGTTAAAATTTCACAATCCTGTACTGGATTGGTCTACCAGTGAAATTAAATCCTGGAGCCATAAATGTTATGACAAGTGTTGTAACGGGCGTATTGCAGCTTTGGATAGGGGAGAATTGCCTGTTCCTATTCAGGATTTTTGGAGAGTTTTTTCTGAGAAGGAATCGCAGGTTTTGCCTCCCCATAGAGACTATGATTGTTCTATTGAATTTGTCCCTGGAGCGACTCTTCCTAAAAGTCGTTTATTTAACCTTACTATTCCTGAGAGAAAGGCTTTGGAGGAATACATACAGACAAGTTTGGCCGCCGGTCACATTAGGCCCTCTAAGTCTCCTGTGGCGGTTGGATTTTTTTTTGTAAAAAAAAAGGACGGCGGTTTACGTCCTTGTCTGGATTTTCGTGAGATTAACAAAATTACTGTACGCAATCCTTACCCACTGCCATTGATTCCTGATCTGTTTAACCAGTTAATGGGGGCCAAGTGGTTCTCTAAAATCGACCTTAAGGGGGCATACAATCTGTTGCGCATGAAGGAGGGTGACGAATGGAAGCCTGCTTTTAACACTCCTGTGGGTCATTTTGAGAATCTGGTTATGCCTTTTGGTCTTACTAATGCTCCTGCATTTTTTCAGAATCTTATTAATGACATCCTTAGACCTTTGATCGGCAAAAATGTGGTTGTGTATTTGGATGACATTTTGATTTATTCGCCGGATCTGGAGTCTCATTGGCGGAGCGTACGTGAGGTATTACAGTTATTAATGGACAATTCGCTTTTTGCTAAGCTGGAGAAATGTGAGTTCGCTGTACAGAGAATTAGTTTTTTGGGCTACATTATCTCCAGTGAAGGTTTTGAGATGGACCCGGTTAAAGTTCAGGCTGTACAGGAATGGCCTAGGCCTATTGGTTTGAAATCGATACAGAGGTTTTTGGGTTTCGCCAATTATTACAGAAAATTCATAAAAAATTTTTCTAGTATTGTCAAACCTCTGACCGATCTCACCAGGAAGGGTGCTGATGCGGTTCAGTGGTCTTCTGAGGCCATTGAAGCTTTTGTGTATCTCAAGGAGAGGTTCACCTCTGCTCCCATCCTTATGCAGCCTGATGTGACTAAGCCGTTATTGGTTGAGGTTGATGCTTCCTCTGTGGGGGTTGGCGCAGTATTGTCTCAGGATAACGGGGATGGATTACATCCCTGTGCCTTTTTTTCAAAAAAATTTTCGGAGACTGAACTGAATTACGATATTGGTAATCGGGAATTATTGGCTATTAAACTCGCATTTGAACACTGGCGCCACTTCTTGGAAGGTGCGGAATTTCCCGTTCAGGTTCTTACGGATCATAAAAATCTGATATATCTTGATGCTGCCAAGCGCCTGAATGCCCGTCAGGCTAGGTGGGCACTGTTTTTCTCGCGGTTTAATTTCTCCGTTACTTACATCCCTGGTACTAAGAATGTTAAGGCGGATGACTTGTCTCGCAGTTTTTCTCCCATAGTCAGTGCTGAGAAAGAGGAGAACATTTTACAAGAAGGTGTTGTGATAGCTGCTTTGGACTCCGTTTTGGAAGATGAGATTCTTAAAGCACAGGAGAATGCCCCATCTAACACTCCTCATGGGAGGTTGTTTGTGCCTGGGACCTTTAGGAGAGATTTGTTTGTTGAGTGTCACGAATCTCGGTTGGCAGGTCATCCCGGAATCTCTGAGACCAAGAGACTGGTGGGTCGCAGTTTTTGGTGGCCTGGATGGCAGAAGGAAGTCATTAAGTGGGTGCGCCAATGTACTATATGTGCTAGATCTAAGTCCTCACATACTCCTGCTGCGGGGTTACTTTGTCCTTTGGAGGTTCCCAGTGCTCCTTGGACACATTTGGCTATGGACTTTATAACTGACCTTCCCCCCTCTGAGGGTTTTACTGTCATCTGGGTGGTCGTGGACCGTTTTAGCAAGATGTGTCACTTGGTTCCCTTCGTCAAACTGCCCTGCGCTAAAACTCTCGCTAAGGCCTTTGTCAAGGAAATTGTCAGACTTCATGGCGTTCCTACTGACATTGTTTCTGATAGAGGTCCTCAGTTCGTGTCTCGTTTTTGGCGTGCCTTTTGTGACAGGTTGGGAGTTCATTTGTCGTTCTCGTCAGGATATCATCCTGAATCTAATGGCCAGACAGAAAGGAAAAACCAGGATGTTGAGCAGTTCTTGCGTTGTTTTGTGGCAGACAATCAAGAGGGGTGGTCTGAGTTTCTGCCACTTGCTGAATTTGCTCTGAACAATCATACATCTTCTTCTGCTGGTTGTTCGCCTTTTTTTTGTTGTTCTGGGAGACATCCGTCGTTTGGGTCGTTCTCCAAGTTGGGATCTGCCGTGCCTGAGGAGGAGAATTTTTTCCGGTGATTTGGAGAGAGTTTGGACGGATGTGCGTGGTAATCTTCAGGAGGCCAACAGAAAATCTAAAGACTACTTTGATAGGAAACGACAGGAGGTTTTGTTCACTGTTGGTGACATGGTTTGGTTGTCCTCTAGGAATCTGCGGTTGAGGATTCCTTCTAAGAAATTGGGTCCCAAGTTTGTAGGGCCCTTTAAGGTGCTTCAGGTTGTCAACCAATCTGCTGTTAGGTTGGAGGTTCCTACCTCCTGGAGAATTAATCCGGTATTTCATGTCTCTGTTGAAAAAAGCTGTTGTATCGGATTGTGACGCCTCTGCCTCTGTTCCTCCGGTGGTGGAGGACGGGGAATATGAAATTTCTCGCATCCTTAACTCTAGACAGTATAGAGGTAGTTTGCAGTATCTTGTGGCCTGGAAAGGTTTCGGACCCGAGGATAACTCTTGGGTGAGGTCGGATGATGTTTCCGCGTCCAGACTTATCAGAGCGTTTCACAGGAGATTTCCTGATAAGCCTGGTCCTAGGGGATCCGGAGGATCCTCTTAGAAGGGGGGGTACTGTTAGAACCTTGTTCTTAGGTTTTTTTCCTTTGCTGGTCACATGACCTTGTTGGCCTATTTAATCCTGCTCCGCCCTTCTGGCTTTGCTGGACTTCATTGTTTAACTACTTTCTAGCTAGCCTGTGCTCAGTATCTAACTCTGTTAGTTTGCTTGGTCTACGGACCTCTATGTTCTATATATTTTGTTTGTTCGTCTGTCTGCTACTATTTCTGTTAGGAGGTGTCCCATTTTCCTCCCAGTCCTTAGTACTTGTAGGGATTCCTTCCCCACATCTATAGGTCTCCGTACAGACTAGCTTAGGACTTTAGCAGGTCTGATCGCAGGATCAGGTCCCCTGTTACATCGTAGGGATTAAGCTGAGTTCTATCGTAGGGACAGATCTCCTCTCTTTCCTTAGCTCTGGTAGCAGAACATAACAGATCCAACTTTGATGTAATGTCCTTAAATCAAGTCTTAATGAAGCTCAATATTGTGTGTGGCCTCCACGTGCCTGTATGACCTCCCTAGAAAGCCTGGGCATGCTCCTGATGAGGTTGCGGATGGTCTCCTGTGGGATCTCCTCTCAGACCTGGACTAAAGCATCCGCCAACTCCTGGACAGTCTGTGGTGCAATGTGACATTGGTGGATGGAGCGAGACATGATGTCCCAGATGTGCTCAATCGGATTCAGGTCTGGGGAATGGGCGGGCCAGTCCATAGCTTCAATGCCTCCATCTTGCAGGAACTGCTGAAACACATCAGCCACATGAGGTCTGGCATTGTCCTGCATTAGGAGGAATCCAGGGCCAACCGCACCAGAATATGGTCTCACAAGGGGTTTGAGGATCTCATCTCGGTACCTATTGGCAGTCAGGCTACCTCTGGCGAGCACATGGAGGGCTGTGCAGCCCTCCAAAAAAATGCCAGCCCACACCATTACTGACCCACTGCCAAACCGGTCATGCTGAAGGATGTTGCAGGCAGCAGATCGCTCTCCACGGCGTCTCCAGACTCTGTCACGTCTGTCACATGTGCTCAGTGTGAACCTGCTTTCATCTGTGAAGAGCACAGGGCACCAGTGGCGACTTTGCCAATCCTGGTGTTCTGTGGCAAATGCAAAGCGTCCTGCACGGTGTTGGGCTGTGAGCACAACCCCCATCTGTGGACGTCGGGCCCTCATACCACCCTCATGGAATCTTTTTCTAACCGTTTGTGCAGACACATGCACATTTGTGGTCTGCTGGAGGTCATTTTGCAGGGCTCTGGCAGTGCTCTTCCTGTTCCTCCTTGCACAAACGCAGAGGTAGCGGTCCTGCTGCTGGGTTGTTACATTCCTACGGCCCCCTCCGCGTCTCCTGGTGTACTGTCCTGTCTCCTGGTAGCGCCTCCAGCCTTTGGACACTACGCTGACAGACACAGCAAACCTTCTTGCCACAGCTCGCATTGATGTGCCATCCTGGGTGAGCAGCAGTACCTGAGCAACTTCTGTGGGTTGTAAAGTCCGTCTCATGCTACCACGAGTGTGAAAGCACAACCAACATTCAAAAGTGACCAAAACATCAGCCAGAAAGCATTGGTACTGAGATGTGGTCTGTTGTCCCCATCTGCAGAACCACTCCTTTATTGAGGGTGTTTTGAAAATTGCTTAAAAAGCAATCCAGAGTACACCATTTTTCTGCTCCATTTGCTTTATAGCACTGCAGAATACAGCCACATCTGTTCCATATTTCAGCGATAAAAATCCAGAAATTTGAACTGAACGTGGAAAATATTGGCCTCCTTTTCTATTCTGTTGCAGTGTGTCGGTCAAGCTATTCACACTAGGTGTCTGTGAAGAATAGTATTAGGAAATTACAGGCCTGCTATTTAAAACTTTGGCTCTCTGTCAGACATATCACCTATGACAGTGTTCCAAAATCAACCATTTCTTCCATTTTCATTTCGTTGCAGTGTGTCGGTCAAGCTATTCACACTAGCTCTCTGTGTAAAATAATATTAGTAAATTACAGGCCTGCTATTTAAAACCGTGGTTCTCTATCAGACATATCACCTATAACTGTGTTCCAAAATGTAACATCCCTGGCGGCGTGCATGCATAGTGCACCACCTCCCACTATGCAAGACCGCAATCTTACCTGTCAGTCCAGCCTACAAACCTTGATCCAGTTCATGCTATGTGCATGTCTCTTGACTGACTGTTTAGGGCGGCGGCCCGGTTACTTCCTGATTATTATAGCTGCTGTGGGCGGTCCTGCCAGGTCCTGTCCTGTCTCTTGTCTGTTTCCGCCACTCTGGGGGCTGCATTCCCAGACCTGTTATCTCTGACTTCTAGTCTGTTTTCGCCTCGCTGGGGGCTGTATATCCAGGCTCATTCTTGTATCTCTTTGCAGTAGCAGTTCCTGTCTGAACTGTATCCTAGCCTGTTACCTGTTTGTCTCTATGTCCGTACCTTCCCTTTTCCTGCAGTATCTGAACCTGCACCTAACTCCAACTCGTTGTCTCTGTACTTCTGTTTTTGAGTTTTGTGTCCACTCGCTACTTCATAGTAAGAACCTTGTGTGTATCTGGTTCTGCTTGTCCCTTTTCCCTTCCTCCGTATCTTCCTCCTGTGTTCTAGCCATTTTCCTGTGTTTTCCAGTCTGTTCCATGTGAACAGAGCCCTGTCCTCTCTGCCTGCACCTTCAGCCCTGTTCGCCTCTACTTGTCCACTGCACCTGTGGTTTCGCTCTGCTCAGCCTTGTCCACCACACCTGCGGTTTCGCTCTGCTCAGCCTTGTCCACCGCACCTGCGGTTTTGCTCTGCTCAGCCTTGTCCACCGCACCTGCGGTTTCGCTCTGCTCAGCCTTGTCCACCGCACCTGTGGTTTCGCTCTGCTCAGCCTTGTCCACCGCACCTGCGGTTTTGCTCTGCTCAGCCTTGTCCACCACACCTGTGGTTTCGCTCTGCTCAGCCTTGTCCACCGCACCTGCAGTTTTGCTCTGCTCAGCCTTGTCCACCGCACCTGTGGTTTCGCTTTACTCTGCTTGACTACCGCATCTGCGGCTCTGAACCCGTCTCCCAGTCTGTACTGGACCCTATCCAGCTGGTGCTCCAACCTGTTAGTACCCACCTGTCTGCATACCAGCCGTGCTTGCCAGTGCCCACCTGTCTGCATACCAGCCGTGCTTGCCAGTGCCCACCTGTCTGCATACCAGCCGTATTTGCCAATACCCACTTGCCTGTATGCCAGTCTAACCTGCCTGTTACTGCATTCCCCGGTGTGGGTCAACAACTGTGACCGGGGTCTGACCTGGAGTCGCACCTGGTCCCTCTGCTCGGTTCCTCCTTGGTCCATGGAGTCGAGTAAGCCGCCGTGCAACCTTGGTCGGATCGAGTTGATACTTAGTTACGCCCCTCCAGGCACTCCTCGGTTCATGGTACAGTGGGATCACTAATCACGCTCACGCCAGTCAGTCCGGGCGTGAGCCTAACAGTTTACTCAGGCCATGGTTCCCGTTGAGCCCCACGGCCTTTCGCTCTCAGAGACATTTTGAATCCTTGTCTGGCGAATACGTGCACCAAGAAATTTTTTTTTTCTCAAGCTATGGCCCAGGCGATTTACGCACCAGCTCAAATGGGTCTATCAGCACTCATTCCTGCGGATCCACCACGGTACTATGGGGATCCAAAACGAAGCCGTGCATTTGTGGAGCAATGCATGCTGCATTTCAAGTTCTATGCTCACTATTTTCCTACCGATCGGGTTAAAGTGGCATTTATGATGTCCTACCTAGCGGGTGACCCCTTGAAATGGATCACCTCCCTATGGGAAGCATGGGATCCTATCATCTTTGACCTGCAAGCCTTCCTGGTGGCCTGTCTAATGGTCTACGATGACCCTAATCCTGAAGCCTCTGCTAAAGCTTCCCTTCCCAATATCCCGGAGCAGCCCCGATGGGTAATGTGTGTAGGTAGCCTACCAGTCCTCAAGCCCAAAGAGACTGCTGCCCACGAAGAATCCACACAGGATGACTATGCTCCACAGAATACTTCTCTTCCCAACCTCAAGAGGCAGTCCAGACGTGCAAGGCGTAGAGGTAAACCGTCACGCCAGGTTCTGTCCTCCCAAAGACCTCCTGTTCCCCAGCCTGTAGAGGCAGCTTTCCGCACAGAATCCATGAAGGATGACTATGTTCATCAGGCAAAGCAGAAGCCAGGACTCAGTCACAAAATCGGATTGCGCTACTGCTTCGGTGGTTTGGGACCCCCTGATGGTCTTTGTCCAGCGAAGGTTGGAAAATCCCAAGACATTATGCCTGTAGGAGAGGCTGCCCTTGGCGTTAGTGTTTCCTCTCCACAGATGACCATGACTGTCTCCGTGGCAAGTAAAGGCCTCGGATTAACCGGAAGTTTCGGGCTTAAAGCCTTGAAGAGTCAGTGTCTGATTGCCGTCCGACAACTCCAGAAGCCGGTTTGAGCATTGTCAGCAGAAGGACGAGCCGTACTCAGAAGCAGTCAAAATATGTCTGTACAAATTAAGCTCCAGATTGGAGCATTACACATGAAGAAGTTCACATTCCAGGTGCTGACTGGCTTACCCACAGGTCGTCCAGAGCCGAGAGATCTAGTGTCCGCTCAGGTCTGGAGATCCTGCATGGTGTATCCTGGGGGACTGCTGAGGTACAAGGGGTGTCCAGTCCCCACATCTTCAGGACAGTCAGCAGTTTCTTCTTCTTCTTCACCAGATCTGCTAGTCGCTGACTCGCTGTGCGCTGAAGTCTCCGAGGGAAGAGAAGTGGAGGCGATGTCCCCACACAGTCTCGACGATTGTACCAATGATCTGGCTTCAGGTATCGTCCCGCCTTACAGACATGTCATCTCTGAAACCAGTCTGAAGATGGTCCTAAAGCAAGGACCCTCCATCTCTAATAAATCTGGTCCTACGTCCATCAAGGCGGTGTTTATCCCCGAGTCTCTGCACCCCTCGAACCAGGCGGAGGACCTCCAGTTGTCTCCTGAATCCTCCAGGGTGCTACCTGATAACAAATGGAGAGAGACTTTCCTACACCCGGTACCTGGTACGCCGCCCACTTCATCCAGTAAGCTTGGCAAAGTGTACGTCAAGGCGGTGGTTACCCCCGAGTCTCTGCACCCCTCCAACCAGGCGGAGGACCTCCAGTTGTCTCCTGAATCCAACAGGGTGCTACCTGATAAGAAATGGAGAGAGACTTTCCTGTGTGCTGTTCCTGGTACTTCACCCACTTCATCTGTTGCTGAGGATGGCTTGATAGGAGGAAGCATCCTAGTCACCAAGATGATGAGATCAGTTTTGTTTCCTCTAATGGACAGAAGAGGTAATCCTCTTGAAGAGAAGGATTGGCCTCCAAATTCTCTGCAGAAGACCCTTGCAGGCTTGAAGAAGAGGGGGCATAAAGGGGGGGTACTGTAACATCCCTGGTGGCGTGCTTGCATAGTGCACCACCTCCCACTATGCAAGACCGCAATCTTACCTGTCAGTCCAGCCTACAAACCTTGCTCCAGTTCATGCTATGTGCATATCTCTTGACTGATTGTTTAGGGTGGTGGCCCGGTTACTTCCTGATTCTTATAGCTGCTGTGGGTGCACCCCTAATGCGTCTCCAGCCTATTGCTGTGAGTCACTGGATATTTAAACCCCCTCCACCCAGTAGGAGGTGCCTGAGCAACACCTTCACTCAGTTTGTCTTTTCAACTGTATTGCCAGGTCCTGTCCTGTCTCTTGTCTGTTTCCGCCACTCTGGGGGCTGCATTCCCAGACCTGTTATCTCTGACTTCTAATCTGTTTTCGCCTTGCTGGGGGCTGTATACCCAGGCTCGTTCTTGTATCTCTTTGCAGTAGCAGTTCCTGTCTGAACTGTATCCTAGCCTGTTACCTGTTTGTCTCTATGTCTGTACCTTCCCTTTTCCTGCAGTATCTGAACCTGCACCTAACTCCAACTCGTTGTCTCTGTACTTCTGTTTTTGAGTTTTGTGTCCACTCGCTACTTCATAGTAAGAACCTTGTGTGTATCTGGTTCTGCTTGTCCCTTTTCCCTTCCTCCGTATCTTCCTCCTGTGTTCTAGCCATTTTCCTGTGTTTTCCAGTCTGTTCCATGTGAACAGAGCCCTGTCCTCTCTGCCTGCACCTTCAGCCCTGTTCGGCTCTACTTGTCCACCGCACCTGCGGTTTCGCTCAGCTCAGCCTTGTCCACCGCAACTGCGGTTTCGCTCTGCTCAGCCTTGTCCACCGCACCTGCGGTTTCGCTCTGCTCAGCCTTGTCCACCGCACCTGCGGTTTCGCTCTGCTCAGCCTTGTCCACCGCACCTGCGGTTTCACTCTGCTCAGCCTTGTCCACCACACCTGCGGTTTCGCTCTGCTCAGCCTTGTCCACCGCACCTGCGGTTTCGCTCTGCTCAGCCTTGTCCACCGCACCTGCGGTTTCGCTTTACTCTGCTTTGCTTGACTACCGCATCTGCGGCTCTGAACCCATCTCCCAGTCTGTACTGGACCCTATCCAGCCTGCGCTCCAACCTGTTAGTACCCACCTGTCTGCATACCAGCCGTGCTTGCCAGTGCCCACCTGTCTGCATACCAGCCATGCTTGCCAGTGCCCACCTGTCTGCATACCAGCTGTGCTTGCCAGTGCCCACCTGTCTGCATACCAGCCGTGCTTGCCAGTGCCCACCTGTCTTCATACCAGCCGTGCTTGCCAGTGCCCACCTGTCTGCATACCAGCCATATTTGCCAATAACCCACTTGCCTGTATGCCAGTCTAACCTGCCTGTTCCTGCATTCCCCGGTGTGGGTCAACAACTGTGACTGGGGTCTGACCTGGAGTTGCACCTGGTCCCTCTGCTCGGTTCCTCCTTGGTCCACGGAGTCGACTAAGCCGCCGTGCGACCTCGGTTCATGGTACAGTGGGATCACTAATCACGCTCATGCCAGTCAGTCGGGGCACGAGCGGAACACAAAATCAGCCGTTTCTTCCATTTTCATTTCGGCTATTCACAATAGGTCACTGTGTAGAATAATATTAGCAAATTACAGGCCTACTATTTAAAACCATGGTTCTCTATCAGACGTATCACATATAACTGCGTTCCAAAATCAGCCATTTCTCTTGACCGTGGAAAATGTTGTCCTCCATTTAAAATGGGCAAGGTGCGTGGCAAGGGACGGGGAAGTGGACGTGATGGTGTTGGTGCATGCAGAGGCTGAGGCTGAGGACATGGCCATGGGCAAGTTGAAAGTGTGCCACAACAAACACACACATCTTGTCGCTCAACCTTCCTGTCACAATTACTAGGGGACCACAGTACACCACTATTGAATACAGATCAGTGTCAAAAGGTTGTTGGTTGGATAGCAGATAATGCTTCCAGTCACTTTGCCACCACCACCACCCTATCTTCCACACGGTCAAGTCTCAGTAGCCATGAGTCTGGACCACATATTCCTCACCCTGATCCTCCTTCCTCCCACCATGATGAGTGCCCAGACACAACTGATCCCACATTTGAGCACTCAGAAGAGCTGTTCACTTTTCCATTTGTAGATTTGGGCCTCACGCCCACCAGCTTCAAACGAGTCAAGAGGAGAACGTGTGTAGTGATGCCCAAATATTGGAGCAGCCACGGTCACACAAAGGCAATGGTGGTAAAGTGTAATTACTGTCGCAAGAGGTGGATGACGATGATGATGAGACACAATTGCCAGAAAGTCAGGAGGAGGACCAGGGTGCGGAAGTGAAAGACGAGGTGATGGATGATATAGTAACTGACCCAACCTGGCAGGGACACACACAGAGCGAGAACAGCAGCACACAGGGGGAGGGAGGCGTAGCACCACAACAGGCAGGAAGAAGCAGTGTGGTGGCCGCAGACACAAGGTGGGAAAGCGTTCCTCGTAATGCCAACACTACGGAAGTTGCCAGTACAACTGTTAGGTCTTCCCGAGTCTGGTTGTTTTTTAAAGACTCTGCAGATAACCCCAAAAAGGCCATTTTCACCACCTGCCAGGCCAGCATCAGCAGGGGTAGCAAAACTAGCAGCCTGACCACCACCAGCATGATCAGGCACATAGCAGCAAAGCACCCAACTAAGTGGGCCGAACTCCAGGGTCCAGAAGCAGTGTCTGTGGGTGACACCACTGCTTCTTCAGCTGTTGTATGTGCACGCCAATTCCCTGTCCATGGCACATGCCAAGATGCCTCCCGCCCTGCACGTGTCTTTGCACACTCTCAACTTGCGCCATCAGCAAGCACGTCTATGTCCTTGTCCCAGCGCAACGTTCAGTTGTCCCTACCGTTGTCCCTTGGAACACAACTGCAAATACACATCCAATGCCCCACGGGCCACACTACTAAATTCACACATTTCGCGAATGCTTGCGCTCTAAAGGTTGCCTTTTAGGCTCGTGGAGACGGATGCTTTCGGCAACCTGATGGCAGTGGCTGTCCCTCGGTACTCGGTCCCCAGCCGCCACTATTTCTTCTGGTGTGCGGTCCCCGCATTACACGAGCACGTGTCCCACAACATTAGCTGTGCGCTCAGCAACACAGGGCCCTGGGTCAATCAGGGTTGCCCCTACATTCTACAGCTCTTGCACCTCCTCCTCCTCTTCAGCTTCCATCTCCGAAATGACCACATCAGTTACAAGCTGGAAGCACCTCAGCACTGCCTCAGCCAAGCGCAACAGGCTGTGCTGAAGCTAATATGCTTAGGTGGAAAACCGTACAACACTGAAAAGTTGTGGACAGCTCTGAAAGAGTAGGCAGATTTGTGGGTGACACCGCTGACTCTACAGCCAGGCATGGTCGTGTGTGACAATGGCCAGAACCTGGTGGTGGCTCTGAGGCAAGGCGTGCTCACACACGCACCATGCCTGGCCCATGTGCTTAACCTCGTGGTTCAGCAGTTTCTCAAAACCTACCCGGATCTGATGGATCTGCTTGTCAAAGTATGCCGCCTGTATTCTCATTTTAGAAGGTCAGCTACAGCTTCCGCCACCCTTGCCGTGCATCAGTAGCGTTTGCAGCTTCCAGCTCACCTACTGATATGCCATGTCCCCATGCATTGGAACTCTCCATTGCAGATGTTGGGTAGGATTTGCGAACAGAAGAGGGCAGTTGTTGACTACCAAGATGGTGAGCGGCGATGACGCCAAAATTAGCGTCACCGTCCCGTTTCTCTGTCTTCTGAAACGCTCTCTGCTCACAATTAAAGAGGATGCATTGCAGGCACAGCACGATGAGATGGAGCAACCATACAGCGTGATTCCACACAGCCCAGCCTCATCTCATCCCAATGAGTAAGAGGAGGAGGAGGAAGAACAGGAGCTATAGACGGTACTACCTGCACAACTGTCATACCGTCTATTCAGCGTGGATGGCCTGAGGACAGGGAGGAAGAGGAGAAGGATGAGGAAGAGAGCAAGGTCAATCGTCCTCTTGGTGAGGACACGGAAGTCTTTGCAGTCTGGCACACATGGCTGAGTTTATGTTACACTGCCTTTCCGTGACCCTCGCATTGTCAAAAATTTGGGTGACAGTTATTATTGGTTGGTGACACTTCTAGACCCACGCTACAAAGAGAACTTTGGGAACATTGTTTTCAGGAGGCCCTCCTACCTCTACGTCTCTTGCAAGGGGCATTGGAGTGCCTCCAAATTTTTGACAGCCGTTGCATTCACAGCATATGCAAGCAGTATGGGAGACCCACTCCTTTTTAGTGGGAACATGTTGTGTAGCCCAGCTCCATGTGTCTTTAAATTGTTAGTAGGGTTTTTCCTAAATTTTGACAGCTGTTGGACTCACTACATACCCTATAACTGTATAGCCAACTCTCTCCTTTCTAATGGGAACATGTCATTACTGTGGCCCAGCTCCATGTGTTTTTAAATTGTTAGTGGGGTTTTTCCTAAATTTTGGCAGCCTTTGGACTCACTGCATACCCTATAACTGTATAGCAGACCCTCTCCTTTCTAATGGGAACATGTCGTTACTGTGGCCCAGCTCTATGTGTCTTTAAATTATTAGTGGGGTTTTTCCTAAATTTTGGCAGCCGTTGAACTCACTGCATACCCTATAACTGTATAGCAGACCTTCTCCTTTCTAACGGGAACTTGACGTACTCGTTACTGTGGCCCAGCTTTATGTGTCTTTAAATTGTTAGCGGGGTTTTTCCCAAATTTTGGCAGCCCTTGCAGTCACAGCATGGACATTACCACTATAGGAGACCCACTCCTTTATAATGGGAACATTTTTTTTTTTACTGAGACCCTCCTCTATGTCTCTTCAAAGGGGTATTGGGGTGCATCCAAATTTTGGCAGCCCTTGCAGTCACTGCATACGCAATAACAGTATAGGAGACCCACTCTTTGATAATGGGAACAAGAAAGCATAGCCGACTGGTGGCCCTTTAATCTTAGTAAGGCTGTAAAAATATTGTTTGTGACTTTCACAATCCCTCCTTCATAAATGAAACAGGATGTGTCTGATGATGTTTCACACACCACATGGCCAGATAAGGTTGACATTTCCCGGTGAATGCATTTGTCATGATTGAAAGCAATGCAAAAGTGTGAACATAGCCCTAGGTGTTGAGGAGCATTTTTGTTTTTGGTTATTTATATTGCCTAATATACAAGTCAGTACCCTGGAAAGGATGTTCCTTAACATATTTCCCAGGAATATACATTTTGGTTTCATTTTTGTATGTTTTATTGTGGGTCTGTAAAAGTGGCGTAATACCTCTGACAACATGGGTCTTCCCCATGCTGTTCCCATGTCATTTGAGCACTGTTCCCATTGATTTGGGCAATTATAGGCCCTCTGTAGACCGCCTGTATATATGTAATATATATTTGAAGTAAATAAATTCAGATCCAAATAGTCACTGTTGTTTCAACAAACTTTGCATAAATCCACAATACAACTTATTCAATTTTTTTTACTCACTTATACAGCGCCATTAATTCCACAGTGCTTTTCAGACATTATCGGCACTGTCCCCATTGGAGCTCACAATCTAATTTCCCTAGCAGTATGTCTTTGGAGTGTGGGAAAAAACTGGAGAACCCGGAGGAAACCCATGCAAACACAAGGAGAACATACAAACTTGTTGCAGATATAGTTCTTGGCGGGATTTGAACCCAGAATGCCAGGGCTGCAAAGCATCAGTACTGATCACTGAGCCACCGTGCTGCCCGATTTAATAAATATAAGAAACTTAGTAGCATATATTATCTTAAACATATGCTTCTTTCTCAAGTTATAAACCACTTACTTGTATTCTCATCCCCTTTAATCACTTAACAGAGATGCCAACTGTCTTGAAATTCCTGAACAGTCTATAAAAATAGAAAATAGAAAAAAAAAGGTTTTCCAGCTCACCATGAGGTTATTCCCATGCAGTCCGGAGCGCAGATAGCGGCTCTGCCTAGGCACGAGGAAACAGTGATAAAGGAAGGATAATCCAGCCCAACGGACATGTAATCTTCTTTATTCAAGTAAGTATCATACAGAGGATGACTGGTAAAACATTCATGTTAAAATCAAAGATGACGCGTTTCAGGTGCCGCAGTACCCTTAATCAAAGTTTTTTAATAAAAGAGCGCAAAGTCATCCATTCAGATGAGGCCCGGTTTGGCACATGGAGAGGTAGGACATATAATGTTTAGGGACCATCCATATTAAAGATACACATTGAGGAGGTTGGATGGTTTTTACGCTCTATGATCAAAAAACACTAAGTACCTTACACTTTTAACCTTTACAGCAATATTGGAGTTCATATATTCATTAATCGTAGTGTGCCAGCCCAACGGACATGTAATCTTCTTTATTCAAGTAAGTATCATACAGAGGATGACTGGTAAAACATTCATGTTAAAATCAAAGATGACGCGTTTCAGGTGCCGCAGTACCCTTAATCAAAGTTTTTTAATAAAAGAGCGCAAAGTCATCCATTCAGATGAGGCCCGGTTTGGCACATGGAGAGGTAGGACATATAATGTTTAGGGACCATCCATATTAAAGATACACATTGAGGAGGTTGGATGGTTTTTACGCTCTATGATCAAAAAACACTAAGTACCTTACACTTTTAACCTTTACAGCAATATTGGAGTTCATATATTCATTAATCGTAGTGTGCTGACGCATCGTGTATATATATGTTTGTAGAGGGGATGCTTCAGACTATGACAACAGTGACACGGCTAATAAGACCAACTTTATATGATATATCTATGATAAAAATGAAAACTAGTTATTAGTGATGAGCGAGCATGCTCGTTACTCGAGATTTACGAGCATGCTCGGGTGTTTTCTGAGTATCTTCAGCGTGCTCGGGTGATATATTAGAGTCACTCCATGCGCATGATTTGTGACTGTTTGACTGCTTTAATACATGTGAGGAATGGCAGTTTCTTAGGCATTCCTCACATGTATTAAAGCTGTCAAACAGTCGCAAATCATGCACACAGAGTGACTCAATCATAACACCCGAGTATGCTGAAGATACTCGGCGAGCACCCGAGCATGCTTGCCAAAAGGGTTAACAGAACATGCTCGCTCATCACTACTAGTTATCAAGGAAACATACAATTGAAAACATTTTTTGTTATTCAGACTAGTTATTAATCTGAGGATGATATTGAAGTGAAAAGTCACTGAAGACTTCAAGTCATTGACCTAAAGTTCTCCATAATTTGAAGATGGATTGATATGGAATCTCATGTACAACGACAAGTTCTTTATAGAATTCATTTTGCTAATTGTGAAGCTACGTGAAGGCATTTCAAGGGACCATAATAAGCCATCTTTAAACAAGAGTGAAAAATAGCTAGTTTTTGGGTTTAGTTCTCAACATTTTCCTTTCTATGATATTATTCACAGCATTACTAACAATGGTATGCTCTAACAGGTTTGTAGTTACATAGGTGAAACTTATAAGAGAAAAATTTAAATTGCTCCTCAGAGAGCTTAAAACAAGATCCTTAACCAGAGGAATCGTATGCAGTTGGTATGGGGCTCTTTGGAAAAAGGGGGCCAAAATTGGTTGTTTCACTGTTCTTTATTATTTGGGTAGAACAGTACCGAACCCTCTTCCCAAAAGAACTACAATGTTAGCAAACAAAATAGTGTGGGCATGGAGGGGAGATTGTCAACAGACCATTCTATCTTATGTGACAAAACTGGGCACCATAATGGGAGGTACAATTGGATATTTTCTATGGGTGTCCTCTATTCTTTGTATGCCATTGAGCTTATTTCACAAGCTTACATCCTTATATCTAGAAAGTCCAAATATAGCTTTCTATAGCTGTCACTGCTTAAAAGCCATGAGCGACAGATAGGAACATGTGGTATCTGTAACACTAGATGAGCAGAAGAGGATTATGAGGTGCCAGAAACAACCAAGTCTTAAAAACAGTAATATATGACACAACTATACTGCAAGAAGAATGTGTTGTTGAAGCTTTACCTGCCTTTATTTACATACTTAAAGGGAGATATGACTATGTAGTCATGGCAACTGTGAATAATCTTTTCTAATAGAAGAAATTATATAGTCAATGAAAATAAACATCAAACATTTTATTCTTACCGTAACTGAAAAATAAAAATATTATACTTGTCTTCCATACACCACCAGTTTTTAGGGATGTGTGGGGAGGCCTAACTGAGCAAGTTGGCCCCCAGATTTTACAAGCCAGATTCTCCACTAATCACGCCAATCTTTCACTATCATATCAGTACAGTTTCCAAGGATAGAGGTGTAGAAGGACCTTTGGTGACCTTGCAGGAATATAGAAAAACTGAAGAAGAGAAAAGAGCCTTGTGTGTCCTCTATACTGGGTGTGTGTATAATATCCAGTGTGCTAGTGTGTGTGTGATGTGCAGTGTGTCTGTGTGTGTGTAACATGCAATGTGTGTGTAATATGCAAGGTATCTGATTGTAAAATACAGTGTGTGTATGTGTGGCGTCCCTGAGGGTTCGACCGCCACAGGGATGCTGCACTTCTCTAATGGAGTGTAATGTTCCTCCTCTGAGGTAAGAACAGTGTGATGGTCGTGACCCAACTTTTGCATCCAACACCACATTTCTCCACCAGAGGGGGCTAGTATGCACTAGGTGCTGCCCTCCTGGTTACAGGGAGACTGGGGAACCAAGAGTTAGGGGAACCAGTTAGTAGGTGAGGGTGGAGGACTTACAATTTATTTACACTTTAAATTTCATATTTAATAAAAAGCCATTTTGGTCTTTAGGGCTTTTGATCGCTCTTTGACTGACAGTGTAGTCAAGTCTTGGCACTGTGACCTCCCTCCCGGAGCGCAGATCCTGTGTGGGCCTGCATCGGATGGAGACACAGCCCTCGTGCCCCGTCCTTGGGACAAGGGGTAGGTTGTAGACAAGGAATGTCTCGACCCAGTCAAGGACCAGGACCAAGAAGGCCTGGAGCTTAAGAGTGTGGCTCCATAGCAAATGGATCCCCGGGGAGGATGCAGACGGAGCAGTGTATGCCACCTGTCCTCACCAGCTGATATATTCAAAGGGAGTACCGGCAAGAGGGGTACTGGCCCCCGACACCCGACCTTGCTGCTCCACGTCCTGGTCGGGAAAGCCCGGTAGGCCCTGAGGATCCCACCGGGTATCGGAAGGAGCGGAGCTGCCACCCGTACCCTTGTTCTGAGAGGAGCTCAGAGGGAGACCCAGCCTATTCGTACACACACGGACAGGAAAGGATTCGGTCTGTAGTTCAGGAACACTCTGGTGCAGGGTCCCCATTTGAATGTTGGACTTACTCGGAGGTTGTCGGACCCCCGTCTCTGACCGCAGGACTCCGCGGGGAGCAGGGAGTCGCCTTCCTTCTGCCACCTCTAAAGTGAGTAAAGCCTTGGAAGTTCACCCCTATGGCCTCCGGACTGTTTGTTCTGCGCCACACCACACGACGCGGCATCCGTTCTCCTCTACTACTACCCCCTCCATCCTGTCCCTCTGCCCTGAGGCCTTGCTCCTCCTGTGGGGAGTAGTAATAACTATGGCCGCCATACCACCATGCCTCAGCGGACTGCAGCGGCGCTGGTGGCCTTCACCAGGTGCCCCAGGTGGCGTAGTCGTAATCAGCCACTTAACCCGGATAAGCCCACGCCATCCTTTTTAATGTGACGGCCCTGGGCACGGGTTGGGTCCGGGCCACGGCTGCACCCCCATCTCTCCATCATAGGACCCGACTCCGAGTCCCCCATCTCCCAGGGTAAAGAAAAGGGCTTCCGAGAAGAGGCGTCACATATGTGTGTGTAACATGCAGTGTGTATATGTAGCATAGAATGTGCGTGTGCATGTCTAGAATGGAGTGTGAGTATAGCATGGTGTGTGTGTAGCATGGAATGAGTGTGAGTGCATGTGTAGTATGGAGTGTATGTACAGTATAGCATCGAATGTGTATGTAAGTGTATCACAGTTTGTTGCATGGGATGTGTGTGTAGCATGGACTGTGTTTATGTAGCATACAGCTTGTGTATAACATATAGTGTGTTTGTGTGTAACATGCAGTGTGTCTGTGTGCAACATGTATTTTGTGTAGCACGGGGTGTGTAACATACAGTTTAATGTATGCTTAGAGTATGGAGTGTGTGAGTGTGTGTGTGCACTGGTGTTTGTAGCATACAGTGTGTTGTATAAAGTATGGAGTGTGTCTGAATATAGCATGAAGTGTGCTTATAACATGGAGAGTTTGTGTAACATGGAATGAGTGTGTGCAAATGTAGCATAGAGTGTGTGTATAGCATGGAGTGTGTGTAACAGTTTATTGCATGGAAGGTTTGCACAGCATGGGATGTGTTTGTGTAACATATAGTTTGTGTATAAAATACAGTGTGGGGGCATGTGTGTGCGGATGTGTGTAACATGCAATTTGTTTATCTGTAACATACACTGTGTTTATGTGTAACATAAAGTGGGGATGTCTGTGCAACCTACAGTTCAATGTATGTGTATTGCATGGAGTGTGTGTGTTTCTAACATACATTGTGGAGTAGCAGTCCTTAGTTCTTTAATCTTCCAGGTGTTAAAAGGGAATGAGTCATCAAAAATTATCTTTTTTTTAAATCAGGTTTTAAATGTATATTTTAAGCAGTTAAAGCATTATATTTTTTTTCAGAATTAGATAAGATAAATCCTTTATTTAGTAGGAATGATCAAATCGAATTTCATGAAATTCGCAGGTCCCAGCAAATCCTAACAGTTTGCAATATGATTTACACGAATCACCAAAAAAATGCCAGCCGCCTTTTTACATGTTTACACATGAAATTCAGTCCTCCATGGATCAATCTGCTCATCTAATTCATTAAACAGGTTTCCAGCAGGCAGTTGAAAAAGGGCGTTACATGACAAAGAAAATCTCTTCCCATTTCAAGCTGTCAGCAATGGCACCACATTGAAGAAAAATATCACAAAACCTGAGAAAGAAAATAATTTCTTAACACCTAAACAGGAGCGTCTTCTGATGAATAGGGTGAAAGAAAATCGACATGCAAGTTCACTGCAATTAGCTGAGAAGTAGAAAGTCAAATTGAAATGAGTGTTTCCCATGACACAATATGGCGTACACTGCAAAGAAATGGCATGCATGGGTGTCATCCATTAATGAAGTCTCTCCTAAAACACATGCACAAAAAATCCCACCTATAATTTGCGAAGGCCCATGCTGAAATATATGAAAACTACAGGAACTCTACTCTGGAGTGATAAGACCAAGATAAATGTTTTTGGAACTGATTGCTTCAAAACTGTATGGCGTCTCAAAAGTGAGAAGTACTAAGAAAAATACATGGTGCCTACAGTGAAACATGGTGGTGGTGGTGTCCTTATGTGGGGCTGCATGAATGCTGCTGGTGTCAGGGAGCTACATTTCATTGATGGTATCATGAATTCACATATGTACTGCTCTGAATTGAAAGAAAAGATGCTACCAAGGGCTACTCCATGCCCTTGGTAGATGTGCACTTTTCTAATATGACAATGATCCAAAACATACATCTAAAGCCACTGTTGCATTTATGAAGAAGAACAAGGTGAAAGTGATTCAGTGGGCAAGTATGTCTCCTGATCTGAAAACACCTATGAGGAGACAAGTTGAGCATTACTCTTCATCCAGCATCCAGGCTCTAAAATAGGTCACTTTTGAAGAATAGAAAAATATATATTTTGCAATTTGTTGCCAACTTTCTCATTCTATGTCTCGAAGACTTGGTACTGTCCTTTAAAAATCATGGAGGTCATACAAAATAATAGATGTAGTTGTTTTTGATGTGGGGTGTATTCATTTTTTCATCAACTAATTTGAGTAAAGCTGAAAATTTTGTAATGAAAGTATATTATTAACCCTATTTTAATGTTATGAGTTAAAAAAATGTTCTATGATACCCAGTCTTGTCAAAATTTTGAAAATAGTTATTGTGTTTAGTGAGATATTGATTAAAATATTACTTTCAAAGGAGGTATACTCATTTATGCTGAGCTTATATGTAGTGGATATAAAAAGTCCACACGCCTCTGTTAAAATGCCATATTGTTGTCATGTAAAAAATCATAGCATATTAATTTCAGAACATTTTGCACTTTTAATGTCACTCATATTCTGTACAATTTATTTGAAAAATAAGGGTACTTTTTTGGGGTAAAAAAATAAAAATAAATAACTGAAATAAATATAAATATGCACATCATGAAACTAACACTTAGAATTTATGACAGCATTCAGTCTTTTTCAGTAGGAGTCTATTCAACGTCTAGAATTAGCAATCTTTGCCCACTCTTCCTTTCAATAGCGCTCCAAATCTGTCAGAATGTGAGGGCATCACCTATATACAGCCCTCTTCAAGTCAACCCTTGGAAAACTGTAGCTGGGCTTGGATATTTTTTGCTTGTAAGAAAAGGCTTCCATATTGCCACTGAACCCCAAAGGCAAAACATATGAAGAATATTTTTTCACATGCAATACACAAACAGCACTAGACAAAAATTCCTGCAGCTCATTTAATGTCGTTGAAGGCCTCTTGGCAGTCAATTTTCTTCTTGTCTTTTCATCAGTTTTTGAGGGATGTTTAGTTCTAAGTATTGTCACAATTGTGCAAGATTTTGGACATTTCTTGACGTCTTAACAGAGCTCCATGGTATATCTAATGCTTTCGAAAACAAGTTGTACCCTTCTCCTGAGTGATAACTTTCAACAGTGAGAGTCCTTTGCTGTGTTGTAAATTGATTACAGACCATGGCTCTTGCTGTAAAATGCAACTAAGAAAGCGTCAGGAACATCTTGCAGCTAACCTTAAGTGGCATTAGTCAGAATCACTGTAAATAATGGCAGCGACTACTATTTAACATGAGTTTAAATGTGATTGGCGAATTCCTAGCACAACCACATCCCCAATTATAGGAGAGTGTTCAAATTTACACAACCACATTATTTTATTTTTGTTATTTGCCCCCTCAAAATGATTTCAGTTTGCTTCTCAATGGATTTGTGCAGATAATAGTTGACATTAAAAGTGGAAAAAAGTTCTGAAATAATATTTCTTGTTATGATTTTTTTATGCTAAAACCTGCCATTTTAACAGGGTTGTGTAGACCAGTGGTCCCCAACCTTTTTTGCACCAGGGACCGGCTTGAAGCAAGATCATTTTTCCATGGCCCAGCAAGGAGGGGGTGGGGTGGGCGGGGCTTTGGTCATATGGGGGCGGGGTAATGGAGGGATTTGGAGTTTAGTGCATACTTATCATATAGTGTAGACCAGGTCCCCGCCAGGAGCTATGCCAGGAGCCCCACATAATGTGCTGTGCCAGGAGCCGCATCACTGAGGCCCCATCACGCCCTGCAGCAGGACAGGGCAGCTGTCCTGACAGCTGCTGTTCAGCTGCATTTACTTCATCCCAGGGGCGGACACAGACTGTAGTGGGCCCCTGTGCAAGAAATTTTTGGGGGCCCCCCCGCCCTTCATAAGGCAACAAAGTTATGTAAACATAACCCCCCCATGTGCATCTCTCACCCCCCCATGTGCAGCTCACCCCCGTGCATCTCTCATCCCCCTCCGTGCATCTCTCATCCCCCTCCGTGCATCTCTCATCCCCCTCCGTGCATCTCTCATCCACCCCCCGTGCATCTCTCATCCCCCCCGTGCATCTCTCACCCCCCGTGCATCTCTGATCCACCCCCCGTGCATCTCTCATCCCCCCCGTGCATCTCTCACCCCCCCGTGCATCTCTCATCTCCCTCCCATGTGCATCTCTCATCTCTCCCCTCCCCCCATGTGGATCTCTCATCTCTCCCCTCCCCCATGTGCATCTCTCATCTCTCCCCTCCCCCCCATGTGGATCTCTCATCTCTCCCCTCCCCCATGTGCATCTCTCATCTCTCCCCCCCCCCCCATGTGCATCTCCCATTCCCCCCACTCCTAGTTAATTGTATTTAAAAAAAAATAAAACTTGTTATACTTACCCCCATGCGATCCCTGCAGAATCCTGGCGCTCGTCCAAATCGCTGACACCAGGTTCTCCTGACTTCCGGCCATGTGACGGCGCCGTCACATGACCGGAAGTCAGGGGAATCATGAAGGTGCTGCCGCAGCAGCGCAGCGCTAAGATGTCCCGGACCCGGCGCTTAGCATGCGGCCGGGGGCCCCATGAGGAGAGAGACGCACGAGAGGGGGGCTCCGAGGGGGCTCCTACCGGCCGGGCCCCATACTGGAGTCAGGGCAGTCATGCCCTGATGGCGGCCCTGCTGGAGGCTGGAGGGGCCCCCTCTCCCCGCGGACCGGCTGAAAAACCCCAACGGCCCGGTCCTGGTCCGCGGACCGGCGGTTGGGGACCTCTGGTGTAGACCACTGTAAATAGATTGAGAGTGAGATGAAAAAATATTCCCATTTTTAAAAATGATTTTAACATAAAAACTTGATTTAAACAGTAGGTCATTATCTGATGACACATTCCCTTAAAAGGAAAAATATTTTTAAATTTTACATTCCAGTCTAGTTGGTGGAATGTTATAGAGGCTAAATGGAAAACTACTCTTGGATTGTAACATCTGTACAATTTCTTGTCTGTGAGACTTGAATGGAACATAAATGTTTACATGTAAACAAAGACTGTGATATGACTGAGCCCTAACAAACCATGGAGGAACAAACCAGGGGAGATGTTCAACTTGTATACCACAGGTTCCTATACAAAGTAGGCAAATCCCTAACTTGACCCTGCCTGACCATGGAGGTTGGCACCCTACAATTATGCAATGGCACCCCCATTCAATGTCGGCTGACCCTGAATGACCTTAATTGCACCCTCAACTATACACAAAGGTTAACCCAAAACAGCAACAACAGAATGTAGTGCACACAGACAGGGAACGAGACATAGGGCCAAGGACATGTTCACACATATGAAAGAGGAAAAAGTAAAGAATCCAAAAAGACCTTTGGTGTACGTGAAAACCCCCAGACCCTAAATGTTACAAAATGGAAGAGTGCTGGGAAGTGGAACACACAA
The DNA here is from genome assembly GCF_046119375.1 of Phyllobates terribilis. Classification (NCBI taxonomy): domain Eukaryota; kingdom Metazoa; phylum Chordata; class Amphibia; order Anura; family Dendrobatidae; genus Phyllobates; species Phyllobates terribilis. The sequence continues at coordinate 148,740,558 of NW_027362771.1, forward strand.
ACAAACCGCAGGAGAAGCAATAGAGGAAACCTCACAAAATAATCCTTAAATGGGGAGCTGGGACTCCAAACAGCCATCTAACTTGGAATATATCCAGCAAAGACTGCATGTGCCAGAAGAGTATAAATAGCCCCTCCCAAAATGTGGTAGGGCAAACCCATCGAGGAAGTGAAAACACCTGCACAGAAGCAAAAAGCAAAACAAAAGAAAGACCAGAGCATCATCAGCAGTTGGGCAGAGACAACACAGGTTGTGATCCAGCAGAGAGAGAGACTGACCACACAGCCAGAGGTCGCCAGATCAAGCCATTTCAGACTGCACACTTCCTCTATGTTGCCATAAGAGCACCCAGCCTTGTCTACCTCTCCCCCAACTCTCTTTTAATGAATTGTAAGTAAAAATAATAACATTCACAGGTTTACAAAACCCTTCTTTCAATGAACTGTAGGTGAGAAGGATAGCATGTTCAAGTTTATGAAGCCCTTAGTAAAGGGTCATATTCCATTCTACTAGGCCGTTCTATGGTGCTTATTCTTTTAATGTGACAATCAAAACTGTTAACTGTATAGTAGTCATTTATACACAATCTAACTACCAACTTTCAAATATTGCATTTACTCCTTAAAATATGGTTCCTATAGCCTACACAATGTAACACATAGGGGAATATTTACCCCCTAATATTGTGACACTGAGTCACTATTAACGGACAAGCCGTGAGTTGGGATAGTCAAGGAGTCCGTGGTCAAAAGCCTGGAGGGTACGTCATAAACAGGGGGAAGAGACAAAGGCGTATTCAGGTAACGGTCTGAGGTAAAAATACCAGGAAGATAGCAGATCAGAACAAAGCGGTAAAAGAGATGGATGGTCAGAATGAGGTCCAAGGTCAGGCAACAAAAGATCGTCAATTAAAACACTAGGCACAGAGAAATCTAACCAGCTGAAGCTACATCTGGCAGAGGTCTGGGACAAACAGCCCAGCTAAGTAGCCAGGCAATCACCTGGGACAATGAACACCTGGAGAAAGCCAGAGAATCCCAGTCTCACATTGGAAAGCTGAGCTGACAATCAAAACACCGACAGCTCAGCACGCCCCTGCACCAGACTAGACACTGAGCTATCAATCAAAGTACTGACAGCTTCAGCACGCCCCTGTACCAGATTGGATGGCTGAGCTGTCAGTAACTATATCCCAGACAAACTGAGGTGTGGAATCTTGACAAATATGCTACACAATTTTGTCTCGAACTGAGACACAGAATTCACATGTGATATGTGCCACATTCTGTAAACTTTTAGACTTTGGTGCCTGACTAGACTCTTTATAAAGTTTCTAGAAAAAGAGTCTGGGTTAAGAGCATTTGTGTGTGCCAGCGTCAAAATATGGTCTAAGAGCAAGTCAACCAGGAGATGGTCCAAATTTAGACAAGAATCTCTAAAGAGGCACCAAATGTTTCATCCAGCATGAGTCACTGTGACAAATTTGGTACATTTTAAGACTGTCTAGTAGAAATAAGTGAATCAATTCGCAGGACCCTGGTCCAGTGACCATGTCGGTAGTCCGTAGCCTCCAGACATGAGTCCTGCAAAACTCCTCCTAACTTCTCCTATGCAAGGATGACATCACAAAGAGAAATGTTATAGCGAGTCCAGCAGATAGGAGATGGTTCGCAGAGGCTACAGATTACTGATCAGTGTTTTGTGAATCAGGTCGCTCATCTCTGTTGTCTAGTCTAAGTTTAGACTGTTTAAATATTAGACAGGATTAGTAAAACTGCCCCTTAATGTTTTGCAATCACGTTATTCTAAGACAGAACTGATGTACCTAATGCAGATGCTTTTATAGATTCTTTCCTCATACACATACAGCATGAGAAGGGTATCACAATTACAGTCAAATGAGAAATTAGGATTATATATTGCAGATGCTCATGGCATTTATGAAACAGAATGATAGCCAGAAGCTGCAGAGAACACATCACTCGCTCCATTAATTTTCCAGTGGACTGAAGAGGGGATTTTAGACAACATCTAATCTTGTACACTGAAACAATTAGAGAATAATTGACACTAATAGCTCTAATATTATGAGGGTTTTTTTCAGGACATAAACATTTCTGTTTAACATAGACCTGATTTTGCTCTGAATAATGCTTAGATTTTGCATATAAACCAGCAGCTGCTTATCATGTTTTAGAGAATGGCTTTAATCTGTACAAATCCTTTATGAAAGGAACATTTGCTATGATTTCCTTTGTACACACAGGTCTTGAAATGCAATACAGAATAGACATGGACACAGTTCCAGAAATGTGAATGGTGAATGTAAATGATCCTAAGATTGAATTCAAGGCTTTCTTATGTGCAGCATAGATTAAAGGGTTATTCCTATCTTAAAAGATCAGTATAATGGGAAAGCACTTGTAAAAACAAGCAACTTTCCAACTTCTTATTAAAATTATGCACCATTTCCATGAATATCACTATTATATTTTTTATGGTATATAGCTTGAACATAGTGCGTACAAGCTCTTTTCTATTTCTATTGACTTCACAAAGGATAAAAGGAGCTATCTATGAAAGCTTTTTCACCAGATTTCTGATGAAAAAAAGCTTTAAAAAAATCACATTTTTTTTGGTGCATTGTGAGGTTGCGAAGAAAGATTGTGAGTTTTGGCATTTTCACACCACTTTTGCCAATGCCTGACAAAGTGGGTGCAGCTGGGGAGGGACGGGGCATGACAAGTTGCTGTGACCCACCACTTGTCAAATTCATGGTGAAAGGAGCAAGATTTGTGGCAAGGCGTGTAGTGATGTGCGCCTCCATGTGTGCCATGCCACTGTGCATGCCACTACGCGCCTCGCCCGATTCATCAATAGGCGTGTGCCTCCTAATGAATAAGGAGCCACTACTCCAACCCGTACCCTCATCAAGACCAGCAAGAAAATCACAGGTCATGATGAATCGGGGTCATTGAACTGCAAATAATTAATTAAACCCTATTTTGAATAATACAGCAGCATAATAAATCCCGCTATGTTTTTGGTTTATGGGAATTTATCAGTTAGGCAAATGTGAAGGAGATGTTGATCGCTTATTTCTTTAGAAGGAATCTATGTGGATTTATTCCCTGAATACACTCTCTTCCTTTAGCCTCAATAATGAAAATAATGAATTTACTTTAGGAGAAATCCCTTATTTTTGGCAAAATAATGCTTAAAGAGTGACCGTAGTTTTCATTTTTATCTTATAAATCAATAATACACATGAAAATAAGCAACTTTGTAATATATCTTATCACATAATTCATCCAGGATTGGTCAGTCATTATTAAAATTCTCAATTCTGAGGTAAAATCAGTATTCAGTGAAGGCAGACTTTCCCCATTACTGAAATAGGAGATGGCAGGTGCTACGGGTACAATTCTATCTAGACCTTATAACTGCATGGAATCTCATCAGTAGCAACTGTCATCTGCTAACCCCTTCAAGACATCAGTCGTACATGTACGAAGCTGCGGGAGCTGCGTTCCCACAAACGATGGGGACGAAATCATTGGCTCACTCGCAGAGCCGACATTATTATCAGTGGGTTTCACCTATAAATTATGCAGAAATGCCCAGGATTGATGCTAGCACCAATGGCAGGCATTTAATCTCTCTGATGCCACTGTCAATAACAACAGCGACATCAATCAGTGTAAAAAGAGTTGAAGCTCTCTCTCTTCTCTGATTGGCACAACTCGATTGCCCGAAAATTATACCAATAAAAACTCTGGCTCACCACGCAAAAAACAAGCCTTCACGTAACTCTGTCGGCAGAAATATAGAAAAATTAAAGCTCTCAAAATATGAAGAGGCAAAAACTTGTTTGTGCAAAAAAAAAAAATGTAAGTGTTCTAGTAGCCAAACACAAAAAAAACAATATAAACCTGGTTTCTCTGTAATTGCACCGACCTGAAGAATAAAGTCGTCTAATCACATATACCACACGAGAAGCGGCATAAAAAAATCTATTTTTGACCTGCTGTTGATTTGTTCATTCTGCCTCTTAAAGATCACAGTAAGGCTCGATTCACATTTCTCCTACGCTGAGCACTTACACCGGGGTTTTCATGTAAATCTCTGAAATACGTGATTCAGATGGAACCCCCTTCGGAAGATTCTCTACAATGAGACAGATGGAGACACTGTGGATGCCGTTTGGCCTGTGAGGTCAGCCACAGTTTTGTGCACCTCTGAAAAGAAGGACACCACTGAACAGAGGCCAAACTGAGTCCAGAGTTACTCTGCTGCCTCATTATAGGGAATGAATTCCTCAGGGGTTTCATCTGAATCACATCATTCTGAGATTTAGATGGAAACTCCGATGTAAGTGCTCAGCGTAATGTTCCCAATAAAAGCTTCAACACAATCCACAAAAAAAGCAAGTCCCCACTCAGGTCAGTGGAAATATAGAGGACTTCCACATTATTGGTAACATAAAGGCTCTGGAAAAGCGAAATGGCTCCCCCTAGAAGAAATCCAGCAAATTCTGCGCTCCCACTCCAAATGCCCTCCTCTATCTGAGCCCCATTGTGCCTAAACCTCATTTAGCGTTACCATGTTTGTCAGTACAGTAGTGATGAGAGCCTACTTAATTTAAGGGGTGAGTGTCTCCAGAAGCACAAGCTGAACACAATGTATGGGAACTATCTCATACTGGGCATTATAATGTACTGGGCATTATAATGGCTGATTTGCAATTTTCACTCAGCAAAATCTATTGTTGTTTGGTTCTGGAAAATACCCAAAATCGTCACTACACCTGTAGATAAATTGCCAGAGGGGTATAATTTCCAAAATGGGATCACTAGAGGGGTGATTCTGTTGTTCTGGAACTTAGGGGCTTTGTATATGGAGTCCACAAACTATTCTAGGAAAATCTGTGCTCCAAGATGAAATAGCGCTCCGTCCCACCAGAGGCTCGCCGTGAGGCTAAGCACGATTGTACATCCACAATGGAGTATTTCCACGTTCAATAAAAATTGTCTGACAAATTGTGGTGTGATTTTTACTAATTTCACCATGTAAAAATGCAAAATATGTAGCTAAATTTTTTTTTTGTGATATTAATGTAATTATTTTTTCTTCACCACCCAATGAAATAAGGTTCTGTGAGACACCTGTGGTGTCAATATGATCACTGTACCCTTAGATGAATTCATTGAGAAGTGTAGTTTGTAAAATGGGTTCACTTTTCGGAGGGATCTGCTATTCTGGCCTCTCAGGGGCTCTGCCAATGTAACATGGCACCAGCAAACCGTAACAGCAAAATCTGCACTATAAGGCCACAGCCCCAATATCAGTATTTGGTCAGTATTCGGTCAGTATTTTTTCTCAGGAGTGGGAGCCAATCAGAGGAACAATCAGAGAAAAGGTATAATAGAAACAAGTCACCAATTCTGCATTTATCACCCAATTCTAGTTTTGGCTCCCACTCCTGAGAAAAAATACTGACAAAATACTGATAGTGGAGCCATGGCCTAATATGGTGCTCTTTCTCTTCTGAGCTTTGTACGGAGCCTCAAAAGTAATTTTTGACCACATGTGGGGTATTGGCATATACAGGATAAATTGTGCAACAAATTGTACCTTTAATTTTCTCCTGTTTACCCTTGTGAAAATGAAAAATTTGGGGCTAAAACAATATTTTTGCTAAAAAATGTCATTTTTTTATTTTCACGGCTAAACATTATAAAATTCTGTGAAGCACCTGCGGGTTCAAGGAGCTCACTACACTTCTAGTTAATTTCCTTGAGGGCTGTACTTTCCAAAATGGGGTCACTTGTCGGGGATTTCCACTGTTTAGGCACATCAGGGGCTCTCCAAATGCAACATGGCGCCCACAAAGCATTCCATTAAAGTATGAGCTCAAAAATCACTCCTTCCTTTTGGAGCTTGGCAGTGTACCCAAACAGTACTTTTCCGCCACATAAAAGATATCAACATTTGCAGGAGAAATTGTACAACAAAATTTGGGGTCATTTTCTCCTGTTACCATTGGGAAAATGAAAAATTTGGGTCTGAAGCAACATTTTTGTGGGAAAATTTTACATTTTAAATTTTTTCCTTCCACATTGCTTTAATTCCTGTGAAGCACCTTAAGAGTTAATAGGCTTCTTGAATGAGTTTTGGAGCAATTTGAGGGATGTCGTTTTTAGAATGGTATACTTTTGGGTATTTTTAGTCATATAGGCCCCTCAAAGTCACTTCAAGCATGATGTGGTCCCTAAAAAAATGGTTTTGTAAATTTTGTTGGAAAAATTAGGAATTGGTGATAAACTTTTAACCCTTCTAACTTTCTAACAAAAAAAATGTTAAAAAAATTATGCTATGTAAAGTAGACATGTGGTAAATATTATTTATTATCTATTTTGTGTGATATAACTCTCTGGTTTAAGGGCATAAAAATTAGAAGTTTGAAAACTGCAAAATTTTCTAAATTTTTGCCAAATTTCTGATATTTTCTTAAATAAAAGCAAACAATATCGTTCTAAATTTACCGCTACAATGAAGTACAATGTGTCATGAAAAAACATTCTCAGAATCACTATCATATGCTGAAGCGTTCCAGAGTTATTACCACATAAATTAACACTGATCAGAATTGGAAAATTTGGCCTGGTCAGGAAGATGAAAACAGGCTTCAGGGTGAATGGGTTAAAGGGAATCTGTCAGCAGGTTTTTGCTACTTCATCTGTGAGCAGCGTAATATAGGCAAAGATAAGCTGATTCCAAAGATCTATCACTTAGTTTGCTGGGTGCAGAAGTTGTGAAGCAATCAGAGCTTTTACATTTAGAATGAAGCAGAGCTGAGGAAGCAGCCCCCGCCCACACCTGGCTCTCCATGTACAAAGTCCATAGAGAGTGAGCTGCTTATCACATGGGAGGGTGCATTGCCATACTAGTGTAGTCCAGCAATGTTAATCTCTTAGTGATAAATCCTTCACAGTTAGTAAACAACGCACGCATTTTGACAAGTGATACATCCCTGAATTCTGTGTTTCAGCCTCTATCTCCTGCTTTCTTCAGATTATATAACAAAAACCTGCTGACAGATTCTCTTTAAGCATTACTGTTTTGCTTGTTCTTTTCCTGGGGAGTCTATCTGAAGTCTGTATTTCTTCCTTTTAGGTCTTATACAATTATTGGTATGCTAAACATATACATACAGTATATATATATATATATGTATATATATATACAGTATAACATATATATATATATATATATATATATATATATATATACTTGTGCTCAAAAGTTTACATACCCCGGCAGAATATTTGCTTTCTAGTTTCAGAGAATATGAATGATAACAAAAAAACTTCTTCTCCACTCATGGTTATTGGTTGGATGAAGGCATTTATTGTCAAACTACTGTGTTTTCTCTTTTTAAATCTTAATGACAACCAAAAACACCCAAATGACCCTGATCAAAAGTTCACATACCCTGGTGATGTTGGCCTGATAACATGCACAGAATTTGACACAAATGGGTTTGAATGGCTACTAAAGGTAACATCCTCACCTGTGACCTGTTTGCTTGTAATCAATGTGTGTGCATAAAAGCTCAGTGAGTTTCTGGGATCCAGATAGACTCTTGCATCTTTCATCCAGCCACTGACGTTTCTGGATTGTGAGTCATGGGGAAAGCAAAAGAATTGTCAACGGATGTACAGGAAAAGGTAGTTGAACTATATAACACAGGAGAGGGATACGAAAAGATATCTAAGGAATTGATAATGCCAGTCAGCAGCACAGCAGCATTCAAACTGTGATTAACAAATGGAAAATCAGGGGCTCTGTAAAAACCAAACCATGGTCAGGTAGACCAACAAAAATTTTGGCCATAACTGCCAGGAAAATTGTTCGGGATGCAAAGAAAAATCCACAAATAACATCAGCTGAAATTCAGGACTCTCTGAAAACTAGCGGTGTGGCTGTTTCAAGATGCACAATAAGGAGGCACTTTAAGAAAAATGGGCTGTATGGTCGAGTCGCCAGAAGAAAGCCATTATTGCGCAAATGCCACAAAGTATCTCGCCTACAACATGCCAAACAGCACAGAGACAAGCCTCAAAACTTCTGAAACGAGGTAATTTGGAGTGATGAGACCAAAATTGAACTTTTTGGCCACAACTATAAACGTTACATTTGTAGAGAGGTCAACAAGGCCTATGATGAAAGGAACACCATTTCTACTGTAAAGCACGGAAGTGGATCGCTGATGTTTTGGGGATGTGTGAGCTACAAAGGCACAGGAAACTTGGTAAAAGTTGAAGGAAAGATGAATGCAGCACGTTATCAGCAAATACTGAAGGCAAATTTGCACTCATCATCCCGGAAGCTGCCCATGGGACGTACTTTGACGTTCCAACATGACAACGATCCAAAACACAAGGCCAAGTCGACCTGTCATTGGCTATAGCAGAACAAAGTGAAGGTTTTGGAATGGCCGTCTCAGTCTCCTGACCTCAATATCATTGAGCCACTCTGGGGAGATCTCAAGTGCTCAGTTCATGCTAAACAGCCCAGGAATTTACAGGAACTGGAGGCTTTTTGCCAAGAAGAATGGGCAGCTTTATCATCTGAGAAAATAAAGAACCTCATCCACAACTACCACAAAAGACTTCAAGCTATCATTCATGCTAAAGGGGGTCAATACATGGTATTAAGAACTGGGATATGTGAACTTTTGATCTTCTTCAATCAGTGACATGATTTTGAACTATTTTTGATGCTAGGGAAGGAATATTTACCAATGGCCATGAGAAGCACTGACAAATCTAGTCTTCTATTATTACACAATTACCACAATGTATTCATCAGTAAGCCACACTGAATGTGAATATGATTGTGGGCCACTTTAAAGAGGACCTGTCACCCAGTCAACAGTTTTGCTCTTATTTTTTTCCTGCTGCTCCACTGAGTATTTTGCTTGTTGTTTTTGTAAATTTTATGATCTTCACCAAGGGACGGTGCTCACAGGATTCTCTGGAGTCATGTCTTTAGGCTGCTCTGTATTATTACCCTGAGAGCACTGCCCACCAGGTAAAAACCTTAAAAATTAGCACTAAACAAAAAGGTCTATATATCTCAAATTGTATGGGGGACTAAAAAAAATAATACTCAGAAAAGCAGTGAGAATAAAATAAGAGCAAAATCGGGCCCCTTTTGTGTTACATAGTGTGACGATACAGCTTATAATCCTAATGAGCCAGATGTTTAAATTTGTTAGTCCCAGAGAAATATACACTATTATCTTTGTGTTGACTTGTAAATGTATGTATATTTCTGTGGCTGGTCAAGAAGAACAGACCAGTATTTGTATAACCCTGAATTTTGTCTTCTCTTTGATTCTGAAACAATGATGTTTATTTACAAGAGCCCCTGCGATACCAACTATGTAAATTTATTAGCTCAAACAATGAGACCTGAGCACTGCCCTTTCCCCCCAACCTGTGAATGATGACCTTACACAGATGTAAATGTAAACAGGGATCGCTGTAGTGCTGCAAGGAGAATCGAGGATCAGAAAGACTTTACAAGGAGAATGAGAGACATGCTTCCAGATAGTAGATGGATAGCATGGCAGCTCCATCCAAAGAGACACAGATTTGGATTCTACATGATTCCGGCCAGAGGGTATATGGCCCTGAATGGAAAGATACGGATCTGCCCCATTGACCATCAAAGAGCCCATGGATACATTTGGAGAGACCAGGTTAGGGCGAAGAAGTCACCTGGCCCCATGGATATGTTGTTTGGGGTTGCCAGGTGGGACCCTCCAGTGGCCTGGAACCAATGGAGACATTTGGAGAAGCCAGTTTGGGACCAGCCGGTCATCTGACCCCATGGAAACTCTCGGAGAGGCAAAGATGGGAACCTCAGGTCTCCTGGCCTTGTACCGCAATGGACTGCTAGCTTTCTAAGCTTGCCGCTACCATCTCACGGTTGGGGCCCACCAGATGCAGGGGGTCACTGGTTGAGGTAGTTGACCCTGCAAGTCTTAAAGTCACAGCTGTTCTATCCCAGGCGGGCCAGCGGAAGAGTGAGGACTGTGTAATATTGTATCATCTTGGGTATTTGCTGGGACTGTTCTATGTGTTTATTGTCCACTTTGTGGTTCAATAAAGTATTGCCATGCTGTTTTATCCTCACCCTGTGTTGTCTGAATAGTATTACGCCCATGGAAGACCCTGTGTCTTCACACATAGTAAAATAGGTTGAAAAAAGACCTAGGTCCATCAAGTTCAACCTTTCTCCACTAATTATACTTTTTTTGTCACTAAATTATCTATAACCCACAATGTTATGTGTACTGAGGAACTCATCCAGCCCTTTTTTAAAAGCTGTTATTGTGCCTGCCATTACTACCTCTTGTGGTAGGGCTTTCCACAGTCTGACTGCTCTGACTGTAAAGAATCCATTCCTATTTAGCTGCCGGAATCGCCTTTCTTCCACCCATAATGAGTGCACCCTGGTTCTTAGTATGGGCTTTGGAAGGAATAAGTCATGTGCCAGTCCTTTGTATTGAACACACATGTACAATGGGGAAAAAAAGTATTTAGTCAGCCACCAATTGTGCAAGTTCTGCCACTTAAAAAGATGAGAGAGGCCTGTAATTGACATCATAGGTAGACCTCAACTATGAGAGACAAAATGAGAAAATAAATTCTGAAAATCACATTGTCTGATTTGGAAATAATTTTTAAAAAAATTTTGGTGGAAAATAAGTATTTGGTCACCTACAAACAAGCAAGATTTCTGGCTCTCACAGACTTGTAACTTCTTCTTTAAGAGGCTCCTCTGTCCTCCACTCATTACCTGTAGTACTGGCACCAGTTTGAACTTGTTATCACTATAAAAGACACCTGTCCGCAACCTTATTTACACTCCAAACTCCACTATGGTGAAGACCAAAGAGCTGTCGAAGGACACCAGAAACAAAATTGTAGCCCTGCACCAGGTTGGGAAGACTGAATCTGAAATGGGCAAGCAGCTTTTTGTGAAGAAATCAACAGTGGGAGCAATAATTCGAAAATGGAAGACATACAAGACCACTGATAATCTCCCTCGATCTGGGGCTCCACACAAGATCTCACCCCGTGGGGTCAAAATGATCTCAATAACGGTGAGCAAAACTCCCAGAACCTCACGGGGGGACCTAGTGAATGACCTGCAGAGAGCTGGGACCAACGTTACACAGGCTTCCATCAGTAACACACTACACCGACAGTGACTCAGATCCTGCAGTGCCAGACGTGTCCCCCTGCTTAAGCCATTACATGTCCGGGCCTGTCTGAAGTTTGCTAGAGAGCATTTGGATGATACAGAAGAGTATCGGGAGAATGTCATATGGTCAGATGAAACCAAAGTAGAACTGTTTGGTAGAAACACAACTTGTCGTGTTTGGAGGAGAAAGAATGCTGAGTTGCATCCAAAGAACACCATACCTACTGTGAAGCATGAGGGTGGCAACATCATGCTTTAGGGCTGTTTCTCTGCCTAGGGACCAGGACAACTGATCCGTGTACATGAAGGAACGAATGGGGCTATGTATCGTGAGATTTTGAGTGCAAACCTCCTTCCATCAGCAAGGGCATTGAAGATGAAACTTGGCTGGGTCTTTCAGCATGACAATGATCCCAAGCACACCGCCAGGGCAATGAAGGAGTGGCTTCATAAGAAGTGTTTCAAGGTCCTGGAGTGGCATAGCCAGTCTCCAGATCTAAACCCTATAGAAAACCTTTGGAGGGAGTTGAAAGTCCGTGTTGCCAGAGACAGCCTCAAAACATCACTGCTCTAGAGGAGATCTGCATGGAGAAATGGGCCAACATACCAGCAAGAGTGTGTTAACCTTGTGAAGAATTACAGAAAACGTTTGACCTCTGTCATTGCCAACAAAGGATATATAACAAAGTATTGAGATGAACTTTTGTAATTGACCAAATACTTATTTTCCACCAAAATTTAAAAAAAAAATCTTTCTAAATCAGACAATGTGATTTTCAGGATTTGTTTTCTCATTTTGTCTCTCATAGTTGAGGTCTACCTATGATGTAAATTACAGGCCTCACTCATGTTTTTAAGTGGCAGAACTTGCACAATTGGTGGCTGACTAAATACTTTTTTCCCCACTGTATTTATACATCTAAATGAGATCTCTTCTGAGACGTCTTTTTTCTAAGCTAAACAAGCCCAACTTTTCCATCCTCTCATCGTATGAGAGGCCTTCCATCCTTGTGTTGATGATAAGTTTTATTTAAACAGAAAGCTTTCATGCGGTGTTGCCTTACTGCTAAAGATTCCATTTTGCTTTTGTCCATGATGCAACTGGGAGGTCAGTTTTGGCATTTATTGAACATGGTGAATAAAAAAAAAAATCAATTGTAGAATTACACTTTTTTTGCAATTTCACCGCACTTGGAATTTTTTTTACTGTTTTCCAGTACACTATATGGTAAAAATAATGGTGTTGTTCAAAAGTACAACTCATCCTGCAAAAAACAAGCCCTCACATGGCCATATTGATGAAAAAATAAAAAAGTAGGGAAGTAGGGGAGCAAAAAACAAAAACGCAAAAAGGGAAAACTGCAAGGTCATGAAGTGGTTAATACCATTAAAAAGGAAACTATCATAGAAACTTTCCCAGACAAATTAACAAATAAATATAGTGGCATTCACAGATAAATCAACTACCGTGTGCCACATAAGAAACCAGAACTAGAGGGTCATGGAAGGGGAGGGGGGAACCAACTAATAGGCTTGCCTTAGATATTGTACCCTATTAGTCACCCTACCTGACCGCAGAGGTTGGCACCCTAGTACGGAAGTTATGGCGCACTCACTCACTGTCTTCTCACCCTAGTAAACCCTAGGAAGTCCTTCAATTTGCACCCCCTAACAAAATTGCATGGGAGACAGAAAAAGCAAAATCCATGTCATGATATCTTGATATCAGCATTAGTGAAGAGCGAGCATGTTCGTTACTCGAGTAATAAAGTATCTTTGGCGTGCTCAAATGTTATGTTTGAGTCACTCCGTGTGCAAGATTTGCGACTGTTTGACAGCTTTAATACTTGTGAGGAATGTCTGTTTGTTAGGCATTCCTCACATGTATTAAAGCTGTTAAACAGTCACAAATCATGCACACGGAGTGACTCAAACATAACATTCGAGCACGCCGCAAATACTCGGCAAGCACCCGAGCATGCTCACCGAAAGGGTTAACAGAACATGCTCGTTCATCACTAATCAGCATGTTTGTCTCTTGTATAGAACACCTATAAATTCTGCTCTCAAAACTAAGTTGGAGGTGTCAGGTAGTGATGAGCGAGTATGTATCGTTAACCCGAATATTTGCGGCGTGCTCAGCATTTTGGTTAATGTCGCCGCGGCTGCAAGTGCCACGGTTGTTAGACAGCTGTGACACATGCATGGATTTCCTGTCGAGCAAGCTATCCCTGCATGTGTCCATTGTCTCCATACTTTATAATTACACCTATGTATATCTGGGCACGAGAAAAAAACAACTCAGTACCTACAGTCAAATATAGTGGAGGTTCAAAGGTGTTTTGGGGTTCTTTTGCTGCCTATGGCACTGAGTGCTTTGACTGTGTGCCAAGGCATCAGGAAATCTGAAGATTACCAAGGAATTTTTGGTTGCAAATAGTGCCCAGTTTCTGAAAGCTGGGTCTGCGTCCTAAGTCATGGGTCTTCCAGCAGGACAATGACCCCAAATATACTTACGGTATATAAGAACCACCCAGAAATAGATGAAAACAAATCTCTGGAGATTTCTGAAATGACCAGCAATGAGTCCAGATCTAAATCCCATTGAACACCTGAGGAGAGATCTTAAAATTGATGTTGGGAGAAGGCACCCTTCAAATATGAGAGAACTGGAGCAGTTTACAAAAGAAGAGTGGTCCAAAATTTCAGTTGTTGATGGTTATAGGAAGCGATTGACTGCAGTTATTTATTTCAAAGGTTGTGCAACCAAATATTAAGTTGAGGGTGCCAACAATTTTATCCGGCCCATTTTGGGGTTTTGTCTGAAATTATGTCCAATTTGCCTTTTTTTCTAATTTTTTTTGTGCTGTCCCAATACATACCAAAGAAATAAACATGTGTATAACAAAAAATGTGTAATTGCAATAATTTTCTGGGAGAAATACTTCATTTTCTGGAACAATTGCAAGGTTGCCAACACTTTCGGCCATGACTGTATCTTATCAGAGAATTTGGCTACTTTGTCTGCCAAAATTGGTCAGTCAGAATGAAAATTCTAAATTCTGTGGTAAAATCTGTATTCAGTGAAGACAGACTTTCCCATTACTGAGATAGGAGATGGCAGTTGCTAGCGATACAATTCTATGTAGGCAGGAGGAAGGAGAAGTTAGAGGCAGAGTTCCTCCCTCCTCCTCTCCCTACTATCTAGATAGAATCATATCCGTAGCATCTCCTATCTCAATAATGGGAAAGTCTGTCTTCACTGAATACAGATTTTACCTCAGAAATAAGAATTTTGATAATCACTGACCAATCCTGGCAGAGGAAAAAGCTAATTTCTCTGATAGGCTATGTGCCCACGATGTAGAAATGAAGCGGAAAATTTCCGCTTCATTTCTGCATGTGCTTGCCCATAAAAACAAGTGCGGAATTTGACACGTGTTTTTCGCACGTTTTTGAAGCGTTTTGCACATGCGGTATTGCCTTGCGTTTTTCTAATGCATTGAGAAGGCAATTCCGCATGCGTAAATGCACAAATAGTGGACATGCTGTGGAATTTTCCACACATCTAAAACACTGCGGAAAATTCCACAGCATGGGCATTGAAGTTGCGGATTGACATTGGGGACCATGGGGGAAGGATTACTTAGCGTTTTACAAGCATTTACGCTGCGAAAATTCCGCAGCAAAAATGCTTGAAAAACGCATCATGGGCACTCAACCATAAGATTTATTACAAAGTTGGTTATTCTCATGTGTGTTATTGATCTATGAAATAAAAATTAAAACAACGGTTACACTTTAAATATGAAATAAGCTATTGCATTTTACTTTCTATTTGTAGTGGACCAGTCAATTGCCCCTACACACCCCTCTATTAATTTTATGTTCTTCACATACAGCCAGGCTGTCCATATATGAGTTAAGTATTTAAACACTTTGTAATATCAGCATCATAACTAGTGATCAGCGAGCACTAAAATGCTCGGGTACTCGTTGCTCGGGTCGAGCAAATTGGAATTGGAGGCGGCTCCCCACTGCGGTCTGCAGAGGGACTAAAAATTGCCCAAATCAATGGGAACAGTGCTCAAATGACATGGGGACAGCATGGGGAAGACCCCTGGAAGCCTTTCTGACTCCCAGATCACTGCTGTCAACAACGTTGTCAGAGTATTACACCACTTTTACGGACTCACAATAAAACATACAAAAACGAAACCAAAATGGATTTTCCTGGGAAATATATTAAGGAACATCCTTTCCAGGGTAATGACTTGTATATAAGGCAAAATGAATAACCAAAAACAAAAATACTCCTCCACACCTTGGGCTATGTTCACACATAGCGTTTTTGATGCGTTTTTGCACTTTTACATTGCTTTCAACCAAGACAATTGCATTCACCAGGAAATTTCATTTTAACATTTTACAACCTTATCTGGCCATGTGGTGTGTGACACATCATCAGACACATGCATACAGTGCTGAAAAGTCATGGGAACAGCATGGGGAAGACCTCTCGAAGCATCTCTGACTCCCAGGTCACTGCCTAAAAGTGTGCCCATCATAAGCGATCCTTGGTGCATGCGAAGATGCCTCCCGCCATGAACCTGTCGTTGGACACTTGCAACAATCACCGTCCACATCCTTGTCCCACTGTAGCGTTCAGTTGTCCCTACCCCATTCCTTGGAATGCAAGCGCAAGTATGCAGCCAGCCATCCACCCACACACAGGATGCAATACTATACTGCCAAATTTTTGATAGCTGCTTGCCCTTGAAATGTGGCCTTTTAGGCTCGTGGAGGCGGAAGCTTTTCACAACCTCATGCCGGCGGCAGCCGGGTGTCCATACTCGGTCCCCATCTGCCACTATATTTCCCGGTATTGCCTCCGCCTTCCACAAGCACGGGTCCCACAACATTACCCGTGCCCTCCCCAGTGCCCTCCCCGTCCCCTACCCTGCGTGTCATTTCTCACAGGAAGTCCTGTAAAGCTGCTATCACTTGAAATGTGGCCTTTTAGGCTCGTAGAGACGGAAGCTTTTCACAACCACATGCCTCATGCCTCGTGTCCATACTCGGTCCCCAGCCGTCACTATTTCTCCCGGTGTTGTCTCCATCTTCTACAAGCGCGGGTCCCTGAACATTACTGCTGGTACTTTTCTGTGGGAAATTGCTTGCCTCCTACCAGGCTGGAATATTTCCAGCAAACTATGGTACGACGCCATGGTATTAGCACTGCCTCCAGTACCCGTAGCGAAGCCATCCCCAATTTCCTTCTCAGGAATTTTATTTGGTAGACTGAGTAGCTGCCCAAATACATTTTCTCACAAAGGAGCTGAAGATAGAGTGGCAGTAGGTGCAAGTTTCTCCAGCCTGTAAGATATTAGAGGGTGAACGGCAGCACATTGGATCAGTGGCTAGCACTGAAGACTTGCAGTGCTGGGATCCTGGGTTCAAATCCCAGCAAGGACAACATCTGCAAGGACTTTGTATGTTCTCCCCGTGTTTGCGTGTGTTTCCTCCTCAGTAAAAAAGCAGCCATAGAGTGTCCGGGAACATTTCCACACACTTTTCTTAGCCAGGACTGCTTCTTGGCAGGGTTAGACGGTCCCACCAGAGAATCCTCTGGTGTGCCTTGGCTTCTACCTCAGGAGATAGTGCTAACTTTGCCGCTGCTATGGGGCTCTTGAGTGGGGGAGAAAGGTTAGCCCTCAGAATCAAATCCTCTGGTGGGCACAATGTTTTTCAATCTGAAACAGCTTCTCAGTGGGAGTTGTATTTCACCACAGCCATATTCTTTAGCTCGGTGAAAGGACTGGCATAGAGGGAAACCGTATCTACCCCGGCTGTCATTTCTCCGTCACCAGGTTCCGCCCATTGTCACACACGACCATGCCTGGCTGTATGTTCAGCGGTGAGAGTCACAGATCAGGCTGCCGTGTTACAGCTTTCAACAACTCTGCAGCGCTGGGCGGTTTGTCAATTAAGCATTAAGCATGTTATCTTCAGCACAGCCTGTTGCCGCTTGGCCAAGGCAGTGCTGCAGTGCTGTCAGCTTGTGACTGATGTGGTCATTTCGGAGATGTTGGAGGAGGAGCATGAGCTGAACAATGTGATTGCATTGTTGTTAAATTGGTGACGCTGTTTTTTATACTAAAGAAAGATCCTATTGTTTTGTTTTTTTTTCCGTTTTTTTTGTAAGACAAATGCATTCACCGGGAAAATGTAATTTTAACATTTTACAACCTTATCTGGCAATGTGGTGTGTGACACATCATCAGACACATCCTGTTTTATTTATGATGGAGGGACTCTGAAAGTCATAAAGCCTATTTTTATAGGGACATCAGACGGCCCTTACTATTCTTAAAAGGCCAGCAGTCGGCCCTAGTAATTGTTAGAGATCCATCAGCCGGCTATGCTTTGTTGTTCCCATTATTAACAAGTGGGTCTCCTATACTGTTATTGCGTATCCAGTGACTGC
Organism: Phyllobates terribilis; assembly: GCF_046119375.1. Classification (NCBI taxonomy): domain Eukaryota; kingdom Metazoa; phylum Chordata; class Amphibia; order Anura; family Dendrobatidae; genus Phyllobates; species Phyllobates terribilis. Next base: position 148,758,325 of record NW_027362771.1, read on the forward strand.
AAGGGCTGCCAAAAATTTGGTCGCAACCAAATTGTTTGAACCCTCCTGTTTGTTTTTTCCATCTTGTGTTTTGCGGTCACGTGACCATCTGCCTTTATATTCCAGCTCCGCCCTTCTGGCTGTGCTGGACTTCAGTGTTTGACTGTCTCTCTAGCCAGGTGCTTCGGTGCCTTTCTCTGTCAGTTCGCTTGGTCCTTCTGGGACCTCTAGTACCTTTTGTCAGTTTGTCTTTTTGTGTTCTGCAACAACTTCTCTGTTTAGGAGGTGTCCCATTTTTGTCTCAGTCCTTAGTTCTTTTAGGGAGCCCTCCCTTAATACTATAGGTGTTCGTTCAGACTAGCCGAGGACTAAGGCGGGTCTGTTCGCTAGGAACACGCAGCCCGCTACATCATAGGGATTCAGCTTAGTCTTACAGTAGGGACAGCTTTCCCCTATCTTTCCTTAGTACATGTTGCAGATCATAACACCAATACCCCTTTGAAGAGACATAGAGGAGGGTCTTAGTAAAAAAAATATTCCCATTATAAAGGAGCAGGTCTCCTATAGTGGTAATGCCCATGCTGTGACTGCAAGGGCTGCCAAAATTTGGGAAAAACCACACTAAGAATTTAAAGACACATAGAGCAGGGCCACAGTAACAAGGTACGACATGTTCCCATTAGAAAGGAGAGGGTCTGCTATACAGTTATAGGGTATGCAATGAGTCCAACGACTGACAATTTAAGGAAAAACCCCACTAAGAATTTAAAGAGACATGGAGCAGGGCCACAGTAACAAGTACGACATGTTCCCATTAGAAAGGAGAGAGTCTGCTATACAGTTATAGGGTATGCAGTGAGTCCAACGGCTGACAATTTAAGGAAAAACCCCACTAAGAATTTAAAGAGACATGGAGCAGGGCCACAGTAACAAGTATGACATGTTCCCATTAGAAAGGAGAGAGTCTGCTATACAGTTATAGGGTATGCAGTGAGTCCAATGGCTGACAATTTTAGGAAATACTCCACTAAGAATTTAAAGACACATGGAAAAGGGCCACAGTAACAAGATATGACATGTTGCCATTAGAAAGGAGAGAGTCTGCTATACAGTTATAGGGTATGCAGCGAGTCCAACGGCTGACAATTTTATGAAAAACCCCACTAAGAATTTAAAGACACACAGAGCAGGGCCACAGTAACAAGTACGACATGTTCCCATTAGAAAGGAGAGGGTCTGCTATACAGTTATAGGGTATGCAGTGAGTCCAACGGCTGACAATTTTAAGAAAAACCCCACTAAGAATTTAAAGACACACAGAGCAGGTCCACAGTAACAAAGTACGATATGTTCCCATTAGAAAGGAGAGGGTCTGCTATACAGTTATAGGGTATGCAGTGAGTCCAACGGCTGACAATTTTAGGAAAAACCCCAAAAAGAATTTAAAGACACATGGAGCAGGGCCACAGTAACAAGGTACTACATGTTCCAATTAGAAAGGAGAGAGTCTGCTATACAGTTATAGGGTATGCAGTGAGTCCAACGGCTGACAATTTTAGGAA